>NC_069502.1:1133135327-1133735327 GCF_027579735.1 Bombina bombina
CAACACTTCCAAATAATCTTAACATAAAATGTCATATTGACACTGAGAATGGTGCTCTTAAATGATATACCTAATGATACACCCATGTGCACTGAGATCTCATCTCCTACAAATTGGATTAAATAGCTGCAAATCGTTAATAGCGAGACATTGGAAACCCCCCACCATGCCTACTAAACAAATGTTCATAGACAGAACAACAGAACTCCTATACTTAGAAGAATACGAATATCTAAAATGGAAAAAACACTCATACTTCCTCAATGTCAAATTTTACTGGGAACAAACGTTAGGCATCACATAAGATAGCACCCAATTACTAATACAACAACCAAGCCTACAATCTCCTCTCACCTACCAGACTCAACTAAACACATTGATACATAGGGAATCCCCCCCTCCTTCATTTTTATCCACTACCTACCATCCACATCCTCATGCACCCTGCCTGGACTTATAGAGGAAATGCTCTTTTAATAATATGTTGCCTATCGGATATATCAATGAGTTCTTAAATTTATATTACAATCAAAGAACCAGAATGTTTGGTTCCTCTTTGTTTTCATGTACAACAATGTAAGACCACTTTTATTTCAAATAAAGCTTGTTTGAAGAAAAAAAAAAAAAAAAAAAAGGAAAAAAAAACTTAAAGGAACACTGAACCCAAATTTTTTCTTTTGTGATTCAGATAGAGCATGCAATTTTAAGCAACTTTCTAATTTACTCCTATTATTACTTTTTCTTCGTTCTATTGCTATTGGTGGATGAATTTATCCACCAATCAGCAAGAACAACCCAAGAGAATAAAGAAAATTTGATAATATGCTCTATGCTGTATTCATTAAAAGTATAGAGCATGCTAAAAAAAAGTGTAATCCTCTTTACGCATTTACTTCTAATACCAAATTGTGCATTATGCTTTGCGCAAGGTCACACCATGCGCTATTGTTTGAGCTCCACTTGTAATCCAGTCCATAGTAAGCTAGGGCCTGTAATGAAGAGATCCCATGCTACAACAAATTAGACCATGCCATTTATACTTTTGAATCTCAATAAATAAACACAATAGGCAACCAGGATTTGGTATATATATATAGTTTTCTTATATATGAATCTGTTGGTGTAACAGATTTTATAAGTATTACAATTTCTATACAACCTAAAACAGGTTTGGAAATTACTTTCCGAGAACTTTAAAATTTACTTTTTGCTTCATTTTTATTATAAGATTCATTGTAGGTCACTTTAAACATTTTCCACTGCTAATAGCTGGAGAGGTATCAGTTGCCAGCAAACAAGGTAAAGCATATGCACAAAATGCCTATGATTACTTGCTAATAAATCACCCTAATGATCATATACAAAACTGTGAAATAAAAGTTGCACTGATGCGGAAAATAAAAGCTCATCAGATCCAGCGCCCATATGTGCTTATTTACTGAAATTTTGTCAACATGGTTCTTATTTATTCCCTATTTTTGCCTGGTTATAAAAAATGTAGATAAACTGGTCCAATAATTGTGAAACTGAACTCTTGTATTCTCACAAAGCACTGCAATGATTTATATAAAATGTGTATTCATTATGTTGTCAAGGTTTGTTCTGGGGCATATTTTTGCATACACATGTTCTTAATTATTATATAATGTATTTGCAATCAGATACCAGCTCTGTTCTAAGGGTTCATTTAATTTTTAACTCCAATCATTTTACTTTAGATTATTCCAATATCTTTTAATCGTTCTTAAAGGGATGTTAAAAGGGCATGAAACCCAACATTTTTCTTTCATGATTCAGACAGAGCATACAACTTTAAACAACTTTCCAAATGAACTGCTATTATCTCATTTTCTCATACTCTTGTTGAAACAGTGATGCATATGGGTGAGCCAGTAACACCAATCAGCTGCATTTTGGCCTACCTTAGTATGCTATTAAAAAAAATGATACTAAGAGAATGGAACAAATTAGACAATAGAAGTAAATTGGAAAGTTGTTTAAAACTGGATGCTAAAGGAAATGCCACAGGATTTATAATCACTATAAAAAGTAGACAACCCAACGTTAACTTTTTCACAAACTTTGGGTTTCAAATTGTTGTAAAAGGTCCTCTGGGGTCCCCTTTGTTCAGAAATAGCAGACATGGCTTTGCAATTAGTTTTGAATAATTAGAAGACCGCTTATTGTAGCTGTGCTCCATGTTTCTGAAAGTTAAGGGTTTAATTAGCTGGAAAGGGTAATAGTATTTTAATACATGGATTACCCTCCCACCTGACACTTCCCACCTCCCTGATCTCTCCCAAGCACCCACTCTCCCCTCCCACACATCTTAAGTACTGGCAGACATGAAGGTTTTTTTTTTTTTTTCAAATAAATTAATTGTATGTATTTATTTTACTGCAATGAAGGATCCCCTCTTATCCTTCCAAACCGCTCTCTAACCCACCCCTTCCCAATGGTGTCAGCCATCTTAGATACTGCTAGTACCCAGTTTATAGTTGTGTTTGTTTTTGTTTGTTTTTATAATTTATTTATATGTCTTATGTTTTTCTGTAGTGTAAGGGTCTCCCCCCGTTCTCACGATCATTATGTAGGGCCTCCCCCCACCCTAATTCCCATTTTCTGTTGTGTCCCCTTTCTCCCTCTTCCTTCCAAATTAATTTTTCATAGGTAGCGTGCCGCCCCTTCTTCCCACTCACTCCCCCATCCATCTCTGTGCTGCCCACCTACCTCCCTCCTTAACCTCCTGAACCTCCCACCGGCACAAACGGATGTTCGTTACAGAAAGTGACACAGACCGATCAGGCATCTGCCTTCATATGGAACAGTAGGTGCCTGCAGTTCAGGTACGGTAGCTTGCGGCTGCAACTTTATAGCCGAGGCTGCTGTAGTATCCTGAAGCTAGGACGTAAATATATGATATGCGATGGGTTTCATACCGCATGGTGTGTGTGTATATATATATATATATATATATATATATATATATTATATGTATGTGTCATTTTGAGTTAAGGGATTAAACACTAACATTCCCCTATTACATTTGATAATGCATTGTAAAAAAAAAAAAAAAGTAAATAGACATTAAAGGGATATTCTGGTCAAAATTTAAAAGCACATACATGGATTACATCTTTGAATAGAAACATATTTGCAATATACATGTATTATCAAAAATGCTTTTAGTAAAAGCTATCACTGTTAGCATTTTTCTCTGCACGTGCATGTGAAGGATAGCTGTATATTCTCAGTGTACCAGAATTTTTAATACTGCAGTTGTTAAGAGCACCAGTGGGGTTTGTATTATGTCCACAATTAACAAATTGAGTCATTACCATATGATAAAAGCACCTTAGGCTCTCTGAGAAAGTGCTGTGTTTAAAATGCTGGTGCACGTTGCATACTTAAATACACTTTTGAAATAGCTGTAGCTTTTATTAGAAGCATTTTTGCTAATACGTGTATATTACAAAAATGCTTCTATTCAAAACTGAAATGCATCCATGTGGATTCCAGTTTTGGCTGGAATGTCCCTTTAACCCCTTGAATGCTAGCGACCACTCTGGTGCTAACGACGGCTCAGAGCCGTCGATAGCACTCTCCCACATTGAGGGAGATCTGGGGGCTCCCACCCGCTCCTACCCCGGCGATCAGACCTGCATAGTGACAGGCATCGCCGGGGCTTCCCGTTTTGCGTGGTGACGTCATGCGCAATGACGTCACGGCGCAACTTTATTAACAAACTGACAATACAAAGTATAGGGAAAGGGGACATGCTGCTTAGACGCCTGTATCTCAGGCATCTAAGCAGCTACAGATCACCTAACCTTTCCAATGATGTAAGTCTTGGGGATCTGAAAAAAAATTTATAAAAGTTAAAAAAAAAAATTTCAAAAATTAAAAAAAACAAACTTCAATGACCTTAGCACCCAGGTGGGAAAGTGCTTAGCACTCAAAGGGTTAATATGCAATTGTAAAAGTCTTTTCAACTGACTTTTGTTATCAAATATAATTTTCATCTCGGTATCCTTTTATTTAGAAGCATACCTAAGTAGGCTCAGTAGCAGTAATGCACTGCTGGGAGCTAGCTTGTGATTGGTGGCTACACACACACATGCCTCTTGTTATTGGTTTAGCTACATCCCAGTAGTGCATTATCATTTGCAGGAGTTAAACACATAGGCATATGCAAACAATAATACAATAGTAAAATGCTCACATAAGAACTCTTTCTTTCTGCCTTTTTATTTTTTGGTTCATGGTTTGCGTACTATTCCTGAAAAGTAAACATAAAACATTCACTTTGCCGGATTAGTGCACTTATTACAAGTAAGAAAGTTAAAGGAATATGAAACACATTTTTTTTTTCTTTCATGATTCAGATAGAGCATACAATTGTAAGCAATTTTCTAATTTACTCCAATTATCAAATTTTTCTTTGTTCTCTTGGTATCTTTATTTGAAAATTAGGATTGTAAAACTTAGGAGCCGGACCATTATTGGTTTAGAACCCTGGGTAGCGCTTGCTGAAGCCTCACTGCGCTAGATAAACTGCCGAAGATGCGTTATTATTATTATTATTATCGGTTATTTGTAGAGCGCCAACAGATTCAGCAGCGCTAGGAATACTTTACATTCCTATGTTTTTTACATAAAATTATATATTTATTTTTAATAAAAAAAAGTGTAATACTTTATTTTAATGCTTTTGATGTATTTTGTAAAATGTTTTTTTTTTGTTTTGTAAAATGTTTTTTTTTTTTTTAACCGTTATACTTCACTTCAGGTCTCAAGTAGCGCAAAATATTTTAGCACAGTTTCGGCTTGCGCTCGGGCACAAGCTTTACCTTTCAGAGCTATGTTGTCCGTGCTAATCCTTCTCTGGTAAATCAGTTTTAACATTTACTTGTAATATCATATCTTGCACTATTGTTAGAGCATTGTTGTCCTCTCAAGGACACTGGATCAGCCAACTAATCTAGAAATATAAAGCAGAGTAGTAATTGTTAAAAATATAATCTCAATGCAATTTTAAACACTTTTTCCATATTTTAACACTGCTGTCATATAAAGCTCAGGACACATGCACAGTCCTGCACATATCTAATTTTGCGTTTCAACAAAGGATAAGAAGAGAAAAGTAAATTTGATGAGTAAATTGGAAAGCCGATTAAAGTTGCAATCTCTATCTAAATCACAAATGTTTTGTTGTGGCTTGCATGTCCCTTTAATTCTTTGTACTGATTTCTCCAAAATAAAGTCGGATCAATTTATAATTCCAGTTTAGTGAAAAAGATTAGGATGTTAACAGAATCCTAACATATTATTAAAATGTAACCGCATACACAGTGGAAAGTTCGGTATCAAATGTCAAAGTGTTGGCTGAGCATTAATCAAATGCCTGTGTAGACAGATAAGTCTTCAAGCTGATTTTAAAGATTTCAAGAGAAAGTATATCTCTGAATAGATGAATATACAACAGTTTGTATATTGCTAGAAAGAATACAACATTAATCACATTTTAATCTGTCGGCTGGCAGAAATTATTCTAAGGAGATCTATACTATGCATAATGCCGCGGCATAACGTGCACACTTTTTATATGCAAATAGGAATGTTTTTTGTCTTCTACTCAATATTTGTTATTATACTGAAGCCTTGAAGTGCTGCTTTCTATTTAAAGTGTTTCATGTGCTACGGATCTGACTCTTAGTTTATCTTCATCTAGTCTCTCGTAAACAAGACTTATCATCCCAACCTAGTTTCATTAAGACCCCTGATCTATCTCATAAATTATTAGTTACTTATCTAGAGCTGTGCCTGAATCATGTTGTAGATGGGAGCATAGATCAATAAACTGAATATGTATAGTCATTTATTTATTTTTATTAGAGGCATTTCTTTTTCAGTGTTTTAGATAATATACCTAAGGCAGAGTGTCTGCCAGCCATACAGTATACATTATGTTTGTCTGACAGATTGTGATGTACAAACTAAAGGCTAGATTACGAGTGGAGCTCAAGCGTTTGCGCTCAAGCGATAAGGGGTTTATCGCGAGGTTTTGCACTCATCAGGCTTACCGCTCACAAAAATCTTAATTCTAGCAAAATTAACGCTCAAGCTGGAGCGTTAATTTGCGCTCCACTCATAATCTAGCCCTAAATAATATACGTGCAAAGTGAAAACATTATGGCCACTATATCTGGGACACTTATGAGCGATGAGAATGGATAAATAGTTTGCTAGTCTGCTAAGGGTGTGTTTAGCTTTTGGGAAGTTTGCTTCCGATCTCCCACCCTTAAAGGGAAACTGAACCCAATTTTTTTCTTTCGTGATTCAGATAGAGCATGCCATTTTAAGCAACTTTCTAATTTACTCCTATTATCACGTTTTCTTCATTCTCTTGATATCTTTATTGGAAAAGCAGGAATTTGATGCATAGGAGCCTGCCCATTTTTGGTGAACAGTCTGGCTTGTTCTTGCTAATTGGTGGATAAAGTCACCCACCAATAAACAAGTGCTGTCCAGAGTCCTGAACCAAAAATTGTCTGGCTCCTTAGCTTAGATAATAGGAGTAAATTAAAATGTTGCTTAAAATTGCATGCTCTATCTGAATCATGAAAGAAAAAATTTGGGTTCAGTGTCCCTTTAAGCATTTAGAAAGCATAGCAGTAGGAAGGCATTATACTGTAGAACTGCTCTATCTATTTGGCTATTACTTTTTCACTTTTAATTGAGTATCATCAATACAATATTGAAAAGAACTTGAAAATAAAATATTTGTTAACTGAGACAGTTTCTCTGGATTTTATTGTTAAAGGGAAATCATACACTAGATTTTTCTTTGCATAAATGTTTTATAGATGATCCATTTATATAGCCCACCTGAATGTCTTTTTGTATAAATGTATAGTTTTGCTTATTTTTAAATAACATTGTGCTGATTTTCAGACTCCTAACCAAGCCCCAAACTTTTAGAGGCATACTGATGTATACAGACTTCAGACTGCTTCTGTTTGTATAATGGGTCTTTTCATATGCATGTGAGGGGAGGAGGGGGGAGGTTCTGCTATCAGCCCCTTTCAGTGGGTGTCCCAGACTTATCTCATTAACATTGTTAAATTGGGAGCTTCTAAGTATGTACAGTATTTAAAAGGTTTTACACTGGATTTTTTATATGAGTATCTGTGCATATTATTCTTTATAATAGTGCCTATTACATGCAGTTATATGAAAATTGTTGTGTACTGCCCCTTTAAGTCAGCCATACATATAAGGTTTAGCGTGGCATTTCAAATGCAGATTTTATTGTATTTTTTACACACGGCATCTGACCGATATTAAGTGCAAAGCTCAGTTTCTGTTGGTCTCCCCAAATGTATTATTATTATCGGTTATTTGTAGAGCGCCAATAGATTCTGCAGCGCTAATTTGTCAGAAATAATAAATATTTGCTGTATATGTTTGTTCAAAATGAATGCTGAATATTGCAAAATAATATACTAATAATAATAATAATTATTATAATACAATTATGAATGAAATATTATTAATAGTATAATGCTCGCATGTGCAGACCTGCCCCGCAAGGGCTCCGTAGCCGCTTACGCCCTAAGTATTCATTCACCCTGTGACATTCACAGTGCAGTGACATTGTCTTCTTAACAAGTTGTATCATGCACTTAAGTTTAGCGTGCACAACACTGAGGGCTATGTTATATTTGTCATGTGCCTTTAAACAAACTGTAAATCTTCTGCAAGTTAACCCAAAGTACAAGGTAGTCGTAGAGCTAACAAAATGCAGGTAACATTACTGATCATCACGTGTTCTTCTTATATTTAGTAATTGTGAGATCTGTGTATAGGCCTCCATCCCTTATGTTTCTTATATTCACAATTGTATTGCTGTTCTCTTAAAGGCACTTCAGGTGTTTATACAGGGTTTGGTAGTCATAATAGTGTGTTTGCAGATGACTTCAGCAAGCTACATGTACCCAGGAAGATTTCTGTTACTGCCTCTCATTTACTTAGATTTTTTGCAGAGAATACTGCAATACTCAACAGGCAAAAACATATTTTTTTCCAGTAACATAATAAAGGCAAAGGAGCTATTTGTAAACAAAGTAATACACATTAAAGGGGCAGTAAAGTCAAATTAAACTTTTATGATTCAAAAAGAACATCTTGGTATCCATTGTTGAAGAGCAGGCTTAGGAGCAGTAAAACATCTACTGATTTAATGACAAGAGGCATATATGTGTGCAGACGCCAATCACTAGCTAGCTCCCAAAAGTACACTGTTGCTTCTGAGTCTACCCATGTATGCTTTTCATCAAAGGATACCAAAAGAACAAAGCAAAATTAATAATAGAAGTAGATGTTTAAAATTGCATGCTCTATCTGAATCATGAAACCTATTATATTTAGTGATGTCCCGAAAAGTTCGCCGGCAAATAGTTCCCGGCGAACATAGCTTGTTCACGTTCGCTGCGGCGGGCGAACATATGCGATGTTCGGTCCGCCCCCTATTCGTCATCATTGAGTAAACTTTGACCCTGTACCTTACAGTCAGCAGACACATTCCAGCCAATCAGCAGCAGACCCTCCCTCCCAGACCCTCCCACCTCCTGGACAGCATCCATTTTAGATTCATTCGGAAGCTGCATTCTTAGTGAGAGGAGGGACAGTGTAGCTGCTGCTGATTTAATAGGGAAATCGATAGCTAGGCTAGTGTATTCAGTGTCCACTACATTCCTGAAGTACTCATCTGATCTCTGCTGTAAGGACAGCACCCCAAAAAGCCCTTTTTAGGGCTAGAACATCAGTCTGCTTTTTTTTTTTTTTCCTGTGTAATCTAATTGCAGTTGCCTGCCTGCCAGCGTGTGTGTCAGGCTCACAGTGTATACTGTGCCCACTTGCCCAGTGCCACCACTCATATCTGGTGTAACAGTAGTGTAGATTTCAAGAAAACAACACTTTTTTGACTGTGAAATAATAGCAGTCAGTTTCCTTCACACGTGTGCGTTTCAGGGCTTGTCAGGGCACAGTGTCACACCAGTGCAACTCATATCTGGTGTAACAGTAATGTACATTAACCCCTTAACGACCGAGGATGTGCAGGGTACGTCCTCAAAAAAAAAAGGCAGTTAACGCCTGAGGACGTACTCTGCACGTCCTCGGTGTGGAAAGCAGCTGGAAGCGATCCTGCTCGCTTCCAGCTGCTTTCCAGTTATTGTAGTGATGCCTCGATATGGAGGCATCCTGCAATAACCTTTGGTAGCCATTCGATGCAGAGAGAGCCACTCTGTGACCCTCTCTGCACTGGAGATCGGTGGCTTTCCTCGTTGGTGGGTGGGAGCAGACTAGGGAGGCGGATGGCGGCCATCGATGGCCCTGGTCATGTGGAGGGGGGCGGGATCGTGGGCAGGGATGGCTGGGGGCGCGCACGGGAGGGCGGGGGCGGGCACATGCACGGGGAGGGAGCGGGTGGGAACCGCTACACTACAGCAAAATCTGTAATAAAAAAATGTTGAAAAAAGTATGTAAGTAAAGTAGAAGTAAAAAAAAAACAATCAGTAAGGTGGTGGGGGTTTGTCTGGGGGGGGGGGGAAGCTACACAACAGAAAAAAAAAAAAAAAAACTAACAAAAAAAGCCCTTTTCTCCAACATAGGTGTGTCCGGTCCACGGCGTCATCCTTACTTGTGGGATATTCTCTTCCCCAACAGGAAATGGCAAAGAGCCCAGCAAAGCTGGTCACATGATCCCTCCTAGGCTCCGCCTACCCCAGTCATTCTCTTTGCCGTTGTACAGGCAACATCTCCACGGAGATGGCTTAGAGTTTTTTAGTGTTTAACTGTAGTTTTTATTATTCAATCAAGAGTTTGTTATTTTAAAATAGTGCTGGTATGTACTATTTACTCTGAAACAGAAAAGAGATGAAGATTTCTGTTTGTATGAGGAAAATGATTTTAGCAACCGTTACTAAAATCCATGGCTGTTCCACACAGGACTGTTGAGAGGAATTAACTTCAGTTGGGGGAACAGTGAGCAGTCTTTTGCTGCTTGAGGTATGACACATTCTAACAAGACGATGTAATGCTGGAAGCTGTCATTTTCCCTATGGGATCCGGTAAGCCATTTTTATTCACACAGTAAATAAGGGCTTCACAAGGGCTTATTAAGACTGTAGACATTTTCTGGGCTAAATCGATCATATTTACACATATTTAGCCTTGAGGAATCATTTAATCTGGGTATTTTTTGTAAAATAATATCGTCAGGCACTGTTTTAGACACTTTATTCTATTGGGGCTTTCCCTAATCATAGTCAGAGCCTCATTTTCGCGCCGGTATGGCGCACTTGTTTTCTTCTGTTATGTGCGATCAGTCCACGGGTCATCATTACTTCTGGGATATAACTCCTCCCCAACAGGAAATGCAAGAGGATTCACCCAGCAGAGCTGATATAGCTCCTCCCCTCTACGTCAGTCCCAGTCATTCTCTTGCACCCAACGACTAGATAGGATGTGTGAGAGGACTATGGTGATTATACTTAGTTTTTATGACTTCAATCAAAAGTTTGTTATTTTACAATAGCACCGGAGCGTGTTATTACTTCTCTGGCAGAGTTTGAAGAAGAATCTACCAGAGTTTTTTACTATGATTTTAACCGGAGTAGTTAAGATCATATTGCTGTTCTCGGCCATCTGAGGGAGGTAAAGGCTTCAGATCAGGGGACAGCGGGCAGATGAATCTGCATTGAGGTATGTAGCAGTTTTTATTTTCTGAATGGAATTGATGAAAAAATCCTGCTATACCGTTATAATGACATGTATGTATACACTTCAGTATTCTGGGAATGGTTTTTCACCGGAACTACTCTGTTAAAGGTCACTAATCCTTTTAATAAATATTGTCATGTTAAACGTTTTTGCTGGAATGTAGAATCGTTTACATTGCTGAGGTACTGAGTAAATAAATGTTTGGGCATTATTTTCCACTTGGCAGTTGTCTGCTTTAAATTGTGACAGTTTCGTTTCTCCTCACTGCTGTGTGTGAGAGGGAGGGGCCGTTTTTGGCGCTCTTTTGCTACGCATCAAAAAATTCCAGTCAGCTACTATTATATTTCCTGCATGATCCGGTTCACTGACAGATCTCAGGGGTCTTCAAACTTCTTTGAAGGGAGGTACATTCTCTCAGCAGAGCTGTGAGAATTTTTATTGACTGTGAATAAAAACGTTACTCTATAATTTTTTATGTCAAATTTAGTTATTTACTAATGGGAACAAACCTTTGCTAAAAGTTATGTTATTTTAAACTTGATGCTATAACTGTTTCAGTTCATTATCTCAACTGTCATTTAATCGTTTAAGTACCTCTTCGAGGCACAGTACGTTTTTGTTAAAAAAGATTATAACCAGGTTGCAAGTTATTGCTAGTGTGTTAAACATGTCTGACCCAGAGAATGATATCTGTGTCATTTGTTCCAATGCCAAGGTGGAGCCCAATAGAAATTTATGTACTAACTGTATTGATGCTACTTTAAATAAAAGTCAATCTGTACAATGTGAACAAATTTCACCAAACTGCGAGGGGAGAGTTATGCCGACTAACTCGCCTCACGCGGCAGTACCTGCATCTCCCGCCCGGGAGGTGCGTGATATTATGGCGCCTAATACATCTGGGCGGCCATTACAGATAACATTACATGATATGGCTACTGTTATGACTGAAGTTTTGTCTAAATTACCAGAACTAAGAGGCAAGCGTGATCACTCTGGGGTGAGAACAGAGTGCGCTGACAATACTAGGGCCATGTCTGATACTGCGTCACAGCTTGCAGAGCATGAGGACGGAGAGCTTCATTCTGTGGGTGACGGTTCTGATCCAAACAGATTGGATTCAGATATTTCAAATTTTAAATTCAAATTGGAGAACCTCCGTGCATTACTAGGGGAGGTCTTAGCAGCTCTCAATGATTGTAACACCATTGCAATACCAGAGAAAATGTGTAGGTTGGATAAATACTTTGCGGTACCGGCGAGTACTGACGTTTTTCCTATACCTAAGAGATTAACTGAAATTGTTACTAAGGAGTGGGATAGACCCGGTGTGCCGTTCTCACCCCCTCCAATATTTAGAAAGATGTTTCCAATAGACGCCACTACTCGGGACTTATGGCAAACGGTCCCTAAGGTGGAGGGAGCAGTTTCTACTTTAGCTAAGCGTACCACTATCCCGGTGGAGGATAGCTGTGCTTTTTCAGATCCAATGGATAAAAAATTAGAGGGTTACCTTAAGAAAATGTTTGTTCAACAAGGTTTTATATTGCAACCCCTTGCATGTATCGCGCCGATTACGGCTGCGGCAGCATTTTGGATTGAGTCTCTGGAAGAGAACCTTAGTTCATCTACGCTAGACGACATTATGGACAGGCTTAGAGTCCTTAAACTAGCCAATTCATTCATTTCGGAGGCCGTAGTACATTTAACCAAACTTACGGCTAAGAACTCTGGATTCGCCATACAGGCACGTAGAGCACTGTGGCTAAAATCCTGGTCAGCTGATGTTACTTCTAAGTCTAAATTACTTAATATACCTTTCAAGGGGCAGTCTTTATTTGGGCCCGGGTTGAAAGAAATTATCGCTGACATTACAGGAGGTAAGGGCCACGCCCTACCTCAAGACAAAGCCAAATCTAAGGCTAGACAGTCTAATTTTCGTCCCTTTCGGAATTTCAAACCTGGAGCAGCGTCAACCTCCACTGCACCAAAACAGGAAGGAGCTGTTGCTCGTTACAGGCAAGGCTGGAAACCTAACCAGTCCTGGAATAAGGGCAAACAGGCCAGGAAACCTGCTGCTGCCCCAAAGACAGCATGAACCGAGAGCCCCCGATCCGGGACCGGATCTAGTGGGGGGCAGACTTTCGCTCTTCGCTCAGGCCTGGGCAAGAGATGTTCAGGATCCCTGGGCGCTGGAGATCATATCTCAGGGATACCTTCTAGACTTCAAATTATCTCCCCCAAAAGGGAGATTTCATCTGTCAAGGTTGTCAACAAACCAGATAAAGAAAGAAGCGTTTCTACGCTGTGTACAAGATCTGTTATTAATGGGAGTGATCCATCCAGTTCCGCGGTCGGAACAAGGACAAGGGTTCTACTCAAACCTGTTTGTGGTTCCCAAAAAAGAGGGAACTTTCAGGCCAATCTTAGATTTAAAGATTCTAAACAAATTCCTAAGAGTTCCATCGTTCAAAATGGAAACTATTCGGACAATCTTACCTATGATCCAAAAGGGTCAGTACATGACCACAGTGGATTTAAAAGATGCTTACCTTCACATACCGATTCACAAAGATCATCAACGGTATCTACGGTTTGCCTTCCTAGACAGGCACTACCAGTTTGTAGCTCTTCCATTCGGATTGGCTACGGCCCCAAGAATCTTCACAAAGGTTCTGGGTGCCCTTCTGGCGGTACTAAGACCGCGAGGGATTTCGGTAGCTCCGTACCTAGACGACATTCTAATACAAGCTTCAAGCTTTCAAACTGCCAAGTCTCATACAGAGTTAGTTCTGGCATTTCTAAGGTCGCATGGATGGAAAGTGAACGAAAAGAAAAGTTCTCTTTTTCCTCTCACAAGAGTTCCATTCTTGGGGACTCTTATAGATTCTGTAGAAATGAAGATTTACCTGACAGAAGACAGGTTAACAAGGCTTCAGGATGCATGCCGTGTCCTTCATTCCATTCAACACCCGTCAGTAGCTCAATGCATGGAGGTGATCGGCTTAATGGTAGCGGCAATGGACATAGTACCTTTTGCACGCCTACACCTCAGACCGCTGCAATTGTGCATGCTAAGTCAGTGGAATGGGGATTACTCAGATTTGTCCCCTACCCTGAATCTGAATCAAGAGACCAGAAATTCTCTTCTATGGTGGCTTTATCGGCCACACCTGTCCAGGGGGATGCCATTCAGCAGGCCAGACTGGACAATCGTAACAACAGACGCCAGCCTGCTAGGTTGGGGCGCTGTCTGGAATTCTCTGAAGACTCAGGGATTATGGAATCAGGAGGAGAGTCTCCTTCCAATAAACATTCTGGAATTGAGGGCAGTTCTCAATGCCCTTCTAGCTTGGCCCCAATTAACAACTCAGGGGTTCATCAGGTTTCAGTCGGACAATATCACGACTGTAGCTTACATCAACCATCAGGGAGGGACAAGAAGCTCCCTAGCAATGGTGGAAGTATCAAAGATAATTCGCTGGGCAGAGTCTCACTCTTGCCACCTGTCAGCAATCCACATCCCGGGAGTGGAGAACTGGGAGGCGGATTTCTTGAGTCGCCAGACTTTTCATCCGGGAGAGTGGGAACTTCATCCGGAGATTTTTGCCCAAATACTTCGACGTTGGGGCAAACCAGAGATAGATCTCATGGCGTCTCGCCAGAACGCCAAGCTTCCTCACTACGGGTCCAGATCCAGGGATCCGGGAGCGGTTCTGATAGATGCTTTGACAGCACCTTGGAACTTCGGGATGGCTTATGTGTTTCCACCCTTCCCGCTGCTTCCTCGATTGATTGCGAAAATCAAACAAGAGAGAGCATCTGTGATTCTAATAGCGCCTGCATGGCCACGCAGGACTTGGTATGCAGATCTAGTGGACATGTCATCCTGTCCACCTTGGTCTCTACCTCTGAGACAGGACCTTCTGACACAGGGTCCATTCAAACATCAAAATCTAACTTCTCTGAAACTGACTGCTTGGAAATTGAACGCTTGATTTTATCAAAGCGTGGTTTTTCTGAGTCGGTTATTGATACCCTGATCCAGGCTAGGAAGCCTGTTACCAGAAAGATTTACCATAAAATATGGCGCAAATACCTATACTGGTGCGAATCCAAACGTTACTCCTGGAGTAAGGTTAGGATCCCTAGGATATTGTCTTTTCTACAAGAAGGTTTAGAAAAGGGTTTATCGGCTAGTTCATTAAAGGGACAGATTTCAGCTCTGTCCATCTTGTTACACAGGCGTCTGTCAGAAAATCCAGACGTCCAGGCCTTTTGTCAAGCTTTAGCTAGGATCAAGCCTGTGTTTAAAGCCGTTGCTCCGCCATGGAGTTTAAACTTAGTTCTTAACGTTTTACAAGGTGTTCCATTTGAACCCCTTCATTCCATTGATATAAAATTGTTATCTTGGAAAGTTCTGTTTTTAATGGCTATTTCCTCGGCTCGAAGAGTCTCTGAGTTATCAGCATTACATTGTGATTCTCCTTATCTGATTTTTCACTCAGATAAGGTAGTTCTGCGTACTAAACCTGGGTTCTTACCTAAGGTAGTTACTAACAGGAATATCAATCAAGAGATTGTTGTTCCATCCTTGTGTCCAAATCCTTCTTCAAAGAAGGAACGTCTTCTACACAATCTGGATGTAGTTCGTGCCCTCAAGTTCTACTTGCAGGCAACTAAAAATTTTCGCCAAACTTCTTCCCTGTTTGTCGTTTATTCTGGACAGAGGAGAGGTCAAAAAGCTTCTGCTACCTCTCTCTCTTTCTGGCTTCGTAGCATAATACGTTTAGCCTATGAGACTGCTGGACAGCAGCCTCCTGAAAGAATTACAGCTCACTCCACTAGAGCTGTGGCTTCCACTTGGGCCTTTAAGAATGAGGCCTCTGTTGAACAGATTTGCAAGGCTGCAACTTGGTCTTCGCTTCATACTTTTTCCAAATTTTACAAATTTGACACTTTTGCTTCTTCGGAGGCTATTTTTGGGAGAAAGGTTCTTCAGGCAGTGGTTCCTTCTGTATAATGAGCCTGCCTATCCCTCCCGTCATCCGTGTACTTTTGCTTTGGTATTGGTATCCCAGAAGTAATGATGACCCGTGGACTGATCGCACATAACAGAAGAAAACATAATTTATGCTTACCTGATAAATTCCTTTCTTCTGTTGTGCGATCAGTCCACGGCCCGCCCTGTTTTTTAAGGCAGGTAAATATCTTTTAAATTATTCTCCAGTCACCACTTCACCCTTGGTTACTCCTTTCTCGTTGATTCTTGGTCGAATGACTGGGACTGACGTAGAGGGGAGGAGCTATATCAGCTCTGCTGGGTGAATCCTCTTGCATTTCCTGTTGGGGAGGAGTTATATCCCAGAAGTAATGATGACCCGTGGACTGATCGCACAACAGAAGAAAGGAATTTATCAGGTAAGCATAAATTATGTTTTTGAGAACAGCATGACATGCAGCTGCATGTGTGTGGAGCTCTGATACATAGAAAAGTCTTTCTGAAGGCATTATTTGGTATCGTATTCCCCTTTGGGCTTGGTTGGGTCTCAGCAAAGCAGATTCCAGGGACTGTAAAGGGGTTAAATATAAAAACGGCTCCGGTTCCGTTATTTTAAGGGTTAAAGCTTCCAAATTTGGTGTGCAATACTTTTAAGGCTTTAAGACACTGTGGTGAAATTTTGGTGAATTTTGAACAATTCCTTCATACTTTTTCGCAATTGCAGTAATAAAGTGTGTTCAGTTTAAAATTTAAAGTGACAGTAACGGTTTTATTTTAAAACGTTTTTTGTGCTTTGTTATCAAGTTTATGCCTGTTTAACATGTCTGAACTACCAGATAGATTGTGTTCTGACTGTGGGGAAGCCAAGGTTCCTTCTCATTTAAATAGATGTGATTTATGTCATAAAAAATGTAAAAATGATGCCCAAGATGATTCCTCAAGTGAGGGGAGTAAGCATGGTACTGCATCATCCCCTCCTTCGTCTACACCAGTTTTGCCCATACAGGAGGCCCCTAGTACATCTAGCGCGCCAATACTCCTTACTATGCAACAATTAACGGCTGTAATGGATAATTCTATCAAAAACATTTTAGCCAATATGCCCACTTATCAGCGAAAGCGCGACTGCTCTGTTTTAGAAAATACTGAAGAGCATGAGGACGCTGATGATATTGTTTCTGAAGGGCCCCTACACCAGTCTGAGGGGGCCAGGGAGGTTTTGTCTGAGGGAGAAATTTCAGATTCAGGAAAAATTTCTCAACAAGCTGAACCTGATGTGATTACTTTTAAATTTAAGTTGGAACATCTCCGCGCTCTGCTTAAGGAGGTGTTATCCAATTTGGATGATTGTGATTATCTGGTCATTCCAGAAACACTATGTAAAATGGACAAGTTCCTAGAGGCCCTGGGGCCCCCCGAAGCTTTTCCTATACTCAAGCGGGTGGCGTACATTGTTAATAAAGAATGGGACAGGCCCGGTGTACCTTTCGTACCTCCCCCCATATTTAAAGAATTGTTTCCTATAGTCGACCCCAGAAAGGACTTATGGCAGACAGTCCCCAAGGTCGAGGGGGCGGTTTCTACTCTAAACAAGCGCACCACTATACCCATAGAAGATAGTTGTGCTTTCCAAGATCCTATGGATAAAAAATTAGAAGGTTTGCTAAAAAAGATGTTTGTTCAGCAAGGTTACCTTCTACAACCAATTGCATGCATTGTCCCTGTCACTACAACCGCGTGTTTCTGGTGCGATGAGCTAGAAAAGGCGATTATTAGTAATTCTTCTTCTTATGAGGAGATTATGGACAGAATTCGTGCTCTTAAATTGGCTAATTCTTTCACCCTAGACGCCACCTTGCAATTGGCTAGGTTAGCGGCGAAAAATTCTGGGTTTGCTATTGTGGCGCGCAGAGCGCTTTGGTTAAAATCTTGGTCAGCGGATGCGTCTTCCAAGAACAAATTGTTTGACATTCCTTTCAAGGGGAAAACACTGTTTGGCCCTAACTTGAAAGAGTTTATCTCTGATATCTCTGGGGGCAAGGGCCACGCCCTCCCTCAGAATAGGTCTTTCAAGGCCAAAAAATAAACCTAATTTTCGTCCCTTTCGCAGAAACGGACCAGCCCCAAGTGCTACGTCCTCTAAGCAGGAGGGTAATACTTCTCAAGCCAATCCAGCCTGGAGACCAAGGCAAGGCTGGAACAAAGGAAAGCAGGCCAAGAAACCTGCCACTGCTCCCAAGACAGCATGAGATGCGGGCCCCCGATCCGGGACCGGATTTGGTGGGGGGCAGACTCTCTCTCTTCACTCAGGCTTGGGCAAGAGATGTTCTGGATCCTTGGGCGCTAGAAATAGTCTTCCAAGGTTATCTTCTGGAAGTGATTCTTCCTGTTCCATTAAAAGAACGAGGGATGGGGTTCTACTCCAATCTGTTCGTAGTTCCCAAAAAAGAGGGAACGTTCAAACCAATCTTAGATCTCAAGATCCTAAACAAGTTTCTCAAGGTTCCATCGTCCAAAATGGAAACCATTCGAACAATCCTTCCATCCAGGAAGGTCAATTCTTGACCACGGTGGATTTAAAGGATGCGTATCTACATATTCCTGTCCACAAGGAACATCATCGGTTCCTAAGGTTCGCATTCCTGGACAAGCATTACCAGTTCGTGGCGCTTCCTTTCGGATTAGCCACTGTTCCAAGGATTTTCACAAAGGTACTAGGGTCCCTTCTGGCGGTGCTAAGACCAAGGGGCATTGCTGTAGTACCTTACTTGGACGACATTCTGATTCAAGCGTCGTCCCTTCCTCTAGCAAAGGCTCACACGGACATAGTCCTGGCCTTTCTCAGATCTCACGGATGGAAATGTGAACGTGGAAAAGAGTTCTCTATCTCCGTCGACAAGAGTTCCCTTCTTGGGAACAATAATAGACTCCTTAGAAATGAGGATTTTTCTGTCAGAGACCAGAAAAACAAAACTTCTAAACTCTTGTCGGATACTTCCTCCGTTCCTCTTCCTTCCATAGTGCAGTGCATGGAAGTGATAGGTTTGATGGTAGCGGCAATGGACATAGTTCCTTTTGCGCGCATTCATCTAAGACCATTTCAATTGTGTATGCTCAGTCAGTGGAATGGGGACTATACAGACTTGTCTCCGAAGATACAAGTAAATCAGAGGACCAGAGACTCACTCCGTTGGTGGCTGTCCCTGGACAACCTGTCACAAGGGGTGACCTCCCGCAGACCAGAGTGGGTCATTGTCACGACCGACGCCAGTCTGATGGGCTGGGGCGCGGTCTGGGGATCCCTGAAAGCTCAGGGTCTTTGGTCTCGGGAAGAATCTCTTCTACCGATAAATATTCTGGAACTGAGAGCGATATTCAATGCTCTCAAGGCTTGGCCTCAGCTAGCGAGGGCCAAGTTCATACGGTTTCAATCAGACAACATGACGACTGTTGCGTACATCAACCATCAGGGGGGAACAAGGAGTTCCCTGGCGATGGAAGAAGTGACCAAAATCATTCAATGGGCGGAGACTCGCTCCTGCCACCTGTCTGCAATCCACATCCCAGGAGTGGAAACTTGGGAAGCGGATTTTCTGAGTCGTCAGACATTGCATCCGGGGGTGTGGGAACTCCATCCGGAAATCTTTGCCCAAATCACTCAACTGTGGGGCATTCCAGACATGGATCTGATGGCCTCTCGTCAGAACTTCAAGGTTCCTTGCTACGGGTCCAGATCCAGGGATCCCAAGGCGACTCTAGTAGATGCACTAGTAGCACCTTGGACCTTCAACCTAGCTTATGTATTCCCGCCCCTCTCATCCCCAGGCTGGTAGCCAGGATCAATCAGGAGAGGGCGTAGGTGATCTTGATAGCTCCTGCGTGGCCACGCAGGACTTGGTAGGCAGATCTGGTGAATATGTCATCGGCTCCACCATGGAAGCTACCTTTGAGACGAGACCTTCTTGTTCAAGGTCCGTTCGAACATCCGAATCTGGTCCTACTCCAGCTGACTGCTTGGAGATTGAACGCTTGATCTTATCAAAGCGAGGGTTCTCAGATTCTGTTATTGATACTCTTGTTCAGGCCAGAAAGCCTGTAACTAGATAAATTTACCACAAAATATGGAAAAAATATATCTGTTGGTGTGAATCTAAAGGATTCCCTTGGGACAAGGTAAAGATTCCTAGGATTCTATCCTTTCTTCAAGAAGGATTGGAGAAAGGATTATCTGCAAGTTCCTTGAAGGGACAGATTTCTGCCTTGTCTGTGTTACTTCACAAAGAGCTGGCAGCTGTGCCAGATGTTCAAGCCTTTGTTCAGGCTCTGGTTAGAATCAAGCCTGTTTACAAACCTTTGACTCCTCCTTGGAGTCTCAACTTAGTTCTTTCAGTTCTTCAGGGGGTTCCGTTTGAACCCTTACATTCCGTTGATATTAAGTTATTATCTTGGAAAGTTTTGTTTTTGGCTGCAATTTCTTCCGCTAGAAGAGTTTCAGAATTATCTGCTCTGCAGTGTTCTCCTCCTTATCTGGTGTTCCATGCAGATAAGGTGGTTTTACGTACTAAACCTGGTTTTCTTCCAAAAGTTGTTTCTAACAAAAACATTAACCAGGAGATAGTCGTGCCTTCTTTGTGTCCGAAACCAGTTTCGAAGAAGGAACGTTTGTTGCACAATTTGGATGTTGTTCGCGCTCTAAAATTCTATTTAGATGCTACAAAGGATTTTAGACAAACATCTTCCCTGTTTGTTGTTTATTCTGGTAACAGGAGAGGTCAAAAAGCAACTTCTACCTCTCTCTCTTTTTGGATTAAAAGCATCATCAGATTGGCTTACGAGACTGCCGGACGGCAGCCTCCTGAAAGAATCACAGCTCATTCCACTAGGGCTGTGGCTTCCACATGGGCCTTCAAAAACGAGGCTTCTGTTGATCAGATATGTAGGGCAGCGACTTGGTTTTCACTGCACACTTTTACCAAATTTTACAAGTTTGATACTTTTGCTTCTTCTGAGGCTATTTTTTGGGAGAAAGGTTTTGCAAGCCGTGGTGCCTTCCATTTAGGTGACCTGATTTGCTCCCTCCCTTCATCCGTGTCCTAAAGCTTTGGTATTGGTTCCCACAAGTAAGGATGACGCCGTGGACCGGACACACCTATGTTGGAGAAAACAGAATTTATGTTTACCTGATAAATTACTTTCTCCAACGGTGTGTCCGGTCCACGGCCCGCCCTGGTTTTTTAATCAGGTCTGATAATTTATTTTCTTTAACTACAGTCACCACGGTATCATATGGTTTCTCCTATGCAAATATTCCTCCTTAACGTCGGTCGAATGACTGGGGTAGGCGGAGCCTAGGAGGGATCATGTGACCAGCTTTGCTGGGCTCTTTGCCATTTCCTGTTGGGGAAGAGAATATCCCACAAGTAAGGATGACGCCGTGGACCGGACACACCGTTGGAGAAAGTAATTTATCAGGTAAACATAAATTCTGTTTTTTTTGCCAATAAGGCAGATGGGGAGGGTTAGAGAGCTGTTTTGGGGGGGATCAGGGAGGTTGGGGGCTAAGGGGGATGCTACACCACAGCATATGTAAATATGCTAAAAAAAACTTTTATTTTTGTACTGGCAGACTTTCTGCCAGTACTTAAGATGGCGGGGACAATTGTGGGGTGGGGGAGGAAAGGGAGCTGTTTGGGAGAGATCAGGGGGTCTGATGTGTCAGGTGGGAGGCTGATCTCTACACTACAAACTACCAAATTAACCCCTTCACTGCTAACCATAATACACGTGTGATGCGCAGCAGCATTTAGCGGCCTTCTAAGTACCAAAAAGCTACGCCAAAGCCATATATGTCTGCTATTTCTGAACAAAGGGGATCCCAGAGAAGCATTTACAACCATTTGTGCCATAATTGCACAAGCTGTTTGTAAATGATTTCAGTGAGAAACCTAAAATTGTGAAAAATTTAACGTTTTTTTTTTATTTGATCGCATTTGGCGGTGAAATGGTGGCATGAAATATACCAAAATGGGCCTAGATCAATAATTGGGGTTGTCTACTACCCTACACTAAAGCTAAAATTACCCCAAAAAGCTCCCTACATGCTCCCTAATTAACCCCTTCACTGCTGGGCATAATACACATGTGGTGCACAGTGGCATTTAGCGGCCTTCTAATTACCAAAAAGCAACGCCAAAGCCATATATGTCTGCGATTTCTGAACAAAGGGGATCCCAGAGAAGAATTTACAACCATTTATGCCATAAATGCACAAGCTGTTTGTAAATAATTTCAGTGAGAAACCGAAAGTTTGTGAAAAAGTGAACGATTTTTTGTATTTCATCGCATTTGGCGGTGAAATGGTGGCATGAAATATACCAAAATTGGCCTAGATCAATACTTTGGGATGTCTTCTAAAAAAAAATATATACATGTCATTGGATATTCAGGGATTCCTGAAAGATATCAGTATTCCAATGTAACTAGCGCTAATTTTGAAAAAAAAAGTGGTTTGGAAATAGCAAAGTGCTACTTGTATTTATGGCCCTATAACTTGCAAAAAAAGCATAGAACATGTAAACATTGGGTATTTCTGAACTCAGGACAAAATTTAGAAACTATTTCTAGATGCGTAACAGATTTTGGGGGTCAAAGTTAAAAAAGTGTGTTTTTTTTCATTTTTTCCTCATATTTTATAAAAAATTTTAGTAAATTATAAGATAAATTATAAGATAAGATGAAAATAATGGTATCTTTAGAAAGTTTAATTTAATGGCGAGAAAAACGGTATATAATATGTGTGGGTACAGTAAATGAGTAAGAGGAAAATTACAGCTAAACACAAACACCGCAAAAATGTAAAATGGAAAAGTGCTGTCATTAAGGGGTTGACTGTGAAATAATAGCAGTCAGTTTCCCTGCACACGTGTGCGTTTCAGGGCCTGACAGGGCACAGTGTCACACCAGTGCAACTCATATCTGGTGTAACAGTAGTGTACATTTAAAAAAAAAAAACAACACTTTTTTGACTGTGAAATAATAGCAGTCAGTTTCCTTCACACGTGTGCGTTTCAGGGCCTGCCAGGGCACAGTGTCACACCAGTGCAACTCATATCTGGTGTAACAGTAGTGTACATTTAAAAAAAAAACCAACACTTTTTTGACTGTGAAATAATAGCAGTCAGTTTCCTTCACACGTGTGCGTTTCAGGAACTGCCAGGGCACAGTGTCACACCAGTGCAACTCATATCTGGTGTAACAGTAGTGTACATTTAAAAAAAAAAAACAACACTTTTTTGACTGTGAAATAATAGCAGTCAGTTTCCTTCACACGTGTGCGTTTCAGGGCCTGCCAGGGCACAGTGTCACACCAGTGCAACTCATATCTGGTGTAACAGTAGTGTACATTTAAAAAAAAAAAAATATACAATTTTGACTGTAATAGATTGAATAGCAGTTAGTTGTCTGCAAGTGTGTGTGTGTCAGGCCTACAGCGTCTACTCTGCCAACTTCTGCCAGTGCACAGTGCCACTCATATCTGTTGTCACAGTAGCTTGCACGCATAGTACCACTAATCGGAAAAAAAAATGACAGGCAGAGGCAGGCCACCCCGCTGGGGCCGTCGTGGTCGTGGTGCTGTGATTCCCTTTGGCCCTAGAATAATGCCCAGTGTTCAGAGGCCATGTACCCTGAACTCGAAAAGTTCTGAGGACATAGTTGACTGGCTAACACAGGACACCCAATCTTCTACAGCTTCCGCTCGGAACCTTGACGCACCATCCTCCTCCAGCTTAGCTTTGGGCACCTCTCAAGTTACCACTCGTCCGCCTGCCGCCACCACCAACACTAGCACCACAGCCGCTTCACTTGATCTGTCAGAGGAGTTATTTGCACATCAGTTGGAAGAAATGAGTGATGCGCAACCATTATTGCCAGAGGATGTAGATAACAGGGATATGTCTCAGTCAGGCAGCATTACACAAATGGACGTACGGTGGGATGATGATGATGTACCCGCTGCTGCTTCCTTTGCTGAGTTGTCAGATACAAGTGAAGCGGTTGATGATGATGACTATGCGTCCGTGGATGTCACGTGGGTGCCCGCTAGAAGAGAAGAAGAACAGGGGGAAAGTTCAGATGGGGAGACAGAGAGGAGGAGGAGGAGACGAGTTGGAAGCAGGGGGAGGTCGTCGCAAGGAGCTAGTGGCACAGTCAGACAGCATGCATCGGCACCCGGGGTCAGCCAGACAGCGCACCAATCAACGCATGCTGTTGCCACCACCAGAATGCCGTCATTGCAGAGCTCAGCAGTGTGGCTTTTGTTTTTTGTGTCTACCTCTGACAACAGCGATGCCATTTGCAACCTGTGCCAAAAGAAACTGAGTCGTGGGAAGTCCAACACCCACCTAGGTACAACTGCTTTGCGAAGGCACATGATCGCACATCACAAACGCCTATGGGATCAACACATGAGTACAAGCAGCACACAAACTCAAAGCCGCCATCCTCCTCCTGGTCCAGCATCTTCAGCCACGTCAACCACTGCTGTCCTCCTTGCCCCCTCTCAACCATCCTCCACTCTGTCTCTTGCCTTGAGCAGTTCCTGCTCATCTGCCCACAGTCAGGTGTCTGTCAAGGACATGTTTGAGCGTAAGAAGCCAATGTCACAAAGTCACCCCCTTGCCCGGCATCTGACAGCTGGCTTGTCTGAACTCTTAGCCCGCCAGCTTTTACCATACAAGCTGGTGGAGTCTGAGGCGTTCCAAAGATTTGTAGCTATTGGGACACCGCAGTGGAAGGTACCCAGCCGAAATTTCTTTGCACAAAAGGCAATCCCCAACCTGTACTCGATTGTGCAAAAGGAAGTAATGGGATGTCTGGCACACAGTGTTGGGGCAAGGGTCCATCTGACCACTGATACCTGGTCTGCAAAGCATGGTCAGGGCAGGTATATCACCTACACTGTGCATTGGGTAAACCTGCTGACGGCTGCCAAGCATGGAATGCATGGCTCTGCAGAGGAGTTGGTGACACCGCCACGACTTGCAGGCAGGCCTGCTGCCACCTCCTCTACTCCTCCTACTCCATCCTCTTCCATAACCTCCTCGGCTGAGTCCTCTTCTGCTGCTGCGTTTTGCTCCACATCAACGGCACCCCCCAGCTCCCCAGGTACTATTCCACATCCCGGATACGGCAGTGTCACGCCGTCTTGGGGTTGACTTGCCTGAAAGCAGAGAGTCACACCGGACCAGCACTCCAGTCCGCCCTGAACGCACAGGTGGATCAGTGGCTGACTCCGTACCAACTGGAGATCGGCAAAGTGGTTTGTGACAACGGAAGAAATTTTTTGGCGGCATTGAATTTGGGCAAGTTGACACATGTGCCATGCATGGCACATGTGTGTAATCTGATCGTACAACGCTTTGTGCATAAGTACCCAGGCTTACAGGACGTCCTGAAGCAGGCCAGGAAGGTGTGTGGCCATTTCAGGCGTTCCTACACTTCCATGGCGCACTTTTCAGATATCCAGTGGCAAAACAACATGCCAGTGAGGCGCTTGATTTGCGACAGCCCGACACGTTGGAATTCAACCCTCCTAATGTTCAACTGCCTGCTTAAACAAAAAAAAGCCGTTAACGAGTATTTGTATGACCGAGGTGCTAGGACAGTCTCTGCGGAGCTGGGAATTTTTTTGCCACGTTACTTGACGCTCATGCGCAATGCCTGTAGGCTCATGCGTCCTTTTGAGGAGGTGACAAACCTAGTCAGTCGCACCGAAGGCACCATCAGCGACATCATACCATTTGTTTTCTTCCTGGAGCGTGCCCTGCGAAGAGTGCTGGATCAGGCCGTAGATGAGCGTGAAGAGGAAGACTTGTGGTCACCATCACCACCAGAAACAGCCTTACCAGCATCACTTGCTGGACCTGCGGCAACGCTGGAAGAGGATTGTGAGGAAGAGGAGTCAGAGGAGGAATGTGGCTTTGAGCAGGTGGAAGACCAAACACAGCAGGCGTCCCAGGGGGCTTGTTGTCACCTTTCAGGGACCCTTGGTGTTGTACGTGGCTGGGTGGAGGAAGAAACCTTCAATGACATCAGTGAGGACAAGGAACGGGACATGGCTAGCTTGGTATCCAACCTTGTGCAAATGGGGAGTTTAAGGTTGTGCAAATGGACTGTTTGCGGTTGTTTGCGGTGCGTTAAACGGGGAGTTTGGTCTGTCACTGTGAAGCGGGCGTAACCCTTACACTATCTGATCGATACAACATCATAACTGATGTTTTAAAGCATGTTATTCCAAACAATTTAGGAATGTTAGGTGATTTATGCCCTTTATGGATTAAAACCAGACTCTGCATCAACTATGTAATTTTCCATGGGAGTTTTGCCATGGATCCCCCTCCGGCATGCCACAGTCCAGGTGTTAGTCCCCTTGAAACAACTTTTCCATCACTATTGTGGCCAGAAAGAGTCCCTGTGGGTTTTAAAATTCGCCTGCCTATTGAAGTCTATGGCGGTTTGCCCGGTTGGCCCGTTCGCGAACATTTGCGGAAATTCGCAGTTCGCGAACGGAAAATTTTATGTTTGCAACATCACTAATTATATTATGATCCTGCTCCAATATTGGAGATGTGAAATAATTGAAAAGAAATGTGTTGTTTCCCAAGAATAAAACTTCAACAAACTAAACGTAATTTTTTCTTGCTATAATGACCCTTTAAGGGCCAGATTATAAGCGGAGCGCTGACAGTTATGCGTGAGCGAAAAGGAGTTTATCATGGGTGTTTGCAGATGTCTGGGGCGAGATTATATATACGGCGCAGGCTTCAGCCCAACTGCTGGAACCCGCGTCACCCGTAATTTCACCTTGCACACCGTGGTATCACATATACAGCACCAGCAGTTCGGATAAACTAGTGATATCCAGAAATGTGCGTAAATACACATTTCTGGAGTCGCCAGTGATTTACGGCACTTTAGAAACTGCCGGCACCTAAGAAAAAAAATAAAAAAATAAAATCTCCCGTAAAAGTCTAACCCGTCTCCCAAAAATAAACCTGACATGTAAAACCCCTATATCCGCAATCCCCCCACATCGCAACTAATAATAAATGTATTAACCCCTAAATCGACAACTCCCACAACGCAATATGCCTAATTAACCCCTAATCTGCCATTCACCCACATCGCAATCAACCTAGTAAAAGTATTAACCCCTAAATCCGCCAACCCCAACATCGCAAACTACCTAATAAATGTATTAACCCCTAATCTGCCATTCACTCACATCGCAAAGTACCTATTAAAACAATTAACCCCTATTCCGCCATTAACCCACATTGCAACAAACCTTATAAATCTTTTAACCCCTAATCCGCCAAACCCACACAATGCAATAACCCTAATAACCCTAATAAAACTATTAACCCCTAATCCGCCAAACCCCCACAATGCAAGAACCCTTAACCCCTAATCTGCCAAACCCCCACAATGCAAATAACTAATTTAATTACTAAACCCCCTAACCTAACACCCACTAAATTAACTCCAAATTACATAAATAATAAAATAAAAAATTATAATTAAAATAAAAAATCCTAACATTACTTAAAAAAATAAACCTAAGATTAAATTAAAATAAATTAATCTAAAATTACCAAAAATAAAAAAAGTCTAACATTACAGAAAATAATAAACAAAATTATCCAAAATAAAAAAATTAAACCTAATCTCTATGAAAATTAAAAGCCCCCTAAAATAAAAACACCCTCTAATCTAATGCTAAACTACCAATAGCGTTAAAAAGGACTTTTTGAAGGGCATTGCCCTAAATTAAATAGCTCTTTTGCATTTAAATTTTTTTTTAACTCCCCCCAACAGTAAAACCCACCACCACCCACCAAACCCCCCAAAATAAATAAACCTAACACTAAAAAAACCTAAATTACCCATTGCCCCTAATGGGGCATTTGTATGGGCATTGCCCTTAAAAGGGCATGCAGCTCTTTTACTGCCCTTAAAAGGCATTTAGCTCTTTTACGATTTCCCATTAAAATCCTAATCTTAAAAAAAAAAAAAAAAAAAAAAAAAAAAAATCCTAACTCTAACCCCCAAATAGGTACTTACCGTTCCTGAAGTCCGGCGGAGAAGGTCCTGTTCCAGTCGGTGAAGTCTTCTTCAAAGCGGCCGACATCTTCTTCCAAGCAGAAATCACTTCCTTCTTCATCAAGGACCAAGCCATCGCGGAGCGGAGATGAGCGACGAACAGGATCGGTGACCGCGGATTTATGGAGCGTGGAGGATCCTCTTCGTATGATCGCCACCGTACACTGAATAGTGAATTCAAGGTACGCATTTAAATATGGCGTCCCTTTCATTCCTATTGGCTGATTTGATTCTTCAAATTCAAATCAGCCAATAGGATGAGAGTTACTGAAATCCTATTGGCTGTTCAAATCAGTATTAGATTAGGGGGTGTTTTTCAAATCAGCCAATATGATTTCAGTAGCTCTCATCCTATTGGCTGATTTGAATTTGAAGAATCAAATCAGCCAATAGGAATGCAAGGGAAGCCATATTTAAACGCATACCTGGAATTCACTATTCAGTGTACAGCAGCGATCGTACGAAGAGGATCCTCCACTGTCCATGGCTCCGCGCTCATCTCCGCTCCATGCTGGATTGGTTCTGGATGAAGAAGGAAGTGGTCCCCGCTTGGAAGACGATGTTGGCCGCATGGAAGAAGAACTCACCACCTGGAAAAGGACCTTCTTCGTCGGACTTCAGGAACGGTGAGTACCTATTTGGGGGTTAGAGTAAAAAAAATTTGTTTTGTTTTGTTTTTTAGATTAGGGTTTTAATGGGCAATCATAAAAGAGCAGATTGCCCTTCTAAGGGCAGTAAAATAGCTGAATGCCCATACAAATGCCCCTTTAAGGGTAATGGGTAATTATAGGGTTTTTAGTGTTATTTTTTTTTTATTTTGGGGGGTTTGTTGTGTGGGGGGTTTTATTGTTAGAGGGGGGACTTAGTATTTTTTAAGTTAAAAGAGCTGTTTAATTTAAGAAAATGCCCTTAAAAAGGCCCTTTTAATGGCTATTGGTAGTTTAGTATTAGATTAGGGGGTGTTTTTATTTCTTTCCTAAGATATGGTGAGTCCACGGCATCCTCAAATATTGTTGGGAATGTCACTCCTGGCTAGCAGGAGGAGACAAAACGCACCACAGCCAAGCTGTTAAGTATCACTCCCTTTCCAACAAACCCCAGTTATTCTCTTTGCCTTGGGTGCAAGGAGGAGGTGAAGTTTTGGTCTGAAGAAGATTTAATTTATTTCACTTCAATCAAGATTTAATTATTTTGAAAGCCAGAGTAGGTTTCCTCTGATCTTTCCTTTCAAGATTGGGTTTAGCCGTACTCCACGTTAGTCTCTTCAGTAGGGCAGTGGTGGCTTTTAAGCAGTTAGGAACTTGTGGGGTGGGCCTCACTGCGATTTCCTAACATGTTGCTGCCCCTGTATAGAAAGCCAGAGTAGGTTTACTCTGTCCTTTCTTTTTTTTTATCACAGGTCTCTGTGAGGAGTGGCTTCCTCTCATTTTCGGGTGAGCTGTCTTCCTGCCAGACAGCTAGAGGTGCAGGTAAGTGCCTTTTGTCTTCTGGTCTTCTGGGGCTAGGAGGCTGGCACTGAATGGATTAAAAGCTCTATGCACTTAATGTGGGACACAAATCCTTTATAAAGGAGGTTTAATGTCAGGGAGCAGGCACTGATCTTGTGACTAAACTGAGTTAGGTTTAATTTTTGTTATTTTGGATAATTTGGTTTATTATTTTATGCAATGTTAGACTTTTTTATTTTCTGTAATCTTAGATTAATTAAATTTTTTATTTTTTTTAGTAATGTTAGTTTTTTATTTTAATTGTAATTTAGCATTTTTTTAATTTAGGTAATTGGGGTTTATTTAGGGGGTGTTAAGTTAGGGGGCTTAGAAATTTAATTAGTTATTTGCATTGTGGGGGTTTGGCGGATTAGGGTTTAATAGATTTATTAGGATTATTGCGTTGTGTGGGTTTGGCTGATTAGGGGTTAATCATTTTATTAGGTTTATTGTGTTGTGGGTTAATGGCAGATTAGGGGTTAATAGTTTTATTAGGTTTATTACGTTGTGGGTTAATGGTGGATTAGGGGTTAATAGTTTTATTAGCTTTATTGCGATGTGGGTTAATGGCGGATTAGGGGTTAATACATTTATTAGGTTTTTTTGCGATGTGGGTTAATGGCGGATTAGAGGTTAATATACTTTATTAGTTATTGAGGTGGGGGTTGGCGGTTGACAGGTAGATAGATATTGCGCATGCATTAGGTGTTAGTTAATATTTTTAGGCAGTTATGGGAGTTACGGTGCTCACATTTTCAGCGCAAGGCTTGCTGTGCCTGCCTATGTGTGGCGAGGTGAAAATGGAGTAAAATTTCTTAATTTTCGCTGTGTATGTCCTTGTGCTAAATATGTGATACCGATTTGCCGCGCGGTTCTGGTATGTTATGGGAGTAAAAATTGCGGGCAACGGGTAAAATATATACGTGATACCAAACCGCTTTTGCGGGCGACACTGCATATGTAATCTTGTCCCTGGTTTATTGCTCGTATAACAAGTTAAAAATAAACGCTATCACTTGAGCACAATTGAAGTTAATGTGTCATCAGAGCTCTGGTTAACTGTTTCTCGAAAACAAAAAAGTGTCACAAAACACATAAAAAATACATTATAAAGTACAGTTACACTCATGATAGCACAATCTAATAAAGATTATTATCTCAGGTGTTAGAAGAGAAAGCCTGCAGAGGGCTTTAACATAGAGATACATACATAGACATGTCTAAAGAAGCAGATGTGCATAGCCACACATCAGCAGCGAGCTCTGTCGTGCATTTCTGCTTCTGAGCCTACCTAGGTATGCTTTTTTTAAAAAGGACACAAAGAGTACAAAGTAGATTGAAAATTCTCTTAAAATTGCACACTATATCCACACCATGAATAAGTATTTCTTCAAATCCAGTGCAAGGTCAATTTTCATCAATGAGTGGCCGGTTTTTAAAAATACTTTTAAAAACAGGGGCACTTTCATTGATGAAAATTAACATTGCACTGGATTTGAAGAAATACTTACCTTTTACTCCTGCAAAGCCGGATCAACGATCTCCCTCCTTCTTCCTGCTGTAGACCACAGCAATGACAAAACTGGCTTCCTCCAATCACAGCCAGGCATCACGAGCTGGACGCTCTGGGGTGCAAGCCATGATTGGAGGAAGCCGGTTTTGTCATTTCTGACGTCAGTACAGAGGAACTGAGGCTGGGATCAGCGATCCGGCTTTGCAGAAGTAAAAGGTAAGTATTTCTTCAAATCCAGTGCAATGTAAATTTTCATCAATGAAAGTGCCCCTGTTTCTAAAAGTATTTTTAAAAACCGGGCACTCATTGATGAAAATTGACTTTCACTTTAAGAGCTTTCTGCTTGTTTCAATATCAACAACTTTAATATAACTTTTTCATGCAAAAATAAAAAAAGATTTAAATGTTTAAATAGTGCTCTTTAATATAGAATGGTAATTTATTTAAAAAAACAAAAACTTTTAGATACTAAAAAAGAAATTATGACTTTGATGTCCATTTAAAGTATAATATTGCAAGAAGGAAATTGTGCATCACTTTTTTTTGTTGTCACATTTTATAACGAAGCAAGTCTTTATTGAAACCTTTTACAAAAATGCATCCTTTAGCATTCCGTCTCTTTCTCCCGCTCTACAAACTGAAACTGTTATTCAATGCTTATTCTGTTGGCCTTCAGAACAGTCTTCAGCACATTCTGTTGCAGTACGTTGCAGTACGTTGCAGCCCTTTCTGGCAGCCAAGGGGTTAAGTGCACCTTAATTAAGCGGCAGGAATAATGCCGCTCTGGATGTAATGGAGAAAAGAGAATGTAAAATGAAGCGGCATCATTGTGTTCATTTGTAAATAACATATTGCAGCCAACTGCTTCTTAATTGCACAGACTGTTGATAAATAATCCAGTCCTGCTGCTCTCCACAGACAATTTGCTTTGGATCAGTCTAGGCAATTCAAATAACACTAATTATTTATGATTTTATGATGTTAAAATGAATATTAAATGAAACAAAATTCCCAAGGATTACTCGGGTGGCAGCTAAGTACATAACATTTTGTACAGATGGTTGGGAAGACACATTTTTGCTCCATCACTGCGTCTGTATCCTTGAAGGATTTCGACTGAAGACAGCATATCTTTGAATTTTTCATTAAACCAGACGTCTTGAAATATGAATTCCTTTTATGTTTCTGTGAGTTTTGGGTAAAAGAGTCTAAGTGAATAAATCATACAATCCTAGGTGTCACTACTACTTGTGAATATTTCTCTTTGTTATCCTATTCTCAGTATAGCATCATTGATTATCAAACTCAGCGGAGAGCGTTTTATGGTCATATATCTCCATTAGCGCCTACTTTGACTGTCATAGATTTTTCTGGTTAAGACTGCATTATGTATTAGCAGACCCATCTTTTCAATACAAAGTTTGATATTATTCTCAATGTGTGAAACTCATATTATGTTTTATGTATAGAGTTTCTTATCTTTTATATGTAAAAATAGGAGCTGTGTCTTTGTATAGCTGAATTATAAGCCATCCTTTTCTTCTTTCACAGACAGCGTACTTTATTATGAAGATGAATTTCTACAATGAAATGGCTGTCAGGGTAAATATTTCTTTACTTGTTATACAAATGAAAAGTCAATTGTGATCTGAATTTACTTTTTAGAAAATAAGTAAATTAGATTAACACATAAATGATTAGGAAGCTTGTAAGGAACAAAAACAACATATAAATGAAATGCAAAACTTAATTTAAATTAAAGGCAGATGGATAAACCCCTCACTTGTGACATAGTTCTGCAAATTATTGCCCTTTGTGGCAGCCAATGTGTTTAAACCATGGAAATAGCAATAAAGTTATATATAAAAGTATAATGTATGTTTGTGCAATGTATGTGCAAACTGTGTTTAAACGGACGCTATAAACAAAATTCTATCACACATATAAAGGAATACAAATGAAACAGAAATATTATTACATGAAAAAGGCATTAAAAAGCTGTATGGATTAAAGTTAGCTAAAAAATATGTTTTCTCCAACATAGGTGTGTCCGGTCCACGGCGTCATCCTTACTTGTGGGATATTCTCTTCCCCAACAGGAAATGGCAAAGAGCCCAGCAAAGCTGGTCACATGATCCCTCCTAGGCTCCGCCTTCCCCAGTCATTCTCTTTGCCGTTGCACAGGCAACATCTCCACGGAGATGGCTAAGAGTTTTTTGGTGTTTAAATGTAGTTTTTATTCTTCAATCAAGAGTTTGTTATTTTAAAATAGTGCTGGTATGTACTATTTACTCTGAAACAGAAAAGAGATGAAGATTTCTGTTTGTAAGAGGAAAATGATTTTAGCAACCGTTACTAAAATCGATGGCTGTTTCCACACAGGACTGTTGAGATGAATTAACTTCAGTTGGGGGAAACAGTGAGCAGACTTTTGCTGCTTGAGGTATGACACATTTCTAACAAGACTTGGTAATGCTGGAAGCTGTCATTTTCCCTATGGGATCCGGTAAGCCATTTTCTTAGTTTTAAATATAAGAATAAAGGGCTTCACAAGGGCTTTAAAGACTGGTAGACATTTTTCTGGGCTAAAACGATTACTTTATAAGCATATTTAATGGTTTATAACTTTGAAGAGTTATTTTAATCTTGGGAATTCTGTTAAAAAAACGGCAGGCACTGTATTGGACACCTTTTTCACTGGGGGCCTTTTCTAGTCATAGGCAGAGCCTCATTTTCGCGCCACTAATGCGCAGTTGTTTTTGAGAAGCAAGACATGCAGATGCATGTGTGAGGAGCTCAGATCCACTGAAAAAGCTTATTGAAGGCGTCATTTGGTATCGTATTCCCCTCTGGGCTTGGTTGGGTCTCAGCAAAGCAGATACCAGGGACTGTATAGGGGTTAAATGTAAAAACGGCTCCGGTTCCGTTATTTTAAGAGTTAAAGCTTTCAAATTTGGTGTGCAATACTTTTAAGGCTTTAAGACACTGTGGTGAAATTTTGGTGAATTTTGAACAATTCCTTCATACTTTTGCACATATTCAGTAATAAAGTGTGTTCAGTTTAAAATTTAAAGTGACAGTAACGGTTTTATTTTAAAACGTTTTTTGTGCTTTGTTATCAAGTTTATGCCTATTAACATGTCTGAACCATCAGATAGACGATGTTCTGTATGTTCGGAAGCCAAGGTTCCTCTCCATTTAAATATATGTGATGAATGTGACAAACAAAGTAGGGACAATGATGCCACTGATAATAATGTTGCCCAAAATGATTCCTTAAGTGAGGGGAGTAAGCATGGTACTGCATCATCTCCTTCTATGTCTACACCAGTCTTGCCCACTCAGGAGGTCCCTAGTTCATCTAGTGCGCCAATCCTCCTTACTATGCAACAATTAACGGCTGTAATGGATAATTCTATTAAAAACATTTTAGCCAAAATGCCCACTTATCAGCGAAAGCGCGACTGCTCTGTTTTAGATACTGAAGAGCATGAGGACGCTGATAATAATGGTTCTGACATGCCCTTACACCAGTCTGAAGGGGCCAGGGAGGTTTTGTCTGAGGGAGAAATTTCAGATTCAGGAAAAATTTCTCAACAAGCTGAACCTGACGTTATTACATTCAAATTTAAATTGGAACATCTCCGCGCTCTGCTTAAGGAGGTGTTATCTACTCTGGATGATTGTGACAATTTGGTCATTCCAGAGAAATTATGTAAGATGGACAAGTTCCTAGAGGTCCCGGTGCCCCCCGAAGCTTTTCCTATACCCAAGCGGGTGGCGGACATTGTAAATAAAGAATGGGAAAGGCCCGGCATACCTTTTGTCCCTCCCCCTATATTTAAGAAATTATTTCCTATGGTCGACCCCAGGAAGGACTTATGGCAGATAGTCCCCAAGGTCGAGGGGGCGGTTTCTACTCTAAACAAACGCACCACTATCCCTATAGAAGATAGTTGTGCTTTCAAAGATCCTATGGATAAAAAATTAGAGGGTTTGCTTAAAAAGATGTTTGTTCAGCAAGGTTACCTTCTACAACCAATTTCATGCATTGTTCCTGTCACTACAGCAGCGTGTTTCTGGTTCGAAGAACTAGAAAAGTCGCTCAATAAAGCATCTTCTTATGAGGAGGTTATGGACAGAGTTCAAGCACTTAAATTGGCTAACTCTTTTACCTTAGACGCCCTTTGCAATTAGCTAGATTAGCGGCGAAAAATTCAGGTTTTGCTATTGTGGCGCGCAGAGCGCTTTGGCTAAAGTCTTGGTCAGCGGATGTGTCCTCCAAGAACAAATTGCTTAACATCCCTTTCAAGGGGAAAACGCTGTTTGGCCCTGACTTGAAAGAGATTATTTCAGACATCACTGGGGGAAAGGGCCACGCCCTTCCTCAGGATAGGTCTTTTAAGGCTAAAAATAAAACAAATTTTCGTCCCTTTCGCAGAAACGGACCAGCCTCAAATTCTACATCCTCTAAGCAAGAGGGTAATTCTTCTCAAACCAAGCCAGCCTGGAGACCGATGCAAGGCTGGAACAAAGGTAAGCAGGCCAAGAAGCCTGCTACCGCTACTAAGACAGCATGAGATGTTGGCCCCCGATCCGGGACCGGATCTGGTGGGGGGCAGACTCTCTCTCTTCGCTCAGGCTTGGGCAAGAGATGTTCAGGATCCTTGGGCGCTAGAAATAGTTTCTCAAGGTTATCTCCTGGAATTCAAGGAACTACCCCCAAGGGGAAGGTTCCACAGGTCTCAATTGTCTTCAGACCAAATAAAAAGACAGGCATTCTTACATTGTGTAGAAGACCTGTTAAAAATGGGAGTGATTCATCCTGTTCCATTAGGAGAACAAGGGATGGGGTTTTACTCCAATCTGTTCATAGTTCCCAAAAAAGAGGGAACATTCAGGCCAATTTTGGATCTCAAGATCCTAAACAAATTTCTCAGGGTTCCATCGTTCAAAATGGAAACCATTCGGACAATTCTTCCTACCATCCAGGAGGGTCAATTCATGACCACGGTGGATTTAAAGGATGCATTTCTACATATTCCTATCCACAAGGAACATCATCGGTTCCTAAGGTTCGCCTTTCTGGACAAGCATTACCAGTTTGTGGCACTTCCATTCGGATTAGCCACTGCTCCAAGAATTTTCACAAAGGTACTAGGGTCCCTTCTAGCGGTGCTAAGGCCAAGGGGCATTGCAGTAGTACCTTACTTGGACGACATACTGATTCAAGCGTCGTCTCTGCCACAAGCAAAGGCTCATACGGACATTGTCCTAGCCTTTCTCAGATCTCACGGGTGGAAAGTGAACGTAGAAAAAAGTTCTCTATTCCCGTCAACAAGAGTTCCCTTCTTGGGAACAATAATAGACTCCTTAGAAATGAAGATTTTTCTGACAGAGGCCAGAAAATCAAATCTTCTAAGCTCTTGTCAAGTACTTCATTCTGTTCTTCTTCCTTCCATAGCGCAGTGCATGGAAGTAATAGGTTTGATGGTTGCGGCAATGGACATAGTTCCTTTTGCGCGAATTCATCTAAGACCATTACAACTGTGCATGCTCAGAGTCACGACCGACGCCAGTCTGGTGGGCTGGGGCGCGGTCTGGAAACCCCTGAAAGCTCAGGGTCTATGGTCTCGGGAAGAATCTCTTCTCCCGATGAACATTCTGGAACTGAGAGCGATATTCAACGCTCTCAAGGCTTGGCCTCCACTAGCAAAGGCCAAATTCATAAGGTTTCAATCAGACAACATGACGACTGTTGCATATATCAACCATCAGGGGGGAACAAGGAGTTCCCTGGCGATGGAAGAAGTGACCAAAGTAATTCAATGGGCGGAGATTCACTCCTGCCACTTGTCTGCAATCCACATCCCAGGAGTGGAAAATTGGGAAGCGGATTTTCTGAGTCGTCAGACATTTCATCCGGGGGAGTGGGAACTCCATCCGGAAATCTTTGCCCACATAACTCAATTATGGGGCATTCCAGACATGGATCTGATGGCGTCTCGTCAGAACTTCAAGGTTCCTTGCTACGGGTCCAGATCCAGGGATCCCAAGGCGACTCTAGTAGATGCACTAGTAGCGCCCTGGACCTTCAACCTAGCTTATGTATTCCCACCGTTTCCTCTCATTCCCAGGCTGGTAGCCAGGATCAATCAGGAGAGGGCTTCAGTGATCTTGATAGCTCCTGCGTGGCCACGCAGAACTTGGTATGCAGACCTGGTGAATATGTCATCGGCTCCACCATGGAAGCTACCTTTGAGACGGGACCTTCTTGTTCAAGGTCCGTTCGAACATCCGAATCTGGCCTCACTCCAACTGACTGCTTGGAGATTGAACGCTTGATTTTATCAAAGTGTGGGTTCTCAGATTCTGTCATTGATACTCTTATTCAGGCTAGAAAGCCTGTAACTAGAAAAATTTACCATAAAGTATGGAAAAAATATATCTGTTGGTGCGAATCGAAAGGATTCCCATGGAACAAGATAAAAATTCCTAAGATTCTATCCTTTCTACAAGAGGGTTTGGAGAAAGGATTATCTGCAAGTTCTTTGAAGGGACAGATTTCTGCTTTATCTGTTTTACTTCACAAAAAGCTGGCGGCTGTGCCAGATGTTCAAGCTTTTGTTCAGGCTCTGGTTAAAATCAAGCCTGTTTACAAACCTTTGACTCCTCCTTGGAGTCTCAATTTAGTTCTTTCAGTTCTTCAAGGGGTTCCGTTAGAACCCTTACATTCCGTAGATATTAAGTTATTATCTTGGAAAGTTTTGTTTTTGGTTGCAATTTCTTCTGCTAGAAGAGTTTCAGAGTTATCTGCTCTGCAGTGTTCTCCTCCTTATCTGGTGTTCCATGCAGATAAGGTGGTTTTGCGTACTAAACCTGGTTTTCTTCCGAAAGTTGTTTCTAACAAAAATATTAACCAGGAGATAGTTGTGCCTTCTTTGTGTCCGAATCCAGTTTCAAAGAAGGAACGTTTGTTGCACAATTTGGATGTAGTTCGTGCTCTAAAATTCTATTGAGAGGCTACAAAGGATTTCAGACAAACATCTTCCTTGTTTGTTGTTTATTCTGGTAAAAGGAGAGGTCAAAAAGCAACTTCTACCTCTCTCTCTTTTTGGCTTAAAAGCATCATCCGATTGGCTTATGAGACTGCCGGACGGCAGCCTCCTGAAAGAATCACAGCTCATTCCACTAGGGCTGTGGCTTCCACATGGGCCTTCAAGAACGAGGCTTCTGTTGATCAGATATGTAAGGCAGCGACTTGGTCTTCACTGCACACTTTTACCAAATTTTACAAATTTGATACTTTTGCTTCTTCTGAGGCTATTTTTGGGAGAAAGGTTTTGCAAGCTGTGGTGCCTTCCATCTAGGTGACCTGATTTGCTCCCTCCCATCATCCGTGTCCTAAAGCTTTGGTATTGGTTCCCACAAGTAAGGATGACGCCGTGGACCGGACACACCTATGTTGGAGAAAACAGAATTTATGCTTACCTGATAAATTACTTTCTCCAACGGTGTGTCCGGTCCACGGCCCGCCCTGGTTTTTTAATCAGGTCTGATGAATTATTTTCTCTAACTACAGTCACCACGGTATCATATGATTTCTCCTATGCATATTCCTCCTTTACGTCGGTCGAATGACTGGGGAAGGCGGAGCCTAGGAGGGATCATGTGACCAGCTTTGCTGGGCTCTTTGCCATTTCCTGTTGGGGAAGAGAATATCCCACAAGTAAGGATGACGCCGTGGACCGGACACACCGTTGGAGAAAGTAATTTATCAGGTAAGCATAATTTCTGTTTTATACGGCAGTATTAATATTCTCCCACAGTTACATTTGTGTACATTGACAATCCTCCACAAATCGGGCAAGAACAAGTATGTTTCGATTATACATTTATCAATAAATTGTAATGAATTTTAAACCACCATTTTTTACATGAAAATATGTTTACAATGTCTCTTTAACTGATGTTAACACATCCATGAAACCCAACATATTTCTTTCATGATTCAGATAGAGAATACAATTTTAAACAACTTTCCAATTTACTTCTATTATTTAATTAGCTTCCTTTTTTTGTTATCCTTTGCTGAAAGGTTTATCTAGGAAAGCCCAGGAGCACCAAAGAACCTAGGTTCTAGCTGCTGATTGGTGGCTGCATATATATACCGATTGTCATAGGCTCACCCATGTGTTCTTTTAGAAACCAGTAGTGCATTGCTGCTCCTTCAAGAAATTATACCAAGAGAATGAAACTAATTTTATTATAGAAGTAAAATAGAAAGTTGTTTAAAATTGTATTCTCTATCTGAATCATGAAAGAAAAAATTGGGGTTTCATGTCCCCTTAAGGAAGCACCATTGGTACTGAGTACAGGTATCCCACAGCCACCAACTATAATGTATCCAAACAAGACTGCACTCCAAGCTATCTTCTCCAAAATAATTTACTCAGATTAGCAAGCACAAGAAACATTGGGTATGTTAGAGCCATAAATCAGAGCAAGGTTTCAGGGCTCTCACTGATGACACGTCATGCTTTATAAACCGTTATCAAATCCCAACACCAAAATAACTTACAATAGAAAAGTATGGGGAAAAATAAGTTAAACATATATCTACATTTCAAAAATGAATGTAATAAAAAAAGTGTTGTGTTTTTCACATTTTCTACATATCCTAACAGCAGCTGTCAGTAAGAAGCTGTGTATATGCTGCAGTAACTACAGAGGGGAGAGAATTCCTCTTATCAGGAAACGTATCTAGGAAAGATGTTTGCTTATAACTCCTTTATTTCAGGTCTCCTTCTTCTTTGCTATGCTGTGAGACCTCCTATAACCTTCTCCTGAGAGTATACAATTCACCTCAAGCACTTTTACAAAATTTATCTGGTTCCACCCTAAACAGTCACTCTACTCTTCAGTGTTCAGCCTATATTAGACAATGAAGTGATACAAAACATGTTATCATTCAAATCTGTAGATAGGAGACAGCACTTACCACTTTAACAGGCATATAACTGCAGGAATGCCACTTCTAACAATGTAAAAAATAATTTAGAAAACAAATTCCAGGTACTTTTTGTTTATTTAAAAAAAAATTCTGTCCTTTTAGCATGACAAAAATCCTAGAAGTGGCTTGAATTATTGTCCTTCTTTGTATTTTGGACTGTGGTGAGTTAAAGGTCCAGTTTTAAAAAAAAATACAAAATAATGAAAAATGTTGTGTATTTTGCATCATTTCTTTCATGTAATTAGCAAGAGTCCATGAGCTAGTGACGTATGGGATATACATTCCTACCAGGAGGGGCAAAGTTTCCCAAACCTTAAAATGCCTATAAATACACCCCTCACCACACCCACAATTCAGTTTTACAAACGTTGGCTCCCATGGAGGTGGTGAAGTAAGTTTGTGCTAGATTCTACGTTGTTATGGGCTTCGCAGCAGGCTGGAGCCCGGTTTTCCTCTCAGAGTGCAGTGAATGTCAGAGGGATGTGAAAAGAGTATTGCCTATTTGAATTCAATGGTCTCCTTCTACGGGATCTATTTCATAGGTTCTCTGTTATCGGTCGTAGAGATTCATCTCTTACCTCCCTTTTCAGATCGACGATATGCTCTTATATATACCATTACCTCTACTGATTCTCGTTTCAGTACTGGTTTGGCTATCTACTATATGTAGATGAGTGTCTTAGGGTAAGTAAGTCTTATTTTTTTATGACACTCTAAGCTATGGCTGGGCACTTTCTATGTAAAGTTCTAAATATATATCTTTAAACTTCTATTTGCCTTGATTCAGGATAATCAGTATTCCTTTAAAATTCAGACTGTCAGTTTCATTATTTGGGATAATGCATTTTAATTCAATTTATTTTTCTTTACCTTGAAAATTTTCAATTGATAATTTTTCCCTGTGTGCTGGCAGAAAATGTTTCTTTTTATTGTGTCATTCTTGGCGCAGACTTTTTTGGCGCAAAAATTTCGTCATTTCCAGCGCCGTAGTTGACGCCGGAAGTTGTATTCTGTTAATACGTCATTTTTGACGCATGTGTATTCAGACATTTTTTTGTGCCAAAAAATGTGGGCGTCGGTTCTGGCGTCAGAGGATGTGGCGTCATACTTGGCGCCAAATATATGGGCGTTGTATTTAGCGCCAATAATGTGGGCGTCATAGTTGGCGCCAAAAAATGTGGGCGTATTTTTTGTTTCACTTTTTTTCCTCACATTATTTATACCTCACTTTTTTATTGCTTCTGGTTTCTAGAAGCTTATTATTTTGCATTCTTTTCCCATTCCTGAAACTGTCATTTAAGGAATTTGATAATTTTGCTTTAAATATTGTTTTTTTTTTTATTACATATTGCAAGATTTCACTGTTCCTGTTTCAAAACAATCTAAGAGGATTTCTGTTGACTGAGTTCAGTCCTACCAAAGCTAAGTTCATTTATTTTTAATGTTATGAATGTTTATCTTTAGCTATGGTTTGTAATAAGTTATCATGATAAACTTTTACATGCAGAATCCTTTAGTATTTATGCTTTATATATTGCCATTCTTTTTACATCTTATGTACAAATAATATTTAGAAGATTTATAAAAAATATTTTTCTGATTCTATTTTAAAGGCTTTGTCTGACATCGTGCCTTCTAATAAAATTTTTAGGTCTTTTTCAAACTTCTTTTTTAATTATTGAAGTTTCAAATGACCAACAACATACTGATTTATCCTTCTCTGATGATGTTTTTTCTCATTCAGAATTTTCTTCATCAGATATTGACACTAACAAATCTACTTTTTTATTTTATTTTTTTATTAAGTACATTTGTTCTTTGTTGAAAAGGTGTTGATTATTTTGGATATTTAGGTAACTAGTTCTTTTTCAAGACTAGCTAACACTATTTCTGCTTATTTATTCTTCTGTGTTTTCAGAGGTTTTTTTCCAATTCCTCATACTAGGGAATGGAATAGGCTGAGAATTTTCTTTTATTCCTTCTTCAAAGGTTTTAAACTATATTCTTTGCCGGCAGTTAAATTCAATTTGGAGGGTTCTCTAATTTATTGGGGCTATCTCTACTCCTACTAATTATGCTATTGTTTCTATAGTAAAATAGTATTTATTTTCCTTTAGATGGTTGTATCTTATTTATGGAAAATTATTTAGTTTCAGGTACTTTTCTTGGACCTGTGATTTATTTGGATGTTGCAATTGCTTCATTTTTTCTGTTTAGTTTAAGATCAAGTATCAGATTATGATTTATTTTAGCATTGTTAAAGGGACAAAATTTACTAGACTAGGTGCTGTTGCATTTGTCTTGTTGTTTTGCATTTATTGATTATGCAAGTCCACTGTATTGACTGGTCCTTTAACTGGACTATCATGCTAATAATTTAATTTGTGTTTTCATTTTATTGAATATTTTCGCAAATGAGGTTTAATCTATGTCTTTAGCTGTTTTAGCTAGAAGAATTTTGTGATTTCTAAAAATCCATATTTCTTTTGTTCTAAGATAATCAATTATTTGTTTTATAATTGGATTCAATTCTTAACTGTTACTCTGGGTTTCAAGATTGCGTTCTAAGACTAAAACTTTAAGCTTATTCTAGTTTGGTTGTTCTTATTAAGGAACAAATTCCTGAATTCTTTCCCAAGTAACATGTTTTTAATTGGAAATTTTTCAGTTCAAAATCAGCTCCCTAAAATTGCGATGTACGTGCCGTATTCCAGCTTGGCTGGCAAGGGGCAGGTTAAGACTTTTTTGAAATTTATTTGGTTCTATTCGGTCCAAAATTTCTTTGATTTTATTCCAGTAAGGCTAACACTTTAAGTATGTTTCGGTCCTATATATTTTGGGTACTGTTGAAGCATGGCTGATCACCCATGGGGTTCAAGCGCTGCTCAGACCTGGAATCTTCTGGGGTATTTCTTCCAGTTCCATTTTTAGGAACTGGGTTTTGGCGTTTTATTCAAACTATTCTGCCTTTTTTTGGTCAGTGATAGCATTATATGTTTTCATTATATACAATAAATGCATATTTTCATTTCTCTTACATTGGTGTATCCAGTCCACGGATTCATCCTTACTTGTGGGATATTCTCAATCCCTACAGGAAGTGGCAAAGAGAGCACACAGCAGAGCTGTCCATATAGCTCCCCTCAGGCTCCGCCCCCCCAGTCATTCTCTTTGCAGCTCTAACAAGTAGCATCTCCACGGGAGTGTAAAGGGAATGTGGTGTTAGTTTGTAGTTTTTTATTCAATCAAAAGTTTGTTATTTTAAAATAGTGCCGGTTTGTACTATTTACTCTGAGGCAGAAAATGATGAAGATTCTGCTGAGAGGAAAATGATTTTAGCACCTTGTAACTAAAATCCATTGCTGTTCCCACGCAGGACTGTTGAGTACAGGAAAACTTCAGTTGGGGGGAACAGTTTGCAGGTTTAACTGCTTTAAGGTATGTTTCAGTCATTTTTTTTCTAGTCAAGACTTAGTAATGCTAGAAGACTGACAAAATCCCCATGTGGGAAAGGTAAGCCATATTCTGAGACTTAGTATAGAAGGAAGGCTTATTTGTAAGGGCTCAAAACACTGGTGGACACTGTTAAGGGGCAATCGATTATTTTTTAAGATAATCTGACATTATACAAGTTTTATATTGCATTTATAACACTTTGTGGGGTTTTATTCCGCATGGCATATATTTAGACACCTATTTTGGCTTGGGAAGGCCCCACAAACTCCTGAGGGAAGATGGAGGAGGCCTGAATTTCGCGCCTCAGTTGCGCAGTTGTTTTTACAAACAGCTTCATGCAGATACATGTGAAGGGTCCAAAGATTACTTGAGGACTTCAGAGAGGTTTATTTTCGATCAAAACTAATCCCCAAGGAAGGTAGGACACAGCAAAGGCTGTGGCATGGTTAATTTGCTCCGGTTTGGGCAGTAGGGGGTTAATTGACTTGAAATTTACTGTGCAATCATTTCAAAGCATTAGGATCATATGGTGAAAATTTCATAAAGATTGGATGATTTTTGGAGGTTTAGTAAAAAATATGCGCTTATTTTACTGTTTTTGAGTGCTGTCTAAGTCTGTTTAACATGTCTGAGCCTACAGATAGACCTTGTTTTATGTGTTTAAAAGCCATGGCGGTCCCCCCTTTTTTACATTTGTGTTTAAAGTGTGCTAACATATCCAAACATTTTAAAGACCATAGCAGTGACACTTAAAAATGTGTCCCAAAATGATTCTTTAACGGAAGGTAATGAGGATAGCCCTCCTTCCTCTCCCCATGTGTCGACACCAGTTACGCCCGCGCAAGCGATGCCTAGTATCTCTAGCGCATTGGCCCCTATTACATTGCAACAATTAGCAACAGTCATGGATAATTCCCTTGCAGCATTTCTATCCAAACTGCCTGTTTTTCCTAAAAAGAAACAATCAGTAACACTAAGGGTGTGTTACTACTAGGGGGCGCACAGGACCTTATATGATTATTATGTAAATAGGCCAAGAGAGAAGAGAACAAGATATTATATATAATAACTATAATAAAATATACTATACGGAATAATCTAAACAAAAAAGAAACAATTCTTATAAATATGGGACTATGAGAAACATAGGATACAACACAAATAATAGCAAATACAGTAATAAGAAATTCCTGAAAGGTTCTTATCTGGAAATGCTGTCTTCTTCTGCAATGTTATATAGATGGTAAATGTCCCAATTGGGGTGGGTATAGTCCCAAATGATGAATGTGATCAAATACCAGGATGATCAATGATCAGGAACACAGATGATGACTGGAGTCAGCTGCTTTGTCAGGGAAATCAGGATCTAAGAGCAAGTTTTCTCTGTGAAAAAAATCACAAAAAGACAAAGGCGCCTCCTAGTGTAATACAGTTGGTGAAAGAGATTTGTTAGGTTATCAAAAAGGTACTCACAAGTGGAGCAGCACCCAATTGTGCTAAATCAAACAGACTGGGATCTCACAGTGTCCCAGCTCACTGACACTGCAAGGAAACTGGTTTCTCCAATGTCTTGCCGGACTGACAGAGCTCAGACTCTCACAAAGAGGTTTACATAAAACCAAATTTTATTAATAAAATGAAAATCTCAGTGTCTCATGACACTAGATATTAAAAGAATTTAATATCTAGTGTCATGAGACACTGAGATTTTCATTTTATTAATAAAATTTGGTTTTATGTAAACCTCTTTGTGAGAGTCTGAGCTCTGTCAGTCCGGCAAGACATTGGAGAAACCAGTTTCCTTGCAGTGTCAGTGAGCTGGGACACTGTGAGATCCCAGTCTGTTTGATTTAGCACAATTGGGTGCTGCTCCACTTGTGAGTACCTTTTTGATTACCTAACAAATCTCTTTCACCAACTGTATTACACTAGGAGGCGCCTTTGTCTTTTTGTGATTTTTTTCACAGAGAAAACTTGTTTTTCCTAAAAAGCATGATAGCTCAGTTTTAAGAACAGAGGATGAGCAATCAGAAGTTTTGGATAATTTATCTGTTGTACCCTCACAACCCTCTGACGTGGCGGTGAGGGATGTACTGTCTGAGGGAGAAATTTGTGACGCAGGTAAAATTTCTCAGCGGGCAGAATCAGATTTCTTAGCGTTTAAATTTAAGCTTGAACACCTCCGCGTACTGCTTAAGGAGGTTTTAGCTACGCTGGTTGATTGTGACCCTATGGTGGTCCCAGAAAAATTGTGTAAAATGGACAAGTTTTTAGAAGTCCCTGTATACACTGATGCGTTTCCGATCCCTAAGAGGGTGGCGGATATTGTGACTAGGGAGTGGGAGAGACCAGGCGTACCTTTTGTTCCCCTCCCTATCTTTAAGAAAATGTTCCCCATAACTGACCCCAGGCGGGACGCGTGGCAGGCGGTCCCTAAGGTAGAGGGAGCAGTTTCAACACTAGCTAAGCGCACAACTATACCAATAGAAGACAGTTGTGTTTTCAAAGATCCTATGGATAACAAATTAGAAGGGTTACTAAAGAAAATATTTGTTCAACAAGGTATCCTTCTTCAACCAATTGCCTGCATTATTCCTGTAACTACTGCAGCGGCTTTTTGGTTGAGGCGCTGGAGGAGTCGCTCCAGAGGGAGACTTCATATGACGAAGTCATGGATAGAATTCATGCTCTAAAGCTGGTTAATTCTTTCATTACAGATGCCACTTTACAATTAACTAAATTAGCGGCAAAAAATTCTGGTTCGGCCATTGTGGCACAAAGAGCGCTCTGGCTCAAATCATGGTTGGCTGACGTGTCGTCCAAAACAAAATTACTTAATATCAGGAAAGGGCCATGCCCTTCCACAAGATAGACCTTTTAAGGCTAATTTGCACTCCTTTCGCAACTTCAGGAGCGGACCTGCTTCAACCTCTGCATCCGCAAAGCAAGAGGGTAACGTTTCCCAGCCCAAAGCAACATAAAAGCCTTTGCAGGGCTGGAACAAGGGTAAACAAGCCAAGAAGCCTGCTGCTGCTACCAAGACAGCATGAAAGGGTAGCCCCCGCTCCGGGACCGGATCTAGTAGGGGGCAGACTTTCTCTCTTGCTCACGCTTGGGCAAGAGATGTTCCAGATCCCTGGGCATTAGAAATTGTTGCTCAAGGGTATCTTCTAGAATTCGAAGACTCTCCCCCAAGGGGAAGGTTCCACATTTCTCGTTTGTCTTCAGACCAGACAAAGAAACAGGTGTTCTTACGCTGTGTAGAAGATCTTCTAAAAATGGGAGTGATACACCCAGTTCCAACTGCAGAGCAAGGAATGGGTTTTTACTCAAACCTGTTTGTAGTTCCCAAAAAGGAAGGAACTTTCAGGCCAATCCTGGATTTAAAAATTCTAAACAAATTCCTCAGAGTTCCATCATTCAAAATGGAAACCATTCGGACAATCTTAATATTGATCCAGGAAGATCAATATATGACTACCGTGGATTTAAAGGATGCGTACCTACATATTCCTATCCACAAAGATCACCATCAGTTCCTAAGGTTCGCCTTTCTGGACAAGAATTTTCACAAAGGTGCTAGGGTCCATTCTAGCGGTACTAAGACCGCGGGGCATTGCAGTAGTACTTTATCTGGACGACATATTAATTCTGGTGTCGTCTTTTCAAAGAGCCAAGGCTCATACAGAAATAGTTCTGGCCTTTCTAAGGTCTCACGGGTTAAAGGTGAACATCGAAAAAAGTTCTCTGTCCCTGCTCACAAGGGTTCCCTTCCTGGGAACGCTAATAGACTCGGTAGAGATGAAAATATTTCTGACGGAGGTCAGGAAGTTAAAACTTTTAACTACTTGCCGAGTTCTTCATTCTGTTCCTCGGCCTTCTGTGGCTCAGTGCAATGGACGTTGTTCCCTTTTCCAGTATTCATCTCAGACCACTGCAGCTGTGCATGCTCAAACTGTGGAATGGGGATTATGCAGATTGTCTCCTTAGATGCAAATGGACGAGAAAACCAGAGATTATCTTCTCTGGTGGTTGTCTCAGGATCACCTGTCTCAGGGAATGTGCTTCCGCAGACCAGAGTGGATCTTTGTCAAAACCGATTCCAGGCTGGGGTGCGGTCTGGGACTCCCTGAAAGCTCAGGGCCTATGGTCTCTGGAAGAGTTTCTTCTCCCGATAAACATTTTGGAACTGAGAGCGATATTCAACACGCTCCAGGCATAGCCTCAACTGGCGGAGGCCAGGTTCATCAGGTTTCAGTCGGACAACATCACGACTGTAGCGTACATCAATCATCAGGGAGGAACAAAGAGTTACCTAGCGATGAAGGAAGTATCCAAGATCATCAAATGGGCGGAGGATCACTTCTGCCACCTATCTGCAATTCACATCCCAGGAATAGACAACTGGGAGGCGGATTTTCTGAGTCGTCAGACCTTTCACCCGGGGAAGTGGGAACTCCTTCCGGAGGTTTTTGCTCAGCTTACCCAGCTATGGGGTATTCCAGAGTGGATCTGATGCCGTCCCGTCAGAACTCCAAACTTTCTCTTTATGGTCCCAGGTCCAGGGACCCCAAGGCAGCATTGATAGATGCTCTAGTAGCGCCTTGGTCCTTCAATCTGGCTTATGTTTTTCCACCGTTTCCCCTTCTCCCTTGTCTGGTAGCCAGAATCAAACAGGAGAAGGCTTAGGTAATTTGGATAGCGCCTGCGTGGCCACGCAGGACTTGGTATGCAGACCTAGTGGACATGTCATCTGTTCCACCATGGACAATGCCATCGAGGCAGGATCTTCTAATTCAAGGTCCATTCAAGCATCCAAATCTAATTCTCTGCAGCTGACTGCTTGGAGATTGAACGCTTAATTCTATCTAAGCGTGGGTTCTCTGGATCAGTTATAGATACTTTGATCCAGGCTAGAAAACCTGTCACCAGGAACATTTACTATAAGATATGGTGGAAATATCTTTATTGGTGTGAATCCAAGGGTTACTCGTGGAGTAAGATTAGGATTCCTAGGATTTTGTCTTTTCTCCAAGAAGGATTGGAGAAAGGATTGTCAGCTAGTTCCTTAAAGGGACAGATATCTGCTCTATCTATTCTGTTTCACAGGCGTCTGGCGGAAGTACCAGACGTTCAAGCGTTTGCATAGGCTTTAGTCAGAATCAAGCCTGTCTATAAACCTGGGGCTCCTCCATGGAGTCTAAATTTAGTTCTTTCTGTCCTTCAAGGGGTTCCGTTTGAACCTTTATATTCCATAGATATTAAGTGATTATCTTGGGAAGTTACAGAATTGTCTGCTTTGCAGTGTAATTCACCCTATCTGGTGTTTCATGCAGATAAGGTTGTTTTGCGTACAAAACCTGGTTTCCTTCCAAAAGTGGTTTCTAATAAGAATATTAACCAGGAAATCATTGTTCCTTCTCTGTGTCCTAATTCAGTTTCTAAGAAGGAACGGCTGTTACACAATCTTGATGTGGAACGGCTGTTACACAATCTTGATGTGGTTCGTGCTTTAAAATTCTATTTAAAGCTACTAAAGATTTCAGACGCACGTCATCCTTGTTTGTTGTCTATTCTGGTAAGAGGAGAGGTCAAAAAGCTATCGCTTCCTCTCTTTCCTTTTGGCTGAAAAGCATTATCCGATTGACTCACGAGACTGCTGGACAGCAGCTTCCTGAACGAATTACAGCTCTTTCCACCAGAGCTGTGGCTTCCACATGGGCTTTCAAGAATGAGGCTTCTGTTGAACAGATTTGTAAAGCAGCGACTTGGTCTTCACTGCATACTTTTGCCAAATTTTACAAATTTGATACTTTTGCTTCTTCGGAGGCTATTTTTTTGGGAGAAAGGTTTTGCAAGTAGTGGTGCCTTCCGTTTAGGTTACCTGACTTGTTCCCTCCCTTCATCCGTGTCCTAAAGCTTTGGTATTGGTTCCCACAAGTAAGGATGAATCCGTGGACTTGATACACCAATGTAAGAGAAAACAGAATGTATGCTTACCTGATGAATTTCTTTCTCTTACGGTGTATCCAGTCCACGGCCCGCCCTGGCAATTAAGTCAGGTTCAAATTTATTTTTTGTAAAACTACAGTCACCACTGCACACTATGGTTCTCCTTTTTCTCCTAACCGTCGGTCGAATGACTGGGGGGGGGCGGAGCCTGAGGGGAGCTATATGGACAGCTCTGCTGTGTGCTCTCTTTGCCACTTCCTGTAGGGATTGAGAATATCCCACAAGTAAGGATGAATCCGTGGACTGGATACACCGTAAGAGAAAGAAATTTATCAGGTAAGCATAAATTCAGTTTTTTCTGTTTTCATTCAGATTATTTTCTGAGGATGCGGAATCTCATATGATTCACTTTGTTCTTCCAGGACATAGTTAGAGGATCTTTTTTTTTCAAAAGCTCTTGATTCCTCACACAAGGGTCACCTTTTTTAGGTTTCCAGATAGTTTGTGTCACTGTCTTTGTCTCTATCAGACAAGGGACAATTTTATTGTGTTTCGTCTGTCGGTACCTTTTAGTCTCTATTATTTCCTTCAGTTGCTATATATGCATAGAAGTTTTAGGTCTTATGGCCACAGCATTGGATTCAATTCCCTTTGCTCATTTTCAATAGAAAGAACCTTTCCAGTCTTTTATGCTGAATTATGGTGCAGGGATTCTAGGATTTCGCATTTTAAATCTTCGAATCCTAATATTTATCTCTCTTGATTTGGTGGTTAAGATCACCATCATTTAGTTCTACAGGTCTCTTCGTTTCTTTCAACCTGGACCATGATCTCTACAGATGTGAGTCTTTTTGGTTGGGAGGCTGTCTGAGGATCTCTGTCAGCACAAGGGGTTTGGAAATCTCAGGAGGCGAGATTACCATTTGATATTTTAGAACTCCGTGCTTTCTCAGAGTTTTTCAGTTAGTTTCTTTTTGAAGCAGAGACGTTTATTGTTTTTCAGACAATATCACAACTATGGTGTATGTCAATCATCAGGGTAGGACTTTCAGTCCTTAGGCTGTGACAGAAGTGTCTCGGATATTAGCTTGGGCTAAATCCAGCTCCTATCTAAATTCTGTGGGTTTTTTCCCAGGTATAGATATTTGGGAAGCGGATTATCTCTGTTAATCAAGCTTTACTTCCGGGAGAATGGTCTCTCTTACCCTGATATGTTTTTCAATTTTTCAGATGTGAGCATTTCTAGAAATAGATCTGTTGGCATCTTATCTGAATAAAGAACTTCCCAGGGGCCTATTCAGGTCCGGGGATCTTCAGGCGGAAGTAGTGTATGCATTGACATTTCTTTGGAATTATCTTTTTGCCTATTTCTTTCCGCCTCTAGTTCTTCTTCCAAAGTGATTTCCAAAATTCTTATGGAGTATTTGTTTGTTATGCTGGTGGCTTCAGCATGGCCTCTCAGGTTTTGGTATGCGGATCTCATTCGGATGGCCAGTTGCCAACCTTGGACACTTCCATTTAAACCAGACCTTCTTTCTCAAGGCCCATTTTTTCCATCAGGATCTCAAATCATTAAATATGAAGGGATGGAGATTGGACGCTTGGTTTTTAGTCATAGAGGTTTTTCTGACTCATTGATTAATACTATGTTTCAGGCTCGTAAATCTGTCTCTAGCAAGATTTATTATTGAGTCTGGAAGACCTACTTTTCTTGGCATTCTTTTAAAATTCATAGAATTTTATTATTTTTTCAGGTTGGTTTGGATAAGGTTTTGTCTTCAGTTCCTTGTTAAGACAAATCTCTACTCTTTCTGTTCTTTTTTCACAGAAAGATTGCTAATCATCCTGATATTCATTGTTTTGTACAGGCTTTGGTCCGTATCAAGCCTGTCATTAATTCAATCTCTCCTCTTTGGAGTCTCAATTTGGTGCTGAGGGCTTTACAGGCTCCTCCGTTTGAAACTATGCATTTTCTGAACATTAAATCACTTTCTTGGAAAAGTATTGTTCCTTTTGGTCATTTCTTCTGCTAGAAGAGTTTTTGAGTTATCTGCTCTTTTTTGTGAATATCCTTTTCTGATTTTTCATCAGGATAAGGCAGTGTTACTTCCTGATATTCATCATTTTGTTCAGGTTTTGTTTTCGTATCAAACCTGTCATTAAGCCAATTTCTCCTCCTTGGAGTCTTAATTGGGTTCTGAAGGTTATTCAGGCTCTTCTATTTGAGCATATGCTTGCTCTGGACATTAATTACTTTAATGGAAAGTATTGTTCTTTTTGGACATCTCTTCAGCTAGTACAGTTTTTGAATTATCTGTTCTTTCTTGTGAATCTCTTTTTTCTGATTTTTTTCATCAGGATAAGGTGGTTTTTGCTGTCCTCATTTCAATTCTTACCCAAAGTTGTAAATTCTAACAAACATTAGGGAGGAATTATTGTTTTCCTAAGACTTCTTTGGTGAGATTCTTACTTTCTTTGGATATGGTAAGAGTTTTTGAAATTCTATGTTGAAGCTATTCAGATTTCAGATAGACTTCTAGTCTATTTTTTATCTTTTCTGGTTTTAGGAAGGTCAAAAGCTTCTGCCATTTATTTGGCATCTTTCTTAAACTTTTGATTCATCATGCTTATTTGGAGTCGGGTGGATTCCCGCCTCGGAGGATTACGGCTCATTTTCAAGGTAAGTTTCTACTTCCTGGGCTTTTTAAGAATGAAGCTTCTGTTGATCAGATTTGCAAAGCAATGACTTGGTCTTCTTTGCAGACTTTTACTATGTTCTACCATTTTGATGTTTTCTCTTCTTTAGAAGCAGTTTTGGTAGAATGGTATTTCAGGCAGCTGTCTCAGTTTGATTCTTCTGCTTATAATTTCAGTTTTTTTCATTATAAAAATTGAAACTTTTTTGATTTGGGTAGTGGATTCATTTTTCAGCGGAATTGGCTGTCTTTATTTTATCCCTCCCTCTCTAGTGACTCTTGCGTGGAAGTTCCACATCTTGTGTATTTATTATCCCATACGTCACTAGCTCATGGACTCTTGCTAATTACATGAAAGAAAACATAATTTATGTAAGAACTTACCTGATGAATTCATTTCTTTCATATTAGCAAGAGTCCATGAGGCGGTTATGATTTTTTTGTATAAAGCACAATTATTCCAATTCCTTATTTTTTTTATGCTTTCGCTCCTTTCTTATCACCCCACTTCTTGGCTATTCGTTAAACTGAATTGTGGGTGTGGTGAGGGGTGTATTTATAGGCATTTTAAGGTTTGGGAAACTTTGCCCCCTCCTGGTAGGAATGTATATCCCATACTTCACTAGCTCATGGACTCTTGCTAATATGAAAGAAATGAACTTATCAGGTAAGTTCTTACATAAATTATGTTTTTATTCTTCCTCGGTTCAGCTCTATGTTTTGGGGAGACAGAACACCCTATTTATCAAGTGTAAGTCCCTGACAGAGTGATAACCCGTCTGGATTTTTCAGATACCGCATTGTCAGTCTGTAAAACAATGTTTTGAGTGTTAGCCTGCCAAAGAATAATGTTTCACCTCTGTGTACGTCAGATAAAACTAACGACTTGACCAGCTCTTAAATAGGTGAGAGAGAGATTCATGTACAGAACTTTTCAAAACAAATCTGTTCTCTCTTGGTATATGTATCTCATTATTAGTGTCCTGCGGTGTGTTTATTTTGTGTTACATTTACCTGTGCCTCTCTGTGACATTGTTATATACAGTTATTTATTAAATAAGAATGAATAAATATACGCACATAAAGAGCATGTAGAGCATGCTTTTTGATCCATTTTAAACATATTGCACAACCTAACAAACATAACTATGAACTCCTAAACCTGCCAATGCCCCACCACATTATCTCCATAACCTACTTTACCCCAATACCATCAATACCCCACTGCATTAATCCCCTAACTCACTTAACCCCTACACCACCACAACCCCACCACATTATCTCCCTAACCTATTTAACCCCTACACTGCCAATACCCCATTGTTAGGGGTATAATGCAGTGGGGTATTGACAGTGTATGTGTTAAGTAGGTTGGGGGATAATGTGGTGTGGTATCAGCAATGTAGGGGTTAAGTAGGTTAGTGGGACAATTGGTGGTGTAGGGGTTCATAGTTATATTTATTAGGTTGTGCAATATATTTAAACGGGATGCTTTACTTTACATCACCAATGTCGGTACCGATGCTGCTTGGAATATTTCACCAGCATTGCCAAGCATTGCGATATATAGTAAAATGCCTCTCAGTGATGCTGCCTGTAAACAATGACAGTCTCTTGGAATATTTTGCCGGCTTTCTCAACATTGTGTCAGACCATTTTTTAATATATCGCCAGATCGTATTACTTTCGATCATCAGAGCCTTATAGGCCACAGAAGGCAGCCATAGCTTATATCAGTTTATTTTTCTGTTCTATAAATCTAAATATATTATATACATTTTATATGCCATTCTATTAAACTTTAAGGGCTAGATTGAAAGTGGAACACTAAATTATTGCTACCACAAGCTTGTGGTCCTTCTTTGGGGAACCTTGTTGATAATAATAAATGTTTGCTTTGTTGCAAAGTCTCTGTGAACCTAATGACACAGCTCTGCTCCTTTTGTCTCTAGTATGTTCCGAGATCGTACTCTGGAGGCCCAGGTAGTCAGACTGAGACTGAGGCCCCGGGTTCATCGTCTGTAGTGGGCCACACTGGGACTCTCAAGCCCTTGCCTAAGGGATATATATCTCTCTTATAGACCACATGGGAGGTTACGGTTGCTCCAGGGCTAGGTGGAGTGAATGAATCAACTCCGGCTGGGGTGAGTCTATATGTTGACGACCTTATTGCTTGTATATGGACATATGTAGCAGAAGCATTAAGTGATGGCCCAATATTAGACTTTCACTTGGGGGAGATGGTATTCTCCTCTCCGGTTGGCAGCCCGGGTGTAGAGATAACCGCCTTGGCTGTCGACTCTGGGAGGTCTTCTGATGGGGATCCTTCAGTTGCGTTTGAGACAGGCTTTGTTTCTTTTGACCCTCCAGCAGGTGAATTGGAGGACTCTGTGTAGAGGATGTCTAGATTTGATGTGAAGCAGTTCAGGACTCTTCTGGACAGGGTTCTGTCTTTTCTAGAGATCCGTTTGACTTCGTTCTCTGGAGAAGGATATTTTTGAGTAGGGTTCGGGGCCTGGCTCTAGGTCAAGAAACCCAGAAGTTCTCCCTGTTTCAGCTATTATTGATGAGCTAATTTCTAGAGAATAGAAGGGGATTGGCTGTCCATTTATCTATTCGGAAGACTTTACCACTTTGTTTTCTGTTCCAGAGACAGTGTTCCTTCCATTGATAGTTCAGAATACCCTACAGCTAACCCCTGAAAGTTCAAGGTTTTTATGTCCTCTTTGCTGGGGGGGTTTAGAGGAATATCTCGGGGATGCTGTCCTTTCAGGCTGGCGCTTTGTTTAAGCCAGCAATGGGCATTACTGCATTTTCGGAATCTGCTAAATCCTGATTCAACAACGAAGAGGATTAGGGTGATGTAATTAGGGGAGATCCAGGACCAGGTCAACTTATTGGGATTAGCTAATGATTACGTCAGGGAAGCTATGCTGCACATTGTTCTTATAACCCCAAGGATCTCCGGTGTTTCAGATTTGGCTAGACAAGCCCTGTGGGTGCTGTGACAGCCGGGGGAATCAAGTTCCTGAGTGCAACCCCTTATCTTTCCCTATTAGAAGCAGGGCCTTTATTGGTCAGACTTTGGGCGACCCTGTCAGCTCAGACGGGTGACAGTGTGGTTTCCAGTAGAGAGAGTCCCACTGGCAAACCGGCGAAGAAGTATGAGAATGTGTAGCAGCCTGCCTCTCATGGGGCATCTAGAGAGTCTCCTAGTGATGTTTTTGGGTCTGGCGGTTTGGAGGATCTTCCTGAGTAAGCTGCGTAGGGGGCTGACAATTTTTGGTATTGGAAGGACTGGGCACCCATGGGTGTTGGATATTATCCATCAGGGCTACAAGTTTAAGTCCCATCCTCCTAGGAATCGTTTAGTTCCATCAAGGGTTCTGGAGGATCCCATGAGAAGGGAGGCTCTCCTTTGTTGTGTGGAAGACCTCCTTGGCATGGGAGCTATAGCCTCTGTTCCAAAGCAGTTTTTACTTTATCCTCTATGTACTTCCAGAAGTGGACGGAGGATTCCGTCCAATTTTGAACTTGAAGGATTTAAACAGATCTGTTCAGGTTCAGATCTTTAAGAAGGAATTGTTGAAGTATTTTCTTCTCCTAGCGGAGGATGCTCAATTTATGTCTATCATTGTCTTAGAAAATGCTTTTCTTCACATCCCGAGGCATGGGATTATGTTAATTTCTTGAGCTTTGCCATTCTAAATCGGTATTAACCGTTTGTAACACTGCCAGTAGGATTAGCTTTCTAAGGTACTGGGCACCCTTTTGGTGGGGGCTCCCAAAAAAGGGATTACAGTGGTTTCCTACCTGGAGAATATTTTGGTTCAGGCTCCGTCATTGCGGGTGTCACAAGACCACACTCAGAGAATTCTCTCTTACTTTCGGGCACATGGTTGGGAGATCAATCTGCAGAGGAGTTTCCTCGTTCCATCTAGGAGGGTTTGCTTTTGGGGAACGGTTGTAGACTCTGTAAGCATGAACCTCTATCTCTCCGATCAACGCAGAGATACGCTTTAGGAGGCATGTTCTCAGCTTCTTTCTAATGTGTATTCTTCAGTAGCGCAATGCATGGTTGATCGTATGATGGCTATGTCTGATGTAGTACCATATGCCAGATTTCATCTGTGTCCCCTTCAGGTGTGCATGCTGCAACAATGGAATGGGTATCATTCAGAATTATCACATAATGTTTTTCTGAATGCTCAGATGAGGGAGTGTCTTCATTGGTGGATTTCCTGGTCGCTCCCTCTTGTGTTGTAATCTCAGTGGATGCGAGCCTGTCTGGCTGGGTCGCTTCTTGCCGCTCTTGTGAGGCTTAGGGTTCTTGGGAGCACGAGGCAGTGTCCTATCAGTATCCTGGAGTTAAGTGCCTTTTAGAGTGGCCTCATTTGGCTTACTCTCATTTTATTCAGTTCCTTTCGGGAAACGTCACAACTATATCCTAAATCAACCTTCAGGGTGGTACCCGGAGTCCTCTGGCTATGCAGGAGGTATCTCACATTCTGACGTGGCCGGGAAGAAAAAGAACCATTGTCAACTCTCAGCCTTGCATATTCCAAAGCTGGAACATTGGGAGGTAGATATGTTGAATAGACTGACTCCCCATTTCAAGGAATGGTCCCTAAATCAGGATTTTTTTTCAGAAGATATCCGTTGTTGTGATATTCCAGATATAGACTTAATGGCCTCCCGTTTCAATGCTTAGCTTCCAAGGTATGGTGCTAGGACTAGGGATCCTAGGGTGGAGCTAGTGGACGCACTTGTGGTCCCATGGAACTACAATGTGATCTACTTGTTCCCTCCTATTGTTCTTCTGAGAGTTGTGGCTTAGATCAAATAGTATGTGGATTTAGTGAGGATGTCTTCTCCTTCTTGGCGACTGCCTCTTACCCGGGATTTATTGTCTCAAGGTCCTTTTTTTTTATCCGGATCTTCATACCTTGCAGCTGCCTGGAGATTGAGAGATGGTTTTCTCATAGATTGTTCTGTCCTTTTCAGGTCGGCTGACCTGTTTTTTCTTCTGGTCCTTGTTTTGTTACCCGAGTTATTTGTTTATTGGAAAGTGTTTCTTTCATGTTTGCTTTCTGTTTTCAGAAGGCTTGGAGTTGGACTAATTTATCTGTTTTACTCAAGGATCTTTTTTTTTTCCTGTTGATTGTCTTTTTGAATTGTGCTGGTGTTTGCCCTCTTTTGTTATTTGTTACTCCTTAGGGGGTGTATATTGTTTCAGTGTTTGTAGAGGCTGTTTACACCTTTGTTTTCATGTATCCACATCTTCTAGAAGAAGGGGTTCATTGGAAATGTTCTGTACTTTTCTGGTGGATGAATCTCTTTTCAGTAGGACCTATGGGGCGATGAACGTGGTTTCTTGGTCGGGGTATTTTGGTTTGGGCCGTCAGATTAAGATCTTAGTGGAGTGGGGAGAATACCATTCTAGTATTTTCTTTTGTTTAGATGCATTGTTCTGGGTAAAGAGTTTTTGGGGAGGGTGCATAATATTGGACTGACTTTCCTCTTTTTCCCGCCCGAACATTCGTCATTGTGGACTCTCACTGCCAATAGAAGGAAAACTAAAATTATTCTTACTTGACAATTTAATTTCCTTCTTTGCAGTGATAGTCCATTATTTTGTTGTAGTGGCAGCAGTCGATTGCACCTCTGTACCCTTTTTCCTTATCCTAGGCTTAAAGGGACATAAAACCTATTTTTTTGCTTTCATGATTTAGAAAGAGCATGAAATTTTAAACAACATTCCAATTTACTTCTATTATCTAATTCTTACATTCTCTTGATATCCTTTGTTGAAAAGCATATCTAAATAGACTCTGTAGCTGCTGATTGGTGACTGTACATAGATGCCTTGTGTGATTGGCTCACCTATGTGCATTGCTATTTCTTCAACAAAGGATATCTAAAGAATGAAGCAAATTAGATAATAGAAGTATATTGGAATGCTGTTTAAAATTGTATTATCTATCTGAATCATGAAAGAAAAATTATGGATTTCATGTCACTTTAACTACTGGAGGGTAGGGGAAGTGGGAGGGATATTTTTAGTCTTGTTTGGGGTGTTTTTGCCTCCTCCTGGTGGCCAGGAATAGTATTTACTATAGTTTATGAATGTCATTGTGGACTCTCACTGCCAAGACGGAATTTAAATAACCAGTTAAGAACAATATTAGTTTTTTAAATAAAATAACTGCACTAGGCAGTTTTTGGGGGTTAAAGTTGTCGGCTGTGGGGTGTTAGAAAAAAATGGTACTGAACAGTGCCTTTACACTGTGGTCTATGGAAGCTGTGTGTTTCCAGTAAATATATATGTATATACTTATATACATATATATTTATGTGCTAATGTGTGTATACACATATTAACACATAAATATATATATAGGAATATATATTTAAGAATAAAAATAAAATTTTCCTGTATGTGAAGAACATTGGAATGTTAAATATTTACAGTAAATACACAGTAAAAATGCATTATTAAATATTACTAATAAATTATTATTTAGAACCCTTATAAAAAAACATGAATACTTGTTATTAGCTAAAGTTTATATGAGTGTAACAGTATATTTTAATGTGTTCATGTAGTGTTTAGTGCAACTTTTATCCCTAACCCTTTATGCAAGGTCTTCAGTCACGCTAACCCGACCCACAATAAATTTGATTGTGCTTTTGCAGTCATATTTACTTTCTTGTAATATGAGCACAAGTTAGGTCAGGCGCAATATTCCTATATCTAACTTGTGCAAACATTAGCGTGCCACTTGTAATCTAGCCCAAAATATCCCAAACACCCCACAATAAAAATAGGGGATACTTCCAGTATTTAAATTTGGGATTCCATGTCCCAGTTGGTTTCATGTGATCTTCATATTATTAAGTCACCTGGCAGGAACCATTAGTGGATTATTATTGTATGTATTTGGTACCAGGGCTCAGAGATATTATTTTTTCTGAGTTCATACAAATTAACTCAATAAATAAAAAACTACTATCACAATCATTTGTGAGATTTAAAAAAACAACAACAATATCCGGTATATATGTAATTACCTCTTTAAGTTTTTTTCAATATTTATAGCATTTATATATATCTAAACAGATTCATTGCAATGCAATTTATTGTGTGACTTGTTGCCTCTTAACAGGTTTGTGGTTAATCTGAGTGTAATATTTATATATATATATATATATATATATATATATATATATATATACAGTATATATGTGTGTGTGTGTATATGTGTGTATATATATATATATATATATATATATATATATGTATGTATATATATATATATATATATATATATATATATATATATATATATATATATATATATATATATATATATATATATATATATATATATATATATATATATATATATATATATATATATATAAATAAATAACAAAAAAAGCTGGCACTCACTGGTCTTATATCAAAACACACTTTACTGTGATGTTTCGGAGATGTAAAATCCCCTTCATCAGACAGTCTGAGGAATGGGATTTTATATCTCCGAAACGTCACAGTAAAGTGTGTTTTGATATAAGACCAGTGAGTGCCAGCTTTTTTTGTTATTTGTATTCTACCTGCGACTAGCACCCTGGCTGTCTGATTTTTGGAAGAAGGAATGGTTGTAAATTGAAACCGTTGTAAATTGAAACCCAGTTTATTATGTAAGTCAATGGGAAGTGGGGAGATAGGTTCCAGGCCCCTCTCCGAATTGTCATAAGTAACACCTAATACATTATTTTTAAAGCTTTGAAATGAAGACTTTAAATGCTAAACAGCATTATAAACCTAATAAAATAATGCCACAACACAGAATATATAATTAAACTAAGTTAAATTAACAAAAACATTTGCTAAACTGCATTATAAACCTAATAAAATAATCACACAACACAGACTTCACTTGCATTTTTCTGCAAACAGTTCTTTCTATGAATTCCAATCTGGACTGATTTATAGACAGGAAGATCTCGTTCCTTTGAAATCTGCTCGATAGCTCAGGTCTGGTTAAACTGAATAATTTCAGCTTGCTTGGCTTTGCTGCAACACAAGCGGACAGCTCCACCTTCTGGCTATTTTAATAAATGCACTGCTTCTCAATGCTTTTCAATAGCAGTCACATGACTGGAAAAAAAGGTTGTTATTCTGAAATGGTGTAAATTGAACCGTTGTAAAATGAGGGCCACCTGTATATATATATAGTAGTTAGCCGGTAGCCCAGCATTCCAACCTTTAGGGCGTAATCAGTACCCGTTGCTGTCCTCAATATTACTCATAGGTGAACCATAGATTTAGAAGGGCACTCACAGGTCTTTAAATAGTAATCCAAATAGATGTTTATTGATCATACATCAAATTCATAATGTAGGCAAATATGTTCTATAAAAAAATTAGAAATATGCATTTCAAATGATACATACAAACAACAAGAAAAACAAAACATACAACCATGATATCCCTCACCCCAAAAAAAATAATCAATGATAAACATAGAATAGCGCATGCTGGGACTGGATACAATCATACAAACATACAGCGCAAAACCACTGTGTGACCTCTTATCTTAACAGGTTTGTGGTTAATCGAGTGTAAAAAAAAAAATATATATATATATATATATATATATATATATTCACCCGCAAATCAAGTTTAGGTTGGCAGAATCCAGCACTATAATTGAATAAGATTGTTTTAAGCGACTTATCTTGTAGAAATACGTAAAGCTGGATCATCTTATATAGAAACATAGATTTTGATGGCACATAATATCAAGTCTGCCAATATACACTACTGAAATGTAAACTTATTTTTTTTAATATATTTTCTGTGTTGACATTTTACAATGTTACAAAACACAAAACCTAGCGTTGCTTTTTTACTGTCCTTGAACTTGTTTCTATGTTTGAACTTGTGTATGTTTGCATAGCAGCCTGGTGGAATTAAAGTCTTTCACACCAAAGCTGAGAATCTTACACCAATTTTCTGGTGCAGTTTTTTGTTCTCGGATGAAAAAAGAACCATGCAGCCAATCTCAGCCCTCACCAGGTTTTCCATATATCACCTCTAAAAAGGACATAAAAAACCTCAAGATGGAGATCTTGAGTTTTTTTATGTCCTTTTTGGAGGTGATGTATGGAAAAGCTGGTGAGGGCTGAGATTGGCTGCATGGTTCTTTTCTCATCCGAGAACAAAAAACTGCACCAGCAAATTGGTGTAAGATTCTCAGAGGAAATGCATATCTTGGAAAAAGGACAGTTGCCCTAGTTTGAGGTAGTAGTATCTCTCTAGAGTCAGATTCTTGTCTACTCAATTTTTCATTCATGAGTTGTAGGAGTTTGCATGGATTTCCAATGTTTTGGGATAAGTTTGTTGACTGCATTAAGCATTATTTGGAATAGATGTTGTCTAAGTTTGCATGTTAATTCACTAGGTTGGTTAAGCAGTATCGTTTCGAGGCTTAGTGTCCATTGTAAAACTTTAGTAGCTCTTGAGGCTTAGGGTTCTTGGGAGCATGATGCAGTGTCTCTTGCTATTAGTATCCTGGAGTTAAGGGCCTTTTAGAGTGGCCTCATTTGGCCATTGCCATGGACACAGTGATGTCATCGCCGCACGCCCTATTCGCCGCACGCCCTATTCTCTGAAGCCGGTCCGGATCTCCTGTGGCGCGAATCCTGCACCTATGTAAGTTCTCCATTCACTATCTTCTGGGCCCAGGTTTAGGTGTTCCTGTGTGTGCTCCTGGTTGCTGTATTCTTTAAACTGCTGGATTGTTATTTTGTTATTGAACTCTGCCTGTCTGACCACTCTGCTTGCCTTAAACTTAACTTCTGGATTGCTACATTGTTACTGAACTCTGCTTGTCTGACCCCTCTGCTTGCCTTACCCTTAAACTGCTGGATTGCTACATTGTTACTGAACTCTGCTTGTCTGACCCCTCTGCTTGCTTTACCCTTAAACTGCTGGATTGCTACATTGTTACTGAACTCTGCTTGTCTGACCCCTCTGCTTGCCTTACCCTTAAACTGCTGGATTGCTACATTGTTACTGAACTCTGCTTGTCTGACCCCTCTGCTTGCTTTACCCTTAAACTGCAGGATTGCTACATTGTTACTGAATTCTGCCTGTCTGACCCCACTGCTTGCCTTACCCTTAAACTGCTGGATTGCTACATTGTTACTGAATTCTGCCTGTCTGACCCCACTGCTTGCCTTACCCTTAAACTGCTGGATTGCTACATTGTTATTGAACTCTGCTTGTCTGACCCCTCTGCTTCTTTACCCTTAAACTGCTGGATTGCTACATTGTTACTGAACTCTGCTTGTCTGACCCTTCTGCTTCTTTACCCTTAAAGTGCTGGATTGCTACATTGTTACTGAACTCTGCTTGTCTGACCCTTCTGCTTCTTTACCCTTAAACTGCTGGATTGCTACATTGTTACTGAACTCTGCTTGTCTGACCCTTCTGCTTCTTTACCCTTAAACTGCTGGATTGCTACATTGTTACTGAATTCTGCCTGTCTGACCCCTCTGCTTCTTTACCCTTAAACTGCTGGATTGCTACATCGTTACTGAACTCTGCTTGTCTGACACCTCTGCTTCTTTACCCTTAAACTGCTGGATTGCTACATTGTTACTGAACTCTGCTTGTCTGACACCTCTGCTTCTTTACCCTTAAACTGCTGGATTGCTACATTGTTACTGAACTCTGCTTGTCTGACACCTCTGCTTCTTTACCCTTAAACTGCTGGATTGCTACATTGTTACTGAACTCTGCTTGTCTGACACCTCTGCTTCTTTACCCTTAAACTGCTGGATTGCTACATTGTTACTGAACTCTGCTTATCTGACACCTCTGCTTCTTTACCCTTAAACTGCTGGATTGCTACATCGTTACTGAACTCTGCTTTTCTGACCCCTCTGCTTGCTTTACCCTTAAACTGCTGGATTGCTATATTGTTACTGAACTCTGCCTTTCTGACCACTCTGCTTGCTTTACCCTTAAACTGCTGGATTGCTACATTGTAACTGAACTCTGCTTGTCTGACCACTCTGCCTACTTAACCCTTAAATTACTGGATTACCTTACCATTACTAAACTCTGCCTGCCTGACCATTCTATTAGTTTACCCTTGAACTGTTATACTGTTGGATTTCCTTTGTTGCTGATACCTGCCTGTTCCTGACCATTCTTTTGGTTTATCCTTGAACGGCTTTACTGCTGGATTGCCTTCCTGTTGCCGGACTCTGTCTGTCTTGACCTTTCTCTGCCTTCATCTTATTGCCGTGAAGAACTACCCTGTCTGCTGTGAGTACTGCTTACCTCATTTCCTATACCCACTTTGTATTGGGATATTTCCTATCATTCCACTTGATGCCGGGACCAAGTTTGGTCTGATAGAGAAATATCCCACGAGCATTACACCCCCAAGCTAAAGAAAAAATATACAAAGCTATTCAAAATAAAAAAAATAAACCTAAACTAATACCCCTATAAAAATAAAAAATCCCCCTCCAAAATAAAAACACCCCCTAATCTAATAGTGGCGGTCTTCAGCGGCTGTTATCCTCAGCGGCGTGGAGGCTCCTCTTCATCCAATCTCCGGCGTACACTGATTTAAAAATTTCAGCCAATAGTAATGCAAGGTACCACAATAAATATGGGATACCTTGCATTCAATCTTCAGTGTGCGATGGAGGATCGCATGAACAGGAGCCTCCCCGCCGCTGAGGACCGCCGCTGAGGATCTGTGCATCGGGGAAGCCAGCTCCGCACCTCCGCTTCGCGCCTTATTCACTCCGGGTGAGGATAGATGATGATGGAGCCGCCTGGAAAAAGACCTCCGCCGGACTCCAGGAACAGTGAGTACCTATTTGGGGCTTAGTTTTAGGATTTTATTTTTGTTTTTGTTTTATTTTTAAGATTGGGGATTTAATGGGCTGTAAAAGGGCTGATTGTCCTTTTAAGGGCAGTAAAAGAGCTGAATGCTCTTTTAAGGGCAATGCCCTTACAAATGTATAGTTTAGGTTTTGTTAGTGTTTAGGTTTTTTTATTTTGGGGGGGTTTGGTGAGTGGGTTTTTTTTTTACTGTTGGGGGGGCTTATTTTTTTTAAAATGTAAAAGAGCTGTTTAACTTAGGGCAAGGCCCTTTTAAGGGCTATTGGTAGTTTAGTTTAGATTAGGGGATGTTTTTATTTAGGGGGGCTTTTTATTTTCATAGGGAGTTTTTTATTTTTTGTAATTTTAGATTATTTTTTTTGTAATTTAATGTTAGGTTTTATTTAAGTGTAACTTAGTATTGGGGTTAATTTAGAGGTTGTTAAGTTAGGGGGCTTAGTAATTAACCCCTTAGTTAACAGAACACTTTTCCATTTTCTGACCGTTTGGGACCAAGGCTATTTTTAGCTGTAATTTTCCTCTTACCCACACATATTATTTACAGGTTTTTCTCGCTATTAAATTGACTTTCTAAAGATACCATTATTTTCATCATATCTTATAATTTACTATAAAAAAAATTATAAAATATGATGAAAAAAATGAAAAAAAAAACACTTTTTCTAACCTTGACCCCCGAAATCTTTTACACATCTACAAACATCAAGAAAACACCCATGCTAAATAGTTTCTAAATTTTGTCCAGAGTTTAGAAATACCTAATGTTTACATGTTCTTTGCATTTTTTGCAAGTTATAGGGCAATAAATACAAGTAGCACTTTGCTATTTCCAAAATTTTTTTTTTTTTTCAAAATTAGCGATAGTTACATTAGAACACTGATATCTGTCAGGAATCCCTGAGTATCCCTTTACATCCCTTTACCATTCTGGTATATTTCATGCCTCCATTTCACTGCCAAATGCAATCAAATAAAAAAAAATTGTTCACTTTTTTTACAAACTTTTTCACAAACTTTAGGTTTCTCACTGAAATGATTTACAAACAGTTTGTGCAATTATGGCACAAATGGTTGTAAATGCTTCTCTGGGATCCCCTTTGTTCAGAAATAGCAGACATTTATGGCTTTGGAGTTTTTATTAATTAGAAGGCCGCTAAACGCTGCTGCACACCACACTTGTTTTATGCCCAGCGGTGAAGGGGTTAATAAGGGAGCTTGTAGGGTTAATTTTAGCTTTAGTGTAGTTTAGTGTAGTGTAGTAGACAACCCAAAGTATTGATCTAGGCCAATTTTGGTATATTTCATGCCACCATTTTTACCGCCAAATGCGATCAAATAATAAAAAAAAAAAATTGGTTTCTCACTGAAATCATTTACAAACAGCATGTACAATTATGGCACAAATGTTTGTAAATACTTCTCTGGGATCCCCTTTGTTCAGAAATAGCTTACTTATATGACTTTGGCATTGCTTTTTGGTAATTAGAAGGCCGCTCAATGCCGCAGTGCACCAAACTTGTATTATGCCCAGCAGTTAAGGGGTTAATTAGGTAGCTTGTAGGGTTAATTTTAGCTTTATTGTAGAGATCAGCCTCACACCTGACACATCCCACCCCCTGATCCCTCCCTGACCCCCCTCAAAGAGCTTTGTTTCCTCCCCCACCTCACAATTGTCATTGCCATCTTTAGTACTGGCAGATAGTCTGCCAGTACTAAAATAAAAGGAATTTTTTTTTTTTTTATATTTTATACAAAAGTGATGGATCCCCCTTAGCCCCCAACCTCCCTGATCCCCCCCCCCCCCCCATACAGCACTCTAACCCTCCTTCCTCTACCTATTTTCCACCATCTTGGGTACTGGCAGCTGTCTGTCAGTACCCAGTTTGCTCAAACTATTGCCCAGTTTTTTTTAAAACCCAATTTTCTGTAGTGTAGCTACCCCCATCCCAGATTCCTTTTGGAAAATTATATTTCCCTCTCTCTCAGATTTGCTGATGTCATAAATCATGTGATTACCTCTCCCTCCCTCTACCTCCCCTTCTCCGGTCTTAATATAGTGTGCGGCTCTGCAGGGACAGGATACAGAAGTCCCTCCAATGATGGACCGCCCACATACCTCCCTGCTACGGCTCCCAACCACCAACGATCTGCACCATCGCTGGCTGTTGCAGAGAGGGCCACAGAGTGGCTCTCTCTGCATCAATTGCTTAATTAAAGGGTATTGCTGGATGCCTCAATATCGAGGCATCACTGCAATACCGTGAGGGTTGCTGGAAGCAATCACAATCACTTCCAGGGCTCAATTAGACAGAGGACGTTACTAACACAATTTTTGCAGGACGTACCTGGTATGTCCTTGTTTGTTAAGGGGTTAAATTAGTTATTTGCGTTGTGGGGGGTTGGCAGTTTAGGAGTTAATAGATTAATTAGATTTATTGCGATGTGGGGGTTTGGCGGTTTAGGGATTAATAGGTTAATTAGGTTTATTATTTTAGTTGTTAATTACTTTATTATTCTGCGATGTTGGAGGTTTCAGTGTTTGTTAATACTTTGTGTGGGAGTTTAGTTTTTTTTGTTATACTTCGTGCCACAGTTTAGGTTTTTTTTGTTATACTTTGTGCGGGCGGTTAGTTTTTTTTAAATTTCTTTTATTTTAAGGCTTCGTTTGCCTACGCTGCATCCAGGTGGATTCCGAAAATGGCAGGGTGGTAAAAGAATCCATCTGCGGTGGATTCTTTCACCACCCTGCCATTTTCGGAATCCACCTAGATGCAGTGTAAATCCACCTGTGGTGGATTCTTTCAGTACCCTGCCATTTTCGGAATCCACCTGGATGCAGTGTAAATCCACCTGCAGTAGATTCTTTCACCACCCTGCCATTTTCGGAATCCACCGGGATGCATCCAGGTGGATTCTTTTGGGTGCGCGCACAGCCAACATTCTTTGGCTGCCTCACACAGCCAACATTCCTTTGAGGATGCATACGCTACTGGCGACGGCGATGGACGCATTACAAATGTGATTATAGTATAGATGATTACACGATTGTCTCACCTTTTTCACATCACCTTCTTATTTCAGCTTGTCACATCGATATTTGTTCTAAATTGCCCCTGCCACAACTTTTTGGGAGTGTGTTGCAGTCATCAGATTTGAAATGAGTGTATATTTTTAAAAATACATTAAATTCACAAAGTAAAACATCAAATAATGTGTTAATAATGTCGGCTAGATTTAGAGTTCTGCGGCCAAAGGGGTCCGTTAGCTACGCATGCTTTTTTTCCCCTGCACCTTTTAAACAACGCTGGTATTTAGAGTTGTCTGAAGGGCTGCGTAGAGCATAATTTACCGCCACTTCAACTCTCAATACCAGCGGTGCTTACGGACGCGGCCAGCTTCAAAAACGTGCTCGTGCACGATTCCCCCATAGGAAACAATGGGGCAGTTTGAGCTGAAAAAAAACAGCGTTTAGCTCCTAACGCAGCCCCATTGTTTCCTATGGGGAAACACTTCCTAAGTCGGCACCTAACACCCTAACATGTACCCCGAGTCTAAACACCCCTAACCTTACATTTATTAACCCCTAATCTGCCGCCCCCGCTATCGCTGACCCCTGCATATTATTTTTAACCCCTAATCTGCCGCTCCGTACACCCCGCCACCTACATTATCCCTATGTACCCCTAATCTGCTGCCCTAACATCGCCGACCCCTATATTATATTTATTAACCCCTAATCTGCCGCCCCCAACGTCGCCGCCACCTACCTACAATTATTAACCCCTAATCTGCCGACCGGACCTCAACGCTACTCTAATAAATGTATTAACCCCTAAAGCTAAGTCTAACCCTAACCCTAACACCCCCTAAGTTAAAGGGCCACTGTAAGTAAATATTTTCTATGTCTGTTACTAACTAACTACCCCAAATACGCTTTTTATCAATAGCATTTCATTAACTAATCTCTACCATATATCAGAAATCTTGTCTGCAAATTTAATTGTTTTCTGTACCAATCCGTTTACAATACCCAGGTTTCAAAATGGCGCTTTAAACACAAAGTTATTGGTTTAAGTATTTTGAACACTCAGTGCTAAAAATAGTGGGCAGGATAACGTGACATCATCGGCGAATAAAAGATATAACTTTTAGAACGTTATGAAACTTTGTTTTGGAGAAAATATAGGTCAGTAGGTTTTAATTAATGTTTATTAACTTTAATATGTTAGTTGTTTAGCTTAAAAATTATAACAGAAAGTAATCCTTTAAATTAAATTTTATTCTAACGAAATAAAATAAATCTTATTAAATAAATTATTCCTATTTAAAGCTAAATACTTACCTGTAAAATAAACCCTTATATAGCTACAATATAAATAATAATTATATTGTAGCTATTTTAGGATTTATATTTATTTTACAGGCAACTTTGTATTTATTTTAACCAGGTACAATAGCTATTAAATAGTTAAGAACTATTTAATAGTTACCTAGTTAAAATAATTACAAAATTACCTGTAAAATAAATCCTAACCTATGTTACAATTAAACCTAACACTACACTATCAATAAATTAATTAAATAAACTATCTACAATTATCTACAATTAAATCAACTAAACTAAATTACAAAATAAAACAAACACTAAATTACAAAATAAAACAAACACTAAATTACAAAAAATAAAAAAAGATTACAAGAATTTTAAACTAATTACACCTACTCTAAGCCCCCTAAAAAATAACAATGCCCCCCAAAATAAAAAAATGCCCTACCCAATTCTAAAATTAAAAATTGTAAAGCTCTTTTACCTTACCAGCCCTTAAAAGGGCCTTTTGTGGAGCATGCCCCAAAGAAAACAGCTCTTTTGCATTTAAATAAACATACAATACCCCCCCAACATTACAACCCACCACCCACATACCCCTAATCTAACCCAAACACCCCTTAAAAAAACCTAACACTAAGCCCCTGAAGATCTTCCTACCTTATCTTCACCACGCCGGGTATCACCGATCCGTCCAGAAGAGGCTCCGAAGTCTTCCTCCTATCCGGCAAGAAGAGGTCCAGAAGAGGGTCCAAAGTCTTCCTCCTATCCGGCAAGAAGAGGACATCCGGACCGGCAAACATCTTCATCCAAGCGGCATCTTCTATCTTCTTCCATCCGGCGCGGAGCGGGACCATCTTGAAGCAGCCGACGCGGATCCATCCTGTTCTAACGACGTCCTAAGTCCGAATGAAGGTTCCTTTAAATGACGTCATCCAAGATGGCGTCCCTCGAATTCCGATTGGCTGATAGGATTCTATCAGCCAATCGGAATTAAGGTAGGAAAATCAGCCAATAGAATGCGAGCTCAATCAGATTGGCTGATTGGATCAGCCAATCCGATTGAACTTGAATCTGATTGGCTGATTCAATCAGCCAATCAGATTTTTCCTACCTTAATTCCGATTGGCTGATAGAATCCTATCAGCCAATCGGAATTCGAGGGACGCCATCTTGGATGACATCCCTTAAAGGAACCTTCATTCGGACTTAGGACGTCGTTAGAAGAGGATGGATCCGCGTCGGCTGCTTCAATATGGTCCCGCTCCGCGCCGGATGGAAGAAGATAGAAGATGCCGCTTGGATGAAGATGTTTGCCGGTCAGGATGTCCTCTTCTTGCCGGATAGGAGGAAGACTTTGGACCCTCTTCTGGACCTCTTCTTGCCAGATAGGAGGAAGACTTCGGAGCCTCTTCTGGACGGATCGGTGATACCCGGCGTGGTGAAGATAAGGTAGGAAGATCTTCAGGGGCTTAGTGTTAGGTTTTTTAAGGGGTGTTTGGGTTAGATTTAGGGGTATGTGGGTGGTGGGTTGTAATGTTGGGGGGGTATTGTATGTTTATTTAAATGCAAAAGAGCTGTTTTCTTTGGGGCATGCCCCGCAAAAGGCCCTTTTAAGGGCTGGTAAGGTAAAAGAGCTTTACAATTTTTATTTTAGAATGGGGTAGGGCATTTTTTTTTTATTTTGGGGGGCTTTGTTATTTTTTTAGGGGGCTTAGAGTAGGTGTAATTAGTTTAAAATTCTTGTAATCTTTTTTTATTTTTTTGTAATTTAGTGGGGGGTTTTTGTAATTTAATGTTTGTTTGTTTTTTCTAATTTAGTTTAGTTGATTTAATTGTAGATAATTGTAGATAGTTTATTTAATTAATTGGCCTGTAAAATAAATATAAATCCTAAAATAGCTACAATATAATTATTATTTATATTGTAGCTATATTAGGGTTTATTTTACAGGTAAGTATTTAGCTTTAAATAGGAATAATTTATTTAATAAGAAGTATTTTATTTCGTTAGAATAAAATTATATTTAACTTAGGGGGGTGTTAGGGTTAGGGTTAGACTTAGCTTTAGGGGTTAATACATTTATTAGAGTAGTGGTGAGGTCCGGTCGGCAGATTAGGGGTTAATAATTGTAGGTAGGTAGCAGCAACGTTGGGGGGGGCAGATTAGGGGGTAATAAATATTATGTAGGGGTCGGCGATGTTAGGGGCAGCAGATTAGGGGTACATAGGGTAATGTAGGTTGCGGCGGTGTGCGGTCGGCAGATTAGGGGTTAAAAAAATTTAATAGAGTGGCGGCGATGTGGGGGGCCTCGGTTTAGGGGTACATAGGTAGTTTATGAGTGTTAGTGTACTTTAGAGCACAGTAGTTAAGAGATTTATGAACCGGCGTTAGCCCAGAAAGCTCTTAACTCCTGGCTTTTTTCTGCGGCTGGAGTCTTGTCGTTAGATTTCTAACGCTCACTTCAGCCAAGACTCTAAATACCGGCGTTAGAAAGATCCCATTGAAAATATAGGATACGCAATTGGCGTAGGGGGATCTGCGGTATGGAAAAGTCGCGGCTGGAAAGTGAGCGTTAGACCCTTTCCTGACTGACTCTAAATACCAGCGGGCGGTAAAAACCAGCGTTAGGACCCCCGTAACGCTGGTTTGGACGGCTAACGCAGAACTCTAAATCTAGGCATGTGTTTTCTATATACTGTAGCACAGGGTGAATTGAATTTTCAAATATGTATTTATTTATTTGCATTTTCTATACCGTCTCAACTTTTTCGGAATTGGGGTTGTACTTCAAAAATCATTATAATTGCAGTTTGGACTGCAACTAGGATATGAGTCACAGGAATGCAATAGGACATTTTTTTTGTAACCACAACCAAGGTCCACAATTAAGTCTCTGGTTTACCAAGAGTTTTTTATACGCTGACAGAGGGTAAAATAGTACATAAACCCAGGATGAGCAACAGTCATGCACCATCAACTTCAAAATATAAGATTTATGTGATGGACCTCGCTTCAAAAGAGATATGATGGGCAATACACTGGGCAATTCACTCATTTGGCTTTAATATTTGTTTAAGATGAAAGATAATCCACACCTTTGTACAAAACAATTCTTGATCATTATGTTAAACAAGAAAAATATAGACTTAGAAATGAACACCATTTCATTAAAGGGACATGAAACTCCACATTTTTTCATGATTCAGACAGAACATACAATTTTAAACCATTTTCCAATTTAATTATTTTATAAAATGTGCTTCATTCTCTTGGCATCCTTTGTGGAAGGAGCACCAATGCTCTTCTGGGAACTAGCTGAACACATTATATGAGCCAATGACAAGAGGCATATATGTGCAGAAACTAATCAGCAGCTAGCTTCCAGTAGTGCATTGTTGATCCTGAGCCTGCCTAGGTATTCATTTCAACACAGAATATGAAAAGAATGAAGCAAAGAATATAATAGAAGTAAATTGGAAAGTTGTTTAAAACTACATGCTCTGTCTGAATAATGAAAGTTTGTCTTTCTTGTCCCATAAGAAACCATAAATATACTCTACACCTTATTGAATAGGCTTCATAAGAATAAAACAAATAAAAACAATACAGTAAAAATATATGTCTTACTTTTTGGATCTCTCTTTGCCCTTTAATTGTTTAAATATAATTTTATATTTTTAGTAATCAATTAAATATCAGCAACTAAACCAATATTTTGCAAAATGGTAAATTATTGTGTTGCTTTAGTTTGTACTTAAAACTGCCTTTATGTTATTACATTTTTTTTAAAGAAACCGTTAATTATGTTGATTATGACAAATAATTTCTTCTTTTTTTTACCTGTAATGGTTAATAAACATGCTTTATAAAGGACCGCTAAACATAGTAGATTAGCACAATCAATTAAAGCATAATACAAATGCAATGCAAAAGCACTTTGTTGTTCTGTGAATTCCTTCAGATGCTGGTGCCTCAGAAGGTGTGCATATAAAAAAGATTGTGCACATTTAGATTATTTAAGTGAATTGGAAAGTTGTTTAAAATAATCCCTTTCAAACCTGATAAACAAAAGAAAAGAAAGCAATAACACCTTTATATTTAATGTCACCAATAACACAATCTAGATATAACCCAGTTTAAACTGACACATTTTCTAGTTCTAGAATATGGGCACACTTCTGGATAACTTTCACATGTTTAAAATTATTCTTTTATTTATTAAAAATGAACCATTGATTATGGTTTGTAGTATTTTTTACAAGCACCGAAACAAATAATTGTATGCTCTTCTTTTATATATTTTATTATTTGTAGAAAATACAACATAGATTTTATAAATAGGACCAATACTTTGGCAGTAAACAGGTATGTTGACCAAGTCACCATAATGGAGTTATTTATTATTGTTTGCTAGGAAGAAAAAAAAACAATGAACAATTTTAAAAAGTTTTTTATTAATTATTTAATATTTTATTAATAAACATTGCACAATTTTTTTGTTAATAAGGAAATTATTGACCGGAATATAACAGCAAATAATTTAAGTCTGTATTTTTCTAATTTACATACCTTTTTTTGTGAAGAATAATTTAAGAGATAAAGATAAATGAACATTTGGAGAGTTATTTGATTTTGAAAATAATATTTATTTGCATATTATTCTTAGTATAAACTATTTACTTTGATAGCTCCTTACTTTTTTTTTTAACATATCCCAAGTTGATTACACAACCTTTCTATTATTGCATGTGATACTTGGAAGGATTGTATCAATTCCGGATTTTTGTTGGTGTAATAAGTAGTTTTCCTTTTTCCAATTCTCTTTGGGGACCAACATTTCCAGTCTCTGAAACATTTTTTTTTTTTTAAATAACAAAGATTTATGGTGGTCAGTGCAAGAAAAATCCCACTTCCCATTTATCTTTTGGTGCCCACATATCTATCCTACAGTGTTCCATGGCAGTGATGCAGTACTGGATATTTTTCGAGACCTCTATCTTTTTATCTTATTGGAAGTGCAATAAAACTAGTTGTAGTGTTTTTGACCTTCTCTGCCAAGAGTTACTTCTTTTTGGGCTCTGCAATTGTTTATTTCATTGTTTTCTCATAGTAACATTGATGTATGTTGCACTGAATGAAGGCAATATTCCATCATGCTCAATGTTCTACTGAAAATCAAAATAGCACAGAAAATTGTTAGCTTCCTGTAAAAATAAAAACTATTGTAAACCATAAAAAGAAAGGAGAAAATAGAGTTTAAAAGTAAAACCTATTTCCTACTTTTATTAACTGCAATAAATTATAAATATTATTTATTTTCATGCGTATCACATTGTTTTGTTTACAATAATTGTTTTACCCTGATCTTTTTGTAAAAAATTGCAAACCGTAACTTGGCATTTTCTTCATTTACAGCTTATTCCCCTCTATCACTTAATATCTTTAACCAAAGATGTATTGTTTAAGAACATTGTCTGTTTTACATCTGGCATTTTAAAATCATCCACCATATAGTTTGAGTAGATTGGGAATAGTAACAGAAACTTCTAATGTTTGTATCCTGTGTACTTTGACCTTCTATTTTGGTCTCAACATGTTAATCAATGTTTTGTATGGCTCCAAAAGGATAATGTTGGAAGCTACTGTAATACCTATTTTCTTTCTATCTATCTATCTATCTATCTATCTATCTATCTATCATCTATCTATCTATCATCTAGCTTTGTCTGTCCACCTATCTACCTACCTATTCTAATGTTTTAATATTTTTTTTTTCATTTGAACTTGGCCTCAACATATCAATTAATGTTTTATGTTACTCCCAAAAGATAATACAAGAAGATAATACATATTTTCTATCTAGCTATCTATTTATCTATCTTTCTAGCTATCATCCATTTATCTATCAATTAATCTATTGATCTACAGTGATAGTAAATTATATCACTAAATTTAAAGTAGCAACGGGCATTATCATTTGTTTTGATCCGAAAGCGGAAGAAGGCGGCCGCTTGTGGCACTCAACTCTTTTCAGAGCCTCATTTATTTTTGTGAAAGTTAAACACTCTAAGATCTGTAAAAATCCAGAACTTATTTCATTTTCACAAGAATAAATCGGGCTCTGAATGCCACAAGCCAATCATAACGAATTATCTGAATTCCCACTTCTAGTTTAAAATCATTTATTGAAGCATAAACAGATAAAAACAAAATGCAAGAATAGGTGCAGTTATTGCATGGTGCCCAACGCTTGTGGTTAGCTTAGTTTTAATAACTTTATTAGTTTTGTTAGTAAAATATAGATATCATACTGATAGCAGAATTGCACCCCTGGGAAGGAACACAGTTAAAAAATGAAAGGTTCTTTAGAGGTATATCAAGAAAAAGAAAAAGAAAATGTTCTCCTGCTGCCGTCAGCTCCCTTGACTCTACTTAATACTGGCCCTAATTTACATTTTTATAACTAGAGTCCTAAGGAGCCCTAAATCAGAAATGTATTACTGTAACTTTCATTTGGCTATAATATGAATCAACATCTTGTATTTTAGTGATTACAGTACGTATACGTTTTTTGGAACAAAAATAAACCTTGTTATAAAAAAAAAAAATGGTTCTTTAAGCAGATGGCTTTTTATATATTAAGGTTTTTTTTTTGCAATTTGGTTTACTGCTTAAAATAAACATTATTTATAAGACCACTTCCATTTGGTTGTTACTTAATGAGGAATATGCATCATTGATTTGACTAGCATAAGAGGTCATTTAGAACTTGCCCGTTAACAAGCTGTAATCTGCTGAGCACACAATGACTTTGTTTAAAATGATCTGTTCTGTGCTGATCAACGACAATAATTGTTTTGTTCCAGTCATTGTTGAAACTTGCTAATTGTTTTGAAGGTCATAGGATTGTGTTAAAAGTGAGAGCCTCTTCAATATTATATAGCAAACAAAAACGGGTTAAGACCCACGTTTAACATCAAATAGAGGAATGTAGACTACTTCCAAATTTTGAACTAAAAATAAAAGTACAGACATGGAGGTAGATTTATCAAGCAGCAGATGCTGCAATCTACCCCCGAAGTTTCAGGTCCGTCTGAAACTTAAGTTAAGAAGCAGCGGTCGTCGTTAGACCGCCGCTCCTTAACTCATCCGCCACCTCTGAGGCATCAGACAGCAATCATGCAAGGATGATTGACACCCCCTGCTAGCGGCCATGTGCAGAGGGGCGGCATTTAGCGATGACGGGCGGACATGATCTGCTACCGACATGATAAATCTACCCCATGGTCTGATGTTTCATATGGTATCTAAATTGATAAGAAAAAAATAGCTTATTTGGCATGAATATGCCAGGTATAAAGATTTAAATGATATTTTTCTACATGTTCATATATGAAGTGTAAAACAATGCATAAACCCCATGACAAAATAAAACAGAGATCTTTAAAAACAATAAAAAAAAATACACAGTATTGTCAAAATTTTAAAATGAAATATAAGCACCAGTTAGAAAAAATATACAGCTGCTGCAACTCTGTATCCCATTTTGAAAAAATATCAGTAAATTATTTTTTCTACCTTTGCAATACAAAAAACTGGATTAAATAATTTCCTACATTACATTACATTTAAGATATCTGTTACTTGTTTTCCTTTTTGAAAGATTGCTAATGAATCGTGCAAAGTGGTCTCCAAATCTTTTGTTTTAGTCATCAGATAATCCCTAAAGGAACATTAAACTCAGAATTAGGGCTGTGACACACTGAGAGCGCAGCATGATGATGCGGTTGTGCTCGCTCAGTGTGTCCTGCCTTTTCATCTCAGGTCGCGTAGCTGAGCGCTCAGATTTGAAATATTTTAACTTTAGATGCGATGCAAAGCGGCGCGAAGCAGCTGCTTCACATCGCGCCGCATCGCTTGCAGTGTGTCACAGACTTTAAAGGTACATAAAATTGCAAAAAGAAAATGCTTGAATGGTTTACAATATTTTATGATGAAACTATCGCTTGCATATAACTATGTGCTTAATCCCAGCATGGGTTAAACATGAGCTCCAGAGCAGCAATACATACTGGAATTTAGCTTAAAGGGACAGTACACTGTAAAATTGTTTTTCCATTAATGTATTTTAAATGACTTGTTATACCAACTGCAGAGTATAAAATATTTGAGAAATTGCATTTTCGGGTTTATTTGTTTATCTGAAGTAGCTGGTTTTGTGCTTTGAAACCACAGCCTATTACAATGGGTTGAGCTTCAGGTAATATCAGATCTCATTATGTTATCACTTTCATGCACACAGACTTGCTTCCTTATCTTATAATTGTCTGGAACACCATAGCTCAATACAAAGAGAGAACAATGGAAAATTATCATTTTATTACTTAACTATCCTGCACCCCACTGAGATTGTAACTTCTTCTGCTGACTGTGTTTACTTAAGCTTGTCAATAGCGTATACTACAGTATCAAAACTTTCAGTATAGGTTGGGAAACCACAAGCTAAATCAGCTATTTCAAATGCTGAAATAGGAGTAAAGGAGCTACTTGCAACCAATTTAATACACTCTAGCAGGTAAAAAGGATCATTGGGAATAATTTAAAGGGGAGAAAGTTTTTGGGTGAACTGTCCCAATTGCAAGAGGCATATCTGTGTAGCCACCAATTGTCAGTTACTTAAAGTCACTTAAAATTGCATTCTCTGTCTGAACCATGGAAGATTAATTTTAACTTAAAATCCCTTAAATAATTTATTCAACCATAGTATAAAAACAATACAGTCATTATGTGTTTTTTCCCACACCTTTTGGGTGGGGGGGGGGGGGCAGGGCAAGGCACCTCGCGTGTGAAATTGCATATCACCATACTGGTTTTCTGCATATAGGACAGAGCTACAAGTGAACTCAACTGCAGTGCTTTGACTTTGGATTAAGCTCTCTGCGGGATATATTCTAATAATTAAGAAAATCTATTGATCGCTTTATTTATTGTATTCTAATGATTCCCAGTTTCTTCCTTGACTGATTACTATTTATATATTAAAGGGACATAATACTCATATGCTAAATCACTTGAAACTGATGCAGTATAGCTGTAAAAAGCTGACAGGAAAATATCACCTGAGCATCTCTATGTAAAAAAGGAAGATATTTTACCTCACAATCTCCTCAGCTCAGCAGAGTAAGTTCTGTGTAAAAAGTTATACTCAGCTGCTCCCAGCTGCAGGTAAAAATAAAAAAAAAATGAAGAAATGAACAGCAGCCAATCAGCATCAGCAGTGCTGAGGTCATGAACTCTTACTGTGATCTCATAAGATTTGACTTAACTCTCATGAGATTTCATAGTAAGCTTCCTTTACCTGATTGGTGAAATAATATGAGAGTGCACGATGCTAGTCCCTTCAGATGTCCCAGGACAAACACACTAAAATGCTGCTTAGAAATCCTTTACAATGGGAGGTGGCTACTGAGGAACTTTTGAGGTAAAATATCTTTCTTTTTTACATAGAGATGTTCAGGTGATATTTTCTAATCAGCTTTTTACAGCTATGCTGCATCACTTTCAAGTGTTTAAACATTTGGGTATTATGGCCCTTTAAACTTACCATGACAATAATAAAACAGCACAGATAATTTACACCAACTTCTTGCTGAGATCATGATTATTAGCCTTAGTAATAGGTAACTTAAAGTAAAGTTTCATTAATAAGTACCCAGTTTTTAAAAATACTATTAAAAACAGGGGCACTTTCATGAAACTTTACATTGCAGCATATTTTAAAAAAATACTTACCTTATTCTTTAGCAAAGCCGGATTGGCGATCCTCCGCCCTCAGCTCCTTTGTACTTACGCCAGTAATGACGAAACCGGGGAAACCGGGTTCCTCCAATCATGGCGTGCATCTTAGGGTGTCCATCTCATGAGGCCACGCCGTGATTGAAGGAAGCCGGTTTCGTCACTGCTGTGCAGCATGAGAAGCAGGTGGAGGATCTCCGATCCGGCTTTGCTGAAGAAAAAGGTATTCGTAAAATTACGCTGCAATGTTAAGTTTCATGAAAGTTTACCTTCACTTTAAAGATGGTTAGTATATTTATTGAGAAAATATAGCTAGAGAACCTCTGTATGGTGGGAAAATATTCTTTGGGTTTATTTGCTAGGAATAAAAATGAAACATCCTCTCCTGGATTGGAGACCACGGAGAATTCCTGTTACTGGTTTACTTCAATGCTAAAAATTATTAATTTCTTTATAGTTAATATATCAATTCATGCTAACTTGGAGCCACTGTGTTGGTGAGAAATTAAAGGGACACTAAACCCAATTTCTTCTGTTAAGTGTGATCAGTCCACGGGTTATCATTACTTCTGGGATATTACTCCTCCCCAACAGGAAGTGCAAGAGGATTCACCCAGCAGAGCTGCATATAGCTCCTCCCCTCTACGTCACTCCCAGTCATTCTCTTGCACCCAACGACTAGATAGGATGTGTGAGAGGACTATGGTGATTATACTTAGTTTTTATCTTCAATCAAGAGTTTGTTATTTTAAAATAGCACCGGAGTGTGTTATTATCTCTCTGGCAGAGTTTGAAGAAGAATCTACCAGAGTTTTTGTTATGATTTTAGCCGGAGTAGTTAAGATCATATTGCTGTTTCTCGGCCATCTGAGGAGAGGTAAACTTCAGATCAGGGGACAGCGGGCAGATGAATCTGCATAGAGGTATGTAGCAGTTTTTATTTTCTGATAATGGAATTGATGAGAAAATCCTGCCATACCGATATAATGTCATGTATGTATACTTTACACTTCAGTATTCTGGGGAATGGTACTTCACTAGAATTACACTGTAAGAAATACATAAAGCTGTTTAATAACTAGAGATTATGTTTAACGTTTTTGCTGGAATGTAAAATCGTTTTCATTTACTGAGGTACTGAGTGAATAAATGTTTGGGCACTATTTTTCCACTTGGCAGTTGCTTAATCTGTTTTCTGACAGTTTCTGTTCTCCCTCACTGCTGTGTGTGAGGGGGAGGGGCCGTTTTTTGGCGCTTTTACTACGCATCAAATATTTCAGTCAGCAACTCATTGTATTCCCTGCATGATCCGGTTCATCTCTACAGAGCTCAGGGGTCTTCAAAACTTATTTTGAGGGAGCTAATTTCTCTCAGCAGAGCTGTGAGAATTGTAGTTTGACTGAGATAAAAAACGTTTATTCTGTAATTTGTTTCCTGCTTTCAGAATTTGTTATCTTTGCTAATGGGATTAAACCTTTGCTAAAGTTGTGTTGTTTACAAGGATTGAGGCTATAACTGTTTCAATTTATTAATTTTCAACTGTCATAGATCTTCTGTGTTTCTTAAAGGCACAGTACGTTTTAATATTATTCTAATTGAATTGTATTTCCAAGTTGCAAGTTTAATTGCTAGTGTGTTAAACATGTCTGATTCAGAGGATGATACCTGTGTCATTTGTTGCAATGCCAAAGTGGAGCCCAATAGAAATTTATGTACTAACTGTATTGATGCTACTTTAAATAAAAGTCAATCTGTACAAATTGAACAAATTTCACCAAACAACGAGGGGAGAGTTATGCCGACTAACTCGCCTCACGTGTCAGTACCTACATCTCCCGCTCAGAGGGAGGTGCGTGATATTGTAGCGCCGAGTACATCTGGGCGGCCATTACAAATCACATTACAGGATATGGCTACTGTTATGACTGAGGTTTTGGCTAAATTACCAGAACTAAGAGGTAAGCGTGATCACTCTGGGGTGAGAACAGAGTGCGCTGATAATATTAGGGCCATGTCAGACACTGCGTCACAGGTGGCAGAACATGAGGACGGAGAACTTCATTCTGTGGGTGACGGTTCTGATCCAAACAGACTGGATTCAGATATTTCAAATTTTAAATTTAAACTGGAAAACCTCCGTGTATTACTAGGGGAGGTGTTAGCGGCTCTGAATGATTGTAACACAGTTGCAATACCAGAGAAAATGTGTAGGTTGGATAAATATTTTGCAGTACCGACGAGTACTGAGGTTTTTCCTATACCTAAGAGACTTACTGAAATTGTTACTAAGGAGTTGGATAGACCCGGTGTGCCGTTCTCACCCCCTCCGATATTTAGAAAAATGTTTCCAATAGACGCCACCACAAGGGACTTATGGCAAACGGTCCCTAAGGTGGAGGGAGCAGTTTCTACCTTAGCTAAGCGTACCACTATCCCGGTGGAGGATAGCTGTGCTTTTTCAGATCCAATGGATAAAAAGTTAGAGGGTTACCTTAAGAAAATGTTTGTTCAACAAGGTTTTATATTGCAACCCCTTGCATGCATTGCGCCGATCACGGCTGCAGCGGCATTCTGGATTGAGTCTCTGGAAGAGAACATTGGTTCAGCTACTCTGGACGACATTACGGACAGGCTTAGAGTCCTTAAACTAGCTAATTCATTCATTTCGGAGGCCGTAGTACATCTTACTAAACTTACGGCGAAGAATTCAGGATTCGCCATTCAGGCACGCAGGGCGCTGTGGCTAAAATCCTGGTCAGCTGATGTTACTTCTAAGTCTAAATTGCTTAATATACCTTTCAAAGGGCAGACCTTATTCGGGCCCGGGTTGAAAGAGATTATCGCTGACATTACAGGAGGTAAAGGCCATGCCCTGCCTCAGGACAAAGCCAAAGTTAAGGCTAGACAGTCTAATTTTTGTTCCTTTCGTAATTTCAAAGCAGGAGCAGCATCAACTTCCTCTGCACCAAAACAGGAAGGAGCTGTTGCTCGCTACAGACAAGGCTGGAAACCTAACCAGTCCTGGAACAAGGGCAAGCAGGCCAGGAAACCTGCTGCTGCCCCTAAAACAGCATGAATTGAGGGCCCCCGATCCGGGATCGGATCTAGTGGGGGGCAGACTTTCTCTCTTCGCCCAGGCTTGGGCAAGAGATGTCCAGGATCCCTGGGCGCTAGAGATAATATCTCAGGGATACCTTCTGGACTTCAAATACTCTCCTCCAAGAGAGAGATTTCATCTGTCAAGATTGTCAACAATCCAGACAAAGAAGGAGGCGTTTCTACGCTGCGTACAAGAGCTCTTGTTAATGGGAGTAATCCATCCAGTTCCACGATCGGAACAGGGACAGGGGTTTTACTCAAATCTGTTTGTGGTTCCCAAAAAAGAGGGAACTTTCAGACCAATCCTGGACTTAAAGATCCTAAACAAATTCCTAAGAGTTCCATCGTTCAAGATGGAGACTATTCGGACAATTTTACCTATGATCCAAGAGGGCCAGTACATGACCACTGTAGATTTAAAAGATGCTTACCTCCACATACCGATTCACAAAGATCATTATCGGTACCTAAGGTTTGCCTTCCTAGACAGGCATTACCAGTTTGTGGCTCTTCCATTCGGATTGGCTACAGCTCCAAGAATCTTCACAAAGGTTCTGGGTGCTCTTCTGGCGGTACTAAGACCGCGGGGAATCTCGGTAGCTCCATACCTAGACGACATTCTGATACAAGCTTCAAGCTTTCAAACTGCCAAGTCTCATACAGAGTTAGTGCTGGCATTTCTAAGGTCACATGGATGGAAGGTGAACGAAAAGAAAAGTTCACTCGTTCCACTCACAAGAGTTCCCTTCCTGGGGACTCTTATAGATTCTGTAGAAATGAAGATTTACCTGACAGAGGACAGGCTAACAAGACTTCAAAGTGCTTGCCGCACCCTACATTCCATTCAACACCCGTCAGTGGCTCAATGCATGGAGGTAATCGGCTTAATGGTAGCGGCAATGGACATAGTACCTTTTGCACGCTTACACCTCAGACCACTGCAACTGTGCATGCTAAGTCAGTGGAATGGGGATTACTCAGACTTATCCCCTTCTCTGAATCTGGATCAAGAGACCAGAAATTCTCTTCTATGGTGGCTTTCTCGGCCACATCTGTCCAGGGGGATGCCATTCAGCAGACCAGACTGGACAATTGTAACAACAGACGCCAGCCTTCTAGGTTGGGGTGCCGTCTGGAATTCTCTGAAGGCTCAGGGACAATGGAGTCAAGAGGAGAGTCTCCTGCCAATAAACATTCTGGAATTGAGAGCAGTTCTCAATGCCCTCCTGGCTTGGCCCCAGTTGACAACTCGGGGGTTCATCAGGTTTCAGTCGGACAACATCACGACTGTAGCTTACATCAACCATCAGGGAGGGACAAGAAGCTCCCTAGCTATGATGGAAGTATCAAAGATAATTCTCTGGGCAGAGTCTCACTCTTGCCACCTGTCAGCAATCCACATCCCGGGAGTGGAGAACTGGGAGGCGGATTTCTTAAGTCGTCAGACTTTTCATCCGGGGGAGTGGGAACTTCATCCGGAGGTCTTTGCCCAAATACTGCGACGTTGGGGCAAACCAGAGATAGATCTCATGGCGTCTCGACAGAACGCCAAGCTTCCTCGTTACGGGTCCAGATCCAGGGATCCAGGAGCAGTCCTGATAGATGCTCTGACAGCACCTTGGGACTTCAGGATGGCTTACGTGTTTCCACCCTTCCCGTTGCTTCCTCGATTGATTGCCAGAATCAAACAAGAGAGAGCATCAGTGATTCTAATAGCACCTGCGTGGCCACGCAGGACTTGGTATGCAGACCTGGTGGACATGTCATCCTGTCCACCTTGGTCTCTACCTCTGAAACAGGACCTTCTGATACAGGGTCCCTTCAAACATCAAAATCTAACTTCTCTGAAGCTGACTGCTTGGAAATTGAACGCTTGATTTTATCAAGACGTGGGTTTTCTGAGTCAGTTATTGATACCTTAATACAGGCTAGGAAACCTGTTACCAGAAAGATTTACCATAAGATATGGCGTAAATACCTATATTGGTGTGAATCCAAAGGTTACTCTTGGAGTAAGGTTAGGATTCCTAGGATATTGTCTTTTCTACAAGAAGGTTTAGAAAAGGGTTTATCTGCTAGTTCATTAAAGGGACAGATCTCAGCTCTGTCCATTCTGTTACACAAACGTCTGTCAGAAGTTCCTGACGTCCAGGCTTTTTGTCAGGCTTTGACCAGGATTAAGCCTGTGTTTAAAACTGTTGCTCCACCATGGAGTTTAAACCTTGTTCTTAATGTTTTACAGGGCGTTCCGTTTGAACCCCTTCATTCCATTGATATAAAGTTGTTATCTTGGAAAGTTCTATTTTTAATGGCTATTTCCTCGGCTCGAAGAGTCTCTGAATTATCAGCCTTACATTGTGATTCTCCTTATTTGATTTTTCATTCGGATAAGGTAGTCCTGCGTACTAAACCTGGGTTCTTACCTAAGGTAGTTACTAACAGGAATATCAATCAAGAGATTGTTGTTCCTTCTTTATGCCCAAATCCTTCTTCAAAGAAGGAACGTCTACTGCACAACCTGGATGTAGTCCGTGCTCTAAAATTTTACTTACAGGCAACTAAGGAATTTCGACAAACGTCTTCTCTGTTTGTCATTTACTCTGGGCAGAGGAGAGGTCAAAAAGCTTCCGCTACCTCTCTTTCTTTTTGGCTTCGTAGCATAATTCGTTTAGCTTATGAGACTGCTGGACAGCAGCCTCCTGATAGAATTACAGCTCATTCTACTAGAGCTGTGGCTTCCACTTGGGCCTTCAAGAATGAGGCCTCTGTTGAACAGATTTGCAAGGCTGCAACTTGGTCTTCGCTTCATACTTTTTCCAAATTTTACAAATTTGACACTTTTGCTTCATCGGAGGCTATTTTTGGGAGAAAGGTTCTTCAGGCAGTGGTTCCTTCTGTATAAAGAGCCTGCCTATCCCTCCCGTCATCCGTGTACTTTTGCTTTGGTATTGGTATCCCAGAAGTAATGATGACCCGTGGACTGATCGCACTTAACAGAAGAAAACATAATTTATGCTTACCTGATAAATTCCTTTCTTCTGTAGTGTGATCAGTCCACGGCCCGCCCTGTTTTTAAGGCAGGTAAATATTTTTTAATTTATACTCCAGTCACCACTTCACCCTTGGCTTTTCCTTTCTCGTTGGTCCTTGGTCGAATGACTGGGAGTGACGTAGAGGGGAGGAGCTATATGCAGCTCTGCTGGGTGAATCCTCTTGCACTTCCTGTTGGGGAGGAGTAATATCCCAGAAGTAATGATGACCCGTGGACTGATCACACTACAGAAGAAAGGAATTTATCAGGTAAGCATAAATTATGTTTTTTTTCTTTCATGATTCAGATTGAGCATGCCATTTTAAACATATTTCTAATTTACTCCTAGTACCAATTTTTCTTCTTTCTCTTGCTATCTTTATTTAAAAAGTAGTAATGTAAAGCTTAGAAGCCGGCCCATTTTTGGTTCAGAACCTGGGTTATGCTTGCTTATTGGTGGCTAAATGTAGTCACCAATAAGCAAGCGCTATCCAGGGTGCTGAACCTAAAATTGCTGGCTCATAAGCTTTAAATTCCTACTTTTTAAATAAAGATAGCAAGAGAACAAAAAAAATGATAATAGGAGTAAATTAGAAAGTTGCTTAAAATTGCATGCACTATCTCGAATCATGAAAGAAAAAAATTGGGTTTAGTATCCCTTTAATGCTCAGGTTGACTCTAGATTTTAGATGATCTGGGGCAAAGTTAAGCAACACGGATCAGGGTTAAGGAGAAGGGGAGGGATCTGGGTGTTTCTGGGGCATGTTTGGGGAGGATTTTAGAATTCCTGGGTGAGGCTAAGATTATTCAAGGTTTCTTTTAAAGAAAACTTAAAGACAGTGTGCTAGAGAAATATAGCTCCCAAGTCATGACAGTCCCACAAAATGCGGGACAGTTATGTTTTATCTTATTATTGAAAGGAGATCACTTTGCTTTGGAAATGTTAACTTTCTAATAAAGATTATATTATTGGGCAGTAGGTAGAGGGGGCTTTTATGGAAGAACAGTGTTGATATTTTCCTTATAAAACTGCAAAAGCAAACAATTCCATCCCACATGATACTTTCATTGTCTGTCAAACCATCTTGAGTGGCATTAATACAGTAATTAGGTTGTTGGTTTTGAAACTGTGCCTAGCTACTGAACAAAAAGTGTCAATTGACTATCTGAGCCATGGTTGAAGGTTTAACTGACCTTAAACTATGACAACAGCAAAAGAATCTGCAGACTATGCAGTTATCTTCTTCATTTTATAACATAAATCATCCTTTTCATTGTGGTCCATCCGTAATTCAAAGCACACAAGAAATCAGGTAATTAATAGTTCTCTTTTCATTTTTTTTTTTTTTTTAAATTTAAATTCACAAAGGTTGATTGCCCTTGCCCAAATTAACTTATTTTTTCGGTAATTTAAAAAAAATTCATAATGAAAGATCACTTTTTTATCATCTCACTATGCTTCACCCTAGAATCATCAAATAAAAGATTAATACAATGTTTATAAAAGATGCACATCCAGAAATATTCTGGTAATATATTGAGAGACTGGAAAAATGCTGGCACTTAAGTTTTATACGAGTCATAATAGGAAAACATTCCTTACGCACACATGAATCTAATAATATCCACTGGGATTAATTTTGATGCCCTTATTGTTTAACATGTATTATATAAATGACATTGAAGAGAGAATTGTGAGTAATGTTTCAATTTGTATAGATGATAGTAAATTATGTGTCAGGGTAAATACAGGGGAGGATGTAAATTGATTACAGAAGGACATGGACCGACTGGAAAATTGAGCAACTAGGGCACAGATGAGTTTCACTGTAGATAAATGGTCTGTGCTGCACTTGGGTATAAAAAAAAAATTTAAGCAGAATATTACCTAAATTGGATTGAAATAAATAGCCGTTCTGAGGAAAGGGACCTTGGGATTTCATAGATAATAAACTCAAAATGTCTTGTTCACACAGAGGAAGAAATTATGGATTGTGGAAATTGTGAAATACCACATAGAAACAGTACTTCATTTAGTCTAATAATAATATATTATTTTGTGGTTAATTTCTAAGAAATGTACCTTCTCTTACCTTAGCTTAGAAGACACACAGGATAAAAAACATATGCTGATATTGGTATAGATTCCCACAATGCAATGCAATAAGCAGTCTTCAAATTATCATTCTCCAAAAATGTGTACAGTAATTATGTATAGGGAGGAAAAAATAAAATAATAATTTAAAGGGACAGTTTAGTCAAAATTAAACTTTCATGATTCAGATAGGACATGCCATTTTAAATAAGCTTTCCAATTAACTTTTATCATCAAATTTGCTTTGTTCTCTTGTTATTCTTTGATGAAAACTAAACCTAGGTAGGCTCATATGCTAATTTCTAAGCCGGTGAAGGCCACCTTATAGCTCAGTACATTGTGACAGTTTGTACAGCTTGACAGTGCTTGTTCATGTGTGCCATATAGATAAACTTGTGCTTACTCCTGTGGAGTTACTTAGGAATCTGCACTGTTTGGCTAAAATGGATGTCTGTCAAAAGAACTGAAATAAGCAGACAGTCTGCAGAGGCTTAGATACAAGGTTACCACAGAGGTAAAGAGTGTATTTATATTACAGTGCTGGTTATGCAAAACTTTGGAATAATTAATAAAAGGATTATCTATTTTTTTCAAAATTTATCAATTCTGGAGTACACTGTCCCTTTAATTGTAGCTTTCCCATTGACCCCAGAGTGTCTGGAATGAATTGTATTGAAAGGCTTACCCTCTTATATGCTGTTGAATGATTGCTTGATATGTGCAGGAGCTAATTGGCCACAGCAAAGGAGATATGATAACATGTTTAGGTTGTATATCCCTGTTCTCTAAAACAATGCAAAATAAATTATTATTATACTTTGCATAATCCTTTTCCATCTTAATATGAGGAGAGACTACGGCTTCATTCCTTACTTGTGGGAATACAGAACCTGGCCACCAGGAGGAGGCAAAAACACCCCAGCCAAAGGCTTAAATACTCCCACACTTCTCTCATCCCCCAGTCATTCTTTGCCTTTCGTCACATGAGAATGACAGAGAAGTGTTGGAAGATTTGGAGTAGTCTCTTATGGAGGGTAGTACTCTTTGGTATGGGACTGGAGTTTTAAGTAGTCTTGTCAGCCTCTCAGTGAGAGCATTGACGAATGTTAGGGTCTGGAGATGCAGGGAGGAGTCTTTCTGTGAAACCATCCAGACTCGTATTAACAGCTCCTAAGCAATCAGTGTTGATGAGTTTCACTTCCTGCTTCTGTCACTCAAGTGCATGTCAGGTGCGATGCTACAAGACTGTCAAACTTGAGAGGCTTTGTGTCTGTTCCACGGCAGAGATTCCGGTAAGATCGTTTCATTTTATCTCATATGATAACGTAAAGAATGCAGGGTCACAGTGTGACTCCTTTATCTGTATGGAATGGAGGTTATTGAAAGAGGGGATTTATACATAACTTGCTTTAGTATGTTTTATGCTGCAATATGTTTGAGATGAGGCTCAGGCAGGTGTGGAACATTTAGATTTTACTTTTGTTTTTGAGATAACTGCATGGACTGTTATTTGGCGCCTTTCTCTCTTGGAGCAGGGGCGGTCCTTCATGGCACTCCATGTGACCGGGTGTGGTCTCATTGACATCCTCTTTCCTGACCATATGGTTTACAGGAGAAGCGGTTTCTCTGTGGAGCCTGGTTCATAGGAGGTGGTGAGTGCCCCGGCCAGGGGTTTAAAGTTGCTAATTTTCTTGTTCTAGTGTACATCTTAAAAGTGCAAGCTATGGAGGACTAGACTTTGTCTAAAAAGACAAAGATGTTTAGTACCACTGAGCCATCCTGTGAGGTGCATTCCCTACAATCATCTCCTACTACACATGCAGCCTCCCATTTCACTGCTAATCCTCCTTCGGGAGGGGCCCTTTTACCGCCAGACTTTTCTGAACACTTACAAACGGAAGTGTCTGCGACCTTCAGTGCTTTACCTCGCCCTGCTAAGCGCAAGCGAAAAGGTTAAATATTGCTATACTTCCCAGGGGTCATCTACCAATTTTTTGGAATTATATGATACTAGATTATCCATTGATGAAGAAGCCTCTGATAGTTCAGAGGAGGCTCTTTCTGGGTCGGAATCTGCTGCCTCTAAACCTCCGGCTGCGGAGGAACCAGATTTTAGATTTGGGATCGAGCACGTACGCTTTCTGTTAAAACAAGTGTTGGGTACGTTAGAGGTTCAGAAACCTAAATTACCAGAAGAACCTTCTATTCCTAAATTTGACAAGGTTTATGAGGACAGGGTGGGGCCACAGACTTTCCCGGTTCCTGTAAAGATGGCAAATATTATTAAGAATTAATGGGAGAGACTTGGATCTTCTTTTTCCCCTTCTTCATTTAAAAAATTGTTCCCTGTTCCAGACTCTCAATTAGAGTTGTGGGGGTCTGTACCTAAGGTGGATGGAGCTATCTTCATGCTTGCTAAACGCACCACTATCCCGCTTGAGGATAGTTTGTCGTTTAAGGAGCCCATAGATAAGAAGCTAGAAACTCTATTAAGGAAAATGTTTCAGCTCACGGGGTACTTGTTTCAGCCTGCAAACGGTGGTTGCTGTGGCAGCTGGAGCCTCTACCTATTGGTGCGACTCGCTATCGGAGATGAACGAGGTGGAAACTCCCCTTGACGAGATCCAGGAAAGAAGTAAGGCCTTGAGGGTAGCTAATTCTTTCATCTGTGATGCAAACATGCAGATTATTCGCCTGAATGCAAAAATATCAGGTTTTTCTTCTCTAGCCCGTAGGGCTCTCTGGCTGAAGTCTTGCTCTGCAGACATGACTTCAAATCTAGATTGCTTTCCCTTCCATTTAAGGGGAAGATTTTTTTCGGTCCAGGCCTGGACTCTATCATATCCACGGTCACTGGGGGCAAGGGTGCCTTCCTACCATAGAATAAGAAGAATAAACCTAAGGGACAAGGTCCTAATTTTCGTCCCTTTCATTCGGATAAATCCCAACGCCAGCAGCCCTCTGCAAAGCCTGATCAGTCCAAGGGAACTTGGAAACCATCTCAATCTTGGAATAAATCCAAGCAAAACAAGAAACCTGCCAAAACAAAGTCAACATGAAGGCGCGGCCCCCGATCCGGCATTGGATCATGTTGGGGGCAGACTATCTATCTTTGTGGAGGCTTTGTTGGGGGATGTGCAAGACCCTTGGGTTCTAGAGGTCATCGCTCAGGGTTACAGGATAGGTTTCAAATCCTATCCACCCAGGGGCAGATTCCTCTTATCAAACCTGTCTTCAAGACCAGAAAAATCAGAAGCTTTTCTAGGGTGCGTGAGGGATCTCTCCTCCCTAGGAGTAATTGTGCCGGTACCTCTATCAGAGAGAGGTCTAGGCTACTATTCAAACCTTTTTGTGGTCCCAAAGATGGAGGGTACGTTTCGCCCGATTCTAGACATAAAGTGCCTAAACAAGTTTCTGTCGGTCCCATTATTCAAAATGGTGATGATAAAGTATATTCTGCCCTTAGTTCAAGAGGGACAGTTCATGACTATGATAGACTTGATGGATGCTTACCTACATGTGCCAATACACAAGGATCACTTCAAGTTCTTAAGATTCGCCTTTCTGGATCAGCACTTCCAGTTTGTGGCTCTGCCTTTTGGTCTGGCTACTGCTCCAAGAGTCTTTACGAAGGTTCTGGGGGCTCTGCTCGCGGTGGCGATGTCCAGAGGTTTTGCAGTAGCGCCATACTTGAACGACATCTTGGTCCAGGCTCCATCCTGCTGGCTGGCAGAAGACCATTCCAGAGCTCTTCTTCTTCTTCAATCTCATGGATGGAAGATAAACTTAGGAGTTCTCTGGTGCCCAGTACCAGGGTTGAATTCCTGGGCACAATAATAGATTCCATATACATGAGGATATTCCTTACAGACCAGAGACGTTGCAAAATTACTTCCAGTTGTCTTGCCCTCCAAACCTCCTCAAGGTCATCTGTGGCCCGGTGTATGGAGGTTATTAGGCTCATGGTGTCCAGCATAGATATCATTCCATTTGCCAGGTTCCACCTCAGACCTCTTCAGCTGTGCATGCTGAGGCAATGGAACGACGACCACTCGGATCTGTCTCAACAGATCTCTCTGGACAACCAGTCGAGAGAATCGCTCTCTTGGTGGCTCTGTCCAGGTCGCAAGGGACATCCTTCTTGAGACCATCCTGGGAGACTGTGACTACGGACGCAAGTCTCTCAGGATGGTGAGCTGTTTGGGGTGCCAGGATGGCACAGGGCCTGGTGGACTCGAGAGGAATCTCTTCTCCCGATCAACATTTTGGAACTTCGAGCGATCTTCAATGCTCTGAAGGCTTGGCCTCTTATGGTTCGTCCCAGTTTATCAGATTACTATCGGACAGCATTACCTTGGTGGCTTACATCAACCATCAGGGGGGAACGAGGAGCTCCCTAGCAATGAGGGAAGTATCTCGGATCCTGGAATGGGCAGAGGCCCACAACTGGTCGCTGTCAGCGATCCACATTCCGGGTGTGGACAACTGGGAAGCGGATTTCCTCAGCAGATAATCTTTTCATCCGGGAGAATGGTCTCTCCATCTTGAGGTGTTTGCGGAGATTTGCAACAGATGGGAGATGCCGGAGATAGATCTCATGGCATCCCGACTTAATTCCAAGCTATCCAGGGATCCACAGGTGGAGCTGATAGATGCATTAGCAGTGCCTTGGAGGTTCAAACTAGTTTACATTTTTCCTCCGTTACCACTTCTACCTCCTGTAGTGGCCCGCATCAAGCAGGAGCAAGCTTCGGCAATTTAAATTGCTCCATCGTGGCCGCGAAGGATGTGCTTTGCAAACCAGGTGGGGATGTCCTCATCTCCTCCATGTAGGTTACCTTGTCGTAGAGATCTGCTGGGACAGGGTCCTTTGTTCATCAGAATCATCAGAATCTATCAGATACTCTGAGGCTGACTGCGTGAAGATTAAACGCTTAGTCCTAGCCAAGAGAGGTTTTTCTGAGAGAGTGATTGATACTCTCATTCAAGCTAAAAAAAGGCGGTCACTCGTCGCATCTATCATAAGGTGTGGAGGACCTACTTATTCTGGTGTGAGGAGCGTGGATTCCCCTGGCATAAGGTCAGGGTGTCCAGGATTCTTTCCTTTCTCCAAGATGGTTTAGAGAAGGGGCTTGCCGCTAGTTCCTTGAAGGGACAGATCTCGTCTACTCTCTATCTGTATTATTACACAAGAGGCTCGCTGAGCTTCCTGATATACAGTCTTTTGTTCAGGCTCTGTCTAGAATCAGGCCTGTGTTTAGACATTTCGCTCCTCTCTGGAGTTTAAATCTGGTTCTTAAGGTTTTGCAGAGGGCTCCATTTGAGCCCATGCATTCAGTTGACATTAAGTTACTGTCTTGGAACGTTATTTTTCTACTGGCTATTGCTTCGGTACGCAGAGTCTCTGAGATGGCGGCCTTGCAATGTGATCCTCCTTACCTAGTTTTTCATGCTGACAAGGTTGGTTCTTTTTTAAGACACAATGAGTCCACAGATCATCTTAATTACTAATGGGATATTCACCTCCTGGTCAGCAGGAGGAGGCAAAGAGCACCACAACAGAGCTGTTAAATAGCTCCTCCCTTCCCTCCCACCCCACTCATTCTCTTTGCCTACGTTAGTGATAGGAAGAGGTAAAGTGAGGTGTTAGAAAATATTCTTCAATCAAGAGTTTACTATTTTTAAAGTAGTGCAAAATTTTGCTGCTTTGTTCTAGGATTTAGCCGTAGTCCATATCAGTCTCTTCAGTAGAGCTTTTGGTGGCTTTAGAGCAATGGGAACTTGTGGGACATTCTTACTGCGCCTCCCATACATTGATGCTTCCCTAATCCTAATAAAGTAAGATGACTCAGGTTTTATTCTTTTCCACAGGACTATATGAGGGAGAGGACCTCTCAATCCTGATGAGCTGCCCTGCTGTCGGGCAGATTTTAAAGGTAAGTGCTAACTTTTTATTCTGGGTCTGGGAAGATCTCAGAGGAGTGGAGCACTTTATTAAATTTCAGGGGACACAGCTTCATTTCTTTAAGAAGGAGGACCCTGTGACAGCAATTGGTATGCAGGCACTGGGAGACTAAGGGCTTTTATCTATAACTGCGAATAGAGAGATCAGGAGAGAATTGTGTTTGTGGCAGGTTCAGTTGGCTTTACATCACAATCGGTTTGTCTTTGGGTTAAGATGCTACCTATCAGCAGTAGCACTATTTTCACTCAAGTTCTTTCTAGAGCCTAAGTTTCTCCCGTTGGCTATTTTAACTTTCTGTCAATGGTGACCGGGAGATCGATAGCAGTAACGCCCACGATGGTCGGAGCTTGGTTTGCGCAGTTTTGAGAGCACTGATTGCATTGTGCTTCCCAGTACACCCAAGCAGTTCCCAACAGCTTCTCTGGTTTCCTATTATGCCTTAGACATGCATAAGTTGGAAATATGCTACTGATTTATTAGGATAGCCTTCAAACACATAGCTTTTGGAGTCTAGAGTTGGGTAATTTAAGGATACTGAGGTGTGCAGGGCTGAGCGTTATACAGTGCTTGATACCAAGTTTTTCAGACGCCCACGGGGGACGGAGCTATGGATAGCTCACTTCCTATTTTTCTAAAATACGATATCGAAAGGAAGCCTGGTAGCACAGTAGTTACTATTGTTCCTTATGTGGGACCGGATAGCGCCGCTGCTGCTGCTGCCTTTCCGGATCCGTTATGAATAAGAATAGAACCAGTATCTTCTCTTTATTCCTTGTAACTTAATATAAATAAAGTTTGGGGATTTTCTGGTTTCAAAGACAGATGGACACCTCACCAATGGTTAGGCTGAGGTGTAGATAGGTTCTAGTTACGTTCTATTTTATCTTTCTGCTGCTCTAAAAAAATATAAAGTTTATTTTTAAGTTTTAAAGAGACAGTAACGTTTTAAATGGTTATCTTTTATTACAAAATTTAACATGTTTATTTATTTAATTCATCCTTTGTGACTTAGGATGGATGTAGAGCTCACAAAAAATAAAGTAACTTTTTAAAATTTACAGTAACATTTTTTATGTGTCAAATTTTTTATTAAAAAATTTCTTTTTTTTTCTGAACCTATTCCTTCTAAGGCGATTACTGTCTAGGAGTCTGTTGACAATGGTCAATCTATGCCACAAACTTCTCCTATAGTTTCCCTCTAAATTTTATGGCCAAATGTAGTGCCCTGCGCTTCTTTTCACACTCCACCCGGAGTTACTCTGCATTTCATGCATTATATGTTTTTCCCACGAGTTAGAAAAAATTACTAAAGGAATTACTTCAATCATTTAGAAAGTTGATTGATTCAGTAGTTAATATTCCAAATGGTTCGTCCCTGTTACCTGAAAGAGGAAGATACTTCGGGTTTATCTGAGAGAGAATTCTCAGACTCAGATGGAATAATGTTTCTTCTATAAAGGTAAGACGAGTCCACGGATTCATCCTTTACTTGTGGGATATTATCCTTCCCTACAGGAAGTGGCAAAGAGCACCACAGCATAGCTGTCTATATAGCTCCTCCCTTAGCTCCACCCCCCAGTCATTCTCTTTGTCTACTCTAAGTACTAGGAAGGGTAAAGTGAAAGAGGTGATAAAATATTAGTTTTTAATTTCTTCAAGCAAGAGTTTGTTATTTTAAATGGTACCAGTTTGTACTATTTACTCACAGGCAGCAGATGGATGAAGACTGCTGCCTGGAGGATGATGATCTTAGCATTTGTAACTAAGGTCCATTGCTGTTCCCACTGAGGCTGAGGAGTACAGGAAACTTCAGTGTGAGGAACGGTTTCATGCTATGCAGCAATGAGGTATGTTCAGTCATATTTTTTCTGGAGTGACTGTGTATTTCAGAAAGGCTGACATTATACCCAGGAGGGTAAGGGTAAGCAGTAATCCTAGAGATAAAAGAAGGGCATTACTTAGCTTGCATATGGGGCCAATTACATATATGGTTGACACTGAATGGCAAATGTTTGTGAGCAAACGTTTTTTGGATGGGAGTGCTTTAACGTTTTTTCTGGGCAATAAATGTTTTGGGCAACTTTATTAGGGCACACATGGCTTAATTTTCGGGTCTTAGAACCCACATGGCTAGTTATAACCGCTCTGGTGCGGTTCTTTAAGGCTGACGAAACATCGAGTGAGATGGGCGGGGCCTGTTTTCGCGCCTCAGATGCGCAGTTAGTTTTGTGCAGCAAGCTCTAACTCCTGAGGGCCCTGGTGTATGTTTTGGGCCAAATCTAAGCTTTTACCCCACACTTCCCTGAGGGCAGGTAGGGCCACAGCAGAGCTGTGGCAAGGTGCTGAGGGGTCTTTTTCCGGATCTGGGCCTATTTTCGTTCCGGTTTGGAAATTAAGGGGTTAATTGTTAAAAAAAATTGTGGTGAAATCTTAACTACCTATAGTGTGTCTACATACAAAATTTTGAAAAATGTGGGCATGTTTAGGCTGTTTTGCAGAATGTGTATGCTTTTTTTCTCTTAAAGGCACAGTACCGTTTTTTAAGATTGTTATTTTTTTCACTAAATAAAGTGTTTTCATGCTTGTTTGTAGTCATTACTAGCCTGTTCAACATGTCTGACATTGAGGAAAGTCAATGTTTAATATGTTTAGAAGCCATTGTGAAACCTCCACTTAGAATGTGTCCCTCATGCACTGAAAGGTCAATAAATTGTAAAGAACATATTTTAGCCACTAAAAGTATGTCGCAGGATGATTCTCAGTCAGAAAAGAATCAGGTTATGCCATATAATTCTCCCCAAGTGTCACAACCGTTAACGCCCGCACAAGCGACGCCAAGTACTTCTAGTGAGTCTAATTCTTTCACCCTGCAAGATATGGCCGCAGTTATGAATACTACCCTCACTGAGGTTTTATCTAAGCTGCCGGGGTTGCAGGGGAAGCGCATTAGGTCTGGTGTGAGAACAAACGCTGAGCCCTCTGACGCTTTATTAGTTATATCCGATGTACCCTCACAATGTTCTGAAGTGAGAGATTTGCTGGCTGAGGGAGAGATTTCTGACTTAGGAAATATGCTCCCTCAGACAGATTCAGATATGACGGCTTTTAAATTTAAACTAGAACACCTCCGCTTATTGCTCAGGGAGGTTTTAGCGACTCTGGATGATTGTGACCCTATTGTAGTTCCAGAGAAATTGTGTAAAATGGACAAATTCCTAGAGGTTCCAGCCTACACTGATGTTTTTCCAGTCCCTAAGAGGATTTCAGAAATTGTTACTAAGGAGTGGGATAGACCAGGTATTCTGTTCGCTCCCCCTCCTACTTTTAAGAAAATGTTTCCCATTTCAGATGCCGTGCGGGACTCGTGGCAGACGGTCCCTAGGGTGGAGGGAGCTATTTCTACCCTGGCTAAGCGTACAACTATACCTATTGAGGACAGTTGTGCTTTCAAAGATCCTATGGATAAAAAATTAGAGGGTCTCCTGAAGAAAATATTTGTTCATCAAGGTTTTCCAACCTATAGCGTGCATTGTTCCTGTAACTACTGCAGCGTCCTTTTGGTTCGAGGCTCTGGAAGAGGCTCTTCAGGTTGAGACTCTATTAGAGGATATTCTGGATAGAATTAGGGCTCTCAAGCTAGCTAATTCTTTCATTACAGATGCCGCTTTTCAATTGGCTAAATTAGCGGCGAAGAATTCAGGTTTTGCCATTTGCGCAGAGCGTTATGGCTTAAGTCCTGGTCTGCTGATAGGTCATCAAAAGCTAAGCTTTTAGCCATTCCTTTCAAGGGTAAGACCCTATTCGGGCCTGAACTGAAAGAGATAATTTCAGACATCACTGGAGGGAAAGGCCATGCCCTTCCTCAGGATAAGACAAATAAGATGAGGATCAAACAAAATAATTTTTGTTCCTTTTGAAGCTTCAAAGGTGGTCCCTCTTCCTCTGCCGCAAAGCAAGAGGGGAATCTTGTTCAATCCAAGTCAGTCTGGAGACCTAGCCAGACTTGGAACAAGGGTAAACAGGCCAAGAAGCCCGCTGCTGCTACCAAGACAGCATGAAGGGGTAGCCCCCGATCCGGGACCGGATCTAGTAGGGGGCAGACTTTCTCTCTTCGCTCAAGCTTGGACAAGAGACATTCAGGACTCCTGGCCTTTAGGAATAGTAACCCAGGGGTATCTTCTAGATTTCAAATATTCTCCCCCAAGGGGGAGATTCCATCTTTCTCAATTGTCTGTAAACCAGAAAAAAAGAGAGGCGTTCTTACGCTGTGTAGAAGACCTATTTTCCATGGGAGTGATCTGCCCAGTCCCGAATACAGAACAGGGGCAAGGGTTCTACTCCAATCTGTTTGTGGTTCCCAAAAAAGAGGGAACTTTCAGACCAATTTTGGATCTCAAGATCCTAAATAAATTCCTCAGAGTCCCATCCTTCAAGATGGAAACCATTCAGACTATTTTGCCAATGATCCAGGAGGGTCAATATATGACCACCATGGACTTAAAGGATGCGTAGCTACACATTCCTATCCACAAAGATCATCACCAGTTCCTCAGGTTCGCCTTTCTGGACAAGCATTATCAGTTTGTGGCTCTTCCCTTCGGGTTGGCCACGGCTCCCAGAATTTTCACAAAGGTGCTAGGGTCCCTTCTGGCAGTTCTAAGGCCGCGGGGCATAGTTGTGGCGCCTTATCTGGAAGATATCTTAATCCAGGCGTCAATTTACCAACTAGCCAAGTCTCACACATACATCGTGTTGGCTTTTCTAAGATCTCACGGGTGGAAGGTGAACGTAAAAAGAGTTCACTTATCCCTTTTACAAGAGTTCCATTCCTGGGAACTCTGATAGACTCGGTGGACATGAAGATTTTTCTGACGGAGGTCACGAAATCAAAGATTTTATCCATCTGCCAAGCTCTTCATTTCATTCCTCAGCCATCAGTGGCTCAGTGTATGGAGGTAATCGGTTTAAGGGTAGCGGCAATGGACATAGTTCTGTTTGCTTGCTTGCATCTCAGACCACTGCAACTTTGCATGCTCAAACAGTGGAATGGGGATTATGCAGATTTATCTCCTCAGATAAATCTGGACCAAGAGACCAGAGACTCTCTTCTTTGGTTGTTCTCACAGGATCATCTCTCTAAGGGAATGTGTTTCCGCAGGCCAGCGTGGGTCATAGTGACGACGGACGCCAGCTTATTGGGCTGGGGTGGTCTGGAATTCCCTGAAAGCACAGGGATTGTGGACTCAGGAGGAGGCTCTCCTCCCGATAAATATTCTAGAACTGAGAGTGATATTCAACGCGCTTCAGGCGTGGCCTCAGCTGGCGTCGGCCAGATTCATAAGATTCCAGTCGGACAACATCACGACTGTAGCATATATCAATCATCAAGAGGGAACAAAGAGTTCTCTGGCGATGATAGAGGTTACCAAAATAATTCAATGGGCAGAGACTCACTCATGCCATCTATCAGCAATCTATATCCCAGGACTGGAGAACTGGGAAGCGGATATTCTAAGTCATCAGACTTTTCATCCGGGGGAGTGGGAACATCATCCGGAGATGTTTGCACAATTGATTCAGTAATGGGGCACACCAGAATTGGATCTGATGGCGGCTTGTCAGAATGCCAAACTTCCTTGATACGGGTCCAGGTCAAGGGATCCTCAGGCAGTACTGATAGATGCTCTAGCAGTACCCTGGTCGTTCAACATGGCTTATGTGTTTCCACCTTTTCCTCTCCTTCCTCGTTTGATTGCCAGAATCAAACAGGAGAGAGCTTCAGTGATTTTGATAGCACCTGCGTGGCCACGCAGGACTTGGTATGCAGACCTGGTGGACATGTCATCTCTTCCACCATGGACTCTGCCACTGAGACAGGACCTTCTGATTCAAGGTCCGTTCCAGCATCCAAATCTAGTTTCTCTGTGACTGACTGCTTGGGGATTGAACGCTTGATCTTATCCAAGCGGGGGTTCTCTGAGTCGGTCATAGATATCTTGATTCAGGCTCGAAACCTGTCACCAGGAGAATTTTTCATAAGATATGGTGTAAATATCTTTATTGGTGCAAATCCAAAGGCTACTCATGGAGTAAGATCAGGATTCCTAGGATTTTGTCCTTTCTCCAAGAAGGATTGGAGAAGGAGCTATCAGCTAGTTCCTTAAAGGGACAGATATCTGCTTTATCTATTCTACTGCACAAACGTCTGGCAGATGTTCCAGACGTTCAGTCGTTCTGTCAGGCTTTAGTTAGAATCAAGCCTGTGTTTAAACCTGTTGCTCCACCATGGAGTTTGAATTTAGTTCTTAAGGTTCTTCAAGGGGTTCCGTTTGAACCTATGCATTCCATAGATATTAAGCTTCTATCTTGGAAAGTTCTGTTTTTAGTTGCTATCTCTTCGGCTCGAAGAGTTTCTGAACTATCTGCATTACAATGTGACTCGCCTTATCTTGTTTTCCATGCTGATAATATGGTTCTGCGTACCAAACCTGGATTCCTTCCTAAGGTTGTTACTAATAAGAATATCAATCAGGAAATTGTTGTTCCTTCTCTGTGTCCTAATCCTTCCTCTAAGAAGGAGCGTCTATTGCACAACTTGGATGTGGTTCGTGCTTTGAAGTTTTACTTGCAAGCGACCAAAGATTTCCGTCAAACATCTTCTTTGTTTGTTGTCTATTCTGGAAAACGTAGAGGTCAAAAAGCTATGGCTACCTCTCTTGCCTTTTAGCTGAAAAGCATCATCCGTTTGGCATATGAGACTGCTGGACAGCAGCCTCCTGAAAGAATTACAGCTCACTCTACTAGGGCGGTGGCTTCCACATGGACTTTTAGAAATGATGCTTCTGTTGAACAGATTTGTAAGGCTGTGACTTGGTCTTCGCTTCATACCTTTTCCAAATTTTACAAATTTGATACCTTTGCTTCTTCAGAGGCTATTTTTGGGAGAAAATTTCTTCAAGCAGTGGTGCCTTCTGTTTAACCATCTGTCTTGTCCCTCCCGTTCCTCCGTGTCCTGTAGCTTTGGTATTGTATCCCACAAGTAAAGGATGAATCTGTGGACTCGTATTACCTTTATAGAAGAAAACTACATTTATGCTTACCTGATAAATTGATTTCTTCTATGGTAAGACGAGTCCACGGCCCGCCCTGTCATTTTTAGAAAGATTGTATTTTTTGATTTAAACTCAGTCACCTCTGCACCTTGTAGTTTCTCCTTTTTCTTCCTGTACCTTTGGTCGAATGACTGGGGGGTGGAGCTAAGGGAGGAGCTATATAGACAGCTCTGCTGTGGTGCTCTTTGCCACTTCCTGTAGGGAAGGATAATATCCCACAAGTAAAGGATGAATCCGTGCACTTGTCTTACCAGAGAATAAATCAATTTATCAGGTAAGCATAAAGTTAGTTTTTTATTTGATCCTGAGGTTTGTTTTTTCTTTCAGTTTTTAACTTGAACACCTCCATTTGTTACTTTAGGAGGTTTTAGCTCCCCTGGGCAACTTCCGACATTGCCTGTGTAATCTATCCTAGTGCGTCCAGTTAGTTATAAGGAATGGAAAAGGCCGCATTCCCTATAGTAAACAAAAAAATGTTTCCCATAGCTGACTCAGCTATGGAGGCTGGGCAATCATTCCCTAGGGTGGAAGGAGTAGTTTCCAGCTTAGCTAAGAGAACTACTATACCCTTAGAGAATAGTTGGGTTTTTCAAAGGTCCTTTGAACAAAAATTAGAAGGATGTACACTAGGGCTTACAATGACAACCAGCTGTGTACTTTGCTACCGTCACTAGTGCGACGGAATATTGATGCGTTTGTCTGATACTACTAAGTCAGAAGCTCCCCTGGATAAAATCCAGGATAGGATAAAAAGCTTTCAAATTGGCTAATTCCTTTATTTAAAAAAAATTTCCTTCAAGTTATCAAACTGGGAACATAGTTTTCTCGGTTCCAGCTCACAGGGCCTTGTGGTCAAAGCCTTGTTCTATGGATGTATGCTCTAAGTCTAAGCTTTTAGCGATTCTTTACAAGGGGAAGACCTTGTTGGGACATGGCTTGACGAAAATAATCTATTTTGAAATTTAAAGACTTTCAATAAAAAAAAGGGTCCAAATAGCATACTGTTGATTCAAAGACAGCATGAAGGACATACCCCCGACCCGGGACCGGATCTGGTAGGGGGCAGACTTTTCGCCTTCGCTCAGGCTTTGGTTTGAGATGTTCAGGTTCCCTGGGCAATAGAAAATAGATCCCAGGGATACAAGTTAGAGTTCAAACGCTTTCCTCCCAGAGGCAAGTTTCTGCTTTCAAGATTATCTGTAGACCAGACAATAAGAGAGGTGTTCTTACTCTGTGTAAGAGACCTCTCCGTCCTAAGAGTAATAGTTCCTGTTCCGATTCCGGAACGAGATCTGGGATTTTATTCCATTCTGTTCTTGATTCCCAATCAAGGAGGGAACTTTCAGGCCTATTTTAGACCTCAAGAGTCTAAACAAATTCCTCAGAGTACCGTCCTTCAAGATGGAAACTATTTGTTCCATTCTCCTTTTGGTCCAAGAGGGTCAATTTATGACAACTGTGGTTTTAAAGGACGCATACTTGCATGTTGCCCTTCACAGGGATCATCACAAGTTTCTAAGGTTTGCCTTTCTAGACAAACACTTCCAATTCATGGTTCTGCCCTTCAGTCTTGCCATAGCTCCCAGATTTTTCTCAAAGGTTCTGGGTTCACTGTTGGTGGGGCTTTGGTTGCCGGGCATTGCAGTGGCTCCCTATCTGGACGACATCTTAGTCCAGGTGCCATTTTTACATCAAGCAAGATCCCACCCTGAAATTTTGTTATCCTTCCTGCAATCTCACGGATGGATGGTAAATTTTGATAAGAGGTCCTTTGTCCCAAGTACAAGGCTAACTTTCCTGGGAACCATATTAGGTTCTCTATAAATGATCTTCGATACTGGTCTAGCTCTTCAGTCTCCTCCTCAACTATCAGTAGTTCAGTGCATGGAGTTAATCAGGCTGATGGTGGCGGTAGGACGTCATCACGTTATTCGGTTTCATCTCAGACCTCTGCAGTTAAGCATGTTCTGGCATTGGATTGGAATTATACAGATTTGCCTCCTCAAATACTTCTAGAACAGGAGACAAGGGATTCTCTTCAATGGTGGTTGTCTCTGGATAATTTCTCTCAGGGAATCTGCTTTCGCAGACCACCTTGGGTGATTGTGACAATAGATGCCAGCCTTCTAGGGTGGGGTTTGGGGCTGCCTAAGGGTTCAGGGGGTTTGGACTCCACCAGAGTCTGTTTTTCCTGTAAACTTTCTGGTGCTGAGAATGATCTACAATGTTCTCCTGGCCTCAGTTAGATTCGGTCCAGTTTATCAGGTTTCAGTCGGACAAATAACGTCAGTGGCTTAATTCTGTCATCGGGGAAAAACGAGGAGTTCCTTAGCGATGACAGAGGTATCCAAAATACTTCAGTGGGCGGAGGTCCATTCTTTCTGCCTGTTGGCGATCTACATCCCAGAGGTGGAGAACTGGGAGGCGGATTTCATGAGCAGACAGACCTTCATCCGGGGAGTGGGATCTCTATCCGGAAGTATGCTCCGTCTTTTTCTCCCGTTTACTTTTCTTCCTCGGGTCATTGCTCGGATCAAGCAGGAGAGGGCATCAGTGATCCTCATAACACTGGCTTACTCTCGCAGGGTTTGGTATGCAGATCTGGTGGCCATGTCATCTTTGCCACCTTGGAGGCTTCCGTGAGAAAGGACCTTCTGATTCAAGGGCCCCTCCTTCTCAAACATCTAGTTTCTCTGAAGGTTTCTTGGAGATTGGACGCTAATTTTTTCCAAGCAAGGTTTTTTCTTCATTGAAGACCATGTTTCAGGCTCGTAAGCCTGTCACTAGAAAAAGTTATCATAGATATTTTTATTGGTGTTAATCCATGGGCTACTCATGGAATAGAGTTAGGGTTCCTAGACCTTTGTCTGTTCTCCAAGAGGGTTTTGGAGAATGGTTTATCTTTTTTGTTATTCAAACATCTGGCAGATGTCCCAGATGTACAATCATTTGGTCAGGCCTTGGTCAGGATCCGGCCTGTGTTCAAACTAGTTACTCTTCCATGGAGTCTGAATTTAGTTCTGAGTTCTTCAAGGGGCTCCATTTGAGCCTATGCATTCCTTAGATATTAAGTTGTTATCTTGGAAAGTTTTATTTCTTGTTGCTATTTCTTCTGCTCGCAGAGTTTCAGAGCTCTCGGCTTTGCAGTATGAGACCCCTTCCCTTATTTTTTAATTAAGATAAGGTAGTTTTGCGTACTGAATTAGGATTTCTTCCTCAGGTTGTTTCTGATCGGAACATTAATCAGGAGATTGCTGTTCCTTCCTTGTGTCCAAATCCTTCTTCTCAGAAGGAACAACTTCTGTACAATTTGTACGTGGTCCGTACTTTGAATTTTTTCCTGCAGGCGACTAAGGATTTTTGTCAGTCTTCTTTGCTTGTGGTTTTCTCAGGAAAACGTAAGGGACAGAAAGCTTCGGCTACTTCTCTTTCTTTTTGGCTGAAGAGTATCATACGTTTTGCATCTGAGACTGCCGGACAGCAGCCTCCAGAGAGAGTTACGGCTCCTTACATGATGGTTGTCACTTCCTCTTGGGCATTCAAAAATGAAGCTTCTGTGGAACAGATTTGCAAGGTTGCACCTTGGTCCTCTCTTCACACTTTTTCAAAGTTTTATAAATTTGACACTTTTGCCTAGGCTGAAGCCGCTTTTGGGAGAAGGGTTCTTTAAACAGTGGTGCCTTCCGTTTAGGTTCCCTGTCTTGTCCCTCCTGTATCATCTGTGTACTCTAGCTTGGGTATTGAATCCCATTAGTAATTAAGATGATCTGAAATGTATGCTTACCTGATAAATGTATTTATTTTTTTACACAATGAGTCCACGGCCCGCCCTGTTCTTTTAGACAGGTTGTGGGTTATTATAAACTTCAGACACCTCTGCACCTTGGCTTTTCCTTTCTCTTCCTAACTTCGGTCGAATGACTGGAGTGGGAGGGAAGGGAGGAGCTATTTAACAGCTCTGCTGTGGTGCTCTTTACCTTCTCCTGCTGACCAGGAGGTGAATATCCCATTAGTAATTAAGATGATCCGTGGACTCATTGCGTCAAAAAAGAAATACATTTATCAGGTAAGCATAAATTTTCTTTGTTCGCACTGGGTTGGGTTTTCTCCCTAAGGTTGTGTCTAATCGCAACATCAATCAGGAGATTGTGGTTCCTTCCTTGTGTCCTAATCCTTCTTCTTCAAAGGAACGATTAATTCGTAATCTGGATGTGGTTCGGGCTTTGAAATTCTATCTTCAGTCTACAAAGGATTTTAGACAGACAGAGGCATTGTTTGTTGTCTATTCTGAGAAGCGCAGAAAGCTTCTTCCACTTTCCTATCTTTTTGGTTGAGGAGCATTATTCGCTTAGCATATGAAGCAGCTTTTGGGAGAAAGGTTTTGCAGGATGTGGTGCCCTCAGAATAAGGTCCGCCTCTCTTTTACCCTCCCGTTTTCATTCCGTGTCCTCTAGAGCTTGGGTATATGTTTCCCACAAGTAAGGAATGAAGCCCTGGACTCTCCTCATATTAAGATAGAAAACATAAATTATGCTTACCTGATAATTTCCTTTCCATCTGTATGAGGAGAGTCTGGTACCATTTATACCCTGATTTTTCTCCTACTGTTCCTTGTTCACTCGACAGAATGACTGGGGGATTAGGGGAGTGGGGGAGGTATTTAAGCCTCTGGCTGGGGTGTCTTTGCCTCCTCCTGGTGGCCAGGTTCTGTATTCCCACAAGTAAGGAATGAAGTTGTGGACTCTCCTCATACAGATGGAAAGGAAATTATCAGTTAAGCATAATTTATGTTTTCTTATCATGCTTTAGTAAATATTTTCTAGCTGGATTATGATTTTGAAATTATATTTAAAGGGACATGTGACCCCACGTTTTTCTTTCATGATTAAGATAGGGCATACAATTTTTAAACAACTTTCTAATTGATTTATATGGAGGATTGATATATACTTATTAACAAACAGGCAAAGCAGTCATAACGGTAAAAGTTAAAACAATTTACTTTTATTAAAAGCTTAGTTAAAACAGCATTTTGTGGCAAGCCAAAGCATTAACCCTCCATGCTGATATACTGAAGTGGACTTCCTTTTGTATGTAGGAACCCAGCAATAGAGGATTGGATATGACTCTAAACTGAAGATTTGATGTTCAGCAATATTATATTATGGCATAAATTATCATTGTTGCAGTAACTTTCTAATTTACTTATATGCTTTTCAAGAAAGGATAGAAAGAGTACAAAGCAAATTGGATAATAGAAGAAAATAGGAAAGATGAATACAAATTCCATACACTATCTGAATTATGAAGGAGCAGCAATGCATTACTGGGAGCTAGGCTATCCAATGGCAAGAGGAATATATGTGCAGCCACCAATCAGCATTTATCTCCCAGTAGTGCATTGCTGCTCCTGAGCTTACCTAGATATGCTTTTCAACAAAGGGTACCAAAAGAGCAAAATATATTGGATAATAGAAGAGTATAGGATAGATTTATAAAATTGCATGATCTATCTGAATTATGAAAGTTACATTTTGACTTTTATTGTCCCTTAAAAGAAGAAATTAATTATTTGATGCTGTATTTACAAAAATGTTTCACAACATTCTATTAATGTCCATTCCTGGAATCATTATAGATTCATATGTTTCAAGCAAACAAGTAATGAGGGCAGTGACCATCTATCTGTCCTTCTTTCATAGAAAAATGTTGATTATATTTTATAAAGAAATACCACAGATACAATTATTGTTGCTTTGTGTTTTAATTTTTAAATTTTTTATTTTCTTTTAAGATTCAGAGAAGATGGCGAGGCTATTATGTCCGAAAATACGTACACAATTACTATACCTTGAAGAAGTATTTGGAGGGCTTGGCCCTAAAAAATGAAATTGTCAGGTATGGATACTTTAAAATATCATAATTACTAGATAAAGAACTTTCTTACTAATTTAAAAGCTCTAATTGTCCAGTTATTTAGCGGAGCCTGTCTTCTAGTGATTCGGCTTCTGACAATACAATGATATATCCTATAAAGGGCATTTCTTCTGTTATGTGCGATCAGTCCACGGGTCATCATTACTTCTGGGATATAACTCCTCCCCAACAGGAAATGCAAGAGGATTCACCCAGCAGAGCTGACATAGCTCCTCCCCTCTACGTCAGTCCCAGTCATTCTCTTGCACCCAACGACTAGATAGGATGTGTGAGAGGACTATGGTGATTATACTTAGTTTTTATGACTTCAATCAAAAGTTTGTTATTTTACAATAGCACCGGAGCGTGTTATTACTTCTCTGGCAGAGTTTGAAGAAGAATCTACCAGAGTTTTTTACTATGATTTTAACCGGAGTAGTTAAGATCATATTGCTGTTCTCGGCCATCTGAGGGAGGTAAAGGCTTCAGATCAGGGGACAGCGGGCAGATGAATCTGCATTGAGGTATGTAGCAGTTTTTATTTTCTGAATGGAATTGATGAAAAAATCCTGCTATACCGTTATAATGACATGTATGTATACACTTCAGTATTCTGGGAATGGTTTTTCACCGGAACTACTCTGTTAAAGGTCACTAATCCTTTTAATAAATATTGTCATGTTAAACGTTTTTGCTGGAATGTAGAATCGTTTACATTGCTGAGGTACTGAGTAAATAAATGTTTGGGCATTATTTTCCACTTGGCAGTTGTCTGCTTTAAATTGTGACAGTTTCGTTTCTCCTCACTGCTGTGTGTGAGAGGGAGGGGCCGTTTTTGGCGCTCTTTTGCTACGCATCAAAAAATTCCAGTCAGCTACTATTATATTTCCTGCATGATCCGGTTCACTGACAGATCTCAGGGGTCTTCAAACTTCTTTGAAGGGAGGTACATTCTCTCAGCAGAGCTGTGAGAATTTTTATTGACTGTGAATAAAAACGTTACTCTATAATTTTTTATGTCAAATTTAGTTATTTACTAATGGGAACAAACCTTTGCTAAAAGTTGTGTTGTTTCAAACTTGATGCTATAACTGTTTCAGTTCATTATCTCAACTGTCATTTAATCGTTTAAGTACCTCTTTGAGGCACAGTACGTTTTTGTTAAAAAAGATTATAACCAGGTTGCAAGTTATTGCTAGTGTGTTAAACATGTCTGACTCAGAGAATGATATCTGTGTCATTTGTTCCAATGCCAAGGTGGAGCCCAATAGAAATTTATGTACTAACTGTATTGATGCTACTTTAAATAAAAGTCAATCTGTACAATGTGAACAAATTTCACCAAACTGCGAGGGGAGAGTTATGCCGACTAACTCGCCTCACGCGGCAGTACCTGCATCTCCCGCCCGGGAGGTGCGTGATATTATGGCGCCTAATACATCTGGGCGGCCATTACAGATAACATTACATGATATGGCTACTGTTATGACTGAAGTTTTGTCTAAATTACCAGAACTAAGAGGCAAGCGTGATCACTCTGGGGTGAGAACAGAGTGCGCTGACAATACTAGGGCCATGTCTGATACTGCGTCACAGCTTGCAGAGCATGAGGACGGAGAGCTTCATTCTGTGGGTGACGGTTCTGATCCAAACAGATTGGATTCAGATATTTCAAATTTTAAATTTAAATTGGAGAACCTCCGTGCATTACTAGGGGAGGTCTTAGCAGCTCTCAATGATTGTAACACCATTGCAATACCAGAGAAAATGTGTAGGTTGGATAAATACTTTGCGGTACCGGCGAGTACTGACGTTTTTCCTATACCTAAGAGATTAACTGAAATTGTTACTAAGGAGTGGGATAGACCCGGTGTGCCGTTCTCACCCCCTCCAATATTTAGAAAGATGTTTCCAATAGACGCCACTACTCGGGACTTATGGCAAACGGTCCCTAAGGTGGAGGGAGCAGTTTCTACTTTAGCTAAGCGTACCACTATCCCGGTGGAGGATAGCTGTGCTTTTTCAGATCCAATGGATAAAAAATTAGAGGGTTACCTTAAGAAAATGTTTGTTCAACAAGGTTTTATATTGCAACCCCTTGCATGTATCGCGCCGATTACGGCTGCGGCAGCATTTTGGATTGAGTCTCTGGAAGAGAACCTTAGTTCATCTACGCTAGACGACATTATGGACAGGCTTAGAGTCCTTAAACTAGCCAATTCATTCATTTCGGAGGCCGTAGTACATTTAACCAAACTTACGGCTAAGAACTCTGGATTCGCCATACAGGCACGTAGAGCACTGTGGCTAAAATCCTGGTCAGCTGATGTTACTTCTAAGTCTAAATTACTTAATATACCTTTCAAGGGGCAGTCTTTATTTGGGCCCGGGTTGAAAGAAATTATCGCTGACATTACAGGAGGTAAGGGCCACGCCCTACCTCAAGACAAAGCCAAAGCTAAGGCTAGACAGTCTAATTTTCGTCCCTTTCGGAATTTCAAACCTGGAGCAGCGTCAACCTCCACTGCACCAAAACAGGAAGGAGCTGTTGCTCGTTACAGGCAAGGCTGGAAACCTAACCAGTCCTGGAATAAGGGCAAACAGGCCAGGAAACCTGCTGCTGCCCCAAAGACAGCATGAACCGAGAGCCCCCGATCCGGGACCGGATCTAGTGGGGGGCAGACTTTCTCTCTTCGCTCAGGCCTGGGCAAGAGATGTTCAGGATCCCTGGGCGCTGGAGATCATATCTCAGGGATACCTTCTAGACTTCAAATTATCTCCCCCAAAAGGGAGATTTCATCTGTCAAGGTTGTCAACAAACCAGATAAAGAAAGAAGCGTTTCTACGCTGTGTACAAGATCTGTTATTAATGGGAGTGATCCATCCAGTTCCGCGGTCGGAACAAGGACAAGGGTTCTACTCAAACCTGTTTGTGGTTCCCAAAAAAGAGGGAACTTTCAGGCCAATCTTAGATTTAAAGATTCTAAACAAATTCCTAAGAGTTCCATCGTTCAAAATGGAAACTATTCGGACAATCTTACCTATGATCCAAAAGGGTCAGTACATGACCACAGTGGATTTAAAAGATGCTTACCTTCACATACCGATTCACAAAGATCATCAACGGTATCTACGGTTTGCCTTCCTAGACAGGCACTACCAGTTTGTAGCTCTTCCATTCGGATTGGCTACGGCCCCAAGAATCTTCACAAAGGTTCTGGGTGCCCTTCTGGCGGTACTAAGACCGCGAGGGATTTCGGTAGCTCCGTACCTAGACGACATTCTAATACAAGCTTTCAAACTGCCAAGTCTCATACAGAGTTAGTTCTGGCATTTCTAAGGTCGCATGGATGGAAAGTGAACGAAAAGAAAAGTTCTCTTTTTCCTCTCACAAGAGTTCCATTCTTGGGGACTCTTATAGATTCTGTAGAAATGAAGATTTACCTGACAGAAGACAGGTTAACAAGGCTTCAGGATGCATGCCGTGTCCTTCATTCCATTCAACACCCGTCAGTAGCTCAATGCATGGAGGTGATCGGCTTAATGGTAGCGGCAATGGACATAGTACCTTTTGCACGCCTACACCTCAGACCGCTGCAATTGTGCATGCTAAGTCAGTGGAATGGGGATTACTCAGATTTGTCCCCTACCCTGAATCTGAATCAAGAGACCAGAAATTCTCTTCTATGGTGGCTTTATCGGCCACACCTGTCCAGGGGGATGCCATTCAGCAGGCCAGACTGGACAATCGTAACAACAGACGCCAGCCTGCTAGGTTGGGGCGCTGTCTGGAATTCTCTGAAGACTCAGGGATTATGGAATCAGGAGGAGAGTCTCCTTCCAATAAACATTCTGGAATTGAGGGCAGTTCTCAATGCCCTTCTAGCTTGGCCCCAATTAACAACTCAGGGGTTCATCAGGTTTCAGTCGGACAATATCACGACTGTAGCTTACATCAACCATCAGGGAGGGACAAGAAGCTCCCTAGCAATGATGGAGGTATCAAAGATAATTCGCTGGGCAGAGTCTCACTCTTGCCACCTGTCAGCAATCCACATCCCGGGAGTGGAGAACTGGGAGGCGGATTTCTTGAGTCGCCAGACTTTTCATCCGGGAGAGTGGGAACTTCATCCGGAGATTTTTGCCCAAATACTTCGACGTTGGGGCAAACCAGAGATAGATCTCATGGCGTCTCGCCAGAACGCCAAACTTCCTCACTACGGGTCCAGATCCAGGGATCCGGGAGCGGTTCTGATAGATGCTTTGACAGCACCTTGGAACTTCGGGATGGCTTATGTGTTTCCACCCTTCCCGCTGCTTCCTCGATTGATTGCGAAAATCAAACAAGAGAGAGCATCTGTGATTCTAATAGCGCCCGCATGGCCACGCAGGACTTGGTATGCAGATCTAGTGGACATGTCATCCTGTCCACCTTGGTCTCTACCTCTGAGACAGGACCTTCTGATACAGGGTCCATTCAAACATCAAAATCTAACTTCTCTGAAACTGACTGCTTGGAAATTGAACGCTTGATTTTATCAAAGCGTGGTTTTTCTGAGTCGGTTATTGATACCCTGATCCAGGCTAGGAAGCCTGTTACCAGAAAGATTTACCATAAAATATGGCGCAAATACCTATACTGGTGCGAATCCAAACGTTACTCCTGGAGTAAGGTTAGGATCCCTAGGATATTGTCTTTTCTACAAGAAGGTTTAGAAAAGGGTTTATCGGCTAGTTCATTAAAGGGACAGATTTCAGCTCTGTCCATCTTGTTACACAGGCGTCTGTCAGAAAATCCAGACGTCCAGGCCTTTTGTCAAGCTTTAGCTAGGATCAAGCCTGTGTTTAAAGCCGTTGCTCCGCCATGGAGTTTAAACTTAGTTCTTAACGTTTTACAAGGTGTTCCATTTGAACCCCTTCATTCCATTGATATAAAATTGTTATCTTGGAAAGTTCTGTTTTTAATGGCTATTTCCTCGGCTCGAAGAGTCTCTGAGTTATCAGCATTACATTGTGATTCTCCTTATCTGATTTTTCACTCAGATAAGGTAGTTCTGCGTACTAAACCTGGGTTCTTACCTAAGGTAGTTACTAACAGGAATATCAATCAAGAGATTGTTGTTCCATCCTTGTGTCCAAATCCTTCTTCAAAGAAGGAACGTCTTCTACACAATCTGGATGTAGTTCGTGCCCTCAAGTTCTACTTGCAGGCAACTAAAAATTTTCGCCAAACTTCTTCCCTGTTTGTCGTTTATTCTGGACAGAGGAGAGGTCAAAAAGCTTCTGCTACCTCTCTCTCTTTCTGGCTTCGTAACATAATACGTTTAGCCTATGAGACTGCTGGACAGCAGCCTCCTGAAAGAATTACAGCTCACTCCACTAGAGCTGTGGCTTCCACTTGGGCCTTTAAGAATGAGGCCTCTGTTGAACAGATTTGCAAGGCTGCAACTTGGTCTTCGCTTCATACTTTTTCCAAATTTTACAAATTTGACACTTTTGCTTCTTCGGAGGCTATTTTTGGGAGAAAGGTTCTTCAGGCAGTGGTTCCTTCTGTATAATGAGCCTGCCTATCCCTCCCGTCATCCGTGTACTTTTGCTTTGGTATTGGTATCCCAGAAGTAATGATGACCCGTGGACTGATCGCACATAACAGAAGAAAACATAATTTATGCTTACCTGATAAATTCCTTTCTTCTGTTGTGCGATCAGTCCACGGCCCGCCCTGTTTTTTAAGGCAGGTAAATATCTTTTAAATTATACTCCAGTCACCACTTCACCCTTGGTTACTCCTTTCTCGTTGATTCTTGGTCGAATGACTGGGACTGACGTAGAGGGGAGGAGCTATGTCAGCTCTGCTGGGTGAATCCTCTTGCATTTCCTGTTGGGGAGGAGTTATATCCCAGAAGTAATGATGACCCGTGGACTGATCGCACAACAGAAGAAAGGAATTTATCAGGTAAGCATAAATTATGTTTTTTCAATAAACGACCAAGTAGTATTTTTTTTTCAGTTGTAGGTCCAGAGAACATGGTTTATAAATGTCATTAACTCCTTAACGACCACGATGTACCCTGTATGTCGCAGTTTTTTTAGGGTTTTTCATGGTCATAGTAGCGGGGGTCTCACCGCCAGTGCCAGGACCGTACTATTATAACCTCCCTTCCGGCTGCAAACATCCTGGAATAGCATGGTCTCGCCGCTGGTGCCAAGACCAAGCTATCAAAAAAGTAATCCCTATTTAAAGATTCAGGGTACGTTACTGTTCATTAAGGGGTTAAAAGAAACAAGCATCTACTACTTCTACTGTATGACAAGTTAGCAGTTATTTAACAATTTTAGTTTAAAAGCCCAGAGCAAACATGCATATTGGGTTCACACAGACACAAATAACAGGTGCACTCCACTGAGGGGGGTGTGTTTCCATGCTGGGGACACAGTAGACAATGCCAAATGGGAAGTAGTGTCACTCCTTTCTGGTAGTGATCTTTGTTCAAACTGCCTTACTACTGCCATTTATAAAGTACAGCGTCTCTGGGGACACAAATAATAATAATAATATTAAAAGCAGGTAAGAATCACTACCTACAGAATATCATGGCTGGGGCAAAGCGAAGGAGTACAATGTAGCTTTGTGGTTAAAGAGGTTAATTTTGTTAGTTAACCCCAAAGGTATATAAAATACAGTTATGAAATGAATAGTTAAAGTATCTAGCTGTATGGCTTACCAGCAGCCAAGTAGGCTAAATCACTGATCTGTATGGGTTACATTATTGCTATTGTCATATAATTGGTGTAAAATCACTTATCTGGGTATTTTACTTGTAAAAGAGTTTAAAGGAACATGAAACCAAAACAAATATTTCATGATTCAGATAGATTTTATACAACTTTCCAAGTTATTTGTAGTATCCAATTTGCTTTGTTCTCTATGTATCCTTTGTAACAGCAATGCACATGGGTGAGCCAATAACATGACACATATATGTGCAGCCACCTAGGTACACTTTTCAACAAAGGTTATGGAGAGAATGAAACAAATTAGGTAATAGAAGTGAATTGGAAAGTTGTTTAAAATTGCATGCTCTATCTGAATCGTGAAAGTGGGTTTTATATCCCTTCAAGTTGTTGCTCTGTCAGTAAAATCATACAACATCTTCTCTGTGTCTTACTGGCAAAATGGCTTTAATTACTGATCTGTGTTTCTTACTGGGAGCCAAGGAACTAAAATCACTAATGGTGAGCGTTAAAGCCACAAGGGGTTAATTGTTTTGTATATGTTTCTGGCAGCTAATAGTTAAATCACTGACCTGTGTGTGCTCTGAGCCAAAAATCGCTAGTTTGAGATTTCACAAAGAACTCCATTTAGCTTAGAGCCAGCCTTGGCCGAAGAGAAAATAAAATAGCTAATTACACACGAGATTTGTGCGTTGCAAATGAGAATTTATAGGGTACTGAGATATGTGCAAATAGAGGGGCTGCGCTTTACAGGACACAAATTACAGTTTAGACAACACACCTTAAAATGTTAAATTTAACAAGCAATATAGTAAGAACACAGAGGTGTTAATTACTTTTATGTTGTTGCAATGTTTTGCAGCCCTCTGTGGCAAACAAGGGGTTATTGTTGTGACTATGAGCTTACTAGAGTCCTCCTATATAAAGTTTTTATCAGTATACCTCAATACCTTTTAAATATTCAGAAATAAGGTATTTTGAATAGAACAACTTTATTATAAAGTACTCTGTGTGTGGTATTATGACTATACATTCATTTCAAACATTCAGTAAAAAATATATAGTAGTTTTATGAAATTGTAAATTTGTCAGAATAACTTGCCTTTTTGTCTTCTGTTGTTTATATCAAGCTGTTTATTTTTTATGGGCAACCTACCCTAAGAATCTACATACTTCCTAGACAGATGTCAGCATGTGGGCTACATTTGGAAGATACAGACATGTACAGTGTAAAATCCAATTTCAAAATTCTTTTGTTCCTTTCCTTATATAAGACATCCCTATAATAAGCATTATACTTCCTGCTCCTGTGATCCAACTACATCTTTCTGAAAGGTTTTTTTTTCTATGAGAGATGTTAAAAAGGTGTGACAAGAAAATATGCATTAAATAACAAACAAGTTATATCTGACCGAGTTATGGTAAAATTAGAGACTACTTTGAAAGTGAATAAGACAAATGTATCTTTCAATAATAAGGTTACTTACTATGATAACTTTGTTCCCTATTTGTGACCTTGTCATGTTTTTTGTATTAAATGGTTTATATCAGTATGATTTTCTGGAATGCTTCCTATTATTAAACACACATTGCTTTTGTGTAAAGGCCATAAAGCTAAATCTGTAGCATAGGTTTTCTAAATGCATCAAATTGCCTATTTATGGTATATGATTTGTAGTATTTGCATAATTCATTTTTTGGCCAATCAAGTGTGGGACAAGCACAATTTTTGACAAAACCAAAGAGTGTATAATGTCCTTTTAGAGCCGTACAACTGCCATTGTCTGACAAACATAGGAGTAGTGAGGCATCATGCAAATCAGATGCACTTAGAGCACCTCTACCATATGTGGTAGGTGGTACCCTAATCCCAACACCCCCACCAGCACAGCCCATTTGTATGAGCTTCTTATCCTCTCAGGTGTCATACACTGTGTGGTTAAAATGCTAATATTGGTTCCTGCTATACTGGATGATACTAAGAATGAAATTGTTACAATCCTTAACTGATAGCAGTGTTTGGTGTGCTTAGGTAACGGATCAGTAGCAGGGCTTATGACCAGTGTTCCCTCTAAGGCCACACAGCAGTGAAACAGTTAATAAGGGAACCACACCTTGCGGTCTGCATTGTGTAGTGTTTGCTGACTGCAGGGTGCGGTTCCCTAATTAACCGTTTCACTGCTTGGCCACTCGAAAAAATGAGGCCTTAGAACACTATGACCATTTTATATATTTTGCAAAGAGTGTGAGCGTTTGTTATATGGAACACAGAGCTTCTCAAACAAGGCAAGGTAAGATGACATAAAGAGTGTATTGTTATTGTTGTTTGAACAAAGTATGGTTGACTATACTGTAAGGACAATAGCATGTAATGAGAATCTCTGTACATAATGTGTCAAGTGATTTGAGTTTTTGTGGCTAAAACCTGGGATAAGATTTGAACCCCCAAATAAAAAAATGTATTTAAAGGGACACTGAACCCAATTTTTTTCTTTTGTGATTCAGATAGAGCATGCAATTTTAAGCAACGTTCTAATTTACTCCTATTTTCAATTTTTCTTCATTCTCTTCCTATCTTTATTTGAAAAAGAAGGCATCTAAGCTTTTCACTTGGTTCAGAACTCTGGACAGCACTTGTTATTGGTGGATGAATTTATCCACTAATCAGCAAGGATAACCCAGGTTGTTCACCAAAAATGGACCGGCATCTTAACTTACATTCTTGCATTTCAAATAAAGATACCAAGAGAATAAAGAAATGTGATAATAGGAGTAAATTAGAAAGTTGCTTAAAATGTCATGCTCTATCTGAATCGCAAAAGAAAAAAATTGGGTTCAGTGTCCCTTTAAGTCTGCTGCAATTAAAACCTATTTCTCCAACATTGGTGTGTCCGGTCCACGGCGTCATCCATAACTTGTGGGAATATTCTCTTCCCCAACAGGAAATGGCAAAGAGCACAGCAAAAGCTGTCCATATAGTCCCCCCTAGGCTCCGCCCACCCCAGTCATTCTCTTTGCCGCTGAACAAGCAGCATCTCCACGGAGATGGTGTAGAGTATGTGGTGTTTAGTTGTAGTTTTTTATTCTACTATCAAGAGTTTGTTATTTTAAAATAGTGCTGGTATGTACTATTTACTCTGAAACAGAAAAAGATGAAGAGTTCTGTTTGTGAGAGGAGTATGATTTTAGCAGCAGTAACTAAAATCGTTTGCTGTTTCCACATAGGACTGTTGAGATGAGATAACTTCAGTTGGGGGGAACAGTTGGCAGACTTTTCTGCTTAAGGTATGACTAGCCATATTTCTAACAAGACTGTGTAATGCTGGAAGGCTGTCATTTCCCCTCAAGGGGACCGGTAAGCCATTTTCTTAGTCTCAAACAGAATAAAGGGCTTAATATGGGCTATAAAACTGGTAGACACTTTTATGGGCTAGATCGATTGCTTTATTTGGGCATTTTATACAGCTTGATGTTGAAATTCACACTTTATAAACTTTGGGGAACGTTTTTTTACGTCAGGCACTGGTTTAGACACCTTCCCAGTCAGGAAGGGCCTTCTCTGTAGTAGACAGAGCCTCATTTTCGCGCCATTACTGCGCAGTTACTTTTGAGAGCAGGACATGCAGCTGCATGTATGTGGGTCTGAAAGTAGTTGAAAAGGTTCCTAGAAGGCTTCATTTGGTATCGTATACCCCCCTGGGTTTGGTAAAGTCGCAGCAAAGGCTGTAGCTGGGACTGTAGAGGGGTTAAAACTGTAAACGGCTCCGGTTTCGTCATTTTAAGGGTTAAAGGTATGAAATTTGGGGTGCAATGCTTTGAATGCTTTAAGACACTGTGGTGAAAATTTGGTTAAATTTGAACAATTCCTTCATAGTTTTTCACATATTCAGTAATAAAGTGTGCCCTGTTTAAAATTTAAAGAGACAGTAACGGTTTTGTTTTAAAACGGTTTTTGTACTTTATTGACAAGTTTAAGCCTGTTTAACATGTCTGTGCCTTCAGATAAACTATGTTCTGTATGTATGGAAGCCAATGTGTCTCCCCCTTCAAAATTGTGTGATAATTGTGTCATAGCGTCCAAACAAAGTAAGGACAGTACTGCCACAGATAGTAAAGTTGCCCAAGATGATTCATCAGATGAAGGGAGTAGACATAGTTCTACATCATCTCCTTCTGTGTCTACACCAGTTTTGCCCAGGCAGGAGACCCCTAGTACTTCTAGCGCGCCAATGCTTGTTACTATGCAACAATTGACGGCAGTAATGGATAACTCCATAGCAAATATTTTATCCAAAATGCCTGCATTTCAGAGAAAGCGCGATTGCTCTGTTTTAAACACTGTAGAGCAGGAGGGCGCTGATGATAATTGCTCTGTCATACCCTCACACCAATCTGAAGTGGCCATGAGGGAGGTTTTGTCAGATGGGGAAATTTCTGATTCAGGTAGAATTTCTCAACAGGCAGAACCTGATGTTGTGACATTTAAATTTAAATTAGAGCATCTCCGCACACTGCTTAAGGAGGTGCTATCTACTCTGGATGATTGTGACAACCTGGTCATTCCAGAAAAATTGTGCAAGATGGACAAGTTCCTAGAGGTTCCGGTGCACCCCGACGCTTTTCCTATATCCAAGCGGGTGGCGGACATAGTGAATAAGGAGTGGGAGAAGCCCGGCATACCTTTTGTCCCCCCTCCTATATTTAAGAAATTATTTCCTATGGTCGACCCCAGAAAGGACTTATGGCAGACAGTCCCTAAGGTCGAGGGGGCAGTTTCTACACTAGCCAAGCGCACTACTATTCCTATTGAGGATAATTGTGCTTTCAAAGATCCTATGGATAAAAAATTGGAGGGTTTGCTTAAAAAGATTTTTGTACAGCAAGGTTACCTCCTGCAACCTATTTCGTGCATTATTCCTGTCACTACAGCAGCGTGGTTCTGGTTCGAGGAACTAGAAAAGTCGCTTAGTAGAGAGACTCCGTATGAGGAGGTTATGGACAGAATTCACGCACTTAAGTTAGCTAATTCCTTTATTTTAGATGCCGCTTTACAGTTAGCAAGATTAGCGGCGAAAAATTCAGGGTTTGCAATTGTGGCGCGCAGATCGCTCTGGCTAAAGTCTTGGTCAGCGGATGTATCTTCCAAGACAAAATTGCTTAATATCCCTTTCAAGGGTAAAACCCTTTTTGGGCCAGAATTGAAAGAGATTATCTCAGACATCACTGGGGGTAAGGGCCACGCCCTCCCACAAGATAGGCCTTTCAAGGCCAAGAATAAGTCTAATTTTCGTTCCTTTTGCAATTTCAGGAACGGACCGGCCTCCAACTCTGCAGCCTCTAGACAAGAGGGTAATGCTTCACAAACCAAACTAGCTTGGAAACCGATGCAAGGCTGGAACAAGGGTAAGCAGGCCAAGAAGCCTGCTGCTGCTACCAAAACAGCATGAAGGAGTAGCCCCCGATCCGGGACCGAATCTAGTAGGGGGCAGACTCTCTCTCTTCGCTCAGGCTTGGGCAAGAGATGTTCAGGATCCCTGGGCACTAGAAATAGTTTCTCAGGGTTATCTTCTGGAATTCAATGAACTACCCCCAAGGGGAAGGTTCCACATGTCTCACTTATCTTCAAACCAAATAAAGAGACAGGCATTCTTACATTGTGTAGAAGACCTGTTAAAAATGGGAGTGATACACCCAGTTCCAACCGTGGAACAAGGAATGGGGTTTTACTCAAATCTGTTTGTAGTTCCCAAAAAAGAGGGAATTTTCAGACCAATTCTGGATTTAAAGATCCTAAACAAATTTCTCAGAGTACCATCGTTCAAAATGGAAACTATTCGAACGATTTTACCTACAATCCAGGAGGGTCAATTTATGACTACCGTGGATCTAAAGGATGCGTATCTACATATTCCTATCCATAAAGATCATCATCAGTTCCTAAGGTTCGCCTTTCTGGAAAAACATTACCAGTTTGTGGCTCTCCCATTCGGGCTAGCCACTGCTCCAAGGATTTTCACAAAGGTACTCGGGTCCCTTCTAGCGGTTCTAAGACCAAGGGGCATTGCAGTGGCACCTTACTTGGACGACATTCTGATACAAGCGTCGTCTCTTTCAAAGGCAAAGGCTCACACAGACATCGTTCTGGCCTTTCTCAGATCTCACGGATGGAAAGTGAACATAGAAAAAAGTTCCCTGTCTCCGTCGACAAGAGTTCCTTTCTTGGGGACAATAATAGATTCTTTAGAAATGAAGATTTTCCTGACAGATGTCAGAAAGTCGAAACTTCTAAACGCTTGTCAAGTTCTTCACTCTGTTCCACGACCTTCCATAGCTCAGTGCATGGAAGTAGTAGGGTTGATGGTTGCAGCAATGGACATAGTTCCTTTTGCGCAAATTTATCTAAGACCATTACAACTGTGCATGCTGAAACAGTGGAATGGGGACTATACAGACTTGTCTCCAGTGATTCAAGTAGATCAGAAGACCAGAGACTCACTCCGTTGGTGGCTAACCCAGGATCACCTGTCCCAGGGAATGAGCTTCCGCAGACCAGAGTGGGTCATCGTCACGACCGACGCCAGTCTAGTGGGCTGGGGCGCGGTCTGGGACTCCCTGAAAGCTCAGGGGCTATGGTCTTGGGAAGAGTCTCTTCTCCCGATAAACATTCTGGAACTGAGAGCAATATTCAATACTCTCAGGGCTTGGCCTCAACTAGCAAAGGCCAGATTCATAAGATTCCAATCAGACAACATGACGACTGTTGCTTACATCAACCATCAGGGGGGAACAAGGAGTTCCCTGGCGATGAGAGAAGTGACCAAAATCATAAAATGGGCGGAGGATCACTCCTGCCACCTATCTGCGATCCACATCCCAGGAGTGGAAAACTGGGAGGCGGATTATCTGAGTCGTCAGACATTCCATCCGGGGGAGTGGGAACTCCACCCGGAGATATTTGCCCAGTTGAATTATGGGGCATTCCAGACATGGATCTGATGGCGTCTCGCCAGAACTTCAAGGTTCCTTGCTACGGGTCCAGATCCAGGGATCCCAAGACGACTCTAGTGGATGCATTAGTAGCGCCTTGGACCTTCAACCTAGCTTATGTGTTTCCACCGTTTCCTCTCATTCCCAGGCTGGTAGCCAGGATCAAGCAGGAGAGGGCCTCGTGATCTTGATAGCTCCTGCGTGGCCACGCAGGACTTGGTATGCAGACCTGGTGAATATGTCATCGGCTCCACCATGGAAGCTACCTTTGAGACAGGATCTTCTAGTACAAGGTCCATTCGAACATCCAAATCTAGTTTCCCTCCAGCTGACGGCTTGGAAATTGAACGCTTGATTTTATCTAAGCGTGGGTTTTCGGATTCTGTAATAGATACTCTGGTACAAGCCAGAAAACCTGTAACTAGAAAAATTTACCATAAAATATGGAAAAGATATATCTGTTGGTGTGAATCCAAGGGATTCTCATGGAGTAAGATCAAAATTCCTAGGATCCTTTCCTTTCTCCAAGAAGGTTTGGATAAGGGATTATCAGCGAGTTCTCTAAAGGGACAGATTTCTGCTTTATCTGTCTTGTTACACAAACGACTGGCAGCTGTGCCTGATGTTCAAGCTTTTGTTCAGGCTTTGGTCAGGATCAAGCCTGTTTACAGACCTGAATGGAGTCTGAATTTAGTTCTTTCAGTTCTTCAAGGGGTTCCGTTTGAACCTCTACATTCCATAGATATCAAGATGTTATCTTGGAAAGTTCTGTTTTTGGTTGCTATTTCTTCTGCTAGAAGAGTTTCTGAGTTATCTGCTTTGCAGTGTAATCCGCCCTATCTGGTGTACCATTCAGATAAGGTTGTTTTGCGTACTAAACCTGGTTTCCTTCCAAAGGTTGTTTCCAACAAGAATATTAACCAGGAAATAGTTGTGCCTTCTTTGTGTCCGAATCCAGTTTCAAAGAAGGAACGTTTGTTACACAATTTAGATGTAGTTCATGCTTTAAAGTTCTATTTAGAAGCAACAAAGGATTTCAGACAAGCGTCTTCTCTGTTTGTCGTTTATTCTGGCAAGAGGAGAGGTCAAAAAGCTACTGCTACCTCTCTTTCCTTTTGGCTGAAAAGCATCATCCGATTGGCTTTCGAGACTGCCGGACGGCAGCCTCCTGAACGCATCACAGCTCACTCTACTAGGGCTGTGGCTTCCACATGGGCCTTCAAGAACGAGGCTTCTGTTGATCAGATATGTAAGGCAGCGACTTGGTCTTCCCTGCACACTTTTGCCAAATTCTACAAATTTGATACTTTTGCTTCTTCGGAGGCTATTTTTGGGAGAAAGGTTTTGCAAGCCGTGGTGCCTTCTGTTTAGGTAACCTGATTGGCTCCCTCCCTTCATCCGTGTCCTAAAGCTTTGGTATTGGTTCCCACAAGTTATGGATGACGCCGTGGACCGGACACACCAATGTTGGAGAAAACAGAATTTATGCTTACCTGATAAATTACTTTCTCCAGCGGTGTGTCCGGTCCACGGCCCGCCCTGGTTTTTTAATCAGGTTTGATGAATTTCTTTCTTTAACTACAGTCACCACGGCACCTTATGGTTTCTCCTGTTTTTTCTCCTGTCCGTCGGTCGAATGACTGGGGTGGGCGGAGCCTAGGAGGGACTATATGGACAGCTTTTGCTGTGCTCTTTGCCATTTCCTGTTGGGGAAGAGAATATTCCCACAAGTTATGGATGACGCCGTGCACCGGACACACCGTTGGAGAAAGTAATTTATCAGGTAAGCATAAATTCTGTTTCTTTATTTATTAAATGGACAGGAAACCCCAAAATGTTCTTTCATGATTTGGATAAAAGATACAGTTTTACAATTGACTTCTTTTAGTAAATTTTCTTTATTCTCTTGTTATACTTTGCTGAAGGAACAGCATTGCACTACTGGCAGCTAGCTGAACACATCTAGTTAGCCAATCACAAGAGACAAATGTGTGCAGGCACCAATCAGCAGCTAGCTCCCATTAGTGTATGATATGCACATATTATTTTCCAACAAGGGATACCAAGAGAACAAATCACATTTAAAAATAGAAGATAATTTAAAAGTGTCTTAGAAGTGCATGCTCTATTTGAATCATGCAAATTTGATTTGACTTTTCTATCCTTTTAAATTGCTTGAGGCCCACATTTGGTATTTTTGGACCCCATGTAGTTTAAGAAATAAAGATCTAGTTTTAATTTTAACAAGATATACCTTATTTATTTATTTATTTATTTATTTATTTATTTTACTGAACAGCCAGTGTGCACCGATTACTTATGATTCCCAACAGCCTCCCATTCTTCTTCTCTATAGTCTGCCTAACCTATAATAGATATTACTATAAAGAATAATATGCACAGATACTGATCTAAAAATCCAGTATAAACCCATTTAAAAACTTACTTAGAAGCTCCCAGTTTATCTCTGTTGAAAAGGATAGCTGGAACACCCACTGCAAGTGGTTCTATAACAAAAAAAAGCAGACACCCCCCCCCTTCCCTCTGCATATGAAAAGAATCTTTACACAAACAGGAGCAAGCTGGAGTAGGTATACATCAGTATTCTTCTAAAACTTCGGGGCTTGGTTAGGAGTCTGAAAATCAGCACAATGTTATTTAAAAATAAGCAAAACATACATATACATTTTTTAAAAAAAAACAAAAACAGCTGTATAGGCTATATAAATGGATCATCTACAAAGCATTTATGCAAATAAAAATCTAGTGTATAATGTCCCTTTAAGTCGAAGCAATTTTTATGAGGCTCCTAGCTCTGGCCAATCTTGTTTCTCCATAGCCTTAAAATTCATTCAGGTTCTGCCAAAGACTACGTTCTAGCCTAACTGCTATCTGTGTAAGACACTGGTGTTCCTCCATTAATGACATAATTCTTCTGTAAAGAGAGTGCCAAAGAACTGATCTACAGAGTAGTTTGGGTAAAGGCACATGAAAGTCAAATTTAAAGGGACAGTCTAGTCAAAATTAAACTTTCACAATTCAGATAGGGCATGTAATTTTAAACAAATCTTCCAATTTACTTTTATCATCAAATTTGCTTTGTTCACTTGGTATTCTTTGTTGAAAGCTAAACCTAGGTAGGCTCATATGCTAATTTTAAAGCCCTTGAAGGCCGCCTCTTATCTTAGTGTATTTGGACAGCTTTTCACAGCTAGATAGAACTAGTTCATGTGTGCCATATAAATAATATTTTGATTACTCCCATGGAGTTTTTTATGATGCAGCACTGATTGGCAAACATGCATGTCTGACAAAAGAACTGAGATAAGGGGGCAGTCTGTAAAGGCCTAGATACAAGGTAATCACAGAGGTAAAAAGTATATTAATATAGCCATGTTGGTTATAAAAAATAATGGGGTAATAGTAATAAAAGGAATTATCTATATTTTTAAACAATAAAAAATCTGGATTAGACTGTCCCTTTACATTTGAATGGTTCAGACAGAGAATGCAATTGTAAGAGACTTTAGAATGCACTAATATTATTACATTTCCTTTGTGGTGTTTGTTGTAAAACATACTTAGATAGGCTCAGGAGCAGCAATGTGTGCCAATCACAAATATGTGATTGCTGATAGAAATCCTGTTTACAAAGATGAGATTACTGCAATTTAGAATCACAAAAATGCGAATATGAAAAAAAAAAAAGTTTTTAAGCGCAAAGTTTCTAGGTGTGGGGGTCGTGATTTCCATTTTCTTGTGTTTCCTGCAGATCTCATTATCTTTATAAGATATCATGAATAAGACTATTATATACATATGTAAATGGTTGTCCCGCCCACTTCTGAGGGAATTTATATTGCAGAAAAATAAGTGATCTTAGAGGGGAGGGGGGGGGGGGGTCCACTACAATGCAGAAAACTACATTAATAAAAAAATAAAATTAAAGAAATGATTAAAAATATGTATAATTTGTTAGCAGTGGGAGGGGTCAGGGAAGTGGAGGTTTGAGGAGGGTGACATACACTACAGAAATAATAATAAAAAAAATCCTACTGTCTGTCAGTAGCTAAGATAATGTTTGCCATTGGGGGGGTGGAAAGAGCTGTTTGGGAGGGATCAGGGGGTGGGAGGGTTATCAAAAAACTTCAGCTAAAATTAATCTTACAAACTGACTGATTAACCCCTTCACTGCCAGGATTTTTAAGAAGTGTGGTGCATAGTTGCAAATAGCAGCCTTCTAATTGCCAAAAACCAATGACAAAGCCATTCATGTCAACTGTTTCTGAACAAATGGGACACCAGAGAAGCTTTTACAACCATTTGTCTTATGACTGCAGTAGTTGTGTGTAAATAATTTCAATGAGAAACCTAGGCCTAGATTTGGAGTTCGGCGGTAGCCGTCAAAACCAGCGTTAGAGGCTCCTAACGCTGGTTTTGGCCGCCCACTGGTATTTGGAGTCAGTGATTAAAGGGTCTAACGCTCACTTTTCAGCCGCGACTTTTCCATACCGCAGATCCCCCTACGCCATTTGCGTATCCTATCTTTTCAATGGGATCTTTCTAACGCTGGTATTTAGAGTCGTTTCTGAAGTGAGCGTTAGAGCTCTAACGACAAAATTCCAGCCGCCTGAAAATAGCAGGAGTTAAGAGCTTTCTGGCTAACGCCGGTTCATAAAGCTCTTAACTACTGTACCCTAAAGTACACTAACACCCATAAACTACCTATGTACCCCTAAACCGAGCTCCCCCCACATCGCCGCCACTCGATTAAAATTTTTAACCCCTAATCTGCCGACCGCCACCTACGTTATACTTATGTACCCCTAATCTGCTGCCCCTAACACCGCCGACCCCTGTATTATATTTATTAACCCCTAACCTGCCCCCCACAACATCGCCGCCAGCTACTTAAAATAATTAACCCCTAATCTTCCGACCGCAAATCGCCGCCACCTACGTTATCCCTATGTACCCCTAATCTGCTGCCCTAACATCGCCGACCCCTATATTATATTTATTAACCCCTAATCTGCCCCCCTCAACGTCGCCGACACCTGCCTACACTTATTAACCCCTAATCTGCCGAGCGGACCTGAGCGCTACTATAATAAAGTTATGAACCCCTAATCCGCCTCACTAACCCTATCATAAATAGTATTAACCCCTAATCTGCCCTCCCTAACAACGCCGACACCTAACTTCAATTATTAACCCCTAATCTTCCGAGCGGAGCTCACCGCTATTCTAATAAATGTATTAACCCCTAAAGCTAAGTCTAACCCTAACACTAACACCCCCCTAACTTAAATATAATTTTTATCTAACGAAATAAATTAACTCTTATTAAATAAATGATTCCTATTTAAAGCTAAATACTTACCTGTAAAATAAATCCTAATATAGCTACAATATAAATTATAATTATATTATAGCTATTTTAGGATTAATTTCTTCTGTTATGTGCGATCAGTCCACGGGTCATCATTACTTCTGGGATATAACTCCTCCCCAACAGGAAATGCAAGAGGATTCACCCAGCAGAGCTGATATAGCTCCTCCCCTCTACGTCAGTCCCAGTCATTCTCTTGCACCCAACGACTAGATAGGATGTGTGAGAGGACTATGGTGATTATACTTAGTTTTTATGACTTCAATCAAAAGTTTGTTATTTTACAATAGCACCGGAGCGTGTTATTACTTCTCTGGCAGAGTTTGAAGAAGAATCTACCAGAGTTTTTTACTATGATTTTAACCGGAGTAGTTAAGATCATATTGCTGTTCTCGGCCATCTGAGGGAGGTAAAGGCTTCAGATCAGGGGACAGCGGGCAGATGAATCTGCATTGAGGTATGTAGCAGTTTTTATTTTCTGAATGGAATTGATGAAAAAATCCTGCTATACCGTTATAATGACATGTATGTATACACTTCAGTATTCTGGGAATGGTTTTTCACCGGAACTACTCTGTTAAAGGTCACTAATCCTTTTAATAAATATTGTCATGTTAAACGTTTTTGCTGGAATGTAGAATCGTTTACATTGCTGAGGTACTGAGTAAATAAATGTTTGGGCATTATTTTCCACTTGGCAGTTGTCTGCTTTAAATTGTGACAGTTTCGTTTCTCCTCACTGCTGTGTGTGAGAGGGAGGGGCCGTTTTTGGCGCTCTTTTGCTACGCATCAAAAAATTCCAGTCAGCTACTATTATATTTCCTGCATGATCCGGTTCACTGACAGATCTCAGGGGTCTTCAAACTTCTTTGAAGGGAGGTACATTCTCTCAGCAGAGCTGTGAGAATTTTTATTGACTGTGAATAAAAACGTTACTCTATAATTTTTTATGTCAAATTTAGTTACTTACTAATGGGAACAAACCTTTGCTAAAAGTTATGTTATTTTAAACTTGATGCTATAACTGTTTCAGTTCATTATCTCAACTGTCATTTAATCGTTTAAGTACCTCTTCGAGGCACAGTACGTTTTTGTTAAAAAAGATTATAACCAGGTTGCAAGTTATTGCTAGTGTGTTAAACATGTCTGACCCAGAGAATGATATCTGTGTCATTTGTTCCAATGCCAAGGTGGAGCCCAATAGAAATTTATGTACTAACTGTATTGATGCTACTTTAAATAAAAGTCAATCTGTACAATGTGAACAAATTTCACCAAACTGCGAGGGGAGAGTTATGCCGACTAACTCGCCTCACGCGGCAGTACCTGCATCTCCCGCCCGGGAGGTGCGTGATATTATGGCGCCTAATACATCTGGGCGGCCATTACAGATAACATTACATGATATGGCTACTGTTATGACTGAAGTTTTGTCTAAATTACCAGAACTAAGAGGCAAGCGTGATCACTCTGGGGTGAGAACAGAGTGCGCTGACAATACTAGGGCCATGTCTGATACTGCGTCACAGCTTGCAGAGCATGAGGACGGAGAGCTTCATTCTGTGGGTGACGGTTCTGATCCAAACAGATTGGATTCAGATATTTCAAATTTTAAATTCAAATTGGAGAACCTCCGTGCATTACTAGGGGAGGTCTTAGCAGCTCTCAATGATTGTAACACCATTGCAATACCAGAGAAAATGTGTAGGTTGGATAAATACTTTGCGGTACCGGCGAGTACTGACGTTTTTCCTATACCTAAGAGATTAACTGAAATTGTTACTAAGGAGTGGGATAGACCCGGTGTGCCGTTCTCACCCCCTCCAATATTTAGAAAGATGTTTCCAATAGACGCCACTACTCGGGACTTATGGCAAACGGTCCCTAAGGTGGAGGGAGCAGTTTCTACTTTAGCTAAGCGTACCACTATCCCGGTGGAGGATAGCTGTGCTTTTTCAGATCCAATGGATAAAAAATTAGAGGGTTACCTTAAGAAAATGTTTGTTCAACAAGGTTTTATATTGCAACCCCTTGCATGTATCGCGCCGATTACGGCTGCGGCAGCATTTTGGATTGAGTCTCTGGAAGAGAACCTTAGTTCATCTACGCTAGACGACATTATGGACAGGCTTAGAGTCCTTAAACTAGCCAATTCATTCATTTCGGAGGCCGTAGTACATTTAACCAAACTTACGGCTAAGAACTCTGGATTCGCCATACAGGCACGTAGAGCACTGTGGCTAAAATCCTGGTCAGCTGATGTTACTTCTAAGTCTAAATTACTTAATATACCTTTCAAGGGGCAGTCTTTATTTGGGCCCGGGTTGAAAGAAATTATCGCTGACATTACAGGAGGTAAGGGCCACGCCCTACCTCAAGACAAAGCCAAATCTAAGGCTAGACAGTCTAATTTTCGTCCCTTTCGGAATTTCAAACCTGGAGCAGCGTCAACCTCCACTGCACCAAAACAGGAAGGAGCTGTTGCTCGTTACAGGCAAGGCTGGAAACCTAACCAGTCCTGGAATAAGGGCAAACAGGCCAGGAAACCTGCTGCTGCCCCAAAGACAGCATGAACCGAGAGCCCCCGATCCGGGACCGGATCTAGTGGGGGGCAGACTTTCGCTCTTCGCTCAGGCCTGGGCAAGAGATGTTCAGGATCCCTGGGCGCTGGAGATCATATCTCAGGGATACCTTCTAGACTTCAAATTATCTCCCCCAAAAGGGAGATTTCATCTGTCAAGGTTGTCAACAAACCAGATAAAGAAAGAAGCGTTTCTACGCTGTGTACAAGATCTGTTATTAATGGGAGTGATCCATCCAGTTCCGCGGTCGGAACAAGGACAAGGGTTCTACTCAAACCTGTTTGTGGTTCCCAAAAAAGAGGGAACTTTCAGGCCAATCTTAGATTTAAAGATTCTAAACAAATTCCTAAGAGTTCCATCGTTCAAAATGGAAACTATTCGGACAATCTTACCTATGATCCAAAAGGGTCAGTACATGACCACAGTGGATTTAAAAGATGCTTACCTTCACATACCGATTCACAAAGATCATCAACGGTATCTACGGTTTGCCTTCCTAGACAGGCACTACCAGTTTGTAGCTCTTCCATTCGGATTGGCTACGGCCCCAAGAATCTTCACAAAGGTTCTGGGTGCCCTTCTGGCGGTACTAAGACCGCGAGGGATTTCGGTAGCTCCGTACCTAGACGACATTCTAATACAAGCTTCAAGCTTTCAAACTGCCAAGTCTCATACAGAGTTAGTTCTGGCATTTCTAAGGTCGCATGGATGGAAAGTGAACGAAAAGAAAAGTTCTCTTTTTCCTCTCACAAGAGTTCCATTCTTGGGGACTCTTATAGATTCTGTGGAAATGAAGATTTACCTGACAGAAGACAGGTTAACAAGGCTTCAGGATGCATGCCGTGTCCTTCATTCCATTCAACACCCGTCAGTAGCTCAATGCATGGAGGTGATCGGCTTAATGGTAGCGGCAATGGACATAGTACCTTTTGCACGCCTACACCTCAGACCGCTGCAATTGTGCATGCTAAGTCAGTGGAATGGGGATTACTCAGATTTGTCCCCTACCCTGAATCTGAATCAAGAGACCAGAAATTCTCTTCTATGGTGGCTTTATCGACCACACCTGTCCAGGGGGATGCCATTCAGCAGGCCAGACTGGACAATCGTAACAACAGACGCCAGCCTGCTAGGTTGGGGCGCTGTCTGGAATTCTCTGAAGACTCAGGGATTATGGAATCAGGAGGAGAGTCTCCTTCCAATAAACATTCTGGAATTGAGGGCAGTTCTCAATGCCCTTCTAGCTTGGCCCCAATTAACAACTCAGGGGTTCATCAGGTTTCAGTCGGACAATATCACGACTGTAGCTTACATCAACCATCAGGGAGGGACAAGAAGCTCCCTAGCAATGGTGGAAGTATCAAAGATAATTCGCTGGGCAGAGTCTCACTCTTGCCACCTGTCAGCAATCCACATCCCGGGAGTGGAGAACTGGGAGGCGGATTTCTTGAGTCGCCAGACTTTTCATCCGGGAGAGTGGGAACTTCATCCGGAGATTTTTGCCCAAATACTTCGACGTTGGGGCAAACCAGAGATAGATCTCATGGCGTCTCGCCAGAACGCCAAGCTTCCTCGCTACGGGTCCAGATCCAGGGATCCGGGAGCGGTTCTGATAGATGCTTTGACAGCACCTTGGAACTTCGGGATGGCTTATGTGTTTCCACCCTTCCCGCTGCTTCCTCGATTGATTGCGAAAATCAAACAAGAGAGAGCATCTGTGATTCTAATAGCGCCTGCATGGCCACGCAGGACTTGGTATGCAGATCTAGTGGACATGTCATCCTGTCCACCTTGGTCTCTACCTCTGAGACAGGACCTTCTGACACAGGGTCCATTCAAACATCAAAATCTAACTTCTCTGAAACTGACTGCTTGGAAATTGAACGCTTGATTTTATCAAAGCGTGGTTTTTCTGAGTCGGTTATTGATACCCTGATCCAGGCTAGGAAGCCTGTTACCAGAAAGATTTACCATAAAATATGGCGCAAATACCTATACTGGTGCGAATCCAAACGTTACTCCTGGAGTAAGGTTAGGATCCCTAGGATATTGTCTTTTCTACAAGAAGGTTTAGAAAAGGGTTTATCGGCTAGTTCATTAAAGGGACAGATTTCAGCTCTGTCCATCTTGTTACACAGGCGTCTGTCAGAAAATCCAGACGTCCAGGCCTTTTGTCAAGCTTTAGCTAGGATCAAGCCTGTGTTTAAAGCCGTTGCTCCGCCATGGAGTTTAAACTTAGTCCTTAACGTTTTACAAGGTGTTCCATTTGAACCCCTTCATTCCATTGATATAAAATTGTTATCTTGGAAAGTTCTGTTTTTAATGGCTATTTCCTCGGCTCGAAGAGTCTCTGAGTTATCAGCATTACATTGTGATTCTCCTTATCTGATTTTTCACTCAGATAAGGTAGTTCTGCGTACTAAACCTGGGTTCTTACCTAAGGTAGTTACTAACAGGAATATCAATCAAGAGATTGTTGTTCCATCCTTGTGTCCAAATCCTTCTTCAAAGAAGGAACGTCTTCTACACAATCTGGATGTAGTTCGTGCCCTCAAGTTCTACTTGCAGGCAACTAAAAATTTTCGCCAAACTTCTTCCCTGTTTGTCGTTTATTCTGGACAGAGGAGAGGTCAAAAAGCTTCTGCTACCTCTCTCTCTTTCTGGCTTCGTAGCATAATACGTTTAGCCTATGAGACTGCTGGACAGCAGCCTCCTGAAAGAATTACAGCTCACTCCACTAGAGCTGTGGCTTCCACTTGGGCCTTTAAGAATGAGGCCTCTGTTGAACAGATTTGCAAGGCTGCAACTTGGTCTTCGCTTCATACTTTTTCCAAATTTTACAAATTTGACACTTTTGCTTCTTCGGAGGCTATTTTTGGGAGAAAGGTTCTTCAGGCAGTGGTTCCTTCTGTATAATGAGCCTGCCTATCCCTCCCGTCATCCGTGTACTTTTGCTTTGGTATTGGTATCCCAGAAGTAATGATGACCCGTGGACTGATCGCACATAACAGAAGAAAACATAATTTATGCTTACCTGATAAATTCCTTTCTTCTGTTGTGCGATCAGTCCACGGCCCGCCCTGTTTTTTAAGGCAGGTAAATATCTTTTAAATTATTCTCCAGTCACCACTTCACCCTTGGTTACTCCTTTCTCGTTGATTCTTGGTCGAATGACTGGGACTGACGTAGAGGGGAGGAGCTATATCAGCTCTGCTGGGTGAATCCTCTTGCATTTCCTGTTGGGGAGGAGTTATATCCCAGAAGTAATGATGACCCGTGGACTGATCGCACAACAGAAGAAAGGAATTTATCAGGTAAGCATAAATTATGTTATTTATTTTACAGGTAACTTTGTATTTATTTTAACCAGGTACAATAGCTATTAAATAGTTAAGAACTATTTAATAGTTACCTAGTTAAAATAATAACAAATTTACCTGTAAAATAAATCCTAACCTAAGATATAATTAAACCTAACACTACCCTATCAATAAAATAATTAAATAAACTACCTACAATTACCTACAATTAACCTAACACTACACTATCAATAAATTAATTAAACACAATTCCTACAAATAAATACAATTAAATAAACTAGCTAAAGTACACAAAATAAAAAAGAACTAAGTTACAGAAAATAAAAAAATATTTACAAACATAAGAAAAATATTACAACAATTTTAAACTAATTACACCTACTCTAAGCCCCCTAATAAAATAACAAAGACCCCCAAAATAAAAAATTCCCTACCCTATTCTAAATTAAAAAAGTTACAAGCTCTTTTACCTTACCAGCCCTGAACAGGGCCCTTTGCGGGGCATGCCCCAAGAATTTCAGCTCTTTTGCCTGTAAAAGAATAAATACAATACCCCCCCCCCAACATTACAACCCACCACCCACATACCCCTAATCTAACCCAAACCCCCCTTAAATAAACCTAACACTAAGCCCCTGAAGATCTTCCTACCTTGTCTTCACCATCCAGGTATCACCGATCCTGTTCCGATCAGCCAATAGAATGCGAGCTCAATCTGATTGGCTGATTGGATCAGCCAATCGGATTGAACTTGATTCTGATTGGCTGATTCCATCAGCCAATCAGAAAATTCCTACCTTAATTCCGATTGGCTGATAGAATCCTATCAGCCAATCGGAATTCGAGGGACGCCATCTTGGATGACGTCCCTTAAAGGAACCGTCATTCGTCGGGAGACAACGGAAGAAGAGGATGGATCCGCGTCGCCTGCTTCAAGATGGACCCGCTCCGCACCGGATGGAAGAAGATTGAAGATGCCGCTTGGAGAAGATGTTTGCCGGTCCGGATGTCCTCTTCTTGCCGGATAGGAGGAAGACTTTGGAGCCTCTTCTGGACCTCTTCAGCACCGGATGATGGATCGCCAACCCCCGCTTGGGTTGGATGAAGATGTTGGAGCCAGGACGGATCGGTGAACCTGGTATGGTGAAGACAAGGTAGGAAGATCTTCAGGGGCTTAGTGTTAGGTTTATTTAAGGGGGGTTTGGGTTAGATTAGGGGTATGTGGGTGGTGGGTTGTAATGTTGGGGGGGGTATGGTATGTTTTTTTTTACAGGCAAAAGAGCTGAAATCCTTGGGGCATGCCCCGCAAAGGGCCCTGTTCAGGGCTGGTAAGGTAAAAGAGCTTGTAACTTTTTTAATTTAGAATAGGGTAGGGAATTTTTTATTTTGGGGGGCTTTGTTATTTTATTAGGGGGCTTAGAGTAGGTGTAATTAGTTTAAAATTGTTGTAATATTTTTCTTATGTTTGTAAATATTTTATTATTTTTTGTAACTTAGTTCTTTTTTATTTTTTGTACTTTAGCTAGTTTATTTAATTGTATTTATTTGTAGCAATTGTGTTTAATTAATTTATTGATAGTGTAGTGTTAGGTTAATTGTAGGTAATTGTAGGTAGTTTATTTAATTAATTTATTGATAGGGTAGTGTTAGGTTTAATTATATCTTAGGTTAGGATTTATTTTACAGGTAAATTTGTTATTATTTTAACTAGGTAGCTATTAAATAGTTCTTAACTATTTAATAGCTATTGTACCTGGTTAAAATAATTACAAAGTTGCCTGTAAAATAAATATTAATCCTAAAATAGCTATAATATAATTATAATTTATATTGTAGCTATATTAGGATTTATTTTACAGGTAAGTATTTAGCTTTAAATAGGAATAAGTTATTTAATAAGAGTTAATTTATTTCGTTAGATTAAAATTATATTTAATTTAGGGGGGTGTTAGTGTTAGGGTTAGACTTAGCTTTAGGGGTTAATACATTTATTATAGTAGCGGTGAGGTCCGCTCGACAGATTAGGGGTTAATAATTGAAGGTAGGTGTCGGCGATGTTAGGGAGGGCAGATTAGGGGTTAATACTATTTATGATAGGGTTAGTGAGGCGGATTAGGGGTTAATAACTTTATTATAGTAGCGCTCAGGTCCGCTCGGCAGATTAGGGGTTAATAAGTGTAGGCAGTGTCGGCGACGTTGAGGGGGGCAGATTAGGGGTTAATAAATATAATATAGGGGTCGGCGATGTTAGGGCAGCAGATTAGGGGTACATAGGGATAACGTAGGTTGCGGCGGTTTACGGAGCGGCAGATTAGGGGTTAAAAAAAATATGCAGGTGTCAGCGATAGCGGGGGCGGCAGATTAGGGGTTAATAAGTGTAAGGTTAGGGGTGTTTAGACTCGGGGTACATGTTAGAGTGTTAGGTGCAGACGTAGGAAGTGTTTCCCCATAGGAAACAATGGGGCTGCTTTAGGAGCTGAACGCTGCTTTTTTGCAGGTGTTAGGTTTTTTTTCAGCTCAAACTGCCCCATTGTTTCCTATGGGAGAATCGTGCACGAGCACGTTTTTGAGGCCGGCCGCGTCCGTAAGCAACTCTGGTATCGAGAGTTGCATTTGCGGTAAAAATGCTCTACGCTCCTTTTTTGGAGCCTAACGCAGCATTTGTTTAAACTCTCGATACCAGAGTTAAATTTATGGTGCGGCCAGAAAAAAGCCCGCGGAGCGTTAACAGCCCTTTTACCGCCAAACTCCAAATCTAGGCCCTAGTTTGCAAAGTAGTTAACAATTTTTTTTATATGATCACATTTAAAGTCCAAATAGTGACATCAAATATATGAAAAGGGGCCTAGAACATCCCCTTGGGTTTTCTACTTTAAAATAAATATATATAGTTTTTATAAGTAAAAAAACAACAAAACAATGGCTCTATTTCTATTTAAACAAAGCGTTAGCAAAAATACAAAAGAATTTATATATAAAACGCTTAATAAACATGCACGCTTGTGAGTCCTACCTCAGTTTAATGTCATTTAAAGAAGTAAAGCTTCTATAAAGGATATATATATTATATATATATATTAGGAGAAACTGTTCATCACTAACCAAATTTTATACACATGCTGCCCTAATGAAAGAAAGGTTTCTCAAAAGAGGCTATTCCAATAAATGTCTTAAAAAAGCTTTGTGAAAGGCACGAAAGACTCCTAGAGACCACCTTTTGTATAATAAAAAATCAAAGCCCAAAGAGACGCAAATTAGATTTATCACTAAGTTTAATAATCAATGGTCCAATATTAGATCAGCACTAGTTAATAACTGGCATGTACTTACTTTGGATGACAAGGTTAGAGATTCTATTGGTGAAAAACCATTACTAACAGCTAGAAAAGCACTAAGTTTGAGAGATCACTTGGTTCAGAGTCAATTTGTGAGAGGGCCCTCTAATGCTGATTGGCTAAGAAGGGACAAGGGAATTAAAGGTAGCTATCCATGTGGGCACTGTGTGTACTGTGCCCACATGGATAGCACCAAACAGTTCTTCACTTCAAGTGATAAGGTTTTTGATATTAAATTCTTCTTCAACTGCAAATCTGAAGGGGTAATCTATCTTCTTCGTTGCTCGTGCCCGGTCTTTTACGTGGGAAAACCAAAAGGTTAGTAAAGGACCGGGTACAGGAACATCGGGATGATATCCTTCATGAAAATGACACAAATGTGGCAAGACACTTTGGCACGTTCCATAATGGAAGTGTAGAATCTTTGAAATTTACTATAATAGACAAAGGGATAACTAATGGTAGAGGTGGCAATAATGACAAAGTTCTATTACAGAAAGAAACAAAATGGATTTATAAACTTAATACTAGATACCCAGTAGGACTTAATGATAAATTGGAGTATGCTAGTTTTTTATAGTCAGTGGACTCTCCCATTTTCAGGCAAGACATGTGCTATATTTGTAAGGTGTCATCATTTTTTGTTGTGGTAAGAAGTGTTAGAAAGCTGAGGAATTAGGCTTTTTCTTTTCCTAGGATTTTAGTGTGTAACTAAAATCTTCACAACTTTACACATAAGACTTTTGATTTTTGATTCTATGCATCTCTAAACTGGAATATGTTTACTTATGTGAATACACCTTTAATTAATTACCCCAGGTGGGGGAAGCACACCTGAGGAATGTCAGGTGAGCTTTATTTTAAAAGGAAATCCGGTAAGGATCCATTCAAGCCCTGATGAACCCCTGTGAAACACACTGGATGTGGGGGTGAAACGGTCGTTGGTTTGTGTTTTTAACACTGAAGTGTTTTAATCAGGAGCAGGTCGACTAACTCCTGTTTACAAGAACTGTCTAAGGTTCTAAGGTCTATGGTACACGCATAGCCTTTTATACCTTTCTACTGCCTGCACTTTATCTGCATACTTGTTTAAGTGCTGACTATAAGGAAACATGCTGCTAAAAAACATATGGTCTGTGCTATTATAAGGACTGTTTGGTGTTTAATCTGTTGCCCTGTTAAGCGGATACAGGACTTGGAGAACAGGCACCTGTGGAGTCTAAGCAAACGCATGTAAGCTAAGAGCGAGAGGAATATACACATCGCATCTGTCTGGGCAAGCTTGCGTATATCCTGGCGTACGCTCCGATGTCTTTGATCTATCAGCCTACGGAAAGCTTGGTTCTTTCTCGGTGCGGCGGATGCCGGTACAGCTGATCACTACTATACACAGAAAGCGCACTTTACCTACAAGTCCGATTGGAGGAGTTTGCAAGCTATACCACTCCCCCCTCAGTGACATCAGACGCCACAGAGAGAGCGGCCTGCTTTTTTGAAAATCTCCTGGGACACAGAACCTGTTTGTTTTACTGCTGTTTGCTCTATCCTGGCAAGTGATTTAAAATCTTACTTTTTGGAACATGTTACAGTAAGAACTAATATGTTTACTTTACACTTTGTATGAAGGATTGTTTTTTCATTTGCATTTTCCTGGACCGAGTGCAGTATCTAATTGTGTTTCCTCCTTACTTTTGAGAGAGACTTTATTCAGCTGTTTCATCTTTTCCATTTTGTTTGACACACTGCCTTAGACATGTTATAACTATTATTATATGTCTTGATATGTGCCTATATGTTCTATCTTAGGTCTCTATACAATCTGGTAACTTGATTAATGTGTGTCTTAGATATTATTTGATTTAGCAGCATACGTATGCTTTACAGATATCCTGCAGGTACTATTACCTTAGACGTAAGGTGTTGTATATATATGGTGTTTACCTTATTTTGTGTTGGTTTGAGTCAATGCAGAGCATTCACGAAATGTGATAAGGGATTATAATTAATACATTTATTTTTGTTATGAAATAAATTCTCTGTGTGCCTTTATTTCCCTTACTTTATCAGACCATTAATATATGGTCTGATACTATATCTCCCTGTATAAATTTAATTTCATTACTGATTAAGGGTGGCACCAGAATCTATATTATCAGCAATATTTTCCATTCTCTCATACACCCCCATTTATATATTCTTCTATAAAGGATATTAAGAGAATAAAGTAAATGCGATAATAACCTTGCATGCTTTCTGCATCATAAAAGAGTTATTTTGACTTAGAGATGTTCATATGATAGTTTCTAATCATCTTTTTACAGTTATGCTGCATCACTTTCAAGAGCGTCAGCATTTGGGTGTAATGTCCATTTAACAAGGTCCATAGATCATTTGAATATAATTTTCAAATCGTAGAATAAATTATAATGTGCCATAAAAACAAGAAAAGAAGCTTGGATCTAAATTTATTAACCCCTTAACGACCAGCATTGTACGCTGGTCTTTCAATGGGGATTGTTTTTTGACAGCATGGTCTAGCCGCCACGAGACCTCCTCTTTTATGGGCCATAAAACCCTTAAAGTGAAGGTCAATTTTGACAAATTAGTGCCCGGTTTTTAATAATCCTATTAAAAACAAGGGCACTTTAATTCATCAAAAACTTACCTTTCTCCAACATAGGTGTGTCCGGTCCACGGCGTCATCCTTACTTGTGGGATATTCTCTTCCCCAACAGGAAATGGCAAAGAGCCCAGCAAAGCTGGTCACATGATCCCTCCTAGGCTCCGCCTACCCCAGTCATTCTCTTTGCCGTTGCACAGGCAACATCTCCACGGAGATGGCTAAGAGTTTTTTGGTGTTTAAATGTAGTTTTTATTCTTCAATCAAGTGTTTGTTATTTTAAAATAGTGCTGGTATGTACTATTTACTCTGAAACAGAAAAGAGAAGAAGATTTCTGTTTTTAAGAGGAAGATGATTTTAGCAAACGTTACTAAAATCGATTGCTGTTTCCACACAGGACTGTTGAGATGAAGTAACTTCAGTTGGGGGAAGCAGTTGGCAGACTTTTCTGCCTGAGGTATGACTGGCCACATTTCTAACAAGACTTTGTAATGCTGGAAGGCTGTCATTTTCCTTATGGGGACCGGTAAGCCATTTTCTTAGATTGAGTAAAAGAATAAAGGGCTTTATAAGGGCTTAAAAAACTGGTAGACATTTTTCTGGGCTAAAACGATTACTTTGCTAAGCATATTTGGCAGATTATAACTCTTTATAGTTATTATAATCTTGGGGATTGTTGTTAAAAAACGGCAGGCACTGTATGGACACCTTTTTCAGATGGGGGCCTTCTCTAGTCATAGGCAGAGCCTCATTTTCGCGCCACTAATGCGCAGTTGTTTTTGGAAAGCAAAGCATGCAGATGCATGTGTGAGGAGCTAAGAACCACTGAAAAAGCTTATAGAAGGCGTCATTTGGTATCGTATTCCCCTCTGGGCTTGGTTGGGTCTCAGCAAAGCAAATTTGGTGTGCAATACTTTTAAGGCTTTAAGACACTGTGGTGAAATTTTGGTGAATTTTGAACAATTGCTTCATGTTTTTTCGCATATTCACAGTAATAAAGTGTGTTCTGTTTAAAATTTAAAGTGACAGTAACGGTTTTATTTTAAAACGTTTTTTGTGCTTTGTTGACAAGTTTAAGCCTGTTTAACATGTCTGAACCATCAGATAAGCGATGTTCTATATGTATGAAAGCCAATGTGTCTCCCCATTTAAATATATGTGATAATTGTGACATAGTGTCCAAACAAAGTAGGGACAATGATGCTACAGATAATAATATTGCCCAAGATGATTCTTCAGATGAGGGGAGTAAGCATGGTACTGCATCATCCCCTTCTGTGTCTACACCAGTTTTGCCCACACAAGAGGCCCCTAGTACATCTAGTGCGCCAATACTTATTACCATGCAACAATTAACGGCTGTTATGGATAATTCTATTGCAAATATTTTATCTAAAATGCCTACTTATCAGAGAAAGCGCGATTGCTCTGTTTTAAACACTGAAGAGCAAGAGGACGCTGATGATAACGTTTCTGACATACCCTCACACCAATCTGAAGGGGCCAGGAGGGAGGTTTTGTCTGAGGGAGAAATTTCAGATTCAGGAAAAATTTCTCAACAAGCTGAACCTGATGTTGTAACATTTAAATTTAAATTAGAACATCTCTGCGCACTGCTTAAGGAGGTATTATCTACTCTGGATGATTGTGACAATTTGGTCATTCCAGAGAAATTATGTAAGATGGACAAGTTCCTAGAGGTTCCGGTGCCCCCCGATGCTTTTCCTATACCCAAGCGGGTGGCGGACATAGTAAATAAGGAATGGGAAAGGCCCGGCATACCTTTTGTTCCTCCCCCTATATTTAAGAAATTATTTCCTATAGTCGACCCCAGAAAGGACTTATGGCAGACAGTCCCTAAGGTCGAGGGGGCGGTCTCTACTCTAAACAAACGCACTACTATTCCCATAGAAGATAGTTGTGCTTTCAAAGATCCTATGGATAAAAAATTAGAGGGTTTGCTTAAAAAGATGTTTGTTCAGCAAGGTTACCTTCTACAACCAATTTCATGCATTGTTCCTGTCACTACGGCAGCGTGTTTCTGGTTCGAAGAACTAGAAAAGTCGCTCAATAAAGAATCTTCGTATGAGGAGGTTATGGACAGAGTTCAAGCACTTAAATTGGCTAACTCTTTTATTCTAGATGCCGCTTTGCAATTAGCTAGATTAGCGGCGAAAAATTCAGGGTTTGCTATCGTGGCGCGCAGAGCGCTTTGGCTAAAGTCTTGGTCAGCGGATGTGTCTTCCAAGACAAAATTGCGTAACATCCCTTTCAAGGGTAAAACACTGTTTGGTCCTGATTTGAAAGAGATTATTTCAGACATCACCGGGGGAAAGGGCCACGCCCTTCCTCAGGATAGGTCTTTTAAGGCTAGAAATAAGCCTAATTTTCGTCCCTTTCGCAGAAACGGACCAGCCTCTACTTCTACATCCTCTAAGCAAGAGGGTAATACTTCTCAACCCAAACCAGCCTGGAGACCGATGCAAGGCTGGAACAAGGGTAAGCAGGTCAAGAAGCCTGCCACTGCTACCAAAACAGCATGAAGGGATGGCCCCCGATCCGGGACCGGATCTGGTGGGGGGCAGACTTTCTCTCTTTGCTCAGGCCTGGGCAAGAGATGTTCAGGATCCTTGGGCACTAGAAATAGTTTCTCAAGGTTATCTCCTGGAATTCAAGGAACTACCCCCAAGGGGAAGGTTCCACAGGTCTCAATTATCTTCAAACCAAATAAAAAGACAGGCATTCTTACATTGTGTAGAAGACCTGTTAAAGATGGGAGTAATTCATCCAGTTCCAATAGGAGAACAAGGGATGGGGTTTTACTCCAACCTGTTCATAGTTCCCAAAAAAGAGGGAACATTCAGACCAATTTTAGATCTCAAGATCCTAAACAAATTTCTCAGGGTTCCATCGTTCAAAATGGAAACCATTCGAACGATCCTTCCTACCATCCAGGAAGGTCAATTTATGACCACGGTGGATTTAAAGGATGCGTACCTACATATTCCTATCCACAAGGAACATCATCAATTCCTAAGGTTTGCTTTTCTGGACAAGCATTACCAGTTTGTGGCACTTCCATTCGGATTAGCCACTGCTCCGAGAATTTTCACAAAGGTACTAGGGTCCCTTCTAGCGGTTCTAAGACCAAGGGGCATTGCAGTAGTACCGTACTTGGACGACATCCTGATTCAAGCGTCGTCTCTGTCAAAAGCAAAGGCTCATACGGACATCGTCCTAGCCTTTCTCAGATCTCACGGATGGAAAGTGAACATAGAAAAAAGTTCTCTTTCCCCGTCAACAAGAGTTCCCTTCTTGGGAACAATAATAGACTCCTTAGAAATGAGGATTTTTCTGACAGAGGTCAGAAAATCAAAACTTCTAAGCTCTTGTCAAGTACTTCATTCTGTTCTTCGTCCTTCCATAGCGCAGTGCATGGAAGTAATAGGATTGATGGTTGCAGCAATGGACATAGTTCCTTTTGCACGAATTCATCTAAGACCATTACAACTGTGCATGCTCAGACAGTGGAATGGGGATTATACAGACTTGTCTCCGACGATTCAAGTAGATCAAAGGACCAGAGATTCACTCCGTTGGTGGCTGATCCTGGACAACCTGTCACAGGGAATGAGCTTCCGCAGACCAGAGTGGGTCATTGTCACGACCGACGCCAGTCTGGTGGGCTGGGGCGCGGTCTGGGAACCCCTGAAAGCTCAGGGTCTATGGTCTCGGGAAGAATCTCTTCTCCCGATAAACATTCTGGAACTGAGAGCGATATTTAATGCTCTCAAAGCTTGGCCTCATCTAGCAAAGGCCAAATTCATAAGGTTTCAATCAGACAACATGACGACAGTTGCATATATCAACCATCAGGGGGGAACAAGGAGTTCCCTGGCGATGGAGGAAGTGACCAAGATAATTCAATGGGCGGAGGATCACTCCTGCCACTTGTCTGCAATCCACATCCCAGGAGTGGAAAATTGGGAAGCAGATTTTCTGAGTCGTCAGACATTCCATCCGGGGGAGTGGGAACTCCATCCGGAAATCTTTGCCCAAATAACTCGATTATGGGGCATTCCAGACATGGATCTGATGGCCTCTCGTCAGAACTTCAAGGTTCCTTGTTACGGGTCCAGATCCAGGGATCCCAAGGCGACTCTAGTAGATGCACTAGTAGCACCTTGGACCTTCAACCTAGCTTATGTATTCCCACCGTTTCCTCTCATTCCCAGGCTGGTAGCCAGGATCAATCAGGAGAGGGCTTCGGTGATCTTGATAGCTCCTGCGTGGCCACGCAGGACTTGGTATGCAGACCTGGTGAATATGTCATCGGCTCCACCATGGAAGCTACCTTTGAGACAGGACCTTCTTGTTCAAGGTCCATTCGAACATCCGAATCTGGTTTCCCTCCAACTGACTGCTTGGAGATTGAACGCTTGATTTTATCAAAGCGTGGGTTTTCAGATTCTGTAATAGATACTCTGATTCAGGCTAGAAAGCCTGTAACTAGAAAAATTTACCATAAGATATGGAAAAAATATATCTGTTGGTGTGAATCTAAAGGATTTCCATGGAACAAGATAAAAATTCCTAAGATTCTATCCTTTCTACAAGAAGGTTTGGAGAAAGGATTATCTGCAAGTTCTCTGAAGGGACAGATCTCTGCGTTATCTGTTTTACTTCACAAAAGGCTGGCAGCTGTGCCAGACGTTCAAGCGTTTGTTCAGGCTCTGGTTAGAATCAAGCCTGTTTACAGACCTTTGACTCCTCCCTGGAGTCTTAATCTAGTTCTTTCAGTTCTTCAAGGGGTTCCGTTTGAACCCTTACATTCCGTAGATATTAAGTTATTATCTTGGAAAGTTTTGTTTTTGGTTGCAATTTCTTCTGCTAGAAGAGTTTCTGAGTTATCTGCTCTGCAGTGTTCTCCGCCCTATCTGGTGTTCCATGCAGATAAGGTGGTTTTGCGTACTAAGCCTGGTTTTCTTCCGAAAGTTGTTTCCAACAAAAATATTAACCAGGAGATAGTTGTACCTTCTTTGTGTCCGAATCCAGTTTCAAAGAAGGAACGTTTGTTACACAATTTGGACGTAGTCCGTGCTCTAAAATTCTATTTAGAGGCCACTAAAGATTTCAGACAAACATCTTCTTTGTTTGTTGTTTATTCTGGTAAAAGGAGAGGTCAAAAAGCAACTTCTACCTCTTTCTTTTTGGCTTAAAAGCATTATCCGATTGGCTTATGAGACTGCCGGACGGCAGCCTCCTGAAAGAATCACAGCTCACTCCACTAGGGCTGTGGCTTCCACATGGGCCTTCAAGAACGAGGCTTCTGTTGACCAGATATGTAAGGCAGCGACTTGGTCTTCACTGCACACTTTTGCCAAATTTTACAAATTTGATACTTTTGCTTCTTCAGAGGCTATTTTTGGGAGAAAGGTTTTGCAAGCCGTGGTGCCTTCCATTTAGGTGACCTGATTTGCTCCCTCCCTTCATCCGTGTCCTAAAGCTTTGGTATTGGTTCCCACAAGTAAGGATGACGCCGTGGACCGGACACACCTATGTTGGAGAAAACAGAATTTATGCTTACCTGATAAATTACTTTCTCCAACGGTGTGTCCGGTCCACGGCCCGCCCTGGTTTTTTTAATCAGGTCTGATGAATTATTTTCTCTAACTACAGTCACCACGGTATCATATGGTTTCTCCTATGCATATTTCCTCCTGTACGTCGGTCGAATGACTGGGGTAGGCGGGGCCTAGGAGGGATCATGTGACCAGCTTTGCTGGGCTCTTTGCCATTTCCTGTTGGGGAAGAGAATATCCCACAAGTAAGGATGACGCCGTGGACCGGACACACCGTTGGAGAAAGTAATTTATCAGGTAAGCATAAATTCTGTTTTTAATCCTGAAAGCTGCTCCATCGATTCCCACAGCCATCAGAAGCCTCTGCTTATGTCAGAAATGACGAATCCGGCTTCCTCCAATCAAGATGTTTCCCCCGGGGGGATCATGGCCTGAGGGAACGCCGTAATTGGATGAAGCCTGATTCGTCATTTTGGACCCGCAAAGAGGACTTGCGACGAGCGGAGGAAGCGCTGCAGCGGCTCTCAGGATTAAAAGGTAAACATTTTTAAGAAAACGCTTGAAATGTCAATTTTGATGAATTAAAGTGCCCTTGTTTTTAATAGGATTATGACTTTCCTGTGCTGAATTTGCAGGTTTATCAATGAAAACCTTGGCAACAAAGCAACTACAAATGGGTACAGTTTTCATTAAAATCTAACATATTATTTGCTGTCACATAGGCCTTGTTTTCCTGTCCATCCTCATTTAAATATATCATAAGATCTGTTAATGCAGTTAAGACCTAAGTTCATGCCAGTAATTCTATAGCAAGGGTTTGTGCATTGTAACAATTCATCATATGTCACTTGTAGTTCATACATATAATAAGGGCATCCTCTTGCTTGCTTAATTAGAAGTGAACAGTTTGCATATTTACTAAATGCGGAGTGTCATTGCCACCACGGCCTATTGCCTACATGAATTATTTCTCTATCTGCAATAAACAGCTGGGTGATTATTACTGCTATAATCAGATAAATTTCTTCTGTAAGGCTTTCTTACATGGCAATTCTTTGAACTCATCTAAAGCTGAGCAAAATTTATGAACTTGTGTATTGGGACCACTTTTTTCACACAATAGTGTCCCAGTTTTCATTCTCAAGGGCATATCATAAGTTGTAATATGGTATAAATGCAACCATATTTATGTTAAAGGGGCAGTAAACGCCTTGCAATTATAATATAAAATCTTTCATTGTGCATAGTTCTTTGAAGCATATTAACATTGTTTTTATGTTGTCCCTTTTTGTGTAATTTAATTCTGAAATGGTGGGAATTTTGATTTTCAGTTTTAGAAATGCACATAACAGACTTCATAAGCCTAACCTTGCTACGTATCTGTCTTTAACTGGCTTCAGGGGGGCTGATAAGATAGAGACGTCAAATCAATGTAGTTTTGCTATTTTATTGACAGTGGCTAGATTTGCCTACTCCAGTAAAAGTCCTGATTGGCTCCTCTAAATAAGGCAAAGACTGAAATCATCCTGATCCGATACGATTGGCAATGTTAAATGCTGACAGCGTATGCTGTCGGCATTTACCGAGTTCGAGCATGCCCGCTCGATTATTGTTAAATCTACCCCCTCATGTCTAAAACAAGACATTCGAAGGGCAAATAGCGCCAGACCCACTACACCCCAGCTGCACACAGAACCTCCTAAGGAAAATCAAGGAGGAGCCAGGATTATTACCACAATTGGAATAGTACAACCCGCTAGTGTTATGCTCCACGTGTTCCACACAAAAGTCACATGATCCGGTCAGCTAGATAAAATGACTGCAATAAACTTTTTTTCAACTGGCATGAGGATGTTAGTCTGTGTGACAGCTTGTGCTGTGATCTGGGTGGAATGCCAGTGTTATATACTATGTCTGTATTCATTAAACCACTATTTGGCATTATCCTTATATATTGCTGAGCACTGCAAAGTGGTCCCGGAGTGTGATCCAACTGATATGTGCCTATACCTCCCCCACAGTATACTGTGAGCATGCATCTTTGGTACTACAGAACACTCAATGTAAACTAACTTGTGATTAACATGCTCTCTCTATGTCGAGGTTCTTTATGCTCTTTGATGTTTGGATATGCTTAATATTTGAGCCTCTATCTTTTATTATATTCTATTATCTACTGAGGAACATGGTTCTGGACATCTTAGATTCCTGATAGCATTCCCTGCCCAGGTTGTACTTTCTTTAGGGGGTTCTGTGTGCAACTGGAGTGTAGTTGGTCTGGTGCTATTTTCCCTTTGCATGTCTTGTTTTTGACATGAGCACCATTTTTTCATATTTTTGATTAATAAATACATTTTCTATGTTTGACTATAAGAGCGTTTTTTGGGGGGGGGGTTTGGAGAGTGCTACAGCCCTAGTGTTTTGCGTGGATAAATCTATTATGGTTCATCCTGCCTTTCTTATAACTGTTTGCATTTCTATGTTAATGGGTCAGTTTTCATCTCATACAACAGGAGAGATTTTTGATACTAGAGGATGTATCACCCGTGCTTCAAAACCTCTGATATATATATATATATATATATATATATTTATATATATATATACACACATATATGTGTGTGTGTCTAAATATTTGTATAGGTGTGTGTGTGTATATATGGGTGTGTATGTATGTGTGTGTGTGTATATATATATATATATATATGCATGTGTGAGGATCTGAAAGTAGCTGGAAAAGTTTCTAGAAGGCGTCATTTGGTATTGTATTCCCCTCTGGGCTTGGTTAGGTCTCAGCAAAGGCTGTAGCTGGGACTGTATAGGGGTTAAATTTGTAAACGGCTCCGGTTTTTTTAAGGGTTAAAGCTCTGAAAATTGGTGTGCAATACTCTTAATGCTTTAAGACACTGTGGTGAAATTTTGGTAATTTTTGAACAATTCCTTCATACTTTTTCACATATTCAGTAATAAAGTGTTTCTGTTTAAAATTTAAAGAGACAATAACGGTTTTGTTTTAAAACGGGTTTTTTTGTGCTTTATTGACAAGTTTAAGCCTGTTTATCATGTCCGTGCCTTCGGATAAGCTATGGTCTATATGTATGAAAGCCAATATGTCTCCCCATTTAAAATTGTGTGATAATTGTGCCATAGCATCCAAATAAAGTAAGGACAGTACTGCCACAGATAATGAAATTGCCCAAGATGATTCCTCAAATGAGGGGAGTAGACATGATACTACATCATCTCCTACTGTGTCTACACCAGTTTTGCCCATGCAGGAGGCCCCTAGTACATCTAGCGCGCCAATGCTTATTACCATGCAACAATTGACGGCTGTAATGGATAACTCCATAGCAAATATTTTATCCAAAATGCCTGCATATCAGAGAAAGCGCGATTGCTCTGTTTTAAACACTCAAGAGCAGGAGGGCGCTGATGATAATTGTTCTCTCATTCCCTCACACCAATCTGAAGTGGCCATGAGGGAGGTTTTGTCAGATGGGGAAATTTCAGATTCAGGAAAAATTTCTAAACAAGCTGAACCTGATGTTGTGACATTTAAATTTAAATTAGAGCATCTCCGTGCACTGCTTAAGGAGGTGTTATCTACTCTGGATGATTGTGACAACTTGGTCATTCCAGAGAAATTATGCAAGATGGACAAGTTTCTAGAGGTTCCGGTGCACCCCGACGCTTTTCCTATACCCAAGCGGGTGGCGGACATAGTGAATAAGGAGTGGGAGAAGCCCGGCATACCTTTTGTTCCCCCCCCCTATATTTAAGAAATGATTTCCTATGGTCGACCCTAGAAAGGACTTATGGCAGACAGTCCCTAAGGTCGAGGGGGCAGTTTCTACTCTAAACAAGCGCACTACTATTCCTATCGAGGATAGTTGTGCTTTCAAAGATCCTATGGATAAAAAATTGGAAGGTTTGCTTAAAAAGATTTTTGTACAGCAAGGTTACCTTCTACAACCCATTTCGTGCATTGTTCCTGTCACTACAGCAGCGTGGTTCTGGTTCGAGGAACTAGAAAAGTCGCTCAGTAGAGAGACTCCATATGAGGAGGTTATGGACAGAGTTCACGCACTTAAGTTGGCTAACTCTTTTATTTTAGATGCCGCTTTGCAATTAGCTAGATTAGCGGCGAAAAATTCAGGGTTTGCAATTGTGGCGCGCAGAGCGCTTTGGCTAAAGTCTTGGTCAGCGGATGTATCATCCAAGACAAAATTGCTTAACATCCCTTTCAAAGGTAAAACTCTATTTGGACCAGAATTGAAAGAGATTATCTCAGACATCACTGGGGGAAAGGGCCACGCCCTTCCTCAAGATAGGCCTTTCAAGGCCAAGAATAAGTCTAATTTTCGTTCCTTTCGCAATTTCAGGAACGGACTGGCCTCTAATTCTGCATCCTCTAAGCAAGAGGGTAATGCCTCACAGCCCAAACCAGCCTGGAAGCCTATGCAAGGCTGGAACAAGGGTAAGCAGGCCAAGAAGCCTGCTGCAGCTAACACAACAGCATGAAGGAGTAGCCCCCGATCCGGGACCGGATCTAGTAGGGGGCAGACTCTCTCTCTTTGCTCAGGCTTGGGCAAGAGATGTTCAGGATCCCTGGGCACTAGAAATAGTTTTTCAGGGTTATCTTCTGGAATTCAGGGAACTACCCCCAAGGGGAAGGTTCCACATGTCTCACTTATCCTTAAACCAAATAAAGAGACAGGCGTTCTTACATTGTGTAGAAGACCTGTTAAAGATGGGAGTGATACACCCAGTTCCAATAAAGGAACAAGGAATGGGATTTTATTCAAATCTGTTCGTAGTTCCCAAAAAAGAGGGAACTTTCAGACCAATTTTGGATTTGAAGATCCTAAACAAATTTCTCAGGGTACCATCGTTCAAGATGGAAACCATTTGAACGATTCTACCCACTATCCAGGAAGGTCAATTTATGACTACCGTGGATCTAAAGGATGCGTACCTACATATTCCTATCCACAAAGAACATCATCAGTTCCTTCGCCTTTCTGGACAAACATTACCAGTTTGTGGCCCTCCCATTCGGGTTAACCACTGCTCCAAGGATTTTCACAAAGGTACTAGGGTCCCTTCTAGCGGTTCTAAGACCGAGGGGCATTGCAGTAGTACCATACTTGGACGACATTCTAATACAAGCGTCGTCCCTGTCAACAGCAAAGGCTCATACAGACATCGTTCTGGCCTTTCTCAGATCACACGGATGGAAGGTGAACATAGAAAAAAGTTCTCTGTCTCCGTCAACAAGAGTTCCCTTCTTGGGAACAATAATAGATTCCTTAGAAATGAGGATTTTTCTGACAGAGGTCAGAAAGTCAAAACTTCTAAGCACTTGTCAAGTTCTTCATTCTGTTCCACGTCCTTCCATAGCGCAGTGCATGGAAGTAGTAGGGTTGATGGTTGCAGCAATGGACATAGTTCCTTTTGCACAAATTCATCTAAGACCATTACAACTGTGCATGCTCAAACAGTGGAATGGGGACTATACAGACTTGTCTCCAATGATTCAAGTAGATCAGAAGACCAGAGATTCACTCCGTTGGTGGCTGACCCTGGACCATCTATCCCAGGGAATGAGCTTCCGCAGACCAGAGTGGGTCATTGTCACGACCGACGCCAGTCTAGTGGGCTGGGGCGCGGTCTGGGAATCCCTGAAAGCTCAGGGACTATGGTCTCGGGAAGAGTCTCTTCTCCCGATAAACATTCTGGAACTAAGAGCGATCTTCAATGCTCTCAGAGCTTGGCCTCAGCTAGAAAAGGCCAGATTCATAAGATTCCAATCAGACAACATGACGACCGTTGCGTATATCAATCATCAGGGGGGAACAAGGAGTTCCCTGGCGATGAAAGAAGTGACCAAAATAATTCAATGGGCGGAGGATCACTCCTGCCACCTATCTGCGATCCACATCCCAGGTGTGGAAAACTGGGAAGCGGATTATCTGAGTCGTCAGACATTCCATCCGGGGGAGTGGGAACTCCACCCGGAGATCTTTGCCCAACTAACTCAATTATGGGGCATTCCAGACATGGATCTGATGGCGTCTCGTCAGAACTTCAAGGTTCCTTGCTACGGGTCCAGATCCAGGGATCCCAAGGCGACTCTAGTAGATGCACTAGTAGCACCTTGGACCTTCAACCTAGCTTATGTATTTCCACCGTTTCCTCTCATTCCCAGGCTGGTAGCCAGGATCAAACAGGAGAGGGCCTCGGTGATCTTGATAGCTCCTGCGTGGCCACGCAGGACTTGGTATGCAGACCTGGTGAATATGTCATCGGTTCCACCATGGAAGCTACCTTTGAGACAGGACCTTCTTGTTCAGGGTCCATTCGAACATCCAAATCTGGTCTCCCTCCAGCTGACGGCTTGGAGATTGAACGCTTGATTCTATCAAAGCGTGGGTTTTCAGATTCTGTGATAGATACTCTGGTTCAGGCCAGAAAACCGGTAACTAGAAAGATTTACCATAAAATATGGAAAAGATATATCTGTTGGTGTGAATCCAAAGGATTCCCATGGAATAAGATAAAAATTCCTAAGATTCTCTCCTTTCTACAAGAAGGTTTGGAGAAAGGATTATCTGCAAGTTCTCTAAAGGGACAGATCTCTGCTTTATCTGTCTTACTGCACAAAAGACTGGCAGCTGTGCCAGATGTTCAAGCATTTGTTCAGGCTCTGGTTAGGATCAAGCCTGTTTACAGACCTTTGACTCCTCCCTGGAATCTAAATCTAGTTCTTTCAGTTCTTCAAGGGGTTCCGTTTGAACCTTTACATTCCATAGATATTAAGTTACTATCTTGGAAAGTTTTGTTTTTGGTTGCTATTTCTTCTGCTAGAAGAGTTTCAGAGTTATCTGCTCTGCAGTGTTCTCCGCCCTATCTGGTGTTCCATGCAGATAAGGTGGTTTTGCGTACTAAGCCTGGTTTTCTTCCAAAGGTTGTTTCTAACAAGAATATTAACCAGGAGATAGTTGTACCTTCTTTATGTCCGAATCCAGTTTCAAAGAAGGAACGTTTGTTACACAATTTGGACGTAGTCCGTGCTCTAAAATTCTATTTAGAGGCTACAAAAGATTTCAGACAAACATCTTCTTTGTTTGTTGTCTATTCTGGTAAAAGGAGAGGTCAAAAAGCGACTTCTACCTCTCTTTCCTTTTGGCTTAAAAGCATCATCCGATTGGCTTATGAGACTGCCGGACGGCAGCCTCCTGAAAGAATCACAGCTCACTCCACTAGGGCTGTGGCTTCCACATGGGCCTTCAAGAACGAGGCTTCTGTTGACCAGATATGTAAGGCAGCGACTTGGTCTTCACTGCACACTTTTGCCAAATTTTACAAATTTGATACTTTTGCTTCTTCGGAGGCTATTTTTGGGAGAAAGGTTTTGCAAGCCGTGGTGCCTTCCGTTTAGGTAACCTGATTTGCTCCCTCCCTTCATCCGTGTCCTAAAGCTTTGGTATTGGTTCCCACAAGTAAGGATGACGCCGTGGACCGGACACACCAATGTTGGAGAAAACAGAATTTATGCTTACCTGATAAATTACTTTCTCCAACGGTGTGTCCGGTCCACGGCCCGCCCTGGTTTTTTAATCAGGTCTGATGAATTATTTTCTCTAACTACAGTCACCACGGTACCATATGGTTTCTCCTATATTTTTCCTCCTGTCCGTCGGTCGAATGACTGGGGTGGGCGGAGCCTAGGAGGGACTATATGGCCAGCTTTGCTGGGACTCTTTGCCATTTCCTGTTGGGGAAGAGATATTCCCACAAGTAAGGATGACGCCGTGGACCGGACACACCGTTGGAGAAAGTAATTTATCAGGTAAGCATAAATTCTGTTATCTGCTATTATTCAATGATTGTACAAATAAAGTCAAAGTCCCAAGAGGTGAAGAAATCCTTTCTTATGTGTATAGGGGAGATACCCAGGTGTAAAAAAGGAAAGCAGGGAGAACAGCCAGTCAGCCTACTTGCAGCACTCAATCCTATGAGGTAAGTGTAACATAGAAAGGAGAGGGAACGTAACCCACTTGCTGCCGTGCTATCCCACTTCCTGTCTCTTAGAAGCAGCACAATTCTGGCGTTCAGTCTCAGGATCCGGGTCTATAGACGGTGGCTGCTGATGTTAATTTTGATGGTAAAACAGAGCAATTCCAAATGATTAACAAAACTTTAGACCGCTGCTTCTTACACTCTTTGCCACCACTGAGCTGGCGAAGAGAAATCACAAGAGCTTGCTTACTGTCGGTAATTGACAGTCCCTTCTCTCGCGTGACCAATCAGGCATTACACACTCAGCGGAGTGTGTAATGCTGCATACGGTCTAGGGACTAACAGATTCGCTGCCCATATGCAGCAAAGACACGTGGCCAGCTTCTCAAATTGAGAACTGTCTGCACGCCTTTTAATTCATGGGGACCTATATGTTTAACACTTTTGCAGGGGTCAAACACAAAGTTTCAGGGTTGCTAGTCTTAAAACTACATGCTTAACCAATTAGAGCATGCCATTGTTTGATTATGAGAACCCTTTAGGACTGTCTGTTTTCAGAAAGCCAACTCTTATAAATAAAGATTGATAAAATCAAAATAACTTTTTATTAAACTTTTTTTAATACAATAAATATTTAGTACTCTTTGAATGCATTATATATATATATATATATATAATTTATTTAGCTCTTAAACTGTCCCTTTAACATTATTTACAGTTTATCTTATCATTTCTGCTGAGGCCAAACATTATTTTGATATCACAATGACAGTGGCAAAACTCACCATCTAAAATGTGGTGGGGGGAGTTTGACCATTGAAAAACTATTTCTGCAAACAAGGTATTAATTTGTTCTAATAATGTTGAGACTTCTGATATGTTAATCTATTGGAGACACTTCAGATAAAAATTTTAATTCCAAGGTGTTTACTGCCCATTTAAGAAAGCAGGCCGTGAGTATAACTAGAATATCATGACTGGATTTTTTGTAGTGAGATTAAGTAAATTTACCTTGAATGCAGAAGGCTGTTATGAAAATTCAAAACTTAAGTAGATGATTTATTTATCATAAACAGCTTCATTTGCAGTGAAACACCTTCAAACTTCAGTAAACCAACCTCATATATATCTTCTTATAATGTAAATCTTATGTAACACAAATTGCCTCACGTGTATCTATGATGAGGTGTCGGTTCCTTCTAAGTGCGTCAATAGAAGTGATGCGTAAATGTCAACTTTAAATAAAATACTCTCACTCCAAGTACAGTGTTGTGTAATCAATATCAATAAAGTGCGTAAATGAAATGCATGAAAAAAAAGTAGTTTGAAATTAGAAAGGATGAAGAAAAGGTGTAGTTATGGTCTGTACAAGTACAAAAGCCTTTATCCAAATTGCTTAGGACAGGAAAAGGATTGGCTTTTTGGAATAGTCTGGATTTCAGAATATTTGTATCTTTGCACCTGGAAAAGTTTAGGAAGGGTTTTAATATCTTATGCCATTTAGGCACTATTTATTTACATATAATACAGATTATACATGCAAGGTAAAGGTAGTTTTATATCATTGTTAATACTTTTGTATACATAGTACAGGTAGAAAACCCTTTATCCAAACTGCTTGGGACTGAGAAAGGTTTGGACTTTGGAATATTTGCATATTTAACATGGGACTGTATGGAGAAGGGATGAAATTTTTTTAGAATACAAAAACCAAACCAAAGACCCAGACAGAGAAAATTGGCATTTTTAATAATTGTATTTAAAGAAAAGGTCTGGATTTCAGAATAATTCTGGATTTTGGATAACCGGATTTGAGGATATGTAACCGTAGTAGAAAAACTTAAATTTTCAGATTTCAGTTGCAGGAAATGTAGGTTAACATATGATTAAGGTGTATTTCAAAAGTTATTTTACTATGCTAAATAATACTTATTATTTTATTTTTTTGCCAGGCGGATTGCAGCTAAATAAGCAAATAAAACCAATGAAAAACATATAAAGTGATAGCTTTAAAGGGATACTAAACCAAAAAAAATATTTCATGATTCAGATAGAGCATGCAGTTTTAAGAAACTTTCTAATTTACTCCTATTATCAACTTTTCTTAATTCTCTTGGTATCGTTATTTAAAAAAGCAGTAATGTAAGCTTAGCAGCCAGCCAATTTTTCACCCAGCACCTAGGTTCAGCTTGCTGATTGGTGGATACGTTTCAGCCATTATTAAGCAAGTGCTGTCCAGGTACTGAACCAAAAATGGGCTGGCTCCTAAATTTACATTTCTGCTTTTTCAAATAAAAATACCAAGAGAACAAAGAAAAATTGATAATATGGGTAAATTAGAAAGTTGCTTAAAATTGAATGCTCTATCTGAATCATGAAATAAAAAAAATTTGGTTTTAATATACCTTTAACAATACAGACTTAAAACAAAAAAAGTTTATTTCTCATAGATTGTTTTAGAATATCTTAACACAGTGGCGTATTTAGGTTTTGTGCTGCCCTAGGCACTAAAAATCCTGCTCCCCCCCCCCCCCCCCAATGGTTTTAGGCCTTTTTTCCCCCTTCATATTATTTTTGGTCAGTGTGTAAAAAAAAAAAAAAGTTTTCATAACAATTCAAAAGAAAATGGGCTAGCAAAACACTTGCATACAGGTGGGTTGAATTGCATGCATCTCATACCATTTTCTCCCTGAGAGAAGGGAGAGAAAAGAAGAGGAGGGGAGAAAAGGGAGGAAAAGAAAAGAAGGAAGGGAGGGAGAGAGAGAGAGAGAGAGAAGAAAATTGGGGAGGGAGAGGAGAAAAGGGGGGAGGTAAAGAAGGGAGGAAAAGAAAGGAGTGAAAGAAGGGAGCAAGTGGGGAGTTGAGAGAATGAAGGAAGAGAGGGATGGAGGAAAATCAATAAGGGAGGGAGTATGGGAGTTGAGGGAGAAAGGGAAAGAAGGGATAGAGGAAGGGAGGGAAAGAAGAATACACTTTGAAACAATCACTGCCCTTCACATACAACAACATACAGTAATTACCATTATTCAAGTAATGAAAATGTAAGTGTCTGTTTACTATTTAGTCTGTGGGTTCATGAATGCAGAGAAAGCTAGCTATTGGTAGATAACATACATTAGCGCTGAGTGTTTATGATTAAACATCACAAGCTGATCTAAGCAGAGTACAGACGCATCCAGTCTGTTAGTTACTAAGACCTGCAATAAGCACTGCGCTAGCAGACCCACCACAGCTGACAAGGGGAGGCAGTATATCGGCACAAGGTCTTCTCCTCCAGCCTCACCTTGTAAGCATATCCTGGCTCTAAATAAAGGAGCATTGCCTGTGAAGAGCGACCTTAATCAGCGCACATGATTTGTCTTCTCTGTAAAAGCCTGCACTTTATCACTCACTGTATTGTGTGCTGGCTTTTAGAGAGAGGATAGGGCAGATGTGCTGCCCCTCCCAAATCTGCTGCCCTAGGCACCGGCCTTGTAGGCCTAGGCCATAATATGCCCCTGTCTTAACATAATCCCTAAAGAACAATGAAACGTCTATATTAGGCAATTGCCATCAAAACTGTATTAACCCCTTAACGACCAAGAACGTGCCAGGCATGTCCTACAAATAACTGTCGTTAACGACCAAGGACGTGCCTAGCATGGGAGGGATAGGAGGCGGTGGGCGGCCCATCGCTGAAGGGAGTGGGAGGAGGGCGGGTGGAGGTCCGGGAGTGGGCATGAGAGGCCCGGGAGCGGGCGTGCGGGGGCGGGAGAAATCCTGAGGGGGTGGGAGTGGGTGGGACTGCTGCACTACGGCAAACGTTTAGTGAGTGGGAAGGAGGGAAAGGGGGGATACCTGTTGGGAAAGGGATCTGGGAGGGGGTAGGGTATTGAGGGGGGCAGCTACACTACAGAATTTTTTTTTTTTATTTATTTAAAAAAACAAAATGAGTAGCAAACTGGGTACTGGAAGACAGCTGCAATGCCCAAGATGAAGGCAAAAAGGTAGAGGGGGAGATTTAGAGAGCTGTTTGGGGGGGATCAGGAAGGTTGGGGGCGGGATCCGACACTGCAGAATATATATATATATATATATATATATATTTTTTTTTAAAAAGCCTTTTTTTTAGTACTGGCAGACTTTCTGCCCGTACTTTAGATGGGGGGGACAATTGTGGGATGGGGGAGGGAAGAGAGCTGTTTGAGAGGGATTAGGGAGGTATCAGGGGGTGGGATGTGTCAGGTGGGAGGCTGATCTCTACGCTAAAGCTAAAATTAACCCTACAAGCTACCTAATTAACCCCTTCACTGCCGGGCATAAAAGTGTTGTGCGCAGCAGAATGTAGCGGCCTTCTAATTACCAAAAAGTAATGCCAAAGCTATATACTGTATGTCTGCTATTTCTGAACAAAGGGGATCCCAGAGAAGCATTTACAACCATTTGTGCCATGATTGCACAAGCTGTTTGTAAATAATTTCAGTGAGAAACCTAAAGTTTGTGAAAAAGATAACAATATTTTTTATTTGATTGCATTTGGCGGTGAAATGGTAGCATGAAATATACCAAAATCAATACTTTTGGTTGTGTACTAAATATATATATATATATATATATATATATATATATATATATATATATATATATATATATATATATACATGTGAAGGGTTATTCAGCTATTCCTGACAGATATCAGTGTTACAATGTATCTATCGCTAATTTAAAAAAAAAAAAATGGTTTGAATATAGTGCTACTTGTACTTATTGCCCTATAACTTGCAAAAAAGCAAAGATGTAAATATTGGGTATTTCTAAACTCAGGACAAAATTTAGAAACTATTTAGCATGGGTGTTTTTTGATGGTTGTAGATGTGTAATAGATTTTGGGGGTAAAATTTTGAAAAAGTTTGTTTTTTTCAATTTTTTCATCGTATTTTATCATTTTTTATAATAAATTATAAGATATGATGAAAATAATGGTATATCTAAACTGTATCTAATATGTGTGGGTACAGTAAATGAGTAAGAGGAAATTACAGCTAAACACAAACACCACAAAAATGTAAAAATAGCCTTGGTCCCAAACAGTCAGAAAATGGAAAAGTGCTGTGGTCCTTAAGGAGTTAAAGGGACATAAACATGCAAAATTAACCCCCTAATAAGTTACAGCATATTTATTATGTCACTGTCATAACTATGTATTTAATTGCATTTAATAAGAGATGCAAACACCAGATCAAATGAATTATATATGTTGTGATTTTTAAGACTTAGGGACCAATTATTAACACATTGCAGGGTCAGGGGTTGCTTTCAGGGAATGTCTCCAATATAAAGTAATGTAGCTCTCTGGAAAAGGAAACTTTTCTGGGAGGAGCGAAGTTAGCAGCTAATTAAAAGTCAGATTCCTTTTGTATATCGTACCTTACAATCACCTCTGTTTACACGTGCAGGTGTTTTTTTTATGAGGGTAATACACGTTTTGCATGATTGACACAATCTTTGGAAATTATTTACAATCTCATTTCAATATAAATTTAATTTTTTCCATAAAACTTTTGCAGAACAATTATTTTTTTTTACAATGTTCAATACGATTATACAATACAATTTTTTACAATGTATTTTTACTTCAATATTTAAAGGGACATAACATCCAATATTTTTTTTCATGATTTAGATACATACAATTTTAAACAACTTTCCAATCCACTTCTTTTATCAAATTTTGTTCATTTTTTTGTTATCTTTTGTTGAAAAGCAAGAAGATAAGTTCAGGAGTGTGCACGTGTCTGCAGTACTATATAGCAGCAGTTTTGCAACAATGTTATACATTAGCAGAAGCACTAGATGGCAGCACTGTTTCCTGTCATGGAGTGCCCCAGACATGTGCATGCTACCTATCTAGATTTCTAGTCAACAAAGAATAACATGAGAACAACACCAATTTGATAATAGAAGTAAATTGGAAACTTTTCTTAAAATTGTATCCTCTGTCTGAATCATAAAAGAAAAATTGGGATTTATGTCCCTTTAATTTATTCATTTTATATGATTTTTAAATTATGATTTTTTATTGGATTCTGTTGTAATTATGCACCACCCTCACATACTTAAAAGCAGGGAACACCCCTTTGCAAGACCCTGTTCTCAAGGTAAAAACTTTTTAGAATTAGGACAGGGTTTCATAGTACTGGAGAGATTTGTTATTAAACCTCACAAGCCCAGAGAGCCTTATAGGATCCAGCTTTAAAGGGACATTAAGCACTAAACAAATGCTAGCTAGAATGATGCATTCAAAGAAAAGATTAGTCTGAAAATAGCATGTAGATGTATTTTTTTAAAGATTCATTAGGTTTTTTTAAAAAATAGTGACAAAATAAGTGTAAAGTTTTAGGCCTAGATTTAGAGTTCGGCGGTAAAAGGGCTGTTAACGCTCCGCGGGCTTTTTTCTGGCCGCACCATAAATTTAACTCTGGTATCGAGAGTTAAAACAAATGCTGCGTTAGGCTCCAAAAAAGGAGCGTAGAGCATTTTTACCGCAAATGCAACTCTCGATACCAGAGCTGCTTACGGACGCGGCCGGCATCAAAAACGTGCTCGTGCACGATTCCCCCATAGGAAACAATGGGGCTGTTTGAGCTGAAAAAAAACCTAACACCTGCAAAAAAGCAGCGTTCAGCTCCTAACGCAGCCCCATTGTTTACTATGGGGAAACACTTCCTACGTCTGCACCTAACACTCTAACATGTACCCCGAGTCTAAACACCCCTAGCCTTACACTTATTAACCCCTAATCTGCCGCCCACGCTATCGCTGACCCCTGCATTACACTTTTAACCCCTAATCTGCCGCTCCGTAAACCGCCGCAACCTACGTTATCCCTATGTACCCCTAATCTGCTGCCCTAACATCGCCGACCCCTATATTATATTTATTAACCCCTAATCTGCCCCCCACAACGTCGCCGACACCTACCTACACTTATTAACCCCTAATCTGCCGAGCGGACCTGAGCGCTACTATAATAAAGTTATTAACCCCTAATCCGCCTCACTAACCCTATCATAAATAGTATTAACCCCTAATCTGCCCTCCCTAACATCGCCGACACCTACCTTCAATTATTAACCCCTAAACTTCCGATCGGAGCTCACCGCTATTCTAATAAATGGATTAACCCCTAAAGCTAAGTCTAACCCTAACACTAACACCCCCCTAAGTTAAATATAATTTTTATCTAACAAAATAAATTAACTCTTATTAAATAACTTATTCCTATTTAAAGCTAAATACTTACCTGTAAAATAAATCCTAATATAGCTACAATATAAATTATAATTATATTATAGCTATTTTAGGATTAATATTTATTTTAGAGGCAACTTTGTAATTATTTTAACCTGGTACAATAGCTATTAAATAGTTAAGAACTATTTAATAGTTACCTAGTTAAAATAATAACAAATTTACCTGTAAAATAAATCCTAACCTAAGTTATAATTAAACCTAACACTACCCTATCAATAAAATAATTAAATAAACTACCTACAATTACCTACAATTAACCTAACACTACACTATCAATAAATTAATTAAACACAATTGCTACAAATAAATACAATTAAATAAACTAGCTAAAGTACAAAAAATAAAAAAGAACTAAGTTACAGAAAATAAAAAAATATTTACAAACATAAGAAAAATATTACAACAATTTTAAACTAATTACACCTACTCTAAGCCCCCTAATAAAATAACAAAGCCCCCCAAAATAAAAAATTCCCTACCCGATTCTAAATTAAAAAAGTTACAAGCTCTTTTACCTTACCAGCCCTGAACAGGGCCCTTTGCGGGGCATGCCCCAAGAATTTCAGCTCTTTTGCCTGTAAAAGAATAAATACAATACCCCCCCCCCCCCAACATTACAACCCACCACCCACATACCCCTAATCTAACCCAAACCCCCCTTAAATAAACCTAACACTAATCCCCTGAAGATCTTCCTACCTTGTCTTCACCATCCAGGTATCACCGATCCGTCCTGGCTCCAAGATCTTCATCCAACCCAAGCGGGGGTTGGCGATCCATAATCCGGTACTCCAAAGTCTTCCTCCTATCCGGCAAGAAGAGGACATCCGGACCGGCAAACATCTTCTCCAAGCGGCATCTTCGATCTTCTTCCATCCGGTGCGGAGCGGGTCCATCTTGAAGCAGGCGACGCGGATCCATCCTCTTCTTCCGATGTCTCCCGACTAATGACGGTTCCTTTAAGGGACGTCATCCAAGATGGCGTCCCTCGAATTCCGATTGGCTGATAGGATTCTATCAGCCAATCGGAATTAAGGTAGGAATTTTCTGATTGGCTGATGGAATCAGCCAATCAGAATCAAGTTCAATCCGATTGGCCGATCCCATCAGCCAATCAGATTGAGCTCGCATTCTATTGGCTGATCGGAACAGCCAATAGAATGCGAGCTCAATCTGATTGGCTGATTGGATCAGCCAATCGGATTGAACTTGATTCTGATTGGCTGATTCCATCAGCCAATCAGAAAATTCCTACCTTAATTCCGATTGGCTGATAGAATCCTATCAGCCAATCGGAATTCGAGGGACGCCATCTTGGATGACGTCCCTTAAAGGAACCGTCATTAGTCGGGAGACATCGGAAGAAGAGGATGGATCCGCGTCGCCTGCTTCAAGATGGACCCGCTCCGCACCGGATGGAAGAAGATCGAAGATGCCGCTTGGAGAAGATGTTTGCCGGTCCGGATGTCCTCTTCTTGCCGGATAGGAGGAAGACTTTGGAGCACCGGATTATGGATCGCCAACCCCCGCTTGGGTTGGATGAAGATCTTGGAGCCAGGACGGATCGGTGATACCTGGATGGTGAAGACAAGGTAGGAAGATCTTCAGGGGATTAGTGTTAGGTTTATTTAAGGGGGGTTTGGGTTAGATTAGGGGTATGTGGGTGGTGGGTTGTAATGTTGGGGGGGGGGGGGTATTGTATTTATTCTTTTACAGGCAAAAGAGCTGAAATTCTTGGGGCATGCCCCGCAAAGGGCCCTGTTCAGGGCTGGTAAGGTAAAAGAGCTTGTAACTTTTTTAATTTAGAATAGGGTAGGGAATTTTTTATTTTGGGGGGCTTTGTTATTTTATTAGGGGGCTTAGAGTAGGTGTAATTAGTTTAAAATTGTTGTAATATTTTTCTTATGTTTGTAAATATTTTTTTATTTTCTGTAACTTAGTTCTTTTTTATTTTTTGTACTTTAGCTAGTTTATTTAATTGTATTTATTTGTAGCAATTGTGTTTAATTAATTTATTGATAGTGTAGTGTTAGGTTAATTGTAGGTAATTGTAGGTAGTTTATTTAATTATTTTATTGATAGGGTAGTGTTAGGTTTAATTATAACTTAGGTTAGGATTTATTTTACAGGTAAATTTGTTATTATTTTAACTAGGTAACTATTAAATAGTTCTTAACTATTTAATAGCTATTGTACCTGGTTAAAATAATTACAAAGTTGCCTGTAAAATAAATATTAATCCTAAAATAGCTATAATATAATTATAATTTATATTGTAGCTATATTAGGATTTATTTTACAGGTAAGTATTTAGCTTTAAATAGGAATAAGTTATTTAATAAGAGTTAATTTATTTCGTTAGATAAAAATTATATTTAACTTAGGGGGGTGTTAGTGTTAGGGTTAGACTTAGCTTTAGGGGTTAATCCATTTATTAGAATAGCGGTGAGCTCCGATCGGAAGTTTAGGGGTTAATAATTGAAGGTAGGTGTCGGCGATGTTAGGGAGGGCAGATTAGGGGTTAATACTATTTATGATAGGGTTAGTGAGGCGGATTAGGGGTTAATAACTTTATTATAGTAGCGCTCAGGTCCGCTCGGCAGATTAGGGGTTAATAAGTGTAGGCAGGTGTCGGCGACGTTGAGGGGGGCAGATTAGGGGTTAATAAATATAATATAGGGTTCGGCGGTGTTAGGGGCAGCAGATTAGGGGTACATAAGGATAACGTAGGTGGCGGCGCTTTGCGGTCGGAAGATTAGGGGTTAATTATTGTAAGTAGCTGGCGGCGACGTTGTGGGGGGCAGGTTAGGGGTTAATAAATATAATACAGGGGTCGGCGGTGTTAGGGGCAGCAGATTAGGGGTACATAAGGATAACGTAGGTGGCGGCGCTTTGCGGTCGGAAGATTAGGGGTTAATTATTTTAAGTAGCTGGCGGCGATGTTGTGGGGGGCAGGTTAGGGGTTAATAAATGTAATACAGGGGTCGGCGGGGTTAGGGGTAGCAGATTAGGGGTACATAAGTATAACGTAGGTGGCGGTCGGCAGATTAGGGGTTAAAAAAATTTAATCGAGTGGCGGCGGTGTGGGGGGACCTCGGTTTAGGGGTGCATAGGTAGTTTATGGGTGTTAGTGTACTTTAGGGTACAGTAGTTAAGAGCTTTATAAACCGGCGTTAGCCAGAAAGCTCTTAACTCCTGCTATTTTCAGGCGGCTGGAATCTTGTCGTTAGAGCTCTAACGCTCACTGCAGAAACGACTCTAAATACCGGCGTTAGAAAGATCCCATTGAAAAGATAGGCTACGCAAATGGCGTAGGGGGATCTGCGGTATGGAAAAGTCGCGGCTGTAAAGTGAGCGTTAGACCCTTTAATCACTGACTCCAAATACCAGCGGGCGGCCAAAACCAGCGTTAGGAGCCTCTAACGCTGGTTTTGACGGCTACCGCCGAACTCTAAATCTAGGCCTTAGTGTCTATAAAACAATGGGAGCTGCCATGTTGTAACTTAGGTTACCTTCTCTACTGTGGCCAATTAGAGACAGTGATAAATTGGTTATAGAGTGTACAGCCAATGGCTTAGTGGAATATAACCGTATTCTGCACTTCTTTTTCTAACATGAACTGAAATGCTTACAATTTCAGAAGGGAATTACAGGAAAACGGGACAAAATAAATAATGAAAGTATAATGCAGAGTTTTTTTATTTATACAATTTATCATTTTATATTACCATCTCAAAGTGTTTAATGGCCCTTAAGGACACAATTCTCAAAATCTCCCTTGTCTTGCAAGATTATGTAAATCTTGTCAGTCTTGTAAGGTCCCTTAAAGATTTTTAGAAAGGGAAATTTAGCTTGATAGTTGTTTATCTTGCTAAGATTGATTCTAGATGTGAAGGAGAGATGCATATCTTACATTATTGTGCTAAAAGAAAAGTTGTTGTGTGAGTGAGCCGGTGAGTTTTTGAAAATCAGGGCTTTAGCTAGAAGCAAAAAAACAAACAAACAAAAAAAAAAACAGGGCCTCGATCACATACTTGGCGACGTGCGCAAAAACCATCGCCATTTTTTTTCTAATCTAGCGATCACAAACCCAACACAACAGACAAGTTACGTACGTAGATTTTACACGGTGTATGCATTTTTTACTCCCATAAACTAACACAGAACTGGCATTGTCAGTCGGTATCACAAAGGCAGCGCATGGACTTACGCGTGCAGAATAAATGTGTTTTACTCCACACATAGGCAGGCATAGCAACCCTTGTGCACAGTAAAAAAGCAGCCTAACTCCCTGGAAGACTTAAAGGGACACTGAACCCAAATTTTTTCTTTCGTGATTCAGATAGAGCATGAAATTTTAAGCAGTTTTAGGGGTTAATAGTCTAAAGAGGTAGTTTGCAATGTGAGGGGCTGGCGGTTTCGGGGTCAATAGTGTAGTGCAGACTTTGCGTTAGGCTATGTAGCGGTTTAGAGGCTATTAGAGTAGGGGGTCTTATGGCGATTCAGGTTAGCGCGCGAGTAGGGTTTAGGCAATTTTTTTGCTCCATTGACTTCTATGGGGCAGTAGGTTATCACGCGCGCGCGATAGTGTAAGTTCGGCTTTTTGCATAAGTCGGGTTAGCACTGGAGCAATACGTTTTTATTTTCAACTCGTATTACTCACACAAATGGTTTTCCGTTGTCGCGGTTAACGCTCTAGTGAAAGCGCTAGTTAGCGCTACACTTGTAATCTGGCCCAAAATGGAATTGTTTTGTATTTAGTTTCTTTCAAATTACTATAACTTGGGGTAGAAATCACACTTTGTTTTAAAGGACATTGTAGCATTTTATTTGTCTCTTTTATATTACTGTTATTGGTGTGTAAATAAAGCCTAAGATTTCTGAAATTAGATTGTACATTGAATTTTCATGATATTTTCTTGTTTCTAAAAATTACCTCTCTGTATTGTAATGTTTACCAATGCAAGGTATTGCATTGATTCTGTAAAATGTATAGAATCTGTCATTTTGTATGTTTGCTTGCATGCATGCTCTCTTGCAAAATCTCAGCTCTATTCCTTAATTTGTTCATTGGCTTTGGACTGGATTGGCTTGTGCATAGGATATTAAAGGACCACTTAATACAGTATAATTTAATAATTGACAAATATACAATAAAAAGACAATGCAATAGCACTTACTTTGATTTTGAAACAAACAGCTGGATATTTTCTGGCAAATTTCAAAGTTAATCCAATTTTCCTTCCCCCTGTGTCACATGACAGGTATCAGCCAATCACAAGATGCATATACGTATATACTGTGCGTTTTTGTACATGCTCAGTATGAATTGGAGCCTCAGAAAGTGTGCAAAGAATAAGAATGTGCATGTTCTGATAATGAAAGTATATTGGGAAGTTTTTTTGTTTTGTTTTAAATTGTATGCTTTATCTGAATTATGAAACTTTAATTATGACTTTAGTTTTGAGGTAAAATATCTTCCTTTTTTACATATAGATGTTCAGGTGATATTTTCTAGTCGGTTATTTAAGGCTGTGACACACTGCAAGCGTTGCGGCGTGAGGCGAAGCAGCTGCTTCGCTCCGCATCGCTTCTGAAGATCAAATATTTCATCTCTGAGCACTCAGCTACGCGACCTGATGCAGCAGAGTGCTCAGAGATGAAAGGGCAGGACACACTGAGCACGCACGCTTACAGTGTGTCACAGCCTTAACAGCTATGCTGCACCACTTTCTAGTGCTTCATAATTTGGTTATCATGTTCCTTTAATCCTATATTATAAAAGGCCAAGTGTTTGTCTGAAGCCGTCATGCGCAGTAGAGACAAACACTTGGCCTTAGAAAGCGCACAGCTGATCGCACGCGCACCCACCCGACCTCGCACGCGCACCTCTGCAAATGAAACAGCAGCGCGAGGATCAGGCAATTGACAAACACTTGGCCTTAGAAAGCGCACAGCTGATCGCACGCGGACCCACCCGACGTCGCACGCGCACCTCTGCAAATGAAACAGCAGCGCGAGGATCAGGCAATTGACAACACAGCAGCGCGAGGATCAGGCAATTGACAACACAGGAGAGAGAGAGAGAGAGAGAGAGAAGGGGGAGAGAGAAGGGGGAGAGAGGGAGAGAGAAGGGGGAGAGAGAAGGGGGAGAGAGAAGAGGGAGAGAGGGGGAGAGAAGGGGGAGAGAAGGGAGAGAGAAGAGAGAGAGAGAGAGAGAGAGAGAAGAGAGAGAGAGAAGGGGGAGAGAGAAGGGGGAGAGAGAGGGAGAGAGAGGGAGAGAAGGGAGAGAGAAGGGAGAGAGAAGGGAGAGAGAGAGAGAGAAGGGGGGGAGAGAGAGAGAGAAGGGGGAGAGAGGAGGGGGAGAGAGAAGGGAGAGGGAGAGAGAGAGAAGGGGGAGAGAGAGAGAGAGAGAGAGAAGGGGGAGAGAGAGACAGAAGGGGGAGAGAGAGAAGGGAGAGAGAGAAGGGGGAGAGAGAGAGAGAGAGAGAAGGGGGAGAGAGAGAGAGAGAGAGAGAGAGAGAAGGGGGGGAGGGAGAGAGGGGGGGGGGAGAGGGATGGAACCGCGGTACCTAAAAAATTGGCCCGTGTACACGGGCTTTAGGACTAGTATTTTATAATTTGCTAGAACACTTTAAGTGAAGACAAAGGGGGAGAGAAATAATGTATGTTTATACTACATGTACATGCACAAGGCTGTGATTAGTTAGCAAGGCTCATTTGTACTGAAAGACGGGGAAATCAATGAAAGCATAAAAAATTAACTAATTTGTTAACACAAAGCTGCATTTATTTTTTTATTTTTCAAAAAGCGTGTAAGATATGAAGTTACAGTTTCATGTAGCTTCCATTTTGTGTTTTATGTCCCTTTAAGTATTGCCAGCGTAAATAAGACTGTAATTGGCAGCTTATAGGAAGACTGGGAAAAAAGGCTGTTTACCAAGAAAAAATATGTTATGAAGTACTTTATTACAATTGTAAATTGCAAATATACACAAAATTACAAACTTGAAACAGGTCCATACATTTTATTTTTGACTATAATGTCCCTTTAATTGATTGACCATGAATGTTGATTACAACTGAAATTGTTGATATAAAACTCATCTATATTCATCTATAGTTCTCTTCATTGGTGACTTTTAAATAAAATATGACTAGGACAAGTTTCCGTAGTGGGTTAATTACAATATGTATGCATGTTGCTGTATTAATTCTATTTTTTTTCAGGCACTGGATAATTTGTAGAAATGCTTATTTTGTAACAAGTAAATACTGATCTCCAAATACCTCATATATAAAAGGACAAAGAAAGGTCATCAGTCTCTCCGGTACTTTGTCAAAAACTGGACACAGTTAATGAGGTTTGTTTGGTACAGCACAAATTTTTAGACACAGATAGAGATCCTTTCAATGGAAACAAATTTGTTTGGCTTTACCAAGTAACTTAGCGATTAATAATAGCTTTGAGATGCAGGTCAGAAGGGTTGTTGTACCAGCTTGCCAACACAATCTAAATTGTACAGCTACTTTAGATCTATAGTCTTTGTGATTACGTAGTGCTGTTAAGTAGAAAATAAGTTCACTTATAAGCACATCTTTCATATTAAAAAGATATTTATAGTTTCTAATTTCATTTTTACCAGCAAACTGCACTATAGAGAAAACAAGTATACAATATTAGAACTGTGAAGTTACTATTTTAATTGATACAGAAAAGACTGTTTCATACATACATAAAAAGATTTTGTTTTCACCAAAAATAATGAATATGTGTGTCAATTAAGGGTACCAATAAAAAAATCACTCTTTTTTTATTTTTTTGGGGGGTGGGGTTGCATTGGCATGAAAATAAATTTAGCAATAAAAACTAATGTAAAGATTTTAAAGGGAATAAATAATCCAGAAATGAAATGCTGTAATGTGTTGTTATATAGTTTATTCACATAAATTAGTATCTATAAAATATCAAATATCAAAAACAGATGAAATAATTTGTCTTTTATTATTACAATAATGAATGAATGAAAGGTTTTTGAGTCCATGCCCTTGCATCAAATGTTCTTTATATTAGCACTTTTCAACCTCTGTGAAAAAGGTTTAGGGTCTTTGTTTCTTTTTGGTTTTAGACAATATTAATTATTAACTTTCGGCCAGATTACGAGTTTTGCGTTATGGCTGGCTCATTAATAACTTGCAAGTTATTTCCACCGCTCAGCTTTAATAGCGCTGCTATAACAGGTTTTCCAAAAACCTGTGTTAGCAGGTAATATGGTTGCGTTAAGCTCAATACCACACACAAATACCAGCGCTGCACAATTTCCCCATAGACATCAATGGGGAGAGCCGGCTAAAAAAAAGCCTAACACCTACAATAAAGGAGCGTAAAGCTCCGTAACACAGCCCCATTGATTCCTATGGGGAAAGAAAAGTTATCTTTACACCTAACACCCTAACATAAACCCGAGTCTAAACACCCCTAATCTGGCGCCCCCAACATCGCCGACACCTACATTACACTTATTAACCCCTAATCTGCCACCCCCTATCTACACTTATTAACCCCTAATCTGCCACCCCCAATTTCGCTGCAACCTACATAAATTTATTAACCCCTAATCTGCCGCCCCCAAAGTCGTCGCTGCCACTATATTAAAGTTATTAACCCCTAAACCTCTGACCTCCCAGATCACTAACACTAAATAAATATATTAAACCATAACCCTAACTTTAATATAATTAAAATAAATCTAAATAAAAATTACTATCATTACCTAACTAATTCCTTTTTAAAACTAAATATTTACCTATAAAATAAACCCTAAGCTAGCTACAATATAACTAATAGTTACATTGTAGCTACCTTAGGTTTTATTGTTATTTCACAGCTAAGTTTGTATTTATTTTAACTAGGTAGACTAGTTAGTAAATAGTTATTAACTATTTACTAACTGCCTAGTCAAAATAAATACAAATTTACCTGTAAAATAAAACCTAACCTGTCTTACAATAACACCTAACATTACACTACAATTAAATAAATTACATTAATTAAATACAATTAACTAAATTACAAAAAAAAATAAACACCAAATTGGACAAAATAAAAAAGAAATTATCAAATATTTAAACTAATTACACCTAATCTAACAGCCCTATCAAAATAAAAAAGCCCCCCCCCCCCAAATAAAAAAAAACCCTAGCCTAAACTAAACTGCCAATAGCCCTTAAAAGGGCCTTTTGCGGGGCATTGCCCCAAAGAAATCGGCTCTTTTACCTGTAAAAAAAAATACAAACAACCCTCCCAACAGTAAAACCCACCACCCACACAACCAAACCCCCCAAATAAAATCCTATCTAAAAAACATAAGCTCCCCATTGCCCTGAAAAGGGCATTTGGATGGGCATTGCCCTTAAAAGGGCATTTAGCTCTTTTTATTTGCCCAAACCCCTAATCTAAAAATAAAACCCACCCAATAAACCCTTAAAAAAACCTAACACTAACCTCAGAAGATCCACTTACAGTTTTTGAAGACCGGACATCCATCCTCATCAAGCCGGGAGAAGTCTTCATCCAAGTGGGCAGAAGTCCTCAACGAAGCCAGGAGAAGTCTTCATCCAAGTGGCAAGAAGTCGTCCTCCAAGCGGGCAGAAGTCTTCATCCAGACGGTATCTTCTATCTTCATCCTTCCGATGCAGAGCGGCTCCATCTTCAAGACATCCGGCGCGGAGCTTTCATCTTCATACAGTCCCAGCCGTACACTGAAGGTTCCTTTAAATGATGTCATCCAAGATGGCGTCCCTTGATTTCCAATTATCTGATAGAATTTTATCAGCCAATCAGAATTAAAACTGAAAAAATCCTATTGGCTGATGCAATCAGCCAATAGGATTGAGCTTCAATCCTATTGGCTGATCCAATCAGCCAATAGGATTGAACTCACATTCTATTGGCTGTTCCAATCTTATTGGCTTTAATTCCGATTGGCTTATAGAATTCTATCAGCCAATCGGAATTCAAGGGACTTCTCCCGGCTTTGTTGAGGACTTCTGCATGCTAGGATGAAGACTTTTCCCGGCTTGATGAGGATGGATGTCCGGTCTTCAAAAACTGTAAGTGGATCTTCGGGGGTAAGTGTTACGTTTTCTTAAGGGTTTATTGGGTGGGTTTTATTTTTAGATTAGCGGTTTGGGCAAAGAAAATGAGCTAAATGCCCTTTTAAGGGCAATGCCCATCCAAATGCCCTTTTCAGGGCAATGGGGAGCTTAGGTTTTTTAGATAGGATTTTATTTGGGGGGTTTGGTTGTGTGGGTGGTGGGTTTTACTGTTGGGGGGTTGTTTGTATTTTTTTTACAGGTAAAAGAGCTGATTTCTTTGGGGCAATGCCCCGCAAAAGGCTGTTTTAAGGGCCATTGGCAGTTTAGTTTAGGCTAGGTTTTTTTTTGTTTTTTTTGGGGGGGGGGGGGCTTTTTTATTTTGATAGGGCTATTAGATTAGGTGTAATTAGTTTAAATATTGATAATTTCTTTTTTATTTTGTGTAATGTAGTTTTTTATTTTTTTTATTTAGTTAATTATATTTAATTAATGTAATTTATTTAATTGTAGTGTAATGTTAGGTGTTAGTGTAAAACAAGTTAGGTTTTATTTTACATTTAAAATTGTATTTATTTTAACTAGGTAGTTAGTGAATAGTTAATAACTATTTAAATAAATACAAACTTAGCGGTGAAATAAAAATAAAACCTAAGCTAGCTACAATGTAACTATTAGTTATATTGTAGCTAGCTTAGGGTTTATTTTACAGGTAAGTATTTAGTTTTAAATAGAAATTATTTAGTTAATGATAGTCATTTTTATTTAGATTTATTTTAATTATATTAAAGTTAGGGGTGTTAGGTTTAGGGTTTGATAACTTTAGTATAGTGGCAGTGGTGACGTTGAGGGCGGCAGATTAGGGGTTAATAATATTTAACTAGTGTTTGCAATGCGGGAGTGCTGCGTTTTAGGGGTTAATATGTTTATTATAGTGGCGACGATGTCCGAAGCAACAGATTAGGGGTTAATTATTTACACTATAATACACTATATTATATTTATAGTGTTTGCGATGCGGGAGGGCCTCGGTTTAGGGGTTAATAGTTAGTTTATGGATGTTAGTGTACTTTGTAACACTTTAGTTATGATTTTTATGCTACAGCTTTGTAGCGCAAAACCCATAACTACTGACTTTAGATGGCGGAACGAATCTTGTCGGTATAGGCTGTTCCACTCACTTTTTGGCCTCCCAGGCAAAAATCGTAATACCGGCGCTATGGAAGTCCCATTGAAAAAGGACTTTTTGAAAGGTGCGGTAGTTGCGTTGCGTTACAGCCAAAAAAGTGTGTGCTACAGCTATACCTGCAAAACTCGCAATAGCAGCGGTAGTGAAAAAGCAGCGTTATGAGCCATAACGTAAAACTCGTAATCTAGCCGTTTCATTGATACGATGGGTCTGGGTCTCTTTTGGGTTTGTTTGATTTGTCTACTGATGTCTGCCAACTTTAAAATAGCAAATAAACCTAATCAAAGGAAATGATGACGATAAACTCTGTGAAAGCTTTTAGATTATATTTATTAGCCCTCTTTTCAATTTTAGTTATTTATTCCATATCCTGTAAAATTGTGTCTATGTAAAACAATTGCAGGTGTTTAGATCATGATACAGTGGAATTAAGTTGTATTAAACTTTTTTTTTTTTAATCATAAGATAATGCAACTGTCATAATATATTTCTGTATTTTTAAAGAAGTGTATCTGTTTAAAAGAGAAATACAAGGAAGAGGTAACATTATCTTTTTACAGTTTCAGGTTTTTAGGTATTCACTATATATAGTTTAATTTCAAATGACTAAAAAGGTACTCAGAGAAGAATACAACATTCACACAAACATTGCAAAGGATAATACTGCTATTAATCTTTTCTCTGAAGGGCAAATAATTCAACAAAATCTCATTTTGGCTTAGGGCGAATAACTCCTGTATACCCGCAGTCCGTAACTCATGGTAAAGACCTGGCCATCGGGTATTAACACTTAATTAAATCTATACGCATCAATGGGCGAAGTTCCAGTCTTTCAAGCAAAGGTTAATTAGACTAGCTGTTTCTAAGGAACAAATCTTAGAGATGTTAATTGACCCTAGCACTTCTGAGTATTCTTCCCCTTAGCAGTTTGCGTGTACTCCATGAATTTCCATTGGTTTTCTTTCAGAATAAACTATTTCAAATGGATCAGATAGTATATATGGGTTTTGTTATAGCTTTACAGTTTTTTAACACGACTACACTTAATGATCCTCACTTTACATCTGCAAAAAATATGACTTTTTTAAGTTTATATGTGTGATTTATGAAATATCAGAAGCCATATTTTGTTGTATATTAAATTACCCCTTTTAGTTAAAGTATAAGTAAAGTTAATAGCTCCAGAATTAATCCATCAGAACAAAATACTAACAGCAATATGGCCGCTAACTTTTTTTAATATTTTTTTTTTCAAAATTAAATTTTTAATCTATATATTTTCTACTACTATTACTGGGTGAACTCCTCCCACCCTCTACTTCCTCTATTTCTGTAATGTGACGTATAGAGTGGTCCCACACGCTCTATACGTATGGCTAATGCTCGTGCACGAAGTCCCTTTCCAATGCGCATGTGCAAATAGTCGTGTCACAGTCTACCGCGCATGCGCTTTGCGGCGATACCGGTATCCGAAACGGTAGCGCGCTTATGCCCATGCGCGAAACTGGAGCGCGCTCCAAACACAATCAGCTGAAAAAAAGGTGAGCATGCGCAGCCTAACGGCCAGAATTTCAGTTGGATAGATAGAAAACGTGACCTAGGCAGAAGCAAATTACTAAATAATGAGCTGATTTAGGAGATAGAAAATGTTTTAATTATTGCGGCAATAACTCTGTAAATAGAAAAATAAGGAGAAAATAATGAATGAAACTGATATTTTTGGGTAAACAAAATTACTGTGGATTGCAAACATGGTAACTTTCACTTTAATGCAAGAAAACTAAATACAGAACTAATAGACATGGAAAATAGTTATTTTGCATTTGCCCTTATTCAGATATATACAACTCTGGGAAAAAATTAAGAGACCATTGCAAAATGATCAGTTACTATTTATAGTTATGTGTCAAATGAATATTTTTGTTGTATTCTATAAACCACTGACTGCATTTCTCCGAAAGTCCAAATAAAAATATTGTCATTTGGAGCGTTTGTTTGCAGAAAATGACAACCTGTTAAAATAATAAAGATGCAGTGTTTTCAGGCATTGAATAAAGTTTATATTCATTTTTAAACAACACTATACTAATGTTTTAACTAAGCAAGTTCAGAAATCAATATTTGGTGGAATAACCCTGATTTTCAATCACAGTTTTTATGTGTCTTAGCATGCTCTTCTCCAATGATCTTCTCCAGTCTTTCACATTGCTTTTGAGTGACTTTATGTCAGGTTACTTTCTCTGACTCGGAGGTGGAGGCCTCAGATGAGGATAGATTTGCCTCCAGTTTTGATGGGACTTCAGGTGATGAATTTACATCAGGAGGGGAGGAACAGACACATACCCTAATAACAAAGGTATACTTAAGGGCATGATTAATTGGGGAGCCAGACCAAAAACAGATAGTGTCAGAATGGAGGCTGCAGCCTCATCCAGGGCCGGTTCTAGGATTTTTGGCCACACAGATGATACATTTTGCACCCCCCCCCCCCATTACATACCATACCATTGCTGGTTTTTACAAAATGTTACAAAGATGTGCTAAAAAGATAATTATTTTACCTATAATTATAATATAATTTCCCATTACCCCATAAAATCATACTGTTAATCTGATTTTTTATCATTATAATAGTTAATTGATTATTTTACAGTTATTAAAGGGACATAATACTCGTATGCTAAATCACTTGAAACTGATGCAGTATAACTGTAAAAAGCTGACAGGAAAATATCAGCTGAGCATCTCTATGTAAAAAAGGAAGATATTTTACCTCACAATTTCCTTAGCTCAGCAGAGTAAGTTCTGTGTAAAAAGTTATACTCAGCTGCTCCCAGCTGCAGGTAAAAAAAATTAAAAAATGAAGAAATGAACAGCAGCCAATCAGCATCAGCAGTGCTGAGGTCATGAACTCTTTTACTGTGATCTCATGAGATTTCACTTAACTCTCATGATATTTCATTGTAAACTTCCCTAAACTGAATAGGGAAATAACATGAGAGTGCACGAGGCTTATCCCTTCAGCTGTCCCAGGACAGACAGCTGCTTAGAAATCCTTTACAATGGGATGTGGCTACTGAGGAACTTTTGAGGTAAAATAATCTTTCTTTTTTACATAGAGATGTTCAGGTGATATTTTCTAGTCAGCTTTTTACAGCTATACTGCATCACTTTCAAGTGTTTAAACATTTAGGTATTATGGCCCTTTAATTAGTACATCACAAGATGTTAGTGACAAAGAGCACATCTCTAAACTTACACAATCACCAAAAAAGGTTTAAAAAACAATATATATATATATATATATATATATATATATATATATATATATATATATATATATATATATACACACAAACACACATATATATATATATATATCATACAAATCCACAGGCTACCAGAGAAAGCCCAGGTAACTCACTTTAGAAATCAACTGGTTATTTACTAACAAATTTACCATGCCAACATCCTGTGCACTTTCAATTCTACAATAATTCAGAAATAGTTTTGTTAATATAAAGTATAACATAATAGCCCCATCTGCAACCCACAGTGTGCTTCTTGACTTGTAAACTATCTTTTTTTTTTTGGGGGGGGGGAGGGAATTTCATGTGAATTTACAAAAAAGTATGGCCCAGATTACGAGTTTTGTGTTAGAGGCTATGAGGTGCTAACGAGCAGTTTTCCCTCACCGCTCACTTTCCTACAGCGCTGGTATTACGAGTTTTCAGAAACCCGTTGTTAAAAGACAAGTGAAAATTGTGCTCATTACCGCACTCCAATACCAGCGCTGCTTAAGTTAGCGGTGAGCTGGTCGTACATGCTCGTGCACAATTTCCCCATAGGAATCAACGGGGATAGCCGGCTGAGAAAAAGTCTAACACCTGCAAAAAAGCAGCGTAAAACTCAGTAACACAGCCCCATTGATTCCTATGGGGAATTTATGTCTACACCTAACACCCTAACATGAACCCCGAGTCTAAACACCCCTAATCTTACACTTAATAACCATAATCTGCCACCCCAGACATCGCCAACACCTACATTATAATTATTAACCGCTAATCTGCCGCACCGGACACCGCCGCCACCTACATTATATGTATTAACCCCTAATATGCTGCCCCCAACATTGCCGACACCTGCCTACTATTTATTAACCCCTAATCTGCCGCCCCCAATGTTGCTGCAACCTACCTACTATATATTAACCTAATCTGCCGCCCCCAACGTCGCCGCCACTATATTAAAGTTATTAACCCCTAAACCTAACCCTAACACCCCCTAACTTAAATATAATTTAAATAAATCTAAATAAATATTACTATCATTAACTAAATTGTTCCTATTTAAAACTAAATACTTACCTGTAAAATAAACCCTAAGATAGCTACAATATAACTAATAGTTACATTGTAGCTAGTTTAGGGTTTATTTTTATTTTACAGGCAAGTTTGTATTTATTTTAACTAGGTACAATAGTTATTAAATAGTTATTAACTATTTACTAACTACCTAGCTAAAATAAATACAAAAGTACCTGTAAAATAAAACCTAACCTAAGTTACACGAGCACCTAACACTGCACTATAATTAAATAAATTAACTAAATTAAATACAATTACCTAAATTAAATTAGCTAAAGTACAAAAAAACAAAACACTAAATTACAGAAAATAATAAACAAATTACAGATATTTAAACTAATTACACCTAATCTAATAGCCCTATTAAAATAAAAAAATCCCCCCCAAAATAAAAAAAACCCTAGCCTAAACTAAACTACCAATAGCCCTTAAAAGGGCCTTTTGCGGGGCATTGCCTTCATAATTTGGATGTGGTTCGGGCCTTGAAGTTCTATCTTCAGGCTACGAAGGAGTTTAGACAGACTTCTTCTTTGTTTGTTGTCTATTCTGGGAAGCGTAGAGGGCAGAAGACCTCGTCTACTTCCTTATTTTTTTGGTTGAGGAGCATTATTCGCTTAGCTTATGAGACAGCGGGACATAAGCCTCCTCAGAGGATTAAGGCTCATTCAACTAGAGCGATGGCTTCCTCTTGGGCCTTCAAGATTGAGGCCTCTATGGATCAAATTTGTAGGGCGGCTACCTGGTCCTCCTTATATACCTTTTCTAAATTTTACAAGTTTGACGTTTTTGCTTTGGCTGAAGCAGCTTTTGGGAGAAAGGTTTTGCAGGCTGTGGTGCCCTCAGAATAGGGTCCGCCTTCTTTTTTTCCCTCCTGTTCATTCATTGTCCTCTGGAGCTTGGGTATATGTTTCCCACAAGTAAGGAATGGAGCCGGGGACTCTCCCTATATTAAGAAGGAAAACATAAATTATGCTTACAGATAATTTCCTTTCCTTCTGTGTGAGGAGAGTCCACTTCCCCCCGCCCGTATTTTGTTCTTCTGGCACCATTTATACTCTGATATTTCTCCTACTGTTCCTTGTTCCTTTGGCAGAATGACTGGGATATGAGGGAAGTGGGGGAGGTATTTAAGCCTTTGGCTGGGGTGCTTTCTCCTGTTGGCCAGGTTCTGTATTTCCACAATTAAGGAATGAAGCTGTGGACTCTCCTCATACAAAAGGAAAGGAAATTATCTGGTAAGCATAATTTATGTTTTCTATATATATATCATATTTTTTTAAATATATGTAAATGTGAAGAACATAGCAATTTTAAGTATTTCCATTAAAAACACATTATAAATTAACAGTAATATTAATGCATGTTTCTCTTGTTAAGTGTATCCAGTCCACGGATCATCCATTACTTGTGGGATATTCTCCTTCCCAACAGGAAGTTGCAAGAGGATCACCCACAGCAGAGCTGCTATATAGCTCCTCCCCTCACTGCCATATCCAGTCATTCTCTTGCAACTCTCAACAAAGATGGATGTAGTAAAAGGAGAGTGGTGTATTATAGTTAGTGACTCACTCTTGCCACCTGTCAGCGATCCATATCCCAGGTGTAGAGAACTGGGAGGCGGATTTTTCATCCGGGGGAATGGGAACTCCATCCGGAGGTGTTTGCTCAATTGGTTCTCCGTTGGGGCAAACCAGAATTGGATCTCATGGCGTCTCGCCAGAACGCCAAGCTTCCTTGTTACGGATCCAGGTCCAGGGACCCAGAAGCGGCACTGATAGATGCTCTAGCAGCGCCTCGATTCTTCAACCTGGCTTATGTGTTTCCACCATTTCCTCTGCTCCCTCGTCTGATTGCCAAAATCAAACAGGAAAGAGCATTGGTGATATTGATAGCGCCTGCGTGGCCACGCAGGACCTGGTATGCAGACCTAGTGGACATATCATCCTTTCCACCATGGACTCTGCCTCTGAGACAAGACCTTCTAATACAAGGTCCTTTCAATCATCCGAATCTACTTTCTCTGAGACTGACTGCATGGAGATTGAACGCTTGATCCTATCAAAGCGTGGCTTCTCCGAGTCAGTAATTGATACCTTAATACAGGCACGTAAGCCTGTCACCAGGAAAATTTACCATAAGATATGGCGAAATATCTTCATTGGTGTGAATCCAAGAATTACTCATGGAGTAGGGTTAGGATTCCTAGGATATTGTCCTTCCTCCAAGAGGGTTTGGACAAAGGATTATCAGCTAGTTCTTTAAAGGGACAGATTTCTGCTCTGTCTATTCTTTTACACAAGCGTCTGGCAGAAGTTCCAGACGTTCAGGCATTTTGTCAGGCTTTAGTTAGAATTAAGCCTGTGTTTAAACCTGTTGCTCCTCCATGGAGCTTAAACTTGGTTCTTAAAGTTCTTCAAGGTGTTCCGTTTGAACCCCTTCATTCTATTGATATCAAACTTCTTTCATGGAAAGTTCTTTTTCTGATGGCTATTTCCTCGGCTCGAAGAGTCTCAGAGTTATCTGCCTTACATTGTGATTCTCCTTATCTGATCTTTCATTCAGATAAAGTTGTTCTGCGTACAAAACCTGGGTGGTTTCTAACAAGAATATCAATCAAGAGATTGTTGTTCCATCATTCTGTCCTAACCCTTCTTCAAAGAAGGAACGTCTTTTGCATAATCTAGACGTAGTCCGTGCCTTGAAGTTTTACTTACAGGCTACTAAAGATTTTCGCCAAACATCTAACCTGTTTGTTGTTTACTCTGGACAGAGGAGAGGTCAGAAGGCCTCGGCAACCTCTCTTTCTTTTTGGCTTCGGAGTATAATCCATTTAGCCTATTAGACTGCTGGACAGCAGCCTCCTGAAAGGATTACAGCTCATTCTACTAGAGCTGTGGCTTCCACCTGGGCCTTTAAAAATGAGGCCTCTGTTGAACAGATTTGCAAGGCTGCAACTTGGTCTTCCCTTCATACTTTTTCCAAATTTTCCAAATTTTATACTTTTGCTTCTTCGGAGGCTGTTTTGGGGAGAAAGGTTCTACAGGCAGTGGTTCCTTCCGTTTAATTTCCTGCCTTGTCCCTCCCATCATCCGTGTACTTTAGCTTTGGTATTGGTATCCCACAAGTAATGGATGATCCGTGGACTGGATACACTTAACAAGAGAAAACATAATTTATGCTTACCTGATAAATTTATTTCTCTTGTAGTGTATCCAGTCCACGGATCATCCATTACTTGTGGGATATTCTCCTTCCCAACAGGAAGTTGCAAGAGGATGATCCGTGGACTGGATACACTACAAGAGAAATAAATTTATCAGGTAAGCATAAATTATGTTTTTAAGGTATTTGACTGGGAAAGGGCTCAAAAGTGTATATATTTTTATATGTATAAATGTGTTTATATGTGTGTATATATGCATAACATATAAATACACATGTATAAACATGTATACAACACACACACACACAGACATTGGAGCCCTTTCCTGTCAAACACTTTGGGGCCGGTTTATCAAGCTCCCAAGTTATGAAGCAGCGGTCTAAAGACCACTGTTCCATAACTTGTCCGCCCGCTCTGAGGCCGCGGACAGAAATCAACCCAATCAAATACAATTGTGTTGTGAACTGCTGGTGCAATGCCGCCCCGTGCAGATTTGCAGCCAATCGGCCGCTAGCAGGGGGTGTCAGTCAACCCAATCGTATTCAGAGCAGGCGGACAAGTTATGGAGCAGCGGTCTTTAGACTGCTGCTTCATAACTTCTGTTTGGCTCGCCGGAAACAAGGGGCATCAAGCTCCATACGGTTTACTTGTGCTGAAGTCGTGCTAAGCCGTGCTAAATATTCTAGCACAGTTTTGGCTTTCACTCGAGCACAAACTATAACTTTTAACTTCTAATACCAGGTCAAATTAGCATGGTCATGATATCCATTGAAAGTATAGGCTACGATCAAGCGAAGTCGGCTGTACTAACACTTCTCTGTTTAACACATTTTACCATGAACTCGTAATTTAAAAGTTGTGTTGCTAATGTTAGCATGGTGAAGCAATATTGGTTTTCACACACTCTATCTGTCTACCAGTTTATGTACTATATAAATATTTATTGTTGATAAACATATTTGCTTTATTTTATATTACAGAAAGGAACTCAATGATATTGCCCAAATAAAGGAAAAAGAAAACTTAAAAAAAGACTTTGAAATGAAAGAAAAAAGAAAGGATTACCAAGCTAGAAAAATGCATTACCTCCTCAGCACTAAACAGGTTAGTATACAGTGCCATTCACTGACAAGTCATGTAAAGCACTAGGGACTCAGAACCTGACAAAGACAAAGCAGCGTACTGAATAGGACATGACTACTTGAAACGATATCACAAAAACGCAACTTCTACTTCAATTAAATAGTTCTTTCTATGTCAGGGCAGATAGCATGACTTCTTTATAATGGCATCGCATCTATGTGTAGGATACAGCAGCATTGCTAGGGAGAAGCGTATAAGTCATCAGTTTGAGAACAAAAAAGCATTAGCTGACAGCACAAACTCATTTTAAATGTCTTGTTGTCATGTTATCACTTTTATTATGCGCTAAGTGCTTATATTACCCTAATAGCCTAGTTTGATGTAAATTACATTTATATAGCTCCAATACTGTAATAATAATACTAGTAATATTATTATACATAGCTACATTTTTGTTTCTATTAAACTGTTTATTAAATCAGTTTCATTCCATATTGTCTCTCCTTCTCACAGGCTGTGACAGATGCAGTGCACACTCACAGATCAGCAATATTGTCCACTTTTTTTTTTTACAACTATATAATGTACTTCAGGTTAGTGTAGGGTTGCCACCATGTTTTCCTGAACACTTATGAGTTACACATGCTGCAGGGTGTGCAGCTGGGGAACATGTATTGTGTTTCTGGACAGCACTATTCATATTCCTCCCTGCACACCCTGCAGCATGTGTAACTTATAAGTGTTCTCTATTTTAAGGGACGGGTGGCAACCCTAGTTAGTGTGCATGATACAGCAAGTGAGCTTTATATTTGTGCATTGTTACACAGTTTTACAGTTACACAAAATATATATTTAAAAAAAAAACACTCAACAATAATATAGAACAATGCATCCACAGCAAAAATGTATAGCTCCTGCTTTGTATCATGCGCCCTAAGCACATTATACAGTTGTAAAAAATAGGCAATATTACTGATCTGTGAGTGTGCACATCTTCTGTCACAGGCTGTGAGAATACCTCAGTTCCAATATGGCAGCCCCCAGTGCAAAGAGGCGGAGCTTCAGTATATGGCACCTTTAGGAGAACAGATTTAAAAAGAGCTGCAGGAAAAGGATAAAAAATTTCCTTTTTAAGTAGAAGCATTTTTGTAATAAACGTACATTTGCTTCTAGTGAAGTTATTACTGTTTTAGCGGCATATACACATATGCTGTGCATGTTACAGGTATTGGCATTCAGAATACACTCCTGATTAGAGAATCATTGGTCAAATATGTGCATATGGTATTTAAACAGTGATAGATTTTGTTCTAAACATTTTTGCTAATACAAGTATATTGCAAAAATGCTCCTTTTCAAAATGGAAATCCTAACATGAAGTTCAAGGCATAATTGCTTACTGGCTGATAAGCAGATCGCTCTTCTATTGGTATACAGTTCCGTGCCTCACAATAGAAAACAAAAGAAAAAAGCAATGTTTTACTTTTCTTGGTATAGGTATTTTTTATCCATATTTCTGTAGATTATTTATTATGTATCTATGAAATTATTTTTATATATATTTATTGCTAAGCATATATTAATCTTGTGATTTGTTTAATAATAATAACGCATGTCCCTTTCATACATGCATCTGTAGAACAGACATTTGGTCTTTTATAAATTGCCTCTATGCGCTTATTTATCAAGCACTTTTAGGGCTCCGTGTACTAAGGGGCGTATGAACAAGCTTTTCAACTTTAGACCCTGTTTGCACAGCTTTGAACAGGTAGCGGACCCAGTACATCTGCAGCCTAGATGCCCCCTTCTCTCTCGCGTGCTCATGGTGATTTCAAAACCTAATGTCAGAGGTGGCACGTGCGAGCCCCCAAGGGCTCAAAAACAGTTTTTGCTGCTTAGTACATTAAGGCCTTAGGGCTAGATTTATTAATGGTTGAGCGGACATGATTTGCGTATGCTGTCGGCATTTATCATACACAAGCATTTCTAGTGAAATGCTTGTGCAATGCCGCCCCTTGTTCACCGGTGGCCAATCAGCCACTAGCAGGGGGTGTCAATCATCGCAATCGGATCGGGATGATTTCAGTGGTGGCAACCACTGTTTATTATCTTACGTTTCAGGCGAGACGGAAACGATGGGCGTAGGAACCAGAGTTCCTCAAGCCAGAGGCCCGAGGTGCCCAAAAGGGCCCCAAGACCGGAGGTGCCCACCAGAGGCTGCTTAATAAATCTACCCCTTAGTCTCTTTTTTCCTTTTTGTCAGGTGAAACTATTTCAAACATTATATTATTGGTTAACAAATGTAATGCTATTCACTTACACTGTTGGTTTAATAGTACAATAAATAAATCAGTTGATAAGAGAACCTCTCAAATATTTTAATATTAAAGGGACATAAAACCCAATATTTTGCTTTATGATTCAGACAGAACATACAATGTTAAACCATTTTCCAATGTACTTCTTTTATCAACTTGTCTTAGTTTTCTTGTTATCCTTTGTTAAAAAGCAGGCAGATTAGATCAGGAGTGTGCACGTGTCGGCAGCACTATATGGTAGCCGTTTTGCAGCAATGTTATACAATAGCAAGAGCACTAGAGGGCAGCACTATTTCCTGTCATGTAGTGCTCCAGACGTGCACGCTACCTATCTAGATATCTCTTCAACAAAGAGTAACATGAGAACAAATTTGATAATAGAAGTAGATTGGAAAGTTTAAAATGTAAACTCTTATTTAAATCATAAAAGAACATTTTTGGGTTTCATGTCCCTTAAATATTTATAAAATAAAGCCTATTATTACTGTTATGGGTAAAATGTCACTTTTTTAATGTAAGAATATAGTGTGTCTTTTGTTCTATAGCATTTAGTGTACCTAAGGGTTTCTTTTGTTCCATTTTAAGCAAAATGGTGCCATAAATTCTGCTTTCGTTCATTGATCTGCAGGACGCAAGAGGGCAGCTGCTTTTGTTGTATGGCTTTGTGTTGTAGTTTAAAGGGACAATCTAGTCCAAAATAAACTTTCATGATTCAGATAGAGAATGTAATTTTAAACAATTTTCCAATTTACTTTTATCACCAATTTTGCTTTGTTCTCTTGGTATTCTTAGTTGAAAGCTTAACCTAGGAGGTTCATATGCTAATTTCTTAGACCTTGAAGCCCTCCTCTTTCAGAATGCATTTTAACAGTTTTTCACCACTAGAGGGCGTTAGTTCACATATTTCATATAGATAGCACTGTGCTCGTGCACGTGAAGTAATCTGGGAGCAGGCACTGATTGGCTAGACTGCAAGTCTGTCAAAAGAACTGAAAAAAGGGGCAGTTTGCAGAGGCTTAGATACAAGATAATCACAGAGGTTAAAAGTATATTATTATAAATGTGTTAGTTATGCAAAACTGGGGAATGGGTAATAAAGGGATTATCTGTCTTTTAAAACAATAAAAATTCTGGTGTAGACTGTCCCTTTAAGGTTGAACGATTTGTGTGACCATAAAGTGGAATTATTGTTTTTCTGAACATTCAACATATTCACCAGTGCACTCAAAATATAGGCAGTTTTCTTATTAAAAATCAACTTGTCAGTCATTCCACACTTTTGGCAAAGATTCAGGTGTTCAGAAAGCAAGTAGAGGAGGAAGTAATCACAGTCTGTTGATGTGCAAACCCCTTTACTTTCCCAGTTCATTCTATTTAAACAGTGTTATTGTCTTGAATAATTGAAATCAGATCCTACTTTTTTCCAGATTTACTGTAGCACCCTTTACTGGAACCTATGATATAACACGGCATCCCATATAAAATCAACTATCAAGAATATTGGTTGGAATGACTCAATATACAAAACAGCAGATGCTGTTTTAAACTCTTGCATGAGCCTCATTACAACAATGTAAGAAGCAGTGGTCATCTGACCTGCGCTTCTTAAAGGGACATGAAGCCCAACATTTTTCTCATTTTTCATGATTCAAATAGATGTGATTTTAATCAACTTTCCAATTTACTTTTTTTTATCCAATTTGCTTCATTCTCATGGTATCCTTTTTGAAGGAGCAGCTATGCACTACTGGGAGCTATATGAAGATATTTGGTGAACCAATGAATGAAAAAAGGCATTTTTGTGCAGCCACAAATCAGCAGCTACCTCCCAGTAATGCATTGCTGTTCATGTGCCTATCTACATATGCTTTTAAACTAAGGATACCAAGAGAATGAAGCAATTTAGATAATAGAAGCAAATTGGAAAGTTGTTTAAAATCACATGCGCTGTCTGAATCATTAAAGAAAGATTTTGGGTTTCATGTTCCTTTAACCTCACTGCCACCTCTGAGGTGTTGGAAATAAAACACCCCCTGAACGAACATGTCTCAATGTTCACTTGTGAGGTGCTGCAAAAGCAAGTCCTTGTGCAATGCTACAACCTGGCAGATGAGGACCTGTGTCTGATGCCCGTTTTCCACCCAAAGACATCAATAATTGCTTCAGTAATAGGGAATAAGAATGTTAGAGCCTTTTGATACAGAGAAGGACAATTTATCTATGTATTTTTCTCAAGAAAGGCTCAGGACTAGTTGTAGTATCATCATCACATACTGGTTATGTTTTAGGGCCCGATGATCTAAAGCTCTTCACATTGGCAAGATGATCTAAGGTGTCCCGTCAGTACTGCAAGGTCCCTCAAACAGTTTCAGAAAGGCAAATTTAAGCTTGATAGCTGTTTATCTCAGTATGCAGGGTTCCGGATATGAAGGAGAGACAGCTGCATTGCAATATAAAGCTCAAAAAATAACCTCAATTTTGTATGCGATTTCTCTCCATCCCGGCGAGATTTTGATCATCAGACCCTTAGTGTTAAGGGTGATTGCCTTGTAGCATGACACACTGCACTAACACTAGTAGAAAAACGTGATGTTCTGTAAAGCACCAGTCTAGTAGAACATGCAGGTCAATCTGTGTCACATGAGATCAGCCAATTGAAACTAGTTCATCAGATCCATCCAAGGCTTCTCTGGGACTTAGGGTTGAGTCAGCTTGTAAAGGAGGTTGATGTCCTCCTCAACATACTCTGATCTGTTGTAGGTATGTTGCAGACACATGGCTACAGGAGTTGGGGTCTTATCTGCAGTGAGATGTGAGTATGTTGCTTGTAATTGGACTGTTGGGTCAGGGTTCTGGTCCAATGTGAGTATGTCTCTTATTGAGGACCTAAAGGCCATGGGGTCTGATCTGACATATGATGTGGCTATATGGCTTATAGAGTGGCTGCAGGGCCAAAGGATTTGCTCTGGGGTGTGACAGGGAAAGGGTCTGATCTGGGTATGTTGCTTGTAATGTAAACACATTTCATGGTCAGGGGTTAGATCTGAGATCTGATGTAGAGATGTAACTCACAGGGACTTTAGGGCCAGAAATTTAGTTTTATGCCTGATGTGAGCATTTGACTAAAAGGCTGATCTGAGGTCTAATGTCTGTATGTGACTGTGAAAGGCTTTGTTTGATATATTAATGTGACCACCAGTGGCTGCAGGGCTTTGTGGTTTATTGTTCCTGTTGCATGGAGGTATACAGTGTCATAGTGAATCAGCTGGTGTTGTTTGAAAGCGCACTGGACCTTAAAGAGTTATTAAATTCAAAATATAATTCCATACATAATTAAACATATGTGCAATGCACCTTTCATTAGTTATTTTGTCTGTTTTTTGTAATTTAACTCTGAAAATTGTGCATCCTATGAAATGCAGAACCCAAACGCTCTTACATGCTGCACAGTGATTGTTTGATATATGCAGAATCTGTTTTCATATCTGTCCCCATTTGGCCACAATAAAGTAGATGGGTGGATCCAGGAAATAAAAAAATCAATACACATTTTCCAGACAAAATGACACTTAAATGCTGTATACAGATTGTTTAAAATGCAGTAATGTGTAATTTGCTTTATTCTGCCGGTATCCTTAGTTGACTGGCTGTTGATTGGTGGCTGCACGCAAATTGCTTCTTTTCATTGGTTCCCCAGATGTGCTGAGATGTGCTCATCAAGGGCTCCCAGTAGTGCATTGCTGCTCATTCAACAAAGGATACCAAGAAAATGAAGCAAACTTGAAAATAGAAGTAAAGTTGTTTAAAATTAAATGGATACTCAATCCAAAATTTGTCTTTAATGATTCGGATAGAACAAGAAATTTTAAGCAACTTTTTAATTTACTCCTATTATCAATTTTTCTTCATTCTTAGGAGCCGGACCATTGTAGTCACCAATAAGCAAGCGCTATCCAGGGTGCTGAACCTAAATTGGGACATCTCTTAAGCTTTACATTCCTGCTTTTTAAATAAAGATAGCAAGAGAGAAGAAAAAGTGATAATATAATAGGAGTAAATTAGTAAGTTGCTTAAAATTGCATGCTCTATCTAAATCATGAAAGAAGAAAATTGGGTTTAGTATTGTTTAGTTTTGGTTTCATGGCCCTTTAATAGGGTGATTATTGGCCCCTTGATTTCTACATCTTCTTTAGCAGTCAATGGATTTCAAGGCTTTTTGAGGGGTTAGAGGAGGGTTCTTTAAACCGCGGGTCGGACCCATTACTGGGTCGCAACACCATGTTTACTGGGTCGTGACTTGTGTGTGTGTTATATGGGAGTGTGTGTTTTATGGGAGTGTGTGTTTTATGGGAGTGTGTGTTTTAGAAGTATGTGTGTGTGTTGTAGAAGTATGTGTGTGTGTTGTAGGAGTATGTGTGTGTGTTGTAGGAGTATGTGTGTGTGTTGTAGAAGTGTGTGTGTGTTGTATGAGAGTCTGTGTGTGTGTTGTAGGAGTGTGTGTGTGTTGTAGGAGTGTGTGTGTTAGAAGAGTGTGTGTGTGTTGTAGAAGTGTGTGTGTTGTATGAGTGTGTGAGTGTGTGTTGTATGAGTGTGTGTGTGTGTTGTATGAGTGTGTGAGTGTGTGTTGTAAGAGTGTGTGTTGTGTTGTAGGAGAGTGTGTGTGTGTGTTGTATGTGTGTGTGTGTTGTAGAAGTGTGTGTGTGTTGAATGAGAGTCTGTGTGTGTGTTGTAGGAGTGTGTGTGTGTGTTGTAGAAGAGTGTGTGTGTGTTGTAGAAGTGTGTGTGTGTGTTGTAGAAGTGTGTGTGAGTGTGTGTTGTATGAGTGTGTTGTAGGATAGTGTGTGTTATTAACTTTTACAACACTTTCAAGTTAGACTACAATCAGGAATAAAGTATGCCCACATTTAGCCACTTTACCAAAAAATTGTGACTATGGTTGTATATTATTTCAGAACTTTTCACAAAAGTATATGGTATCTTGGCACTGGGTCTTGGGAAAAAAAGTTTGAATAACCCAGGGTTAGAGGGCTGCTGATTGTTAGCAGTGTATAGTATTTTACATGTCTTTAAACAAATGACCCTGCATGCTTTTTTTTTTACTATGCACATATTGGTTTGATATGTTTTATACATATAACAGGCAATACAAATTGTCATAGATGTCGATTTTAACTTATTTGCTGTCAGCCATAAGCCATATTGGCACCAGGAGAGTTAATCTTTTTTGAGTCTCAAGGTCAGCTTAGTCTTTAAGTTCCCAGGTATGGAAATGTATATATAACATAATTATCAACATATATTTTGTATAAGCATCATGCATTCCAAAGTGAGCTTCTGAACTAAGCTGACTGTAATTCTGATCCATAAATAATGTTTTCTACTCCATCTACTGGCTGTTATTGTTCATAAAATAAATTACATTTTACAGTATGTGCTGAGAAACATTATGTTGTCTACTTTATGAAAAAATGTTAGAACTTAGCCTGGAAAAAGGTTTAATTTAGAGCCACTTGCTTCCGTTTTTGATAGTGTGTCGATATGTTTTGTAAAGTAAAATATTTAGTTAACTTGATTAATTTTAAAATAAAATTAAAAATATGACATTCATAATTAATTTAACTATAGCTCTCATTGTTAGTTTGCTTTAAGTATGAACAAAACTCAGCTATTTTGTTGTTTTTTCTAAATCTCAATAACTTAGCCTTCAACATTAGTAAATTTGTAATGCTCCATAAAAATAGTGTGCAAAATAAATACTTGTGTATGTTTAAAATAAAATGATTACAGTTTGCATGACTAAATGTAATTTGTATGCAGACATATTAATGTTTGTAATTTAATAGCTAAGAAAACTGTAATAAACTTTAATATTTTTGCTTCAAAATTTATTTGATCTAAATGGGAATATTGAATAAAATTAATAAAATTACTTTCATAAATTGCTACTTAAAATTTATTATATCTTCAATTGCAGTTTAATTAAATTTGTTTGTGTTTTGTTTTATTAACATATTTTTTTTCCTTAAAGGTACAGTCAATTTAAAATTAAACTTTCATGGTTCAGATATGGCATGCAATTTTAATCAATTTCCAAAGTACTTTTCTTTCATGTAATTGGCAAGAGTCCATGAGCTAGTGACGTATGGGATATACAATCCTACCAGGAGGGGCAAAGTTTCCCAAACCTCAAAATGCCTATAAATACACCCCTCACTACACCCACAATTCAGTTTTACAAACTTTGCCTCCTATGGAGGTGGTGAAGTAAGTTTGTGCTAAGATTTCTACGTTGCCATGCGCTTCTCAGCATTTTGAAGCCCGATTCCTCTCAGAGTACAGCGAATGTCAGAGGGATGTGAAGGGAGTATCACCTATTGAATGCAATGGTCTTCCTAACGGGGATCTATTTCATAGGTTCTCTGTTATCGGTCGTAGAGATTCATCTCCTACCTCCCTTTTCAGATCGACGATATACTCTCATATACCATTACCTCTACTGATAACTGTTTCAGTACTGGTTTGGCTATCTGCTTTATGTGGATGGGTGTCTTTTCGGTAAGTATGTTTTTTATTACTTAAGACACCCCAGCTATGGTTTGGCACTTTATGCATTTATATAAAGTTCTAAATATATGTATTGTACTTATATTTGCCATGACTCAGGTTCATGTATTTCCTTGCGCAGATTGTTAGTTTCATATTTGGGGAAAATAAACATTTTAAGAAATATTTTTCTTACCTGGGTATTTAGTCTTTTTTCAAACTTGACTACATTTTTCTTGCAGATAGCGGGTAGTATTAGGCCCGCGGGTGCGCCAAATGCTAGACTTTGGCGCAAAAGTATGTCCGTTGATGCAAGTTCGTCATTTCCGGCGTCGTAGATGACGCCGAGTCTTTACACAGGGTTGTGTCATTAGTGACGCAAGTGTGTCATTTCCGGATGTTGTTGTTTTTCATAAATTTTATACCTCATTACTTTTTGCCTCTTGCCTTTCTCTATGTCAGAGGGCTATGCTATTTGCATTTTTTCCAATTCCTGAAACTGTCATATAAGGAAATTTATATTTTTGCTTTATATGTTGTTTTTTTCTTTTACATTTTGCAAGATGTCTCAATCTGATCCTGTCTCTGAAGTATCTTTTGGAACTTTGCTGCCTGACATCGGTTCTACCAAAGCTAAGTGCATTTGTTGTAAGATTGTGGAAATTATATCTCCAAATGTCATTTGTAATAGTTGTCATGATAAACTTTTACATGCAGATAATGTGTCCATCAGTAATAGTACATTGCCGGTTGCAGTACCTTCAACTTCTAATGTACATGATATACCTATGAATTTTAAAGAATTTGTTACTGATTCTATTCAGAGGGCTTTGTCTGCATTTCCACCTTCTAATAAACGAAAAAGGTCTTTTAAAACTTCTCATAAAGTTGATGAAATTTCAATTGACCGACAACATAATGATTTATCCTCCTCTGATGAGGATCTATCTGATTCAGAAGATCCTTCCTCAGATATTAACACTGACAAATCTACTTATTTATTTAAAATGGAGTATATTCGTTCTTTGTTAAAAGAAGTGTTAATTACTTTGGATATTGAGGAAGCCAGTCCTCTTGATGTTAAGACTAGTAAACGTTTAAATGCTGTTTTTAAACCTCCTGTGGTTACTCCAGAGGTTTTTCCTATTCCTGATGCTATTTCTGATATGATTTCTAAGGAATGAAATAAGCCGGGTACTTCTTTTATTTCTTCTTCAAGGTTTAAAAAATTGTATCCTTTGCCAGCAATTTCAATAGAGTTTTGGGAAAAGATCCCCAAAGTTGATGTGGCTATTTCTACTCTTGCTAAACGTACCACTATTCCTATGGTAGACAGTACTTCTTTTAAAGATCCTTTAGATAGGAAACTTGAATCTTATCTAAGAAAAGCCTATTTATATTCAGGTCATCTTCTTTTCTGATGTTGTGGTTGCTTCAACTTTTTGGTTGGAGAATTTAGCGCAACAAGAATTGGATTCTGACATATCTAGCATTGTTCGCTTGCTGCAACATGCTAATCATTTTATTTGTGATGCCATTTTTGATATTAGCAAAATTGATGCAAAACAGAAAGAGAAGCAGTCTGCCAGGAACGAACAGCAGCATCAATAGCTTGTTCTATGGCCCGGTTACCACCTGGAAGTAGCTTCTTTCTGCCCAATTGTGCTTTTCACAGAGGGAAACTTTCCTGTAGTATATCAGTCTGATCCCGCCGACAAGGTCAGTCCAGCCCCGAAATACCAGGCAATTCTCTTCTGAACAAGGAAAAGGCAACACCAGACGATCGTTTCGGCCTTCTGTGGGCATCGTCAGTGAGGTGCAGCCATATTCCTCTAAGCACATTGGGCAAGGAGTCCACGTCTGGTTTCCCCCATCACCCATAGGGAGACTATCCCCAGGGTCATATTTACATATGCAAAACAGAAAGAGAAGCAGTCTGCCAGGAATGAACAGCAGCATCAATAGCTTGTTCTATGTCCCGGTTACCACCTGGAAGTAGCTTCTTTCTGCCCAATTGTGCTTTTAACAGAGGAAAACTTTCCTGTAGTATATCAGTCTGATCCCGCCGACAAGGTCAGTCCATCCCCGAAATACCAGGCAATTCTCCTCTGAACAAGGAAAAGGCAACCCCAGACGATCGTTTCGGCCTTCTGTGGGCCTCGTCAGTGAGGTGCAGCCATATTCCTCTAAGCACATTGGGCAAGGAGTCCACATCTGGTTTCCCCCATCACCCATAGGGAGACTATCGTCATATTTACATATGCAAAACAGAAAGAGAAGCAGTCTGCCAGGAACGAACAGTAGCATCAATAGCTTGTTCTATGTCCCGGTTACCACATGGAAGTAGCTTCTTTCTGCCCAATTGTGCTTTTAACAGAGGAAAACTTTCCTGTAGTATATCAGTCTGATCCCGCCGACAAGGTCAGTCCATCCCCGAAATACCAGGCAATTCTCCTCTGAACAAGGAAAAGGCAACCCCAGACGATCGTTTCGGCCTTCTGTGGGCCTCGTCAGTGAGGTGCAGCCATATTCCTCTAAGCACATTGGGCAAGGAGTCCACGTCTGGTTTCCCCCATCACCCATAGCGAGACTATCCCTAGGGTCATATTTACATATGCAAAACAGAAAGAGAAGCAGTCTGCCAGGAACGAACAGCAGCATCAATAGCTTGTTCTATGGCCCGGTTACCACCTGGAAGTAGCTTCTTTGTGCCCAATTGTCCTTTTCACAGAGGAAAACTTTCCTGCAGTATATCAGTCTGAACCCACCGACAGGGTCAGTCCAGCCCCGAAATACCAGGCAATTCTCCTCTGAACAAGGAAAAGGCAACCCCAGACGATTGTTTCGGCCTTCTGTGGGCCTCGTCAGTGAGGTGCAGCCATATTCCTCTAAGCACATTGGGCAAGGAGTCCTTCTATCTTCGTATGCAAATTAATATGACCCTGAGGAAGTCTCCCTATGGGTGATGGGGAAAACCAGACGTTGACTCCTTGCCCAGTGTGCTTAGAGGAATGTGGCTGCACCTCACTGACGAGGCCCATAGGAGGCTGAAACGATCGTCTGGGGTTGTCATGTTCCTTGTTCAGAGGAGAATTGCCTGGTATTTCGGGGCTGGACTGACCTTACTTGAAGGGATCAGACTGATATACTTCAGGAAAGTTTTCCTCTGTTAAAAGCACACCGGTCTAAAAGAGGCTGCTTCCGGGTGGTAGCTGATGAGCTGCTGTTCGTTCCTGGTAGAGCGCTTCTATCTTCGTATGCAAATTATCAAAATTGATGTTAGATCCATGTCTTTAGCTATTTTAGCTAGAAGAGCTTTGTGGCTTAAATCTTGGAATGCTGTTATGACATCTAAGTCTAGATTACTATCAGTTTCTTTCCAAGGTAATAATTTATTTGGTTCTCAGTTGGATTCTATTATTTCAACTGTTACTGGGGAAAAGGGAGTTTTTTGCCTCAAGATAAAAAACCTAAGGGGAAATCTAAGGCTTCTAACCGTTTTCGTTCCTTTCGTCAAAATAAGGAACAAAAATCTAATCCTTCCCCCAAGGAATCTGTTTCCAATTGGAAGACTTCCTCAAATTGGAATAAATCCCAGCCATTTAAGAAACCAAAGTCAGCCCCTAAGTCCGCATGAAGGTGCGGCCCTCATTCCAGCTCAGCTGGTAGGGGTCAGATTAAGATTTTTCAAGGATGTTTGGATAAATTCTGTCCAAAATCAATGGATTCAGAGCATTGTCTCTCAGGGGTATCGAATAGGATTCATAGTAAGACCTCCTGTGAGAAGATTTTTTTCTCTCATGTATCCCAGCAAATCCAGTAAAAGCTCAGGCTTTCCTGAAGTGTTTCAGACCTGGAGTTTTCAGGGGTAATCATGCCAGTTCCTTTTCAGGAAAAAGGTCTGGGGTTTTATTCAAATCTATTGATTGTCCCAAAGAAGGAAAATTCATTCAGACCAGTTCTGGATCTGAAAATTTTGATAGTTATATAAGAGTACCAACTTTCAAGATGGTGACTATAAGGACTATTCTGCCTTTTGTTCAGCAAGGACATTATATGTCCACAATAGACTTGCAGAATGCATACCTTCATATTCCGATTCATCCAGATCATTATCAGTTCCTGAGATTCTCTTTTCTAGACAAGCATTACCAATTTGTTGCTCTTCCATTTGGCCTAGCAACAGCTCCAAGAATCTTTTCAAAGGTTCTCGGTGCCCTGCTCTCTGTAACCAGAAAACAGGGTATTGCGGTGTTTCCTTATTTGGACGATATCTTGGTACTAGCTCAGTCTTTATGTTCTGCAGAATCTCACACAAATCAACTAGTGTTGTTTCTTCGGAAACATGGTTGGAGGATCAATTTACCAAAAAGTTATTTGATTCCTTAGACAAGGGTCACCTTTTTAGGTTTCCAGATAGATTCAGTGTTCATGACTCTGTCTCTAACAGACAAGAGATGTTTGAAATTTGTTGCAGCCTGTCGGCACCTTCAGTCTCAGTCATTCCCTTCAGTGGCTATGTGCATGGAAGTTTTAGGCCTCATGACTGCAGCATCGAACGTGATTCCTTTTGCTCGTTTTCACATGAGACCTCTCCAGCTTTGTATGCTAAATCAATGGTGCAGGGATTATACAAGCTATCACAATTAATATCCTTAAATCCCAATGTTCAACAATCTCTGATGTGGTGGTTAAATCACCAGCGTTTAGTTCAAGGGGCTTCTTTTGTTCGGCCAACCTGGACTGTGATCACTACAGATGCAAGTCTTTCAGGTTGGGGAGCTGTTTGGGGATCTCTGACAGCACAAGGGGTTTGGAAATCTCAAGAGGCGAGATTACCAATCAATATTTTAGAACTCTGTGCAATTCTCAGGGCTCTTCAGTTTTGGCCTCTGTTGAAGAGAGAGCCGTTCATTTGTTTTCAGATAATATCACAACTGTGGCATATGTCAATCATCAGGGTGGGACTTGCAGTCCCCAAGCTATGAAAGAAGTATCTCGGATACTTGCTGGGGCGGAATCCAGCTCCTTTCTAATCTCTGTGGTGCATATCCCAGGTGTAGACAATTGGGAGGAGGATTATCTCAGCCGTCAGACTTTACATCCGGGGGAGTGGTCCCTCCATCCAGATGTGTTTTCTCAGATTGTTCAGATGTGGGGTCTTCCAGAGATAGATCTGATGGCCTCTCATCTAAACAAGAAACTTCCCAGATACCTGTCCAGGTCCAGGGATGTTCAGGCAGAAGCAGTGGATGTGCTGACTTCCTTGGTGTTATCAACCTGCTTATATTTTCCCGCCTCTAGTTCTTCTTCCGAGAATGATCTCTAAAATCATCATGGAACAATCGTTTGTGTTGCTGGTGGCTCCAGCATGGCCTCACAGGTTTTTGTATACGGATCTTGTTCGGATGTCCAGTTGCCAACCTTGGCCACTTCCGTTAAGGCCGGACCTACTGTCTCAAGGTCCGTTTTTCCATCAGGATCTCAAGTCATTAAATTTGAAGGTATGGAAATTGAACACTTAGTGCTAAGCCATAGAGGTTTCTCTGACTCAGTGATTAATACTATGTTACAAGCTCGTAAATCTGTCTCTAGAAAGATTTATTATCGAGTTTGGAAGACTTACATTTCATTGTGTTCTTCTCATAAATTATCTTAGCATTCTTTTAGAATTCCTAGAATTTTACAGTTTCTTCAGGATGGTTTGGATAAGGGTTTCTCTGCAAGCTCCTTGAAGGGACAAATCTCTGCTCTTTCTGTTTTATTTCACAGAAAGATTGCTAAACTTCCTGATATTCACTGTTTTGTACAGGCTTTAGTTCGTATTAAGCCTGTCATTAAATCAATTTCTCCTCCTTGGAGTCTTAATTTGGTTTTGAGGGCGTTACAGGCTCCTCCATTTGAGCCTATGCATTCTTTGAACATTAAACTACTTTCTTGGAAAGTGTTGTTCCTTTTGGCCATCACTTCTGCTACAAGAGTTTCTGAACTATCCACTCTTTCTTGTGAATCTCCTTTTCTGATTTTTCATCAGGATAAGGCGGTTTTGCGGACTTCATTTAACTTTTTACCTAAAGTTGTGAATTCTAACATTAGTAGAGAAATGGTTGTCCCTTCCTTGTGTCCTAATCCTAAGAATTCTTTGGAAAGATCCTTACATTCTTTGGATGTGGTAAGAGATTTGAAATATTATGTTGAAGCTACTAAAGATTTCAGGAAGACTTCTAGTCTATTTGTTATATTTTCGGGTCCGAGGAAAGGTCAGAAGGCTTCTGCTATTTCCTTGGCTTCTTGGTTAAAGCTTTTGGTTCATCAAGCTTATTTAGAGTCGGGTCAGGCCCCGCCTCAAAGAATTACAGCTTATTCTACTAGGTCAGTCTCCACTTTGTGGGCTTTTAAGAATAAAGCTTCAATTGATCAAATTTGCAGAGTGGCAACTTGGTCTTCTTTACATACATTTACTAAATTCTACCATTTTGATGTATTTGCTTCTTCAGAAGCAGTTTTTGGTAGAAAAGTTCTTCAGGCAGCTGTTTCAGTTTGATTCTTCTGCTGATGTTTTAAGTTTTTCTTGTCATTTAAAGAATAAACTTATATTTTGGGTTGTGGATTATTTTTTCAGCGGATTATGTTTATTTTTATCCCTCCCTCTCTAGTGACTCTTGTGTGGAGTTCCACATCTTGGGTATTGATATCCCATACGTCACTAACTCATGGACTCTTGCCAATTACATGAAAGAAAACATAATTATGTAAGAATTTACTTGATAAATTCATTTCTTTCATATTGGCAAGAGTCCATTAGACCCACGCTTTTTATGGTGGTTATGATTTTTTTGTATAAAGCACAATTATTTCCAAATTCCATTGTTGATGCTTTTTACTCCTTTCGTTATCACCCCACTATTTGGCTATTCGTTAAACTGAATTTTGGGTGTGGTGAGGGGTGTATTTATAGGCATTTTGAGGTTTGGGAAACTTTGCCCCTCCTGGTAGGATTGTATATCCCATACGTCACTAGCTCATGGACTCTTACCAATATGAAAGAAATGAATTTATCAGGTAAATTCTTACATAAATCATGTTTTATCATCAAATATGCTTTGTTCTCTTGGTATTATTTGCTGAAAGCTAAACCTAGGTAGGCTCAAACTGATTTCTTAACCATTGCTGCCTCTTATCTAATTTTGACAGTTTTTCAGTTAGACAGTGCTAGTTCATGTGTGTCATATTGATAACATTGTGCTCACTCCAGTGGAGTTATTTATGATTCAGTACTAATTGGCTAAAATGCAAGTCAGTCAAAAGAACTGAGATAAGGGGGCAAGCTGCATACAATTAGATACAAGGTAATCACAGAGAAAAAAAGTATATTAATATGTTCGTTATGCAGAACTGGGGAATGGGTAATAAAGGGATTATCTATTATCTATCTTCTTAGACAATAAACATTTTCAAGTAGAATGTCCCTTTAACCCCTTCTCTCTGCCGCAATCTCGCTCAAAATAGTGAGATTGCGCTATTTCTGCATGCCGGAACTGCAGAAATAGATTTGCAGAGTTATCAACAGAGTGGTGCTGATCGTTGGTGGGTGGGAGGCTAAGGAGGGAGGCAGGTGGGCAGCCCATCGCTGGAGGGAGGCGGTAGGTTGGCGGGAATTGCGCATGACTATTTAGAAAAAAATAATACTGGAAGCGGCAGGGAGGTGAAAGGAGGGATTGGGCAGGGGGAGAGGGGGGATCCTGGTTATATTGCTTAGTGATGGGAATAGGAAGGTGGGAAGTCCATCAGGGAGGGGGGGGGGGGGGAGGGTATTGAGGGAGGCCAGCTACACTACAGAAAAAAATGGCTATTTCTTTCCTAAGATATGGTGAGTCTACAACGTCATCAATTACTGTTGGGAATATTACTCCTGGCCAGCAGGAGGAGGCAAAGAGCACCACAGTCAAACTGTTAAGTATCACTTTCCTTCCAACAAACCCCAGTCATTCTCTTTGCCTTTAGTGCATGGAGGAGGTGAAGTTTTGGTGTCTGAAGAAAATTGGATTTATTTCACTTCAATCAAGATTTTATTATTTTAGAAAGCCAGAGTAGGTTTGCTCTGTATTGTTTCCTGTTTCAAGGAGTGGGTCTAGCCGTACTCCACATCAGTCTCTTCAGTAGGGCATTGGTGGCTTTAAAGCAGTTAGGAACTTGTAAGGTGGGCCTTGCTGCGTTTTCCTAACATTTTTGCTGCCCATGGTATAGAATACCAGAGTTGGTTACTCTGTTATTTCCTTTCTCTACAGGTCTCTGTGAGAAGTGGTGTCCTCTCATACCATGTAGGCTGTCCTCCTAGACTGCAGGTAAGTGTCTTTTCGTCTTCTGAGTGGGAGACTGGCACTAAAAGGTCTAAGGCGGGGCTTTGTGGCTATATTCATGGTCAGTGGATTTTTCCTCTGAGTCCAAGCTTCTGGCGCTTCCTTGCAAGGGTGAGACCTTGTTTGGTCCGGCTCTGACAGGAATATTTCTGATATTTCAGATGGAAAAGGGTCTTTTCTACCACAAGACAAGATGAATAGACCTAAAGGAGTTTTGCCCCAATCTGGGATCGGTCCAGGTGGGGGGCTAAATCTCTCTGTTTGTCTTCAAACATGGATACGAGATGTCCCAGATAGGCGGAGGACATAGTATCTCAGGGTTTCTACATATAATTCATACATTCCACCCAGAGGCAGGTTCCTCCTCTCATTTTATCTGTAGGCCAGATAACAGTGAGGCATTTTTGAAGTGCCTTTGGGACCTATCTTCCCGGTGACTGATAATACCAGTTCCTGTAAGGGAACAGGGTCTAGAATTCTATTCATTCCTGTCCATGGTTCCCAAAAAAGAGGGATTTTTTCAGCCTATGATAGATCTAAAGTGTTTCAATAAGTCTTCTCAGGGTACCTCCTTCAAATTAGAAACCAGTAGTTCCATTCTTCCTTTGGTCCAAGACGGTCAGTTCATGGTTACCATAGACCTGGAGGACGTGTGTTTTCAAGTTCCTGAGTTTTGCCTTTCTGTCAAACACTTCAGTTCTGTTCTGTCAAACACTCCCAGAGGGGACTATTATGGCATTGATCAGGTTTGGGGAACTGCTGTGGTACCCTTCCTGGACGACATAATGGTTCAGGCACCATCTTTTCAACAAGCAAACTCTCTTAAAGAGATCTTGATGTCTTTTCTTCATTCTCACGGATGGGAAGTGATTGTGAAAATAAGTTTCCTTGTTCCAGCTTCAGGGGTAGTTTTCTTAGGGACCATATTAGTTTCCCTATTTCTGAAAATATTTTTGACAGAGATCAGATAGTCTTGGATTATTTCCTCTTTCCTATTTCTGCACTCTGTTTGGCCCTTCAGTGGCTCAATGTATGGAGGTATTTGGTCTGATGGTTGCTTCCTTGCTCATCATCCCTTGCTTAATTCCATCTGAGAGTCGGCTGTTTTGCATGCACAGATAGTGGAACGGGGATCATGTGGTTCTGTCTCCGAGAAAATATCTAGATCTGTCGACATGAGTTTCTTTCCTGTGGTCGTTTTTGCTGGAGCATCTGACTTGGAACACATGATTCTGGAGACCTTCTGGAGTAATAATGACCACCGACGCCAGCCTGTTGTGTTGGTGACTATGGACTTGGGAGGAGTCTGCTATTCTATAACTATCTTGGAGTTGAGAGTTATCTACAATGCTCTGATGACTTGCCCTCAGTTGTTCAAGACATTTTAATCTCAGTGGTTTACATCAACCACCTGGGAGGAACCTGGAGTTCCTTAGCCATGATTGACGGGAATTGTTCGGTGGGCGGACGCTTACATTTATCTATCCACTATTCACATTTCAGGAGTGGATACAGTTAGCGGATTTCTTGAGCAGTCAGGTTTTTCCTAACGGGGAGTGGACCTTCTCCCGGAGGTGTTCTCCAGGTTAACCCTCAAATGGCGGTTCCTTGGGATTTCAGTCTGACATAACTGTTCCTCAGTTTGCTCTCATTCCACGAGTCATTGCTCATATCAAATGGGAGTGAGCATCGGTATTTTAATAGTTCCTGCATAGTCTCACAGGATCTGGTATCCAGACCCAGTGGAAATGTATTTCTTCCACCTTGGTGGTTGTTCCTGAGGAAGGACCTTCTAATTCAGGGTCCATTCTTTCATCCAACTTTCGTTTTCTCTCAAGCCTTCTGCTTGGAGATTGAATGCTTAGTTCTGTCTAAGCGTGTTTTTTTTCTGAATCGGTGACGGAGACCATGATTTAGGCTCACAAGCCTGTTACTGGTAACTTTTAATTATAAGGTATGGCCTAAATTCCCTGATTGGTGTGAATCCCAGGACTACTCTTGGAAGTAGGGTCAGTATTCCTAGGGGTTTTGCCCTTTGTCCGGGAAATTCTGGCGGAAAGTTTGTCAGTCAGTTCTCTGAAGGGTCAGATTTCTGCGTTATTCTTTTTTGCACAAGTGTTTGGCGGATGTGCCAGACATGTAATCTTTTTGTTAGACCCTGGTTAGTATCAGGTTTGTGTTTAAGTCTGTTTCTCCTCTTGGAGCTAAGGTTTTGCAGCAGGCTCAGTTTGAGCTATAGCATTCCATAGATTTAAAATTTTTATCTTGAAAGTTCTCTATTTTTTGCTATATATTCTACTCTCGGCTTTGCAATGTGATTCGCTTTATCTTATTTTGGATAAGGCGGTTATTTATCCTAAGTGGAAATATTGTTTGGGATTTGTTGTTCCCTCTCTGTGTCATCATTCTTATCTCTTGAGGAACATGTGTGCACAATTTGGATGTTGTGCGTGCTTAATATTTTTTATTCTGTTTTTGTTTGTTTTCTCTGTAACAGAACTACTACTGCTACTTCTCTTTTCTCTGGTTGAGAAGTTTAAAGGGACAGTCAAGTCCAATTTTTTTTTTTAATGATTTAAATAGGGCATGCAATTTTAAACAACTTCCCAATTTACTTTTATCACCAATTTTGTTTTGTTCTCTTGACCACTAGAGGGCATTAGTTCACATGTTTCATATAGATAACATTGAGCTCATGCACATAAAGTGACCTAGGAGTGAGCACTGATTAGCTAAACTGCATGTCTGTCAAAAGAACTGAAATAAGGGGGCAGTCAGGAGAGCTTAGATACAAGATAATTACAGAGGTAAAACGTGTATTATTATAACTGTGTTGGTTATGCAAAACTGGGGAATGGGTAATAAAGGGATTATCTTTCTTTTTAAACAACAAAAATTCTGGTGTTGACTGTCCCTTTAATTTGTTTGCTTTTCACACTGCGGGGCTGCAGTCTCCTGAGAGAGTTATGGCTCATTACACGAGGGCTGTCTCTTCTTCTTGGACTTTCACAGATGAAGCTTCTGTGGATCGGTTTTGCAAGGCTGCAACTTGACCTTCTTTGCATACTTTTTCCAAATTTTATAAATTTTATTTTTCTGCCTCAGATGAGGTTTCTTTTGGAGTAAAAGTTCTTCAAGAGGTGGTGCCTTCTGTTTAGGTCTGCCTGTCTTGTCCCTCCCTAGTCATCTGTGTCCTCTAGCTTGGGTATTAGTTCCCAACAGTACTTGATGAAGTCATGGACTCACTATATCATAGGAAAGAAAAGAAAATGTATGCTTACCTGATAAATTTATTTATTTCCGGATATGGTGAGTCCACGACCCCGCCCTTTATTTTTAGACAGTTGTTTTTTTACTAAACCTCAGGCACCTTTACACCTTTGTGTTACTCCTTTTTCTCCATTACCTTTGGTCAAATGACTGGGGTTTGTAGGAAGGGAAGTGATACGTAATAGTTTGACTGTGGTGCTCTTTGCCTCCTCCTGCTAGCCAGGAGTGATATTCCCAACAGTAATTGATGACGTTGTGGACTCACCATATTCGTAATGAAATACATTTATCAGGCAAGCATATTTTTTTATTATTAGTATTTTTTTTTTAATGCATAATTTGCAGCAAACTGGGTACTGACAGACAGCTGTCAGTACCTAAGATGGCGGCATTAGGTAGAGGGGGGAGGGTTAGAGAGCTGTTTGGGGGATCCTACACTGCAGAAAATATATATAACAAAAATAAATTATGGGGAAAAAAAGTCTTTTATTTTAGTACTGGCAGACTTTCTGCCAGTACTTAAGATGGCGGTGACAAATTGTGATGTGGGGGAGGGTAGAGAGCTGTTTGAGAGGGGTCAGGGAGGGACCAGGGGTGGGATGTGTCAGGTGGGAGGCTGATCTCTACACTAAAGCTAAAATTAACCGTACAAGCTACCCAATTAACCCCTTCTTTGCTGGACATAATACAAGTGTGGTGCGCAGCGGCATTTAGCGGCCTTCTAATTACCAAAAAGCAACGCCAAAGCCATATATGTCTGCTATTTCTGAACAAAAGGGATCCTGGAGAAGCAGTTACAACTATTTATGCCATGATTGCACAAGCTGTTTGTAAATAATTTCAGTGAGAAACCTAAAATTGTGAAAAAGTTAACGATTTTTTAAATTTGATCGCATTTGGCGGTGAAATGGTGGCATGAAATATACCAAAATGGGCCTAGATCAATACTTTGGGTTGTCTACTAAAAAAATATATAGTTTTGATAGGTAAATATAAAAAAGGCTATATTTTTGTTTAAATGTAGTGATGGCAAAAATGCTAAAAATGCCCTGGTCTTTGGGGGAAGTTTTTCTCTAAAATGCTCAGTCCTTAAGGGATTAATGTTGCTACTGTAGATACATGTATCTGGCTTGAAATTTCCAGTAATACTGGGCTTTATAGGGAAGATGAATAAGAATATTTAGTGGATTAGTAACTTTTTTCTTTCCTTTCTAGAACTTTTATATTTCTGTCTGTTAAACTATAGACATATTTTTCAAGTTGACTAGGAGTGGAAAACATTTTTACTATGTTACAAGTCAGAGGAGAAAGGCTAGTAGCTAAGACGGAAATAGTTGCTAGTCTACTCAGACAGAAGCCACATTTCTGCAATCTCTTACTAGTCTGCAACTAGCCGACAAATTAAGATTTTCACAGATAAAACTTTTTTATGAAAAATCTGTTTTGCTATATTGGGTTTACAGTACAAGTTTAATTTGATATCTTAAATGTTTTTAAATTTCCTCAAACACAATACAACAATATTTCTCTTAATTGCATTAAACATTTCATAAATAAATAATAATAAATAATCTGATTTTATAAATTTCCTGCTAAATTTTAACATTATTTATAAATTAGATCATACAATACATGTTCTGTCAGTTTACATTTTTTATGTTATTTTAATTGTCAACATATCAGTGATTTTATTTTGATGATCCGTAACAGAGGTATTTATTCATCCTAATTAGGCTAAATATTTCTAAGGATATCAATAATTACATTTTCTGGGTAAGGGGGGTTGTTTTGTTTTTACAGAATGTAATTTTAAACATTTTACAGAAGGTTCTATCCTGTGTCTATTTCCAGTCCATGTTTAATAGTGACAACGGGGAATAATCATAGGAGAGGTCAGAAGAGCTTTACAAAAGGTTATATCCCACCTACTCGATCATTGTATGTGTCACATGTCTTCCTCCTCCATAAACCTCTTACTGTTTTTCTGTTCATGATACAGTGAAAGTCATTGAATAAGTGGTGATTATGGCACATTCATATCTTACCACACAGATTGGGAACGTGACCTTAGTAGCTCTGCTGACCTTTACTACCCTTGAGACAAAAGGAATCACAAGTTTTTCCCAAACTTGAAACTCATGATTAATAATGTTTCCATTCTTGCCACCTGGGAATATGGTTGTGCTTCATTCCTATCCATGCTAAGAATATTTCACATCCAGGATTTTTAGGACAAACAATGATTTCTCTGGAAATTAAATTGCATGATCATCTATAAACATCATAAGAAGGACATTACAAAGAAGTTTCTTTTTAGTAAAGTATTGCTTTGTATTAATATATACACCAGTAATTAATTCTCAAAACCTTGAACATTTTTTTTTAGTTTTTAATATTGTAAACGTTTTTTGCTTTTTTTTTTCCCTTTTAAAAGGTATTTGTAATAAAAAGAATGCCTTTAATCACGCTCTGAATTTATATCCACAAACCACTTTTGAAACAGCAATAAAAAAAGAGAGTTTTTTCAGCTATTCTAACATAATCCACAGTGCTGTGAAAAAAGTGTGATGAATTGTAATAAATAAAATATAGGATGTTAATATTTTTAATGTTAAAGGCCCTGATAAAACATAAGGTTTTAGTTCTAGCACATTCCCTGTACCTCATATTGTCATTTAAGATAAATTGACTCCCATTTATCAAAGTCTCGACAGACATGGTCCCCATCTGGGATACTGTCTCCCCAGCATCATGGCAAGCTGCAGTTATCATTGTACAAGCAATTGCTTTGCCCTCACCCCTTGCTCTCACACAATCAGTTGCGCGAGAGTAAGGCTTGTCAATCATACTCGTCAGTTCTGAAGTAGCAGAGGCACTAACTAGCGGCAGGTATCTGCCCATTCCATCGTGCAAACTTGAGTTATCTTTTTTTGCCTGTATGTAGTGTTTAGCATGGAGTAGTACTTTACTCCAACCTCAACTTTCTTCTTTTTTTGTGTGTGATCTGTATCTCAGTTGGCCTAGGCCAAAAAATACCCTTGGTTGTTGTATACAGTACAGTATCTGGATTTCATCTTAATCACTCCACAGAGACAGTAATTGTTAAGTTTACCTACGACCTACTTACAACAAAATCAAAAGGCCACTTTTCTCTGCTTATCCTCCTTGATCTGTTTGCAGCCTTTGACACTGTTGACCACCCTCTTTTGCTCCAAACCCTCCAATCCAACGGCATCTGTGACACAGCCCTCTCATGGCTCTCTTCCTACCTGTCAAACCGTACCTTTAGTGTAGCCTTCTATGGGGCCTCCTCTGCCCCGTCACCACTCTCTGTCGGAGTACCGCAAGGCTCGGTCCCCTTCTCTTCTCAATCTACACGTCATCACTAGGTTCCCTAATAAAGTCCCACGGTTTACAATATCATTTGTATGCTGATGACACCCAAATCGACTTCTCTGCACCAGACCTATCTCCTTCCTTGCTAACCCGTGTCACTAACTGTCTTTCTCACATCTCTAACTGGATGTCCTCTCACTACCTCAAGCTAAATCTCTCCAAAACTGAGCTCCTTATTTCTCCCTCCTTCTTCTAAACTCTCCACCCCCAATCTCTCTATAACTGTCGACAACTCCATCATTACCCCTACCCCGCATGCTTGATGTCTCGGGGTCACATTTGACTCAGATCTTTCTTTCACTCCTCACATTCAGTCATTAGCTAAAGCCTGCCGCTTCCACATTAAAACATCTCTAAAATTAGACACTTCCTTACACAAGACACAACTAAGATATTAATCCACTCTCCCATTCTTTCCCTCCTTGATTACTGCAACTCTGTCCTCTCTGGTCTCTTCACCTGCCGCCTAGTTCCTTTACAATCCATAATGAATGCCTCTGCCAGACTCATCTTCCTTATACGTCGCTCTTCATCTGCTGCACCTCTCTGCCAATCCCTTCACTGGCTTCCTCTTGCCTCTAGGATCAAACACAAAATTCTCATTCTGACATACAAAGCCCTCAACTGCACTGCCCCCCCCTATATCTCAGACCTTGTCTCCAGATACTCTCCCTCCGGTCCCCTTCGCTCTGCTCACGACCTCCTACTTTCCTCCTCTCTTGTCACATCCTCATCATACTCCCGTTTACAGGACTTCTCCAGACTGGCTCCCGTCTTGTGGAACTCTCTGCCTCGCTCCACAAGACTCTCTTCTAGTTTTAAAAGCTGCAAGTGCTCCCTAAAGACTCTACTGTTCAGGGATGCATACAACCTACGCTAACCTTTCTTTATACCAGTTCCTCTCCTCCATTGCTATCCCCTGAACCCCCTTCGCATGTAAGCCTAAGAGTCCAGCTGTTTGTAGATCACCTTCTTAAGAGCTGACTACAACATTGCAACTCTTGGCAGGGCCCTCTACCCATTTAATCCTTATAATTGTTTTGTTGTACTCCGCCTTTGTTTATAGTGCAGCGGAGTCTGTTGGCGCTCTACAAATAACCGATAATAATAATAATAATAATAATCAGTTTCATCCCTGTTTTACACACTAGTGTAATAATAATAATAATAATAATAATACAGATGATAAAAATAATTATCCTAAAATATGGAGAGTCCACGATATCATACAATTACTAGTGGGAATATCACTCCTGGCCAGCAGGAGGAGGCAAAGAGCACCACAGCAAAGCTGTTAAGTGTCACTCCCCTACCCATAATCCCCAGTCATTCTCTTTGCCTCTGTCAATGGAGGAGGTGAAGTTTGGTGTCTGAAAAAATTAATTCCTTTTTCGGGTTCTTTTCCCTGCAAGCAAGGATTTGGGTTTAGCTGAGTCCACGTCAATCTCTTCAGTAGAGTAGTGGTGGCTTTTAAGCAGTTAGGAAGTTGTGAGGTAGTGCTTGTTTGTTTCCTAACACATTGCTGCCCATGGTACAGAAAGCCAGAGTTGGTTACTCTGTTCTTTCTTTTTCTACAGGTCTCTGTAAGAAGTATGTGTCCTTTTACGCCTTTGGAGCTGTCTTCCTGCTAGACAGCTAGACTGCAGGTAAGTGCTTTTGTCTTCTAGGTCTTGGAGACTTGCACTTGAGAAGAATATGTCATATGCAGTAGATGGGTAAATTTTTAAAATGCTTTATACAGGATTTTCTTTGGCAGTGGGCTGGCACATTATGTATGTTGAGACTAAGGGGTCAATTTATTAATGTCTAGCGGACATGATACGCTGTAGGGTATCATGTCTGCCAGACATCGCTGAATGCTTACAGTTCTGGTGAACTGCTTGTGCACCCCCTGCAGATTCACGGCCAATCGGCCGCTAGCAGGGGGTGTCAATCAGCACGATCGTATAAGATAGGGTGCATTGCTGTACGCGGCCTCAGAGGTGGCGTATGAGTTAAGGAGCAGCGGTCTATACCGCTGCTTCTTAACTCCTGGCTCGTGTGGAAACAGGGTGAATTGGCCCAATTTGGCTAATAATAAATTGACCCCTAGGTGTTAATCTTCCCTTAATTGGGAGTTTTTTCATCTTTGGGCTAATTTTGTTGAAATACTTTATTAGTATGTGTGTGGCTTATGTTTTATACAGGGATTTATGTATAAACTTAAAATTTGGCAGTTGGTTTTCTTTGCTTGCTTAGCTAGAATAGGCTAACTGACAAACTGCTTGAGTTTGAAACCAGCTGCAGCTACTTGCATCTTATGTTGTAGGCAGAGGGAAACTCGCACCTTTTACTTGCTGCGTAGTTTCCTATCTCTGCCGGTCATGTGACTTCTCTCTGCTGCCGGATATTCACGGAGCGGTGCGGCATCATTGAGTTTCAGTCTCTTTAGTGTCGATCTACTATACTATCGTTTTAGAGACTTCTGGCAGCTAAATTGTGGTATTAACAATTCTTAAAGTGACAGTGTATTTAAAAAATTTCTACAATTTAGGGAATTGTTTATGTAGTATTATGGACATGGACCATGGACCAAGTGTTTTTTGACAAATACTTGTTATGCCTAGAGGCACACATTGTTTTGCCTATGCAATTCTGTGCTACATGGTTAGCTAGAACACTTCAACTTAAAGATAAATTGTTGCCCTCTGAGCCCAATGTAGGATAATACTGTTCAGGCAATGCCACAGCTTTCTCCTCAAACGTCCCAAGCCTCTATGGCGTCACATACAGTGCCCTGTAGTTCCTCTCAACCTACTGGAGGAGTTTATTTGCCTGCAGATTTTACTGCACAGGTATCTTCTGCAGTATCTGTGGTTATCTGCTTTTCCTATGCTGGGAAATTGCAAGAGGAAAATTAGACAATCAGATAGTAAGGTTTCTATTCCACCTACTGCTATGCAGGTTGCCCTCCCTCATAAGTCTGATGAGGAGGATACGCAGGTAGCCTCTGAGGGTTAAATCTCAGATTCGGTCAGTATTATTCCTTTATCTGATACTGAAGAAGTAAACTTCAGATTTAAGCTTGAACACCTATGTGTACTGTTAAAGGAGGTATTGGCTTCTTTAGATGACTCTGATACTTCTGTTGTTGTATATATTTGTATAGACATGTTTATGTATATACATACATATATGCATATAAACACACACACATATATATATATATATATATATATATATATATATATATATATATATATACCCACCGGCCACTTTACTAGGTACACCTGTTCAATTGCTTTGCTTAATAACACAAATTGCTAATCAGCCAATCAAATGGCAGCAACTCAATCCATTTAGGCATCTAGATGTGGTGAAGATGACTTGCTAAAGTTCAAACCAGGTATCAGAATGGGGAAGAAAGGGGATTTAAGTGACTTTGAACGGGGCATGGTTGTTGGTGCCAGACGGGCTGGTCTGAGTATTTCAAAAACTGCTGATCTACTGGGATTTTACTGCACAACCATCTCTAGGGTTTACAGAGAATGGTCCGAAAAAAGAGAAAATATCCAGTTAGCTGCAGTTGTGTGGACGACAATGCCTTGTTGATGACAAAGGTCAGAGGAAAATGGGCAGACTGGTTTGAGATGATAGAAAGGCAACAGTAACTCAAATAACCACTCATTACAACCCAAGTATGCAGTATACCATCTCTGAATGCACAACATGTCAAACCTTGAAGCAGATGAGCTACAGCAGCAAAAGACTACACTGGGTGCCACTCCTGTCAGCTAAGAACAGGAAACTGAGGCTACAATTCGCACAGGCTCACCAAAATTGGACAATAAAGGATTGGAAAAATGTTACCTAGTCTGATGAGTCTCGATTTCAGCTGTGACATTCAGATGGTAGGGTCAGAATTTGGTGTAAACAACATTAAAGCATGGATCCATTCTGCCTTGTATCAATGGTTCAGGCTGCTGGCGTAATGGTGTGGGAGATATTTTCTTGGCACACTTTGGGCCCCTTAATGCCAATTGAGCATCATTTAAATGCCACGTCCTACCTGAGTATATTGTTGCTGATATGTCCATCCCTTTATGACTACAGTAAACCCATCTTCTGTTGGCTTCTTCCAGCAGGATAATGCACCATGTCACAAAGCTCAAATCACCTCAAACTGGTTTCTTGAACGTGACAATGAGTTCACTGTACTCCAATGGCCTCCAGAGTCACAAGATCTTAATCCAATAGAGCACCTTTGGGATGTGGTGGAACGGGAGATTTGCATCATGGATGTGCAGCCAACAAATCTGCAGCAACTGCTTGATGCTAGCATGTCAATATGGACCAAACTCTCTGAGGAATGTTTCCAACACCTTGTTGAATCTATGCCACAAGGAATTAAGACAGTTCTGAAGGCAAAAGGTGGTCCAACCCGGAACTAAAAGGTGTACCAAATAAAATATATACATACAGACCTCGGAGCCCTTTCCACCCAAATACCTTAAAACTTGAAAAATATTTGTTTAAGGGATAGTCTAGACAAAACTAAACTTTCATGATTCAGATAGGGCATGTTGTTTTAAACAAATTTCCAGTTTACTATTATTCTTAAATTTGCTTTGTTCTCTTTGTATTCCTAGTTTAAAACTAAACCTTGGTAGGCTCATATGCTAATTTCTATGCCGTGAAAGGCCGCCTCTTGTCTTAATGCATTTTGACAGTTTTTCATAGCTAAAGGGTGTTCGTTCATGTGTGCCATGTAGATAACATTGTGCTCATGCTCGTTGAGTTACTTATGAGAGGGCACTGATTGGCTGAAATGCATGGCTGTCAAAATAACTGAAATAAGGGGGCAGTCTTCACAGGCTTATATACAAGCTAATCACAGAAGTAAAAAGTGTATTAATATAACAGTGTTGGTTATGCAAAACTGGGGAATGGGTAATAAAGGACATTAAATGCAACACATTTCTTGGGGGGGGGGTCATGAAAATAGTATGGAAGACTCTAACAGCTCTGTTGGTGGATTGTGGACATTGACATGACCCACAAACATAAGAACCAAAACACATACAGAAAGAGAAGTGTTCTACTAGGATCAAACAACAGCTTAGAAGCTTGTTCTATGGTGAGTTACCACCAAGGAGCCACCTCTTTTAGCCCAATTTTGATTTTAACAGAGAAGTTGTTCCAAAAGTATATCAGTCTGATTCCGCCTAGTAAGGTCAGTCCAGCCCCAAAACACCAGGCAATTCTTCTCTGAACAAGGAACATGACAACCCCAGATGATCATTTCTGCCTTATTTGGGCTTCATCAGTGAGGTGCTGCCATATCCCTCTAAGTATCCCTCTACTATTAGAGTTGTCTTGTCCAAGTTTCCAATGATCAGAGTAATTTAAATGCCCTTTTCTCTTGTTAAGTGTATTCAGTCCACGGGTCATCATTACTTATGGAATATATTCCCTTCCCAACAGGAAGTTGCAAGAGGATCACCCAAGCAGAGTTGCTATATAGCTCCTCCCCTCACATGTCATATCCAGTCATTCTCTTGCAACTCAACTAGTTAGGATGTTGTGAGAAGTCTGTGGTGTTTGTATACTTAGTTTATTTCTTCAATCAAAAGTTTGTTATTTTAAATGGCACCGGAGTGTGCTGTTTATTTCTCAGGCAGTTTTTGGAAGAAGAATATGCCTGTGTTTTCTATGATCTTAGCAGAAGTAACTAAGATCCACTGGCTGTTCTCGCACATTCTGAGGAGTGGGGTAACTTTCAGAAAGGGAATAGCGTGCGGGGAATCCTGCAAATGAGGTATGTGCAGTAAATTATTTTTCTAAGGAATGGAATTGACTAAGAAAATACTGCTGATACCAATGTAATGTAAGTATAGCCTTTATTACAGTGAAAGCGACTGTTAACAGGCTGATTTAAATATATACAGTAAAGTAATTTTCTGAGGAATGGAACTTGACTGAGAAAATGCTGTTAATACTGAAGTGATGTTATAAGCCTTAAATGCAGTAGGAGGACTGGTATCAGGCTTATCAATAGAAATTTATACTTCTTAACAAAAGGAGGTTTAAAACGATTTTACTGGCATGTTTAATCTTTTGTGAGTTACTTATTGGGGCAAATATTTTTCCACATGGCTGACCGGCTTTTTTTATGCATAGAAACAGTTAACTGAAACTCCCTATGTTGTAATATTGAGTAGGAGGGGCCTATTTTAGCGCTTTTTTGACGCAGTAAAAATTTAGGCTTAATCTTCCTGCTTCTTCCTGCATGAACCAGGTCGTCTCCAGAGAGCTTAAGGGACTTCAAAAGTCATTTTGAGGGAGGTAATCAGTCACAGCAGACCTGTGACAGTGGTGTTTGGACTGTATTAAAAAACGTTTTTTTTTCTGTACTGCTTATAGAAAACCGTTTTGGGTATTAAGGGGTTATTCATCAATTTGCAAGTGGGTGCAATGCTCTGCTAACTTAATACATTTACTGTGAAAATTTTGTTGCTATAACTGATTTGGTTCATTGTTATTTCAACGGTGACAGTTTTTGGTGCTTCTTAAAGGCACAGTAGCGTTTTTCTTTATTGCTTGTAAAATTATTTACAGTGTTTTCCAAGTCTGCTAGTTTTATTGCTAGTCTGTTTAAACATGTCTGACACAGATGAGTCTCTCTGTTCACTATGTTTAAAGGCCAGTGTGGAGCCCCACAGAAATATGTGTACTAAATGTATTGATTTCACTTTAAATAATAAAGGTCAGTCTTTATCTATAAAGGAATTATCACCAGACAACAAGGGGGAAGTTATGCCGACTAACTCTCCTCACGTGTCAGTACCTTCGCCTCCCGCTCAGGAGGCGTGTGATATTGTGGCGCCTAACGCATCAGGGGCGTCCATACAAATCATTTTACAAGACATGGCTACTATTATGAATAATACCCTGACAGAAGTATTATCTAAATTGCCAGAATTAAGAGGCAAGCGCGATTGCTCTGGGGTAAGAATAGAGCGCGCTGGTGCTACAAGAGCCATGTCCGATACTGCGTCACAGTTTGCAGAACATGAGGACGGAGAGCTTCACTCTGTAGGTGACGGATCTGATCAAGGGAAACCGGATTCAGAAATTTCTAATTTTAAATTTAAGCTTGAGAACCTCCGTGTATTGCTAGGGGAGGTTTTAGCGGCTCTGAATGACTGTAACACAGTTGCTATTCCAGAGAAGTTATGTAGGCTGGACAGATACTATGCAGTACCGGTGTGTACTGATGTTTTTCCTATACCTAAAAGGCTTACAGAAATTATTAGCAAGGAGTGGGATAGACCTGGTGTGCCTTTTCCCCCCCCTCCTATATTTAGAAAAATGTTTCCAATAGACGCCACTACACGGGACTTATGGCAGACGGTCCCTAAGGTGGAGGGAGCAGTTTCTACTTTAGCTAAGCGTACCACTATCCCGGTGGAAGATAGTTGTTCTTTTTCGGATCCAATGGATACAAAATTGGAAGGTTACCTTAAGAAAATGTTTGTTCAACAAGGTTTTATCTTACAGCCCCTTGCATGCATTGCGCCTGTCACTGCTGCTGCGGCATTCTGGTTTGAGTCTCTGGAAGAGGCCATTCACTCAGCTCCATTGGATGAAATTATGGACAAGCTTAAAGCACTTAAGCTAGCTAACGCATTTGTTTCTGATGCCATTGTACACTTAACCAAACTAACGGCTAAGAACTCCGGATTTGCCATCCAGGCGCGCAGAGCGTTATGGCTTAAATCCTGGTCAGCTGATGTGACTTCTAAATCTAAATTGCTTAATATTCCTTTCAAGGGACAGACCTTATTCGGGCCCGGCTTGAAAGAGATTATCGCTGACATTACTGGAGGTAAGGGTCATACTCTACCTCAGGACAAGGCCAAATCAAAAGGCCAAACAGTCTAATTTTCTTACTTTTCGAAATTTCAAGGCAGGAGCAACGTCAACTTCCTCCGCCCCAAAACAGGAAGGAACCGTTGCTCGTTACAGACAGGCCTGGAAAACTAACCAGTCCTGGAACAAGGGCAAGCAGGCCAGAAAACCTGCTACTGCCTCTAAGACAGCATGATGGGTTGGCCCCCTATCCGGAAACGGATCTAGTGGGGGGCAGACTTTCTCTCTTCGCCCAGGCGCGGGCAAGAGATGTCCAGGATCCCTGGGTGTTGGAGATCATATCTCAGGGATATCTTCTGGACTTCAAGGCTTCTCCTCCTCAAGGGAGATTTCATCTTTTGAGGTTATCAGAAAACCAGATAAAGAAAGAGGCATTTCTACGCTGCGTACAAGACCTCCTAGTAATGGGGGTGATCCACCCAGTTCCACGGACGGAACAAGGACAGGGATTCTATTCAAATCTGTTTGTGGTTCCCAAGAAAGAGGGTACCTTCAGACCAATTTTGGACCTAAAGATCTTAAACAAATTCCTAAGAGTTCCATCATTCAAAATGGAAACTATTCGGACCATCCTACCCATGATCCAAGAAGGTCAGTACATGACCACAGTGGACTTAAAGGATGCCTAACTTCACATACCGATTCACAAAGATCATCATCGGTTCCTAAGATTTGCCTTTCTAGACAGGCATTACCAATTTGTAGCTCTCCCTTTCGGGTTGGCCACGGCCCCGAGAATCTTTACAAAGGTTCTGGGCTCACTTCTGGCAGTTCTAAGACCACGAGGTATAGCGGTAGCTCCGTATCTAGACGACATCCTGATACAGGCGTCAAGCTTTCAAATTGCCAAATCTCATACAGAGATAGTTCTGGCTTTTCTGAGGTTGCATGGGTGGAAGGTGAACGTGGAAAAGAGTTCTCTGTCACCTCTCACAAGAGTCTCCTTCCTAGGGACTCTGATAGATTCTGTAGAAATGAAAATTTACCTGACGGAGACCAGGTTATCAAAACTTCTAAATGCTTGCCGTGTCCTTCATTCCATTCCACGCCCATCAGTAGCTCAGTGCGTGGAAGTAATCGGCTTAATGATAGCGGCAATGGACATAGTGCATCTCAGACCGCTGCAATTGTGCATGTTAGGCCAGTGGAATGGGGATTACTCAGATTTATCCCCCCTACTAAATCAAGAGACCAGAGATTCTCTTCTCTGGTGGTTATCTCGGGTCCATCTGTCCAAGGGCATGACCTTTCGCAGGCCAGATTGGACGATTGTAACAACAGATGCCAGTCTTCTAGGCTGGGGCGCAGTCTGGAACTCCCTGAAGGCTCAGGGATCGTGAACTCAGGAGGAGAAACTCCTCCCAATAAATATTCTGGAGTTAAGAGCAATATTCAATGCTCTTCTAGCTTGGCCTCAGTTAGCAACACTGAGGTTCATCAGATTTCAGTCGGACAACATCACGACTGTGGCTTACATCAACCATCAAGGGGGAACCAGGAGTTCCCTAGCGATGTTAGAAGTCTCAAAGATAATTCGCTGAGCAGAGTCTCACTCTTGCCACTTGTCAGCGATCCACATCCCAGGCGTGGAGAACTGGGAGGCGGATTTTCTAAGTCATCAGACTTTTCATCCGGGGGAGTGGGAACTCCATCCGGAGGTGTTTGCTCAACTGGTCCATCGTTGGGGCAAACCAGAACTGGATCTCATGGCGTCTCGCCAGAACGCCAAGCTTCCTCGTTACGGATCCAGGTCCAGGGACCCGGGAGCGACGCTGATAGATGCTCTAGCAGCTCCTTGGTTCTTCAACCTGGCTTATGTGTTTCCACCGTTTCCTCTGCTCCCTCGACTGATTGCCAAGATCAAACAGGAGAGAGCATCGGTGATCCTGATAGTGCCTGCGTGGCCACGCAGGACCTGGTATGCAGACCTAGTGGACATGTCGTCCTGTCCACCATGGACTCTACCTTTGAGGCAAGACTTTCTAATGCAAGGTCCTTTCAATCATCCAAATCTAATTTCTCTGAGACTGACTGCATGGAGATTGAACACATGATCCTATCAAAGCGTGGCTTCTCCGAGTCAGTTATTGATACCTTAATACAGGCACGAAAGCCTGTTACCAGGAAAATCTACCATAAGATATGGCGTAAATACCTGTGTTGGTGCGAATGTAAGAGTTACTCATGGAGTAAGGTTAGGATTCCTAGGATATTGCCCTTTCTCCAAGAGGGTTTGGAAAAGGGCTTATCAGCTAGTTCAATAAAGGGACAGATCTCGGGACGAGACAGGGCTGCCCCCTCTCCCCTCTCCTGTTCGCCTTTTCCATCGAGCCCCTAGCACAAGCCATAATAACTGATCCGAATATCTCCGGCCTACCTGTTAGCTCCAGTCAACACACCATCTCTCTATATGCGGACGATGTCACTCTCTTACTCACTGATCCACTTAGATCACTCACTGCTGTCTTCAAACTCATATCTAAGTTTAGGGCCCTAAGCAATTACAAACTCAACCTAGCCAAAACACAAGCTCTACACATTAATGTTAAACCGCAGGATCTCATCATTCTGCGTGAAAAATATAGGTTCCAGTGGTCCCCACATTCCCTAAAATTACTCGGCATCCATCTCTCTTCCAATGTCTCCACAGTTATACTTAAGAATTTTACAGAAAGACTTCCTGAATGGAAAAAACTACTAGACTCATGGGATCTTCGAGACATCTCCTGGACTGGTAGAATTGCGGCTATTAAAATGTCTTATATCCCGAAACTTATTTACCTATTTCGCACGATCCCACTTAATCTTCCTCGCCCGCTACTTAATAAACTCCAGAGCCTTATTACCAATTATGTCTGGAAAGGTAAGAGACCTCGTACGTCGAGACAAACCCTTCAAAGGCCTTGTGACAGAGGGGGCCTGGCAATGCCTAATATCATTCTTTACTACCAAGCTGCACGCATAGCCCATTTGATCGAATGGGGTTACACTGATAACCAGGCCCGATGGAGGGATATCGAACAGTCTCTTCTCCCTCCGGGAGTTAGATTAATAGACCTTCCCTGGATCCCCTCTCATTACTGGGAAAATCTCGTTACCACGCACCCGGTGATTCTGGACACCCTTAAGTTTTGGGACCAGACCAGACACTTGACCTCAATTGCCCCTCACCCCTCTCCGTGCCAAACTATAGCTAGTGTTCTTTTCTGTTTACCTGACACTCACGTCCATTCTTGGTCCTCCTTTGGAGTTGACCGTATTATGGACCTCTATGACCATTCTGGTGGCATTTCTCACACGTTGATTTGTAATAAATTCCGCATTCCAGCTCAGTTACAATTTGAGGCCTTCCGACTTTCTTCCATAGTCAGGTCTTGGGGATTCCCTAGAGATTGCATCAGAACAGTTACAAAATGGGAGCAGCGATGGTCCCTATCCCACAAGACTAGAGTCACCTTGTCATTTCTCTATGAGATATTGCTAGACCCCTCCTCTCAACCAAAAGTATCCCAATTTATAGCCTGGGAAACTGAACTCAACTTCACAGCCGACGCCGACTCCTGGTATAGAGAATTGAAGTCCACTAGAAAGTTTCTACACTGCACTTCCCTTTGGGAACTCCATTACAAAATTACCGTCCGTTGGCACCTAGTCCCAGCAACTCTTCACAGAATATTCACCTCCCACTCTCCTAATTGTTGGAGAAGCTGTGGTCAACTCGGAACCCAGGCTCATATCTGGTGGTTTTGCCCCCGGCTCTCTCCTGTTTGGCTCTGGGTAACTAACCTACTACACTCCATGGGTATTATTTTTCAACTAAGTCCCCAAAATGGCCTGCTCCACCTCAATTTCCCACCACTTTCGCCTACACATAAAGCTTTATCCATTTATCTCCTAATGGCTACTATGTTAGAAATCGCTAAAGCATGGAAACAACTTTCCCCTCCTAGCACCTCACAGATTATAGCTACAGTCAACTATATATCAAAAATGGAAGCTTACTCCCATTCAGCACTTGATAAACTAGATTTCTACCAAGCTACTTGGGCCCCTTGGTGGGAAAAATTTCCCAACTAATCCAGTCTGACATTAATTCAATCACGCCCGCTGCCTTCTGAGATAACTTCCCATCAAAGCAATATCTAACTAATTCTCCTCTACTACATACCTATATTTACCACCCTCCTTTCTGACTTAATATCCTACTTCTATAATCCTCCACCTATTTACTTATTTTCTTCCAATGTCAATTCTCTTTTGTGTTTATGTTTCTACATGTATTACCCTACTACATGATCTGAGACTACCTTATGAGAGCAAATATCCCCACTTAATTATATAGTTATTTTAATGTTCTTTATCAAAAAACTGAGGAAAAGATTGGTTGACATTTTATGCTATATTATAATATTGTTTAAAATGATACTCTTGACTCCACATTTGCTGTTACCACTTTTACCTGCTGAGTGTATCTTTGAAAATGTCACAACTGCATTGTATTTTCTTGTTTTTCTTTTTCTCTCTTTGTATCTTGTGTTTTTCCTCAAATAAAAATTATTTACAAAAAAAAAAAAAAAAAGGGACAGATCTCTGCTCTGTCTATTCTTTTGCACAAGCGTCTGGCAGAAGTTCCAGACGTCCAGGCTTTTTGTCAGGCTTTGGCTAGGATTAAGCCTGTGTTTAAAACTGTTGCTCCCCCGTGGAGCTTAAGTTTGGTTCTTAAAGTTCTTCAAGGAGTTCCGTTTGAACCCTTTGATTCCATTGATATTAAACTTTTATCTTGGAAAGTTCTGTTTTTGATGGCTATTTCCTCGGCTCGAAGAGTCTCTGAGTTATCTGCCTTACATTGTGATTCTCCTTACCTGATTTTCCATTCAGACAAGGTAGTTATACGTACTAAACCTGGGTTTTTACCTAAGGTAGTTTCTAACAGGAATATCAATCAAGAGATTGTTGTTCCTTCATTATGTCCTAATCCTTCTTCAAAGAAGGAACGACTTTTGCATAATCTGGACGTAGTCCGTGCCCTGAAATTCTATTTACAGGCAACTAAAGATTTTCGTCAAACTTCTTCCCTGTTTGTCATTTACTCTGGACAGAGGAGAGGTCAAAAAGCTTCGGCAACCTCTCTCTCCTTTTGGCTTCGTAGCGTAATACGTTTAGCCTATGAGACTGCTGGACAACAGCCCCCTGAAAGAATTACAGCTCATTCCACTAGAGCTGTGGCTTCCACCTGGGCCTTTAAGAATGAGGCCTCTGTTGAACAGATTTGCAAGGCGGTGACTTGGTCTTCGCTTCACACCTTTTCAAAATTTTACAAATTTGACACTTTTGCTTCTTCGGAGGCTGTTTTTGGGAGAAAGGTTCTACAGGCAGTGGTTCCTTCCGTTTAAGTTCCTGCCTTGTCCCTCCCATCATCCGTGTACTTTAGCTTTGGTATTGGTATCCCATAAGTAATGATGACCCGTGGACTGAATACACTTAACAAGAGAAAATAAAATTTATGCTTACCTGATAAATTTATTTCTCTTGTAGTGTATTCAGTCCACGGCCCGCCCTGTCTTTTTAAGGCAGTTCTAAATTTTAATTAATACTCCAGTCACCACTGCACCCTATAGTTTCTCCTTTCTCGTCTAGTTTCGGTCGAATGACTGAATATGACATGTGAGGGGAGGAGCTATATAGCAACTCTGCTTGGGTGATCCTCTTGCAACTTTCTGTTGGGAAGGGAATATATTCCATAAGTAATGATGACCCGTGGACTGAATACACTACAAGAGAAATAAATTTATCAGGTAAGCATAAATTATGTTTTTCTTAAGATGTCTAACTCATGCTGAAGAGAGCTATGATATGGGAGATAAGAGTTCCTGGTGATTAAATGTGCTCTGGAGGAGTGGAGACATTTGTTGGCGGTTGCTGTTCCTCCTGCTGTTCTTTACAGATCATCGTAATTTAGAGTATCATTTTTCTAATAAGAGGCATTGTCATAGGCAGGCCCACTGTTTTTTATTTTTCACCAGATTCAACTTTATTATTAGTTATCCCCTTGGGTCAAAGGTTAAAAAGGCAGATTCTTTATTTACGGTTCCATCAAATCTACCCATATAACATGTTCCTCTTTTCTTAGGATAGCCTTATGTATGTCCCAAGCATTTGTTTTATTATTTTACAGTTCCTGTGTTTACTACCTCTTTTGGGAGTTTATTCCATGAATCCACCACCCTTTCTTTAAAAAAAATGCTTCCTAATAGTTTTTCCTGAATCTGCTACCCTCTAATTTAAGATTGTGACCTTTTTTTGGTATTTCTTTGTTTTGTAGAAAATGCTTTTAGCTTCCACTTTATTAAGTCCCTTCATATATTTGAAGTTTTCTATTATGTTACCTCTTTCCCTTCTCTCCTCTTAACTATACATATCTTGATCAAAGTGTCTTCCTTTGTATGTTTTATATTTTAGACCATGCACCTTTTTAGTAGCCCTCCTTTAGACATTTTTCTAGTTTATTTATATGCTACTGGAGATGTGGTCTCCAGAACTGTATACAATATTCCAGATGAGGCCTAGTGATGTGTAAAGTGGCATAAGAACCCTGCTATTCCTGCTACTAATACCTCCCTCAAAGCAACCAAGTATTCGACTAGCATTACTGGCTGCATTGCTGCATTGTCTACCAAATTTTAAAGTATCTGAAATAATAATTCTCAATTCCTGTTCCTTTTTAGTTGAAATAAGTAATGTACCATTGAGACTATAATTGGCCTTTGGGTTTTTGGATTCTATATGCATAATTTTGCTCTTGTTAATATTACATTTCAGATCTTTTATCTATTTGCCCGGTCCTCCAGTTTTTTAATATCACTGCTCATTTGATCCACTCATCAACTCTGTTACACATTTTTGTTCATCAGCAAACAAGCACACCTTCCCCTGGAGCCCACTTTCTATATCACTAATAAACATGTTAAACAAAACAGGCCCAAGAATTGACCCTTGGGGAACACCACTAGTAACTGACCCCTCATTTGAATGTACTCCATTAATTGAAACCCTCTGCCTTCTAACCACTTAACAATCTTAGCATCTACTCCAAGACAATACATTTTGTGAATAAATCATGTCAGACTAATCTAATTGATTATTTGACCATGTAACTAAATTAATAGACCAGGGAGGAGCCGTAGATGTAGCATATCTAGACTTTAGCAATGCTTTGCTAAAATCTAGATATGCTACATCTATGGCTCCTCCTTGGTCTATTAATTTAGGTACATGGTCAAATAAATTAATTAGATTAGACTGACATGATCTTCCAGCAAGGAAACCATGCTGTCCTTTGTCTTCTAAGTTTTGTGAGACTCAGCTCTTAAAGGGCAAGTCAACCCAATCATTATGTTAACTTATTTAAATTAAGTAATTGACAATGTTTAAAGCAAACCGTAGCCCAATTTCGATCTAAATATACATTGCTAGTAAAAAAGACTTACTTTCTTCTATAAGGTACGACGAGTCCACGGATTCATCCTTTACTTGTGGGATATTATCCTCCTGCTAACAGGAAGTGGCAAAGAGCACCACAGCAGAGCTGTCTATATAGCTCCTCCCTTAGCTCCACCCCCCAGTCATTCTCTTTGCCTACTCTAAGTACTAGGAAGGGTAAAGTGGAAGAGGTGATAAAATATTCGTTTTTTATTTCTTCAAGCAAGAGTTTTTTATTTTAAATGGTACCGGTGTGTACTATTTACTCTCAGGCAGCAGATGGATGAAGACTTCTGCCTGGAGGCTGATGATATTAGCATTTGTCACTAAGATCCAGAGCAGTTCCCACAGAATGGCTGAGGAGTAAAAGAAACTTCAGTGTGAGGAATCCTTTCATGCTATAAGCAGTGAGGTATGTTCAGTCATTTTTTTCTGGAGAGACTGTGGTATTTCAGAATTGGCTGACAGTATCCCCATGAGGGAGAGGGTAAGCAGTAATCCTAAAAGATATAGAGGGGTATTACTAAGCTTGCATAAGGGGCTAATATAAAAAAATGGTTGACACTGAGTCTAAAATGTTTGTGGGCAAACGTTTTGTGAACTGAGAGTGCTGATAACGTTTTTGGGAACTGAAATAGGTTATTTTAATAACGTTTTTTTGGAACTTTATTGAGGGTACACTTGGCTTCTGGTTTGGGTTTCAGAACCCACATGGCTAGTTTGGAACCTCTCTGGTGCGGTTCCTTTAGGCTGTAAAAATATTGAGTGAGATGGGCGGGGCCTATTTCAGTTGCGCAGTTGTAATTGCAGAGCAAGCAGCAAGCTCCAACTCCGGTGGGCCCTTGTGGAAGTGTTGGGCCAAATCGAAGCTTTAACTCCAGGGGGTGTTTTTGTCCTGATTTAGGCCTTATTAATGATCCGGTTTTGCACAGTAAAGGGTTAACTGTTCCTTTCTTTGTGGGGCAATCTCAGCTGCATTATTTGTATATCCTATCAAAAAATTTAAAGGATTGGTGTATTTTAAAGCAATTTTGCAGAACGTGTATGCTTTTTTTCTCTTAAAGGCGCAGTACCGTTTTTTAAGATTATTGTTATGTTATTATATGTTATTTTTTCACTAAATAAAGTGTTTTCAAGCTTGTTTGTGGTCATTACTAGCCTGCTCAACATGTCTAACATTGAGGAAAGCCAATGTTCAATGTGTTTAGAAGCCATTGTGGAACCCCCACAAAATGTGTCCCTCATGCACTGAAAGGGCAATAAATTGCAAAGAACATATTTTAGCTAATAAAAGTATGTCGCAGGATGATTCTCAGTCAGAAAGTAATCAGGTTATGCCATCTAATTCTCCCCAAGTGTCACAACCATTAACGCCCGCACAAGCCAAGTACTTCTAGTGCGTCTAATTCTTTCACCCTGCAAGATATGGCCGCAGTTATGAATACTACCCTCACAGAGGTTTTATCTAAGCTGCCTGGGTTGCAGGGGAAGCGCAGTAGGTCTGGTGTGAGAGTAAATGCTGAGCCCTCTGACGCTTTATTAGCCATATCCTATGTACCCTCACAATGTTCTGAGTTGGGGATGAGGGATTTGCTGTCTGAGGGAGAGATTTCTGATTCAGGAAAGATGTTCCCTCAGACAGACTCAGATATGACGGCTTTTAAATTTAAACTAGGACACCTCCGCTTATTGCTCAGGGAGGTTTTAGCAACTCTGGATGATTGTGACCCTATTTTAGTTCCAGAGAAATTGTGTAAAATGGACAGATATCTAGAGGTTCCTGCCTACACTGATGTTTTTCCAGACATTTCGGACATTGTTACTAAGGAGTGGGATAGACCAGGTATTCCGTTCTCTCCCCCTTCTACTTTTAAGAAAATGTTTCCCATATCAGACACCATGCAGAACTCGTGGCAGACGGTCCCTAAGGTGGAGGGAGCTATTTGTACCCTGGCTAAGCGTACAACTATACCTATTGAGGACAGTTGTGCTTTCAAAGATCCTATGGATAAAAAATTAGAGGGTCTCCTAAAGAAAATATTTATTCATCAGGGTTTTCGTCTGCAACCTATAGTGTGCATTGTTCCTGTAACTACTGCAGCTGATTTTTTGGTTTGAGGCTCTGGAGGAGGCTCTTCAGGTTGAGACCCCATTGGATGATATTCTGGATAGAATTAGGGCTCTCAAGCTAGCTAATTCTTTCATTACAGATGGCACTTTTCAACTGGCTAAATTAGCGGCAAAGAACTCAGGTTTTGCCATTTTAGAGCGTAGAGCGTTATGGCTTAAGTCCTGGTCTGCTGATGTGTCATCAAAATCTAAGCTTTTAGCCATCCCTTTCAAAGGTAAGACCCTATTCGGGCCTGAACTGAAAGAGATCATTTCATACATCACTGGAGGAAAAGACCATGCCCTTCCTCAGGATAAGACAAATAAGATGAGGACCAAACAAAATAATTTTCGTTCCTTTCGAAACTTCAAAGGTGGTCCCTCTACTTCTTCCCCTGCTGCAAAACAAGAGGGGAAATTTGCTCAATCCAAGTCGGTCTGGAGACCTAACCAGACTTGGAACAAAGGTAAACAGGCCAAGAAGCCCGCTGCTGCCACCAAGACAGCATGAAGGGGTAGCCCCAATCCAGGACCGGATCTAGTACGGGGCAGACGTTCTCTCTTTGCTCAGGCTTGGGCAAGAGACTTCAGGACTCCTGGGCGTTAGAAATCATAACCCAGGGGTATCTTCTAGATTTCAAAGATTCTCCTCCAAGGGGGAGATTCCATCTTTTTCAATTGTCTGTAAACCAGACAAAAAGAGAGGCGTTCTTATGCTGTGTAGAAGACCTATATACATGGGAGTGATCTGCCCAGTTCCGAAAACAGAACAGGGGCAGGGGTTTTACTCCAATCTGTTTGTGGTTCCCAAGAAAGAGGGAACCTTCAGACCAATTTTAGATCTCAAGATCCTAAACAAATTCCTCAGAGTCCTTCAAGATGAGACCATTCAGACTATTTTACCAATGATCCAGGAGGGTCAATATATGACCACCGTGGACTTAAAGGCTGCGTATCTACACATCCCTATCCACAAAGATCATCACCAGTTCCTCAGGTTCGCCTTCCTGGACAAGCATTACCAGTTTGTGGCTCTTCCCTTCGGGTTGGCCACAGCTCCCAGAATTTCCACAAAGGTGCTAGGGTCCCTTTTGGGGGTTCTACGGCCGCGGGGCATAGCAGCGGCGCCTTATCTGGACGATATCTTAATTCAGGCGTCAACTTACCAACTAGCCAAATCTCACACGGACATCGTGTTGGCTTTTCTAAGATCTCACGGGTGGAAGTTGAACGAAAAAAAGAGTTCACTTATCCCTCTCACAAGAGTTCCGTTCCTGAGAACTTTGATAGATTCGATGGACATGAAAATTTTTCTGACGGAGTTCAGGAAATCAAAGATTTTAACCACCTGCCGAGCTCTTCATTCCATTCCTCGGCCGTCAGTGGCTCAGTGTATGGAGGTAATCGGACTAATGGTAGCGGCAATGGACATAGTTCCGTTTGCTCGCTTGCATCTCGGACCACTGCAACTATGCATGCTCAAACAGTGGAATGGGGATTATGCAGATTTATCTCCTCAGATAAATCTGGATCAAGAGACCAGAGACCCTCTTCTTTGGTAGTTGTCACAGGATCATCTGTCCCAGGGAATGTGTTTCCTCAGGCCAGCATGGGTCATAGTGACGACGGACGCCAGCCTATTGGGCTGGGGTGCAGTCTGGAATTCCCTGAAAGCACTGGGTGCATGGACTCAGGAGGAGGCTCTCCTCCCGATCAATAATCTAGAACTGAGAGCGCTATTCAATGCGCTTCTGGCGTGGCCTTAGCTGGCTTCGGCCAGATTCATAAGATTCCAGTCAGACAATATCACGACTGTAGCATATATCAAAGAGAACAAAGAGTTCTCTAGCGATGATAGAGGTTACCAAAATAATTTGATGGGCAGAGACTCACTCTTGCCATCTATCAGCAATCTATATCCCAGGAGGGGAGAACTGGGGAGCAGATTTTCTAAGTCGTCAGACTTTTCATACGGGGGAGTGGGAACTCCATCCGGAGGTGTTTGCACAATTGATTCATCAATGGGGCACACCGGAATTGGATCTGATGGCGTCTCGTCAGAACGCCAAACTTCCTTGTTACGGGTCCAGATCAAAGGATCCTCAAGCAGTACTGATAGATGCTCTAGCAGTACCCTGGTCGTTCAACCTGGCTTATGTGTTTCCACCATTTCCTCTCCTTCCTCGTTTAATTGCCAAAATCAAACCGGAGAGAGCTTCGGTGATTTTGATAGCACCTGCGTGGCCACGCAGGACTTGGTATGCAGACCTGGTGGAGATGTCATCTCTTCTACCATGGACTCTGCCACTGAGACAGGACCTTCTGATTCAAGGTCCGTTCCAGCATCCAAATCTAGTTTCTCTGCGTCTGACTGCCTGGAGATTGAACGCTTGATTTTATCCAAGCGGGGATTCTCTGAGTCGGTCATAGATACCTTGATTCACTAGGAAAATTTATCATAAGATATGGCGTAAATATCTTTATTGGTGCGAATACAAATGCTATTCATGGAGTAAGATCAGGATTCCTAGGATTTTGTCCTTTCTCCAAGAAGGATTGGAGAAGGGGTTATCAGCTAGTTCCCTAAAGGGACAGATATCTGCTTTATCAATTTTACTGCACAAGCGTCTGGCAGATGTCCAAGACGTTCAGTCGTTCTGTCAGGCTTTAGTTAGAATCAAGCCTGTGTTTAAACCTGTTGCTCTGCCATGGAGTTTGAATTTAGTTCTTAAAGTTCTTCAAGGGGTTCCATTTGAACCTATGTATTCCATAGATAGTAAGCTTCTATCTTGGAAAGTTCTGTTTTTAGTTGCTATCTCTTCGGCTCGAAGAGTTTCTGAACTATCTGCATTGCAATGTGACTCGCCTTATCTTGTTTTCCATGCTGATAAGGTGGTTTTGCATACCAAACCTGCATTCCTTCCTAAGGTTGTTACTAATAAGAACAACTTGGATGTGGTTCGTGCTTTGAAGTTTTACTTGCAAGCGACCAAAGATTTCCATCAAAAGAGAGAGAACAGCACTCCATGAGATAGAACAGAAGCTGGAATAACTTCCATGCATGTTCATTTTTATTGTAACTCCTCAGGGTGCACGTTCTTTTTGCACACTATGCCCCTTCACAGAGAAAAAATATCCTGAAGCATATCAGTCTAACCCTGCCCAATGACAGTCCAGCGCCGAAATACCAGGCAATTCTTCTCTGAACAAGGGAAGCAACAACCCCAGACGATCGTTTCGGCCTCCTATGGGCCTCGTCAGTGAGGTGCAGTTGTATCTCTCTAAGGGCAAGTGTGCATGGAGTCCACGTCTGGTTTCCCCATTACTCTTAGGGTGACCCAAGAGCAAATTTTTTTTTTTTTCTCTGTGAAGGGGCATAGTGTGCAAAAAGAACGTGCACCCTGAGGAGTTACAATAAAAATGAACATGCATGGAAGTTATTCCAGCTTCTGTTCTATCTCATGGAGTGCTGTTCTCTCTCTTTCGAATTTTATGCAAATTGCTCTTGGGTCACCCTAAGAGTAATGGGGAAACCAGATGTGGACTCCATGCACACTTGCCCTTAGAGAGATACAACTGCACCTCACTGACGAGGCCCATAGGAGGCCGAAACGATCGTCTGGGGTTGTTGCTTCCCTTGTTCAGAGAAGAATTGCCTGGTATTTTGGCGCTGAACTGTCATTGGGCAGGGTCAGACTGATATGCTTCAGGATATTTTTTTCTCTGTGAAGGGGCATAGTGTGCAAAAAGAACGTGCACCCTGAGGAGTTACAATAAAAATGAACATGCATGGAAGTTATTCCAGCTTCTGTTCTATCTCATGGAGTGCTGTTCTCTCTCTTTCCAATTTTATGCAAATTGCTCTTGGGTCACCCTAAGAGTAATGGGGAAACCAGACGTGGACTCCATGCACACTTGCCCTTAGAGAGATACAACTGCACCTCACTGACGAGGCCCATAGGAGGCCGAAACGATCGTCTGGGGTTGTTGCTTCCCTTGTTCAGAGAAGAATTGCCTGGTATTTCGGCGCTGGACTGTTATTGGGCAGGGTCAGACTGATATGCTTCAGGATATTTTTTTCTCTGTGAAGGGGCATAGTGTGCAAAAAGAACGTGCACCCTGAGGAGTTACAATAAAAATTAACATGCATGGAAGTTATTCCAGCTTCTGTTCTATCTCATGGAGTGCTGTTCTCTCTCTTTCGAATTTTATGCAAATTGCTGTTGGGTCACCCTAAGAGTAATGGGGAAACCAGACGTGGACTCCATGCACACTTGCCCTTAGAGAGATACAACTGCACCTCACTGACGAGGCCCATAGGAGGCCGAAACGATCGTCTGGGGTTGTTGCTTCCCTTGTTCAGAGAAGAATTGCCTGGTATTTCGGCGCTGGACTGTCATTGGGCAGGGTCAGACTGATATGCTTCAGGATATTTTTTTCTCTGTGAAGGGGCATAGTGTGCAAAAAGAACGTGCACCCTGAGGAGTTATAATAAAAATGAACATGCATGGAAGTTATTCCAGCTTCTGTTCTATCTCATGGAGTGCTGTTCTCTCTCTTTCGAATTTTATGCAAATTGCTCTTGGGTCACCCTAAGAGTAATGGGGAAACCAGACGTGGACTCCATGCACACTTGCCCTTAGAGAGATACAACTGCACCTCACTGACAAGGCCCATAGGAGGCCGAAACGATCGTCTGGGGTTGTTGCTTCCCTTGTTCAGAGAAGAATTGCCTGGTATTTCGGCGCTGGACTGTCATTGGGCAGGGTCAGACTGATATGCTTCAGGATATTTTTTTCTCTGTGAAGGGGCATAGTGTGCAAAAAGAACGTGCACCCTGAGGAGTTACAATAAAAATGAACATGCATGGAAGTTATTCCAGCTTCTGTTCTATCTCATGGAGTGCTGTTCTCTCTCTTTCGAATCTTCTTTGTTTGTTGTCTATTCTGGAAAACGTAGAGGTCAAAAAGCTACGGCTACCTCTCTTTCTTTTTGGCTGAAAAGCATCATCCGTTTGGCATACGAGACTGCTGGACAGCAGCCTCCTGAAAGAATTACAGCTCACTCTACTAGAGCGGTGGCTTTTACATGGGCTTTTAAAAATGATGCTTCTGTTGAACAGATTTGTAAGGCTGCGACTTGGTCTTCGCTTCATACCTTTTCCAAATTTTACAAATTTGATACTTCTGCTTCTTTGGAGGCTATTTTTGGGAGAAAAGTTCTTCAAGCAGTGGTGCCTTCTGTTTAATCATCTGTCTTGCCCCTCCCGTTCATCCGTGTCCTGTAGCTTTGGTATTGTATCCCACAAGTAAAGGATGAATCTGTGGACTTGTCATACCTTATAGAAGAAAAGTAAATTTATGCTTACCTGATAAATTAATTTCTTCTATGGTACGACGAGTCCACGGCCCGCCCTGTCATTTTAAGACAGATTATATTTTTTGATTTTAAACTTCAGTCACCTCTGCACCTTTTAGTTTCTCCTTTTTCTTCATGTACCTTCGGTCGAATGACTGGGGGGTGGAGCTAAGGGAGGAGCTATATAGACAGCTCTGCTGTGGTGCTCTTTGCCACTTCCTGTTAGCAGGAGGATAATATCCCACAAGTAAAGGATGAATCCGTGGACTCGTCGTACCATAGAAGAAATTAATTTTATCAGGTAAGCATAAATTTACTTTTTCCTCCTCCGGCCGTTATGAAATGGCCGCCTGAGCCCACCTTTCCTTGACGTCACACAAACATATTTTCCAGCTACAACTAAGGGATAAGTGACGATCCTGCACATACACATGTGTCGTGCATGCGCAATACACCGTAGAATAAAGAAGAGGAGAGAGAAGAGAGAGAAGTAGTCAGCCGTAAATAACAACCGCTATGCTACTGAACGGTATTTTTGGCTAATAAGTTAAAATAAAATTTTGGTTGACTTGCCCTTTAAATCTGATATTATTCTTCCGAGAGGACATTTTCTTGCAATACATCTGTCTGTACTTGAAAAGATTAAGGCCTAGTCTACAAGTGGAGTGGAAAAATATTAGCGCTATTGTGTGTTAACATCGCACAAGCGCAATCAATAGCGCTTCAATTTTTTACTCGTATTACAAGTTTTTTTTTTATCGCTCATTTGAAAGTCTAGGGTGCGCTATTTGCATGTCAGATAAAAGACTTCTTTGCTCAAGTGCTAAGCCGATAGTGTGCTAAGTAGTAGAGATCTTCATGTAGTTCTCTGCTATAATTTTAGTAATAATGCATTGTTTCAGGTCTTAAAAGAATTATACATTTTACAGCAGTATTTTGGATTATGCTTGAGCACAACACTTAACTCACAACTTGTTATAGTGAGGACTTTGTGTTATCCATTAAAAGTATAGGGTGCACTAAAAAAGTTTCAGCTATGTTAAGAGGCTTTGGTTAAAATATTTTACCCCTTTGCTACCGGGAATAACAGTTTAAATAGAAATACTGTAGAGCCTCTCAGCTAGATTACGAGTTTGGCGTTAGCCTTAAAAAGCAGCGTTAAGGGGTCCTAACTCTGCTTTTTAACGCCCGCTGGTATTACAAGTTTGGCAGGTACAGGTGTACCAATCCCCTTACGTCAATTGCGTATCCTATCTTTTAAATGGGATTTTCCTAACGCTGGTATTACGAGTCTTGGAAGAAGTAAGCGATACAGCCTCTACCTCCAAGACTTCTACCGCATTTAAACGTCACTAGCTAACGCCGGAACATAAAGCTCTTAACTAAAGTGCTACAAAGTACACTAACACCCATAAACTACCTATTAACCCCTAAACTGAGCCCCCCCCCCACATCGCAAACACTAAAATAAATATTTTTAACCCATAATCTGCCGACCGGACATCGCCGCCACCTACATTATATTTATGAACCCCTAATCTGCTGCCCCTAACATCGCCGACACCTACATTATAGTTATTAACCCATAATCTGCCCCTCCAATGTCGCTGCAACTATATTTAATGTATTAACCCCTAATCTGTCGCCGCCACTATAATAAAGTTATTAACCCCTAAGCCTAAATCTAACACTAACCCTAACACCCCCTAACTTAAATATAATTTAAATTAAACAAAATTAATTTACCATAATTAAATAAATTAATCCTATTTAAAAATAAATACTTACCGATAAAATAAACCCTAAACTAGCTACAATATAACTAATAGTTACATTGTAGCTAGTTTAGGATTTATATTTATTTTACAGGCAACTTTGTATTTATTTTAACTAGGTACAATAGTTATTAAATAGTTATTAACTATTTAATAACTACCTAGCTAAAATAAGTACAAAATTACCTGTAAAATAAATCCTAACCTAAGTTACAATTACACCTAACAGTACACTATCATTAAACTAATTACCTAAACTACCTACAATTAATTACAATCAAATGAAATAAACTAAATTACGAAAAAAAAACACTAAATTACAGAAAAAAAAAGAGTTACAATAATTTTAAACTAATTACACCTAATCTAATCCCCCTAATAAAATAAAAAAGCACCCCCAAAATAATAAAATTTCTCTACCCTATACTAAATTGCAAATAGCCCTTAAAAGGGCCTTTTGCGGGGCATTGCCCCAAAGTAATCAGCTCTTTCACCTTTAAAAAAAATACAATACCCCCCCCCAACATTACAACCCACCACCCACACACCCCTACTCTAAAACCCACCCAATCCCCCCTTAAAAAACCTAACACTAACCCCCTGAAGGACACCCTACCTTGAGCCGTCTTCACCCAGTCGGGCACAAGTGGTTCTCCAGAGGGTCCGAAGTCTTCATCCGATTGGGGCAGAAGAGGTCCTCCAGATGGCAGAAGGCTTCATCCAGGCGGCATCTTGTATCTTCATCTTTCCGGAGCAGAGCGGATTCATCTTCAATCCAGCCGACGCAGAGCCATCCTCTTCAAGCGAAGTCCTAACGAAGAATGAAGGTTCCTTTAAATGACGTCATCCAAGATAGGATTCTATCAGCCTATCGGAATTCAAGGAATGCCATCAGCCAATCGGAATTAAGGTAGGAAAAATCCTATTGGCTGATTAGGGGTTAATAGTATAATGCAGGTATCGGCGATGTCGGGGGCGGCAGATTAGGGGTTAATAAGTGTAATATTAGGGGTGTTTAGACTCGGGGTTCATGTTACGGTGTTAGGTGTAGACATAAAATGTATTTTCCCATAGAAAACAATGGGGCTGCGTTAGGAGCTGAACGCTGCTTTTTTGCAGGTGTTAGGTTTTTTTTAGCCGGCTCAGCCCCATTGTTTCCTATGGGGAAATCGTGCACGAGCACGTTTTGCCAGTTTACCGCTACAGTAAGCAACGCTGGTATTACGGTGAGATGTGGAGCTAAATTTGGCTCAACGCTCACTTTTCTGAGGCTAACGCCGGCTTGAAGAAAACTTGTAATACCAGCGTTGTTTAAAGTGAGCGCTCGAAAAAAAACTCGGAATCTAGGCGTCTGTTTTTTTATTTACGTATGAAAGCTATATAATTTTAAAATATACAACCCAAGCTATTGATCTAGGCCCCTTATGGTATATTTGATGCTACTATTAGGCTGCATATATGATCATATAAAAAAATCATTAACTTTTTCACAAATTTTGGGTTTCTCACAGAAATTATTTACACACAGCTACTGCAGTCATAAGACAAATGGATGTAAAAGCTTCTTTGTTATCCGCTTTTTTCAGAAGTAGAAGGGATTCATGACTTTGCCATTGGATTTTAGCAATTAGAAGACTGTTAATTGCAGCTGCGCACCACACTTCTGAAATCTCCGGCAGTGAAGGGGTTAATCAGGTATCTTGTAAGGTTAATATTTGCTCTATCGTAGTGATTACCCTCCCACCTGACACCTGCTACATCTGATACCTCCCAAAAAGCTCTCTTCCCTCTCCCCCTACCCCGCAGGTCACCACCATCTTAGGTACCTTTTTTTTCTTTGAGAGTAACATGCAAGCTTTTTTCAGTTAAGGGTATATATTTTTTTACAGTTAAAACCCTTAAACGGCCATGATACCCAAATGTTGAAACACTTGAAAGTGATGCAGCATAGCTGTAAAAAGCTGACTAGAAAATATCACCTGAACATCTCTATGTAAAAAAGAAAGATATTTTACCTCAAAAGTATTCAAACCCCATTGCAAAGGACTTTAAGCAGCAAATCAGTATGCCTGTCCCGGGGCAGGCAAGGGAGTGAGCTTCATGCACACTCATATTATTTCCCTATTCAGTTTAAGGAAGTTTACTATGAAATCTCATGAGTGTTAAGTGAAATCTCATGAGATCACAGTAAAAGAGGTCATGACCTCAGCACTGCTTGTGCTGATTGACTGTTGTTCATTTCTTCATTTTTTTTTTTTTTTCACCTGCAGATGGACTGCAGCTGAAGTATAACTTTTTAAACAGAACTTAGGAAATTGTAAAGTAAAATATCTTCTTTTTTTTACATAGAGATGCTCAGGTGATATTTTTCTGTCAGCTTTTTACAGTTATACTACATCAGTTTCAAGTGATTTAGCATATGAGTATTATGTCCCTTTAAGGTTTTTTTTTGTGTGGGTAAACCATATGATTCACTTTTAATTTAAACATTATTCCACTCTCTTACTATGGTACAATGGGCTTGGTTTACAAAGCCTCAAGAGCAAGCCTGCAGACCGCTGCTTCCTAACCTATATGCCAGCTCTGAGCTGGCGGTTTGCAATCCCCCCGGGGGTTGGTGTTGCACAAACTAGCCGCAATGCCTGAGATGCCCTCCCTTGTTTGCTCAGCATTTTTAAAATTAAGCCAAATGTCTTAAGGCTTGAGGACACTTTTATTCATTACCGTAAACAGGCCAACACTAATATGTTTAAAACAGTGATACAGACTTTGACACTTACGTATTCTGATATTGCCAGCTCTTTTGTCTTACCACAATGCCAATCTCAGACTATATGGTGAAAGTGATTGGTACATATATGGCATATGCAGCAGCATCTCTTTGTTCTCCAGAACCATCTTTGATGAGATGCAAAAGGTGGCAATCTTTGAATAAGTGAAGATATAAGGATCCTTTTTTTATTTATTTTTTATCATTTGTTTTTAAATACACATATGATGGTGAGTCCACAATTTATCACAAATGGGATATATTTTCTTTCCACCAAGTGGAGGCAATCTTCCAGCAGTCTCCTGCCTCCACCATGAAGTACGTTTATAAATATATTTTACTAAATAGCCATAATCAAATTTCCTTTCAATGTCTCTTTAAAGTTTTAGATGATGTTTCTGTATTGTTAAATCAGAGATGACATCTTGAATATAAAAATATTTCTTATCAGATAGATAAATTATAGCTTTAGTTGTATCTGTAAAATGAAATACAGTGTTAAAGGACTAAGCATTTTTGCAGGTTCTTTATCCATAACACAATTGATATATCAAGGAAGGAGGAATTTCATTTCTCATTAAATATGCTACCTTTATAGGTATAGTATAGTTGCCTTAACTAGTAATTCAAGAAGCATTAATAAATTATATTTTGGACAGATATGAATTTTCATTCCCCAAGCTTCGATACTTTTTCAGCAATCATTCCATGTTTTTCATATATTAAGTGGAACCCAGGAAGGTTCCTGTGCAGTGCTTTGGCTTGATAGATTGGGAGTTAGCCAGATATTAAAATAGAATACAGGACAAAATGTTCTCGGTAGCATCCTGATATAGATTCAGTCCTAATAGAGTAGACCTGCAGAGAAGTCCTTGTACTTCTCATCTATTCCATTGACAGCTACGCATAATACTTTTCCAGTACCTGTTTTAGGTCAAACTTTTATTTCAGTTTTGAATTTAAAACATAGTTTAGCGTGGCAGATTTTTTTAGATTAAATTGAATTTTAGACAAATAGATGTTTCCTTGTTGTCTCCTATATTTTGAATTTTGTTCTCTCTCACTTTTTTGTTTTTGCTTTATTTGAAAAAAAAAAAAAATGTGTGTGTGTATGTGTGTATATATATATATATATATATATATATATATATATATATATATATATATATATATATATATATATATATATAAATATTATAATTATCATTTATTTGTATAGTGCCGTAAATTTCTGTTGCGCTGGGACCAGAGATTGAGGTATACAATGACAAGGATTTATGATAAGATTGAAAAGCATAACAGACAAATCTAGTACAGGAGGAAGAGGGCCCTGCTCCAGAGAGCTTACAGTCTACAGGTTGAGGGTGCAGAGGCATAAGGTTTGGGCTAGCTTGTCACATGGATTGTCATTGCAGCAGTAAGATGTGTGTGTGTGTATGCATATATATATTCATTCAGGAGGTGAGAGTCCACGATCCATTACTCTTGGGAATTACTCTTGTTTAACACTAGGAGGAGGCAAAGAATCCCAAACCCCAAGATCCCTATAAAAAGCCTCCCACCTTACATACCTCAGTCTTTACTTTGCCTCTGCTGGAGGTGGTTGAAGAATGAAGATGTACATTTGATTCTTTAGAAAAAGGGGTTTTTAGTCTTTGTTGAGGCCCGGGTTTCCCCTCAAAGTACTGTGCTTGTCAGAGGGAGGTATATGGGGTATGGTTTGTGATTCTTTTTTCTCATCATGGGAATTTTTTTTATAAACCTTCCTTAATTGGTGACAGGGACTTGTCTTTTGCCTCCCTTTATGGATCTACAATATACTCCTATTACTTTAAACTCTGCTGATATGTTTCAGTACCGGTTTGGCTGTCTGCTGCTTATTTGCTGGTGGACGAGTCTCTGTTGGTAAGTATCACTTATTTAACATATTAGACACTCTATAGCTATGTTATGGGCACTTTTTAAATATATATATATATATATATATATATATATATATATATATATATATATATATATATATATATACAGTCGTATGCAAAAGTTTAGGCACCCCTAATGATTTTCATTTATAAATAATTGGGTGTTTGGATCAGCAATTTTATTTTGATCTATCAAATAACTGAAGGACACAGTAATATTTTAATAGGGAAATTAGGTTTATTGGATTAACAGAAAATGTGCAATATGCATGAAAACGAAATTAGACAGGTGCATACATTTGTGGACCCTTGTCATTTTGTTGATTTCAATACCTGTAACTACCTAGTACTGATTGAAACACACAATTGGTTTGGTGAGCCCATTAAGCCTTGAACTTCATAGACAGGTGCATCAAATCATGAGAAAAGGTATTTAAGGTGGCCAATTGCAAGTTGTTGTTCTCTTGAAGAGTGGCAACATGGGGGCCTTAAAACAACTCTCCAGTTACCTGAAAACAAAGATTGTTCAACATTATGGTTTAGGGGAAGGCTACAAAAGCTATCACAGAGATTTAAGCTGTCAGTGTCCATTGTGAGGAACATAGTGAGGAAATGGAAGACCACAGGCACAGTTCTTGTTAAGGCCAGAAGTAAAATATCGGAGAGGCAAAGGATAGTGAGAACGGTAAAAAACAGCCCACAGACCACCTCCAAAGACCTACAGCATAATCTTGCTGCAGATGGTGTCACTGTGCATCGTTCAACAATTCAGCATATGGAAGAGTGATGCGGAAGAAGCCTTTTCTGCACACACGCCACAAACAGAGTCGCTTGAGGTATGCAAACGCACATTTGGACAAGCCAGCTTAATTTTGGAAGAAGGTGCTGTGGACTGATGAAACAAAGATTGAGTTATTTGGTCATAACAAGGGACGTTATGAATGGCGGCAAAAGAACACAGCGTTCCAAGACGAACACTTGCTAGCCACAGTAAAATTTGGTGGATGTTCCATCATGCTGTTGGGCTGTGTGGCCAGTGCCAGTACTGGGAATATTGTTAAAGTTGAGGGTCGCATGGATTCCACTCAATATCAGCAGATACTTGAGAATAATGTTGAGGAATCAGTCACAAAGTTGAAAGTACGCCGGAGCTGGATATTTCAACAAGACAACGACCCAAAACACTGCTCAAAATCTTCTCTGGCATTTATGTAGAGGAACAAGTACAATGTTCTGTAATGGCCATCCCAGTCCCCAGACCTGAATATAATTGAAAATCTGTGGGGTGATTTGAAGAGGGCTGTCCATGCTCGGCAACCATCAAACCTAACTGAACTGGAGATGTTTTGCAAGGAGGAATGGTCTAAATTACCTTCACCCAGAATCCAGACACTCATTACAGTCTATAGGAAGCGTCTAGAGGCTGTTATTTCTGCTAATGGAGGCTCTACTAAATATTGATGCAATATTTCTGTTGGGGTGCCCAAATTTATGCACCTGTCTAATTTTGTTTTGATGCATATTGCACATTTTCTGTTAATCCAATAGACCTCATTTCACTACTGAAATATTACTGTGTCCTTCAGTTATTTGATAGATCAAAATGAAATTGCTGATCCAAACACCCAATTATTTATAAATGAAAATCATGGAAATTGCCAGGGGTGCCTAAACTTTTGCATACGACTGTGTGTGTGTGTGTATATATATATATATATATATATATATATATATATATATATATATATATATATATATATATACTAATATATATGGCCCTGGGACTGAATCATTTACACTATTACCTTGCTGATTTGCATGTGTCATATTTTTCGCCATGCTTAGATTGAATTTCACACGTTGGCCTTTAGGTTTACATGCTCTGCGGTGGCGCACGTCGGATTAGCGCACATCCCTTCCGTCTTTCTATAGTCATTTCGTGCATCGGCCAGTTTACCCTTAACGGGTTAGTGCACATTCGTCCTCATCTATGCACATATAAGGTTTTGGCATGCTTTATTTTTTTATGATGAGCGTTATCTGCTTTTGGATGTTATTTTAATGTCTCCTTCTTAGTTTTGCAGTTCAGCTTGGTGTGCATTGTTTTAGAAAGCTACTTAGGAGGGGGTAAGTGATTTATATTCCTCAAGAGCTTTTTAAGGGGGTTATTGTGCTTATTGCATTGATTTGCCATATGCTATATTTGGAGCAGTCTAATTTTGTCTCTAAATCTACCCAAGAAACTGAGTCCCATGTACACTATTAATAGATGTGCTTATTGTAAAAAAAAGCTGAAGTGCCTTCTCCAGCTCATTTCTGTGGCTCATGTTTAGAACTGTTAATGCAATCAGACCAACCTTATGCTGTCTCTTTGGGTATTAACGCACCTTCTGTTTGTTCATTACAGGAAAATACTGACATAGTTTCAAGGCTGCAATTTCTAAGGCGCTCTCTGCTTTCCCACCTTCAAACAAGCGTAAAAGGAAAGTTCAGATTTTACCTTCTACAAGTTATATGTGCCCTGAAACTAGGGCTATTGTTATGTCTTCAGATGGTGAAGTTTCCTCTGATGATGAGGAATCTTCATCTGATGTTGAACCTGATATTTCCTCTCTTTTGTTTAAAGTAAAACATATTTAAAGGAAGTCTTAATTACTTTAGGGTTTAAAGATCCTAAAGTTTTTGACGATAAGTTTTCCCATTCCTGATGCTGTGTCTGACATGATTTCCAGGGAATTATCTAAGTCAGGTAATTTAATTACCCCTTCTGCAACGTTTAAAAAAAAATATTCTTTACCTGATGCTAATATTGATTTGTAGGAAACAGTTCCTAAGGTGGATGGGGCCATTTTCAATCTGGCTAAGCATACTACTATTCCTTAAGGACACTTTGGGCTCCATATACTAAGCAGCGATAGCTGCTCCGGAGCCCTTGCGGGGTAGGTTCACATATGTAAGTCTGCTTCCCGCAATGTAAGAAGCAGCCAGAGAAAGGGCGAACATTACACTCTCACTTGAGCATGTAATGATACATAGGTCAACGGATCCTGTTCATCCGTTGCCCGTATGTAATTAAGGTGAGCAGACAACTTCTCGAGTTGAGAAGCTTGTCCATTCACTCCTTCTTACAGGGAGCCCTTTAGATAGAAAATTAAAGTATTTTCATAGACGGCGCTTTTTACATGCAGGCTATATTCTCAGGTCAGCTATTTCTATTGCTGATGTAGCTGCTGCTTCTACTTACTGGTTTTCTAGTCTTTTAGTGCAGTATTCTGATGACTCTGCTAGTGCAAATCCAAATCTTTTAGGTTTACTCAAGAGTGCCAGTTCTTTTATATGTGATGCTGTGTTTGATGTTATAAAGATTAATTTCAAAGGTATGTCTTTGACTGTTGTTGAAATGAGAGCCTTATGGCTTATATCCTGGTCTGCTGACATGTTGTTAAAATCCAGACAATTGTCCCTTTCTTTTCAAGAAATTGTTTTGGTTCTGATTTAGATTCTGTAATATCTACTGTTACTGGAGGTAAAGGGGTTTTTCTTTCATGTAATTAGCAAGAGTCCATGAGCTAGTGACGTATGGGATATACATTCCTACCAGGAGGGGCAAAGTTTCCCAAACCTCAAAATGCCTATAAATACACCCCTCTCCACACCCACAAATCAGTTTTACAAACTTTGCCTCCTATGGAGGTGGTGAAGTAAGTTTGTGCTAGATTCTACGTTGATATGCACTCCGCAGCAGGTTGGAGCCCGGTTTTCCTCTCAGCGTGCAGTGAATGTCAGAGGGATGTGAGGAGAGTATTGCCTATTTGAATTCAATGATCTCCTTCTACGGGGTCTATTTCATAGGTTCTCTGTTATCGGTCGTAGAGATTCATCTCTTACCTCCCTTTTCAGATCGACGATATACTCTTATTTATATACCATTACCTCTGCTGATTTTCGTTTCAGTACTGGTTTGGCTTTCTACAACATGTAGATGAGTGTCCTGGGGTAAGTAAATCTTATTTTCTGTGACACTCTAAGCTATGGTTGGGCACTTTTTTATAAAGTTCTAAATATATGTATTCAAACATTTATTTACCTTGACTCAGGATGTTCAACATTCCTTATTTCAGACAGTCAGTTTCATATTTGGGATAATGCATATGAATAAATCAATTTTTTTCTTACCTTAAAAATTTGACTTTTTCCGTGTGGGCTGTTAGGCTCGCGGGGGCTGAAAATGCTTCATTTTATTGTGTCATTCTTGGCGCAGACTTTTTTGGCGCAAATTTTTTTTTCTGTTTCCGGCGTCATACGTGTCGCCGGAAGTTGCGTAATTTTTTGACGTTCTTTTGCGCCAAAAGTGTCGGCGTTCCGGATGTGGCGTCATTTTTGGCGCCAAAAGCATTTAGGCGCCAAATAATGTGGGCGTCATTTTTGGCGCTAAAAAAATATGGGCGTCACTATTGTCTCCACATTATTTAAGTCTCATTTTTTATTGCTTCTGGTTGCTAGAAGCTTGTTCACTGACATTTTTTTCCCATTCCTGAAACTGTCATTTAAGGAATTTGATCAATTTTGCTTTATATGTTGTTTTTTCTATTACATATTGCAAGATGTCCCACGTTGAAACTGAGTCAGAAGATACTTCTGGAAAATCGCTGCCTGGGGCTGGAGCTACCAAAGCTAAGTGTATCTACTGTAAACTTATGGTATCTGTTCCTCCAGCTGTTGTTTGTACTGTTTCTCTTGTTAAGTGTGTTCAGTCCACGGGTCATCCATTACTTATGGGATATATTCTCCTTCCCAACAGGAAGTTGCAAGAGGATCACCCAAGCAGATCTGCTATATAGCTCCTCCCCTCACATGTCATATCCAGTCATTCTCTTGCAACCCTCAACAAAGAAGGAGGTCGCGAGAGGAGCTGGAGTTTTTACTTATCTATTCTTCAATCAAAAGTTTGTTATTTTAAATGGCACCGGAGTGTGCTGTTTTTCTATCTCAGGCAGTATTTGGAAGAAGAAACTGCCTGCGTTTTTTTTCTATGATCTTAGCAGGCGTAACTAAGATCCACTGGCTGTTCTCGACATTCTGAGGAGTGGGGTAACTTCAGAAACTGGGAATAGCATGCGGGGTCCTCCGCAAATGAGGTATGTGCAGTACTTTATTTTCTGGGAATGGAATTGACTAAGAAAATACTGCTGTTACCGTATGATGTAAGTACAGCCTTAAATGCAGTAGTGGCAACTGGTATCAGGCTCATAAATGTATGCTCAGTCGAGTTATTTTCTAGGGACTAGAATTTGACTGAGAAAATACTGTTTAAACTGAAATAATACTTAAGCCTTATCTGCAGTGGTAGCGACTGGTAGCAGGCTTAGTGATAACTTTGCATGACATTGGAAAATGTTGTTTTTTAATAAAACGTTTACTGGCATGTTATTCGTTTTTGTGAAGTACTTTGGTGATAAATCTCTTTGGGCATGATTTTTTTCCACATGGCTAACATATTTTTCTGCATGGAAACCGTTATATCAGGGCTCCCACTGTTGTGATAGGAGTGGGAGGGACCTTGTTTTAGCGCCTTGTTGCGCAGTTAAAATTCTAGCACAGTCTTCCTGCTTCTTCCTCCTTGATCCAGGACGTCTCTAGAGAGCTCAGGGGTCTGCAAAATTCATTTTTGAGGGAGGTAATCAGTCACAGCAGATCTGTGACAGTGTGCTTGACTGTGATTAAAAGCGTTAAATCTTAATTGATATCCGTTTATCCGTTTTGGGTATTGAGGGGTTAATCATCCTTTTGCTAATGGGTGCAATCCTCTGCTAATAATACACTTCTTGTTAAGAATTGTTTAATTATATCTGTATTTTTGAAGCGCTGCAGCGTTTTTTATATTGCTTGTAAACTTATTGAAAGTGATTTCCAAGCTTGCTAGTTTCATTTCTAAGTCTGTTTAAACATGTCTGATTCAGAGGAAACTTTGTTCATCATGTTCAAAAGCCAATGTGGAACCCAATAGAACGATGTGTACCAATTGTATTGATATTGGTTTGAATAAAAGTCAATCTGTACCGATAAAGAAACTATCACCAGACAACGAGGGGGAAGTTATGCCGCCTAACTCTCCTCACGTGTCAGTACCTGCGTCTCCCGCTCGGGAGATGCGTAGGATTGAGACGCCAAGTACATCTAGGCCCTTACAAATCACTTTACATGATATGGCTAATGTTATGAAAGAAGTATTATATAATATGCCCGAATTAAGGGGCAAACGCGATAGCTCTGGGTTAAGGACAGAGCGCGCTGATGACAAGAGAGCCATGTCTGATACTGCGTCACAATTTGCAGAACATGAGGACGGTGAGCTTCATTCTGTCGGTGACGGTTCTGATCCGGGGAGACCGGATTCAGAAATTTAAAATTTTAAATTTAAGCTTGAGAACCTCTGTGTGTTACTAGGGGAGGTATTAGCGGCTCTGAATGATTGCGACACGGTGGCAATTCCAGAGAAATTGTGTAGGTTGGATAGATACTATGCGGTACCGGTGTGTACTGACGTCTTTCCTATACCAAAAAGACTTACAGAAATTATTAGTAAGGAGTGGGATAGACGCGGTGTGCCTTTTTCCCCTCCCCCGATATTTAGAAAAATGTTCCCTATAGACGCCACCACACGAGACTTATGGCAGACGGTCCCTAAGGTGGAGGGAGCAGTTTCTACGTTAGCCAAGCATACCACTATCCCGGTGGAGGATAGCTGTGCTTTCTCAGATCCAATGGATAAAAAATTAGAGGGTTATCTTAAGAAAATGTTTATTCAACAGGGTTTTATATTGCAGCCTCTTGCATGCATTGCGCCTGTCACGGCTGCAGCGGCATTCTGGTTTGAGTCTCTGGAAGAGGCGATTCGCACAGAGCCATTGGATGAGGCTTTGAGCAAAGTTAGAACCCTTAAGCAAGCTAATGCATTTGTTTCAGATGCCGTAGTACATCTAACCAAACTTACGGCTAAAAATTCTGGATTCGCCATACAGGCGCGCAGAGCGCTCTGGCTTAAATCCTGGTCAGCGTATGTAACTTCCAAGTCTAAGCTACTTAACATTCCTTTCAAAGGGCAGACCTTATTCGGGCCCGGCTTGAAGGAAATTATTGCTGACATTACGGGAGGTAAGGGCCACGCCCTTCCTCAGGATAGGGCCAAATCAAAGGCCAAACAGTCTAATTTTCGTGCCTTTTGTAACTTCAAGGCAGGAGCAGCATCGACTTCCTCCGCTCCAAAACAGGAAGGAACTACTGCTTGTTACAGACAGGGTTGGAAAGGCAACCAGTCATGGAACAAGGGCAAGCAGGCCAGAAAGCCTACTCCCTCCCCTAAGACAGCATGAAGACAGGGCCCCCTATCCGGAGATGGATTTAGTGGGGGGCAGACTTTCTCTCTTCGCCCAGGCTTGGGCAAGAGATGTGCAGAATCCCTGGACGTTAAAGATTATATCTCAGGGATACCTTCTGGATTTCAAAACCTCTCCTCCACAAGGGAGGTTCCATCTTTCGAGGTTATCAACAAACCTAGTAAAGAGAGAGGCATTTCTACAATGTGTACAAGACCTCTTAATCATGGGAGTGATCCACTCAGTTCCGCGATCGGAACAGGGACAAGGATTTTACTAAAATCTATTTGTGGTTCCCAAAAAAGAGGGAACCTTCAGACCAATCTTGGACTTAAAGATCTTAAACAAATTCCTAAGGGTACCATCGTTCAAGATGGAAACCATTCGAACCATCCTACCCATGATCCAAGAGGGTCAATATATGACCACAGTGGACTTAAAGGATGCTTACCTTCATATACCGATTCACAAGGATCATTATCGGTACCTAAGGTTTGCCTTTCTAGACAGGCATTACCAGTTTTAACCTTCGGGTTAGCCACGGCCCCGAGAATTTTTCCGAAGGTTCTGGGCTCACTTCTGGTGGTACTAAGACCACGAGGCATAGCGGTGGCTCCGTACCTAGATGACATTCTGATACAAGCGTCAAGTTTTCAGAATGCAAAGTCTCATACAGAGATAGTTCTAGCATTTCTGAGGTCGCATGGGTGGAAAGTGAACGTGGAAAAGAGTTCTCTGTTACCACTCACAAGGGTTCCTTTTCTAGGGACTCTTATAGATTCTGTAGAGATGAAGATTTACCTGACGGAGTCCAGGTTATCAAAGATTCTCAATGCTTGCCGTGTCCTTCATTCCGTTCCAAGCCCATCAGTAGCTCAGTGCATGGAGGTAATCGGCTTAATGGTCGCGGCAATGGACATAGTGCCATTTGCGCGCCTGCATCTCAGACCGCTGCAACTATGCATGCTCAGTCAATGGAACGGGGATTACTCAGATCTGTCCCCTTTGCTAAATCTGGACCAGGAGACCAGAGATTCTCTTCTCTGGTGGTTGTCACCGGTTCATCTGTCCAAAGGAATGACCTTTCGCAGACCAGATTGGACGATTGTAACAACAGATGCCAGCCTTCTAGGCTGGGGAGCAGTCTGGAATTCCCTGAAGGCTCAGGGATCGTGGACTCAGGAGGAGAAACTCCTTCCAATAAACATTCTAGAATTAAGAGCAATATTCAATGCTCTTCTAGCTTGGCCTCAGTTAGCAAAACTGAGGTTCCTCAGATTTCAGTCGGACAATATCACGACTGTGGCTTACATCAATCATCAAGGGGGAACCAGGAGTTCCCTAGCGATGTTGGAAGTCTCGAAGATAATTCGCTGGGCAGAGTCTCACTCTTGCCACCTGTCAGCGATTTACATCCCTGGCATAGAGAACTGGGAGGCGGATTTCCTAAGTCGCCAGACTTTTCATCCGGGAGAGTGGGAACTTCACCCGGAGGTATTTGCTCAACTGATTCGTCATTGGGGCAAACCGGATCTGGATCTCATGGCATCTCGCCAGAACGCGAAGCTTCCTTGTTACGGATCCAGGTCCAGGGACCCGGGAGCGGTGCTGGTAGATGCATTAGCAGCCCCTTGGGTTTTCAACATAGCTTATGTGTTTCCACCATTTCCGTTGCTACCTCGACTGATTGCCAGGATCAAACAGGAGAGGGCACCGGTAATTCTGATAGCGCCTGCGTGGCCACGCAGGACCTGCTATGCAGACCTAGTGGACATGTCGTCCTGTCCACCATGGTCTCTTTCTCTGAAGCAGGACCTTCTAATTCAGGGTCCTTTCAACCATCCAAACCTAATTTCTCTGAGGCTGACTGCCTGGAAATTGAACGCTTGATACTATCAAAGCGTGGGTTTTCGGATTCGATTATTGATACATTAATACAGGCTCGGAAACCTGTGACCAGAAAAATTTACCATAAGATATGGCGTAAATATTTATATTGGTGCGAATCCAAGAGTTACTCATGGAGTAAGGTTAGGATTCCTAGGATATCGGCTTTTCTACAAGAGGGTTTAGAAAAGGGTTTATCCGCTAGTTCGCTAAAGGGACAGATTTCAGCTCTGTCTATTCTTTTACACAAACGTCTGGCAGAGAATCCAGACGTCCAGGCCTTTTGTCAGGCTTTGGCTAGAATTAAGCCTGTGTTTAAAGCTGTTGCTCCTCCGTGGAGCTTAAACTTGGTTCTTAAAGTTCTTCAGGGTGTTCCGTTTGAACCCCTTCATTCCATTGATATTAAGCTTTTATCTTGGAAAGTTTTGTTTTTGATGGCTATTTCCTCGGCTCGAAGAGTCTCTGAGTTATCTGCCTTACATTGTGATTCTCCTTATCTGATCTTTCATTCAGACAAGGTAGTACTGCGTACTAAACCTGGGTTTTTGCCTAAGGTTGTTTCTAACAGGAATATCAATCAAGAGATTGTTGTTCCATCATTATGTCCTAATCCTTCTTCAAAGAAGGAACGTCTTTTGCATAATCTAGACGTGGTCCGTGCTCTGAAGTTCTACTTACAGGCAACTAAAGATTTTAGACAAACTTCTTCTCTGTTTGTCGTTTACTCTGGACAGAGGAGAGGTCAAAAGGCTTCGGCTACCTCTCTCTCTTTTTGGCTTCGTAGCATAATACGTTTAGCCTATGAGACTGCTGGACAGCAGCCTCCTGAAAGAATTACAGCTCATTCCACTAGAGCTGTGGCTTCCACCTGGGCCTTTAAGAAAGAGGCCTCTGTTGAACAGATTTGCAAGGCTGCAACTTGGTCTTCACTTCATACTTTTTCCAAATTTTACAAATTTGACACTTTCGCTTCTTCGGAGGCTGGTTTTGGGAGAAAGGTTCTACAGGCAGTGGTTCCTTCTGTTTAATGTTCCTGCCTTGTCCCTCCCATCATCCGTGTACTTAGCTTTGGTATGGGTATCCCATAAGTAATGGATGACCCGTGGACTGAACACACTTAACAAGAGAAAACATAATTTATGCTTACCTGATAAATTTATTTCTCTTGTAGTGTGTTCAGTCCACGGCCCGCCCTGTCCTTTTAAGGCAGGTTCTAAATTTTAAAATTATAACTCCAGTCACCACTGCACCTTATAGTTTCTCCTTTCTCATCTTGTTTCGGTCGAATGACTGGATATGACATGTGAGGGGAGGAGCTATATAGCAGATCTGCTTGGGTGATCCTCTTGCAACTTCCTGTTGGGAAGGAGAATATATCCCATAAGTAATGGATGACCCGTGGACTGAACACACTACAAGAGAAATAAATTTATCAGGTAAGCATAAATTATGTTTTCTCTTGTTAAGTGTGTTCAGTCCACGGGTAAGCATAAATTATGTTTTTGTCATGACAAACTGTTAATGCAGATAATATTTCCTTTAGTACTGTTACATTACCTGTTGCTGTTCTGTCAACATCTAATACTCAGAGTGTTCCTGATAACATAAGAGATTTTGTTTCTAAATCCATTAAGAAGGCTATGTCTGTTATTCCTCCTTCTAGTAAACGTAAAAAGTCTTTTAAAACTTCTCATTTTTCAGATGAATTTTTAAATGAACATCATCATTCTGATTCTGATAATGGTTCTTCTGGTTCAGAGGATTCTGTCTCAGAGCTTGATGCTGATAAATCTTCATATTTATTTAAAATGAAATGTATTCGTTCTTTACTTAAAGAAGTCCTAATTGCATTAGAAATTGAGGATTCTGGTCCTCTTGATACTACATCTAAACGTTTAGATAAGGTTTTTAAATCTCCTGTAGTTATTCCAGAAGTTTTTCCTGTCCCTAGTGCTATTTCTGAAGTAATTTCCAGGGAATGGAATAATTTGGGTAATTCATTTACTCCTTCTAAACGTTTTAAGCAATTATATCCTGTGCCATCTGACAGATTAGAGTTTTGGGACAAAATCCCTAAAGTTGATGGGGCTGTCTCTTCTCTTGTTAAGCGTACTACTATTCCTACGGCAGATGGTACTTCCTTAAGGATCCTTTAGATAGGAAAATTGAATCCTTTCTAAGAAAAGCTTACTTGTGTTCAGGTAATCTTCTTAGACCTGCTATATCTTTAGCGGATGTTGCTGCAGCTTCATCTTTTGATTAGAAGCTTTAGCGCAACAAGCAACAGATCATAATTCTCATAGCATTTTTATTCTTCAACATGCTAATCATTTTATTTGTAATGCCATCTTTGATATCATTAGAGTTGATGTCAGGTATATGTCTCTAGCTATTTTAGCTAGAAGAGCTTTATGGCTTAAGACTTGGAATGCTGTTATGTCTTCTAAGTCTACTCTGCTTTCCCTTTCTTTCCAGGGTAATAATCGTTTTCGTTCCTTTTGTCACAACAAGGAACAAAAACCTGATCCTTCATCCTCAGGAGCGGTATCAGTTTGGAAACCATCTCCAGTCTGGAATAAATCCAAGCCTTTTAGAAAGTCAAAGCCAGCTCCTAAGTCCACATGAAGGTGCGGCCCTCATTCCAGCTCAGCTGGTAGGGGTCAGATTACGTTTTTTCTAAGAAATTTGGATCAATTCCGTTCACAATCTTTGGATTCAGAACATTGTTTCAGAAGGGTACAGAATTGGCTTCAAGATAAGGCCTCCTGCAAAGAGATTTTTTCTTTCCCGTGTCCCAGTAAACCCAGCGAAGGCTCAAGCATTTCTGAAATGTGTTTCAGATCTAGAGTTGACTGGAGTAATTTTGCCAGTTCCAGTTCTGGAACAGGGACTGGGGTTTTATTCAAATCTCTTCATTGTACCAAAGAAGGAAAATTCCTTCAGACCAGTTCTGGATCTAAAAATATTGAATCGTTATGTAAGGATACCAACATTCAAAATGGTAACTGTAAGGACTATCCTGCCTTTTGTTCAACAAGGGCATTATATGTCTACTATAGATTTACAGGATGCATATCTGCATATTCCGATTCATCCAGATCACTATCAGTTTCTAAAATTCTCTTTCCTAGACAAGCATTACCAGTTTGTGGCTCTGCCGTTTGGCCTAGCTACAGCTCCAAGAATTTTTACGAAGGTTCTCGGTGCCCTTCTGTCTGTAATCAGAGAACAGGGTATTGTGGTATTCCTTATTTGGACGATATCTTGGTACTTGCTCAGTCTTCACATTTAGCAGAATCTCATTCGAATCGACTTGTGTTGTTTCTTCAACATCATGGTTGGAGGATCAATTTACCAAAAGTTCATTGATTCCTCAGACTTAGGTAACCTTTTTAGGTTTTCAAATAGATTCAGTATCCATGACTCTATCTTTGATAGACATGAGACGTCTAAAGTTGATATCAGCTTGTCGAAACCTTCAGTCACAATCTTTCCCTTCGGTAGCCTTATGCATGGAAATTCTAGGTCTTATGACTGCGGCATCGGACGCGATCCCCTTTGCTCGTTTTCACATGCGGCCTCTTCAGCTCTGTATGCTGAACCAGTGGTGCAGGGATTACACAAAGATATCTCAATTAATATCTTTAAAACCGATTGTACGACACTCTCTGACGTGGTGGACAGATCACCATCGTTTAGTTCAGGGGGCTTCTTTTTTTCTTCCGACCTGGACTGTAATTTCAACAGATGCAAGTCCTACAGGTTGGGGAGCTGTGTGGGGGTCTCTGACAGCACAAGGGGTTTGGGAATCTCAGGAGGTGAGATTACCAATCAATATTTTGGAACTCCGTGCAATTTTCAGAGCTCTTCAGTCTTGGCCTCTTCTAAAGAGAGAATCGTTCATTTGTTTTCAGACAGACAATGTCACAACTGTGGCATACATCAATCATCAAGGAGGGACTCACAGTCCTCTGGCTATGAAAGAAGTATCTTGAATTCTGGTATGGGCGGAATCCAGCTCCTGTCTAGTTTCTGCGGTTTATATCCCAGGTATAGACAATTGGGAAGCGGATTATCTCAGTCGCCACACGTTTCATCCGGGCGAATGGTCTCTTCTCCCAGAGGTATTTCTTCAGATTGTTCAAATATGGGGTCTTCCAGAAATAGATCTGATGGCTTCTCATCTAAACAAGAAACTTCCCAGGTATCTGTCCAGATCCAGGGATCCTCAAGCGGAAGCAGTGGATGCGTTGTCACTTCCTTGGAAGTATCATCCTGCCTATATCTTTCCGCCTCTAGTTCTTCTTCCAAGAGTAATCTCCAAGATTCTGAAGGAATGCTCATTTGTTCTGCTGGTGGCTCCAGCATGGCCTCTCAGGTTTTTGGTATGCGGATCCTGTCCGGATGGCCTCTTGCCAACCGTGGACTCTTCCGTTAAGACCAGACCTTCTGTCACAAGGTCCTTTTTTTCCATCAGGATCTCAAATCCTTAAATTATGGAGATTGAACGCTTGATTCTTAGTCAAAGAGGTTTCTCTGACTCTGTGATTAATACTATGTTACAGGCTCGTAAATCCGTATCTAGGGAGATATATTATAGAGTCTGGAAGACTTATATTTCTTGGTGTCTTTCTCATCATTTTTCCTGGCATTCTTTTAGAATTCCGATAATTTTACAGTTTCTTCAGGATGGTTTGGATAAAGGTTTGTCTGCAAGTTCCTTGAAAAGACAAATCTCTGCTCTTTCTGTTCTTTTTCACAGAAAGATTGTTAATCTTCCTGATATTCATTGTTTTGTACAAGCTTTGGTTCGTATAAAACCTGTCATTAAGTCAATTTCTCCTCCTTGGAGTTTGAATTTGGTTCTGGGGGCTCTTCAAGCTCCTCCGTTTGAACCTATGCATTCTTTGGACATTAAATTACTTTCTTGAAAAGTTTTGTTCCTTTTGGCCATCTCTTCTGCCAGAAGAGTTTCTGAATTATCTGCTATTTCTTGTGAGTCTCCTTTTCTGTTTTTTCATCAGGATAAGGCAGTGTTGCGAACTTCTTTTAAATTTTTACCTAAGGTTGTGAATTCTAACAACATTAGTAGAGAAATTGTGGTTCCTTCATTATGTCCTAATCCTAAGAATTCTAAGGAGAAATCATTGCTTTCTTTGGATGTAGTTAGGGCTTTGAAATATTATGTTGAAGCTACTAAGAATTTCCGAAAGACTTCTAGTCTATTTGTTATCTTTTCCGGTTCTAGGAAAAGTCAGAAGGCTTCTGCCATTTCTTTGGTATCTTGGTTGAAATCTTTAATTCATCATGCTTATGTCGAGTCGGGTAAAACTCCGCCTCAAAGGATTACAGCTCATTCTACTAGGTCAGTTTCTACTTCCTGTGCGTTTAGGAATTAAGCTTCGGTTGTTCAGATTTGCAAAGCAGCAACTTGGTCTTCTTTGCATACTTTTACTAAATTCTACCATTTTGATGTGTTTTCTTCTTCTGAAGCAGTTTTTGGTAGAAAAGTACTTCAGGCAGCTGTTTCAGTTTGATTCTTCTGCTTATAATTTCAGTTTTTTTCATTATAAGTTTTAAACTTTGTTTGGGTGTGGATTATTTTCAGCGGAATTGGCTGTCTTTATTTTATCTAGTGACTCTTGCGTGGAAGATCCACATCTTGGGTAGTCATTATCCCATACGTCACTAGCTCATGGACTCTTGCTAATTACATGAAAGAAAACATAATTTATGTAAGAACTTACCTGATAAATTCATTTCTTTCATATTAGCAAGAGTCCATGAGGCCCACCCTTTTTTGTGGTGGTTATGATTTTTTTGTATAAAGCACAATTATTCCAATTCCTTATATTTATGCTTCGCACTTTTTTCTTATCACCCCACTTCTTGGCTATTCGTTAAACTGATTTGTGGGTGTGTTGAGGGGTGTATTTATAGGCATTTTGAGGTTTGGGAAACTTTGCCCCTCCTGGTAGGAATGTATTTCCCATACGTCACTAGCTCATGGACTCTTGCTAATATGAAAGAAATGAATTTATCAGGTAAGTTCTTACATAAATTATGTTTTCTTCCTCAAGACAAGAAGTCTAAGGCGAAAGCTAAAGCTTCCAATCATTTTCGCTCCTATTCGTAAGAATATGGAACAAAAAGATTGTCTCCTCTTCTTAGAGGCAAGACACCTCTGGCCCAGTCTCGAGGCCTGGTGCAAACTAGAACAAGTTAAAGCAGGCTAAGAAATCTATCTTTACTACAAAATCTGCAAAAGTGCGACCCCGATCCAGAGGTTCTGGTAGGGGGCAGGTTATGCCTTTTTCAGGAGGCTTACTTTCAGTCTCTTCCAGAACCCTGAATAAAGATTCCAAGGGTTATCTGATAGGTTTCAGAACAAGACCTCCCAAAGGAAGTTTTTTTTTTCTGTCCAGTGTTCCAAGGAGACCCTTAAAGGCTAAAGCTCTATTTCAGTCAGTTTAAGATCTGGAAACTATGGGAGTGATTGTACCAGTTCCCTTGCAGGATCAGGGGATGTGATTTTATTCAAATCTCTTCTTTGTTCCAAAAAGGAAGGCACTTTCAGACCAGTCCTGGATCTGAAAGCTCTTAACATATTTTTAAGCTTTCCTTCTTTCAAAATGGAAACTATTCAGACTATTTTGCCTTTCCTTAAGTAAGGTCAGTTTATGTCCACAATATATTGAAAGGATGCTTATCTTCATAATCCAATACACAGGGAACGTTGCCAGTTTCTGAGGTTTGCCTTTCTACGCAAGCATTTTCAGTTTATTGCTCTGCCATTTGGTCTGGCTACAGCTCCAAGAGTATTCACAAAAGTTCTAGGTGCCCTATTGTCTGTGATCAGATCTCAGGGTATTGCAGTGTTTTCTTTCCTGGACGATATCTTTGTTCAAGCTCCATCTTTATCTCTAGCCGGATCTCTTACCAAAAGACTGTTGTTGTTTCTTCAACAACATGGTTGGAGGATCAATTTTCCAAAGAGTTCTTTGGTTCCTCCATGAGCCTTTCTCTAACAGAGCAGACAAGGTTAAAATTGGTGTCAGCTTGTTTGAACGTTCAGTCCCTCTCTTTTCCCTCTGTCGCTCTTTGTATGGAAGTTTTGTGTCTCATGTTTGCAGCTTCAGATACAATTCCATTTGCTCATTTTCACATAAGGCATCTTCAGTCAGCTTTGTATGCTTTGTCAGTGGTGCAGGGATCATACTCGGCTGTCTCAAAAGATATTTCTGTATCCCAGTACAAGTCAGCCTTTGACTTGATGGCTGGATTATCAGTTCATTATTCAGGGGACTTTTTTTGCTTGTCCTACCCGGACTGTGATCACCACAGATACAAGTCTTTTAGGTTGGGGAGCTGTTGTAGGGTCTCTGGGAGCACACAGAGTTTGGGATCCTCGGGAGGCGAGTTTGCCAATAAATATTCTAGAACTGTGTTCTATTTTCAGGGCTCTTCAGGCTTTCTCTCATGGGCAGATATCAATTCCTGTCTAGTCTCATATTCCAGGATTGAGAAGACTTTCTCAGTCGTCAATCTCTACATCCAGGGAAATGGTCTCTTCATCAGGACGTGTTCAATATAATTGTGGGTCTTTGGGGTCACCCAGAGATAGATCTGATGGCTTCTTGTTTGAACAACAATCTTCCCAGGTACTTTGTGAGGTCCTGGGACCCTCAAGCAGAGTTTGTTGATGCTCGAGTAGCTCCTTAGTCATTTCAGCTTGCTTATCTGTTTCCTTCTCTAGTACTTTTTCTAAGAGTGATCTCCAAGATAAGCCTAGAGAAATATTCAGTAATCCTGATTGTCCCAGTTTGGCCTTGCAGGATTTGATATGCAAATCTAGTTCAAATGTCCAACTGCCCTCCTTAGCATCTTCCTCTGTGATCAGACCTTCTGTCTCAAGGTCCATTTTTCCATCTGGATCTCAAGTCTTTGAATTTGATGGCTTGGAAATTGAATGGTTAGTTCTTAGGCATAGAGGTTTCTCTGATTGAAACCTTATTTCAGTGATTGAAAGCTTAATTCAGGCTTGTAAGCCTGTAAGTAGGAAGATTTATCATAAGGTCTGGAAGGCCTTGATTTCTTGGTGTATAGATCATGGTTTTTCCTGGTATTCTTTTAGAATTCCTAAGATTTTGCAGTTCTTACAGGATTGTCTGGATTAGGGCCTATCTGACAGTTCTCTGAAGGGGCAGATTTCTGCTATTTCAGTTTTATTTCATAAGAAAATTGCTAATCTTCCTTATATTCAAGCCAATTTATCCTCCATGGAATCTTAACCTGGTGTAAAGGATTTTGCAGGTTCCTCATTTTGAACCTTTGCATAAGGTGGATATTAAATTGCTTTCTTAGAAGGTTTTATTCATTTTGGCTATCTGTTCTGGTAGAAGAGTTTCAGAGTTATCTGCTCTTTATTGTGATCCTTATTATCTTGTTTTTCATCAGGATAAGGCAGTTTTATGGACTACTTTGGACTTTTTATGTCCTGAACCTAAGAATGCTTCAGGGAGATCTTTGCATAATTTGGACGTTGTTAGAACATTTATATTTTATAGTAATGCTACTAAGGACTTTAGACAGACTTCTAATTTATTCATTAACTTCTATGGTGCTAGAAAAGGACAGAAAGTTTCTTCTGTTTCTTTGGCCTATTGGTACTCCACTACAACGGATTACTGCTCATTCTCCTAGGTCAGTTGCCATTTCTTGGGCTTTCAAGGATGAGGTTTCAGTAGACCAAATTTGCAAAGCAGCTACTTGGTCTTTGCATACTTTTACAAAATTTTACAATTTTGATGTTTTTGTTTCTTCTGAAGCAGGTAGGAAGGACGGTCCAGTTATTTCAGCTTTATTATTTCTTGCGTGATTGAATGCATTTTTTTTGTCCTTGTTGGGTTTTTGTGGGGTTGTGGATTTTTTTTTTTTTAATCCCTCCCTTTATGTTATTACTTGTGGACTCCACAGCTTGGGTATTAGTTCCCAGGATTAATGAATTGTAGACCCTAAACACCTATATGAAAGAAAACATAATTTATGCTTACCTGATCAATTAATTTATTTCATGGCGGTGAGAGTCCACGACACCCCACCCTATGTTTTTGGAATTGTATTTTCTTTACACATCTTTTTTTTCCTGCTCTTTTTTATGACTCATTCCTTTTTCTTACCTCATTTTGCTTGGCTATACTTTAGACTGAGGAACATGTGAGATGGGAGGGATGTTATATAGCTCTTGGGGTTTGGGAATCTTTGCCTCCTCCTAGTGATAAGAAAGAGTAATTCCCAGGAGCAATGGATTGTGGACTCTCACCACGATGAAATAAGTTAATTTATCAGATAAGCATAAACTATGTTTTTACAGCTCTAGGGGATTTGCCCAATGCTACACTCCCCGTCCTTTAGTTAATTATCACTAATAACTAATGAATAGGTGGAACCATCACTGCCATCCCTTAATGTGACCATTTTCTTTCTCCTTCTGACATTCATGCTATTGTACAGTTGTTAGTCTTAACCTGCTGCTCCAGGGATCCTCCTCTGTTGCTGATTCAGGTGATTCAGCAACAAATGTTTGTATTCAAAACATTAATAAATACATAGAAACATAGAATTTGACTGTAGATAAGAACCAAAAGGCCCATCAAGTCTACCCATATTACATGTTACTGTTTTCTTAATATAGCCTAATGCATGTCCAAAGCATTTTTTAATTTTTTCAAAGTCTATGGCCCCTATTTAACAGAGGTCTGTCGGACCTGATCCGACAGTGCGGATAAGGTCCGGCAGACCTCGCTGCATGTGGAGAGCAATACGCTCTCTGTATTCAGCATTGCACCAGCAGCTCTTGTGAACTGCTGGTGCAACGCCGCCCCCTGCAGATTTGCGGCCGCCTGCAGGGGGTGTCAATCAACCCGATTGTACTCAATCGGGTTGAATTGCGGTGATGTCTGTCCGCCTGCTCAGAGCAGGCGGACAGGTTATGGAGCAGCGGTCTTTAGACTGCTGCTTCATAACTGGTGTTTCTGGCGAGCCTACAGGCTCGCCAAAAACACAGGCCCTCAAGCTCCATACGGAGCTTGATAAATGGGCCCCTATGTGTTTACCACCTATTTTGGAGGTTTATTCCATGAATCCACCACCATTTACAATAAAGGAAAAGAAAATCATTTATTGCCTATTTAATGAAAATGTAAATCCTATTATTATAAATGTTTCCTTTTCCTATCAGCTATGAATATTTAGTTTTTTTTTTATTAGATTAAGAACAAGCTACTTTTTAAATGTATAAACCAAACTATGTAGCAATTGTCACTTAAAGAAAAAAGAGAGAACTATCAGAAACACGGTATTTAGTGTTTGCTAACAATTCCCTCCCAGACTATATTAGATCATTCTTGGCATTATCTAAATCTTTCTTTGAAATCTTGACTGTCCTAGTGATGCTCATTTTCTGCCAAAAGAAAACATTTCTGTAGTTTATCTTGAAGTTAAGAGCAATCCTATACAATTATAAGTGTTGTAGCTGAGAAATGATCATGTTTCCCTTTAGTTCTCAGCAAGAGTAATTGAATACTGAGTATGGCACTAAACGCTGGCCTGTGACAGTGTGTTAACACTTAGACTATCTCCTAACAGCAGGGCAATTATTTGCTGAGTGGGATTTTTATAAATCCCTTGGCAGTAGTATGTCCTGATAATTATGATGAAGTGCAGTGGTCAGTGTTGATTCAGCAGTCCCTGCTCTAACAAATATTTCATTCACAGCTCTCCTTCATGCTTTTACCTCTACGGTCATTGTTCTACAGTTTTACTTAATGCTGTGAAAATCCCCAAAAAAGAAACCACCAAACTTCACACATTCTCTGGGATACTACCAAACTGTCACCAAGATTACAAGTTTTGCGGTATGGTGCGGTACAGCTATACCACTGAAAAATTGGCCATTGCATGTGGAATGGCCGGTCTCCTGTATTACAAGTCACTGCGGTATAGCTGTAACGCAAGCGTTTTAGCCTGTAACGCAACAATCCATTCCGCACTCAAAAAATTGCATTTGAGTGCGGGATTTCCATACCGCTGTATTACAGGTTGTGCAATCTGGCTAAAATGCTTGCGTTATGGTCTATACCGCCCTGATCCATACCGCGATCCGAGACCAGTAGTTATGGATTTTGAGAAACAAAAATGTTTCACAAAACTTGTAACTAAAATGTTACAAAGTACACTAACACCCATAAACTACCTATTAACTCCTAAACCGCCACCCTCCTGCATCGCAAATACTATATTAAATGTATTAACCCCTAATCCGCCGCTCACCCACATAGCCAACAGTATATAAACCTATTAACCCCTAAACTGCCAGCCCCCACATCGCTATTACTATTATAAACCTATTAACCTCTAAACCGCCGGCCCCCACATTGCAACTAATAAACTAAACCTAATAACGCCTAAACCGCTGGTCCCCCACATCGCTACTATGAAAATAAATGTATTAACCCCTAAACCTAAACCCCCCTAACTTTAAATTAAAATTACCTGTGAAATGAAAAAGATTAAACTAAAAAATAACCTAACATAAATAATTTAATAAAAAGAAATAAACTACAATTAAAAAAACCTAAACTTACAAGATTTAAAACACCTAACACTACGAAAAAATAAAAAAAATCTAACATTACCAACAAAAAAACACACTAAAATTAAAATAAAATAAAAAACACTAAGATTCCAAAAAATAATAAACGAAATTATCCAAAATAATAAAAATTACACCTCATCTAATAGCCCTATAAAAACAAAAAAGCACCCCCCAAATAAACACCCCCCTAACCTAATAATAAACTACCAATAGCCCTTAAAAGGGCCTTTTGTAGGGCATTGCCATAAGTTAAACAGCTCTTTCTTCTATAAGGTACGACGAGTCCACGGATTCATCCTTTACTTGTGGGATATTATCCTCCTGCTAACAGGAAGTGGCAAAGAGCACCACAGCAGTGCTGTCTATATAGCTCCTCCCTTAGTTCAACCCCCCAGTCATTCTCTTTGCCTACTCTAAGTACTAGGAAGGGTAAAGTGAAAGAGGTGATAAAATGTTAGTTTTTATTTTCTATCAAACTGGAGAGAGCTTCAGTGATTTTGATAGCACCTGCATGGCCACGCAGGACTTGGTATGCAGACCTGGTGGACATGTCATCTCTTCCACCATGTATGTGAAATGATTAGTGTGCGCTACAGGAAAATGATACCAGACACTATTCCAAGGATACAGTCCCTGTAATGTATCAAAAAACAAATAGAGCAAATTCAAAGCTATGAACCTTAGGATAGAAAAGTGTGCCGTTAGGCTAAAAGTATCAAAACACCTATTTGATAATGAAAACAATTTAATAGGATACACTGTTCATACAATTTAAAAAAGGGACGTCTCCCTATATTCTATAAATAAAAAACTAAAAACAAGAAAGAAAATATATATATATATATGCTAAAACAATAATCTTGTATATATACAAGGAGCAGCGAGCAACCTATAAACTGATATCATAAAGAGTAAAAACTGATATCACACATATTAGATTGATTCAGCAGAAACCGTATGTGACAGGAGAAATAGTGTGGCAGTTCATAAATATACAGTCAGTAGAGCTGGTATAGGGCACAGCGGCCTGAGATCGTATCAAATGTGTAAAATGAACAAGATCACAATTATGCTTAAGCATTTGTTAGAATAACTTCCGTCTCACAACAGATGTAAGGTACTTTACCAAGAATCCAAAAGGTATATATTGGTCAAGACTTGGACCGTGGACGCGACCGCAGCCGCTCTCAGAGGATCTCTTCCACCATGGTCTCTGCCACTGAGACAGGACCTTCTGATTTAAGACAAATAAGATGAGAACCAAACAAAATAATTTTTGTTCCTTTCGAAACTTCAAAGGTGGTCTCTCTACCTCTTTCCCTGCTGCAAAACAAGAGGGGAATTTTGCTCAATCCAAGTCAGTCTGGAGACATAACCAGACTTGGAACAAAGGTAAACAAGCCAAGAAGCCCGCTGTTGCCACTAAGACAGCATGAAGGGGTAGCCCCCGATCCGGGACCGGATCGAGTAGGGGGCAGACTTTCTCTCTTTGCTCAGACTTGGGCAAGAGACGTTCAGGACTCCTGGGCTTTAGAAATCGTAACCCAGGGGTATATTTTAGATTTCAAAGATTCTCCTCCAAGGGGGAGATTCCATCTTTCTCAATTGTCTGTAAACCAGACAAAAAGAGAGGCGTTCTTACGCTGTGTAGAAGACCTATATACCATGGGAGTGATCTGCCCAGTTCCGAAAACAGAACAGGGGCAGGGGTTTTACTCCAATCTTTTTGTGGTTCCCAAAAAAGAGGGAACCTTCAGACCAATTTTAGAAATCAAGATCCTAAACAAATTCCTCAGAGTCCCATCCTTCAAGATGGAGACCATTCGGACTATTTTACCAATGATCCAGGAGGATCAATATATGACCACCGTGGACTTAAAGGATGCATATCTACACATCCCTATCCACAAAGATCATCACCAGTTCCTCAGGTTCGCCTTTCTGGACAAGCATTACCAGTTTGTGGCTCTTCCCTTCGGGTTGGCCACAGCTCCCAGAATGTTCACACAAGTGCTAGGGTCTCTTCTGGCGGTTCTAAGGCCGCGGGGCATAGCAGTGGCGCCTTATCTGGACGATATCTTAATTCAGGCGTCAACTTACCAACTAGCCAAGTCTCACACTGACATCGTGTTGGCTTTTCTAAGATCTCACAGGTGGAAGGTGAACGTTAAAAAGAGTTCACTTATCCCTCTCACAAGAGTTCCATTCCTGGGAACTCTGATAGATTCGGTGGACATGAAAAATTTTCTGACGGAGGTCAGGAAATCAAAGATTTTAACCACCTGCCGAGCTCTTCATTCCACTCCTCGGTCGTATGTGGCTCAGTGTATGGAGGTAATCGGACTAATGGTAGCGGCAATGGGCATAGTTCCGTTTGCTCGCTTACATCTCAGACCACTGCAACTATGCATGCTCAAACAGTGGAATGGGGATTATGCATATTTATCTCCTCAGATAAATCTGGATCAAGAGACCACAGACTCTCTTCTTTGGTGGTTGTCACAGGATCATCTGTCCCAGAGAATGTGTTTCCGCAGGCCAACGTGGGTCATAGTGACGACGGACGCCAGCCTTTTGGGCTGGGGTGCAGTCTGGAATTCCCTGAAAGCACATGGTTTGTGGACTCAGGAGGAGGCTCTCCTCCCGATAAATATTCTAGAACTGAGAGCGATATTCAACGCGCTTCAGGCGTGGCCTCAGCTGGCTTTGCCCAGATTCATAAGATTCCAGTCAGATAATATCACGACTGTAGCATATATCAATCATCAGGGGGGGAACAAAGAGTACTCTAGCGATGATAGAGGTTATCAAAATAATTTGATGGGCAGAGACTCACTCTTGCCATCTATCAGCAATCTATATCCCAGGAGTGGAGAACTGGGAAGCGGATTTTCTAAGTCGTCAAACTTTTCATCCGGGGGGGGGTGGGAACTCCATCTGCAGGTGTTTGCACAATTGATTCAGCAATGGAGATTATTGTGAATCAATCACTAGAGGGCGCTAATAATATAAAGTTCTGAATAAGCCTAGAATATAAAATATCTATTATATAGAATTAACAACCAGGTGTTGTAATGTATATCCAAATGGGGATAATATATAAATCAATCTCTCCTATTAAACAGTGATCTGTCATATATATTGCTTAGTGATACATAAATATATATGTGAACGTGTGAAATATCACTAAAGATATCAGTGTATGAAGCAGCACCTCTCAACACAAATACTATAAACGCAATGTGTATCAAGCTAAGAAAAAAAAATGTATTAAAACAAAAGAGGGCGCTAAAACAAAAGCGCCCTCTTTTGTTTTAATACATTTGATTCAGCAATGGGGCACACCAGAATTGGATCTGATGGCGTCTCGTCAGAACGCCAAACTTCCTTGTTATGAGTCCAGATCAAGGGATCCTCAGGCAGTACTGATAGATGCTCTCCTTCCTCGTTTGATTGCCAGAACAAGGTCCGTTCCAGCATGCAAATTTAGTTTCTCTGTGGCTGACTGCCTGGAGATTAAACGCTTGATTTTATCCAAGCGGGGATTCTCTGAGTCGGTCATAGATACCTTGATTCAGGCTCGAAAGCCTTTCACTAGGAAAATTTATCATAAGATATGGCGTAAATATCTTTATTGGTGCGAATCTAAAGGCTACTCATGGAGTAAGATTAGGATTCCTAGGATTTTGTCCTTTATCCAAGAAGGATTGGAGAAGGGGGTATCAGCTAGTTCCTTGAAGGACAGATATCTGCTTTATCAATTTTATTGCACAAGCGTCTGGCAGATGTTCCAGATGTTCAGTCGTTCTGTCAGGCTTTAGTTAGAATCAAGCCTGTGTTTAAACCTGTTTCTCCGCCATGGAGTTTGAATTTAGTTCTTAAAGTTCTTCAAGGGGTTCCATTTGAACCTATGCATTCCATAGATAGTAAGCTTCTATCTTGGAAAGTTCTGTTTTTAGTTGCTATCTCTTCGGCTCAAAGAGTTTCTGAACTATCGGCATTGCAATGCAACTCACCTTATCTTGTTTTCCATGCTGATAAGGTGGTTTTGTGTACCAAACCTGGATTCCTTCCTAAGGTTGTTACTAATAGGAATATTAATCAGGAAATTGTTGTTCCTTCTCTGTGTCCTAATCCTTCCTCTAAGAAGGAACGTCTGTTGCACAACTTGGACGTGGTTCGTGCTTTGAAGTTTTACTTGCAAGCGACCAAAGATTTCCGTCAAACATCTTCTTTGTTGTCTATTCTGGAAAACGTAGAGGTCAAAAAGCTACGGCTACCTCTCTTTCTTTTTGGCTGAAAAGCATCATCCGTTTGGCATACGAGACTGCTGAACAGCAGCCTCCTGAAAGAATTACAGCTCATTCTACTAGAGCGGTGGCTTCCACATGGGCTTTTAAAAATGATGCTTCTGTTGAACAGATTTGTAAGGCTGCGACTTGATCTTCGCTTCATACCTTTTCCAAATTTTACAAATTTTTTACTTTTGCTTCTTCGGAGGCTATTTTGGGGAGAAAAGTTCTTCAAGCAGTGGTGCCTTCTGTTTAGCCATCTGTCTTGTCCCTCCCGTTCATCCGTGCCCTATAGCTTTGGTATTGTATCCCACAAGTAACGGATGAATCCGTGGACTCGTCGTACCTTATAGAAGAAAAGTAAATTTATGCTTACCTGATAAATGAATTTCTTCTATGGTACGACGAGTCCACGACCCACCCTGTCATTTTAAGACAGATTATATTTTTTGATTTTAAACTTCAGTCACCTCTGCACCTTTTAGTTTCTCCTTTTTCTTCCTGTACCTTCGGTCGAATGACTGGGGGGTGGAGCTAAGGGAGGAGCTATATAGACAGCTCTGCTGTGGTGCTCTTTGCCACTTCCTGTTAGCAGGAGGATAATATCCCACAAGTTATGGATGAATCCGTGGACTCGTCGTACCAGGGCATACCATTTTTTTTCAATCAGCTCTTTTACTGCCCATCCCTAATCTTAAACCCCCCCCAAAAAATAAAAAAAAAACAACACTAACCCCAGAAAATCTACTCACAGTTCCTGAAGTCCGGACATTTATCTGCATCGAGGCGGTGAGAAGTCTTCATCCAGGCGGCGACATCTTCATCCATCGCTGGGGCATCAGTGGCAACGCGGAGCTGAGAAGAACCGGCGACCGCGGAGCCATCTACCATGGAGGATCCTCTTCATGCATTTGTCCGCCGCACACTGAAGCTTGAATGCAATGTACCCCTTTTATATCAGCCAATAGGATTCAAGCAGCTCTCATCCTATTGACTGATTTAAATTTTTCAGCCAATAGGAATGCAACGGTACCAATATAAACGGGGTACCTTGCATTCAAGCTTCAGTGTGCAGCGGATGATTTCATGAGGAGGATCCTCCACGTTCGATGGCTCCCTGGTTATTCTCAGCTCCGCGCTGCCACAGCTTGGCGCCGCCACAGCTCCGCGCCACCGGGATAAAGATAGAAGATGCCCCCACAGTGGATGAAGATGTCACCTCCTGGATGAAGACTTCTCGCCGCCTGGATGCAGATGGATGTTCGGACTACAGGAACTGTGAGTAGATTTTCTGGGGTTAGTGTTAGTTTTTTTTTTTTATATATTTATAAATTTTATTCGACAATTTTCAAAACATTACATTAGTGTACTTGTGAGAGCCATTCTGTGATGATGGGGGCTGTGTTTTGTTTCCAATTACGTGGTATAACTTGTTTGGCGTGGTTTGAAAGAATGAATAAGGCATTGCTGTGGGTTTTAGATAATTTGGGAATGGGTTTATGTAGTAGGATAACAGTTAGGTCTAAGGATATATGTGTGGAGAGTAATTGATTTATTTTTTCTATTACTGATGTCCAAAATTTAGAAATGGTTGGGCATGTCCAGCATATGTGGATGATGGTACCTCTTTGGGAAAGATTGCCTTGATTCTGTTAGGGATCATTTACCATCTTAGTAGTACTTTGTAGTTGGTTTCTAAGATTGATGCGGATATAGATGCTTTCGCTGTGCGTTGGAAGATGGCTTATGTTTGCGTGACCATGCATCATTATTTGAAGGTAGAGCTGTGGATTGTGGTCTTACTAATAATTTGTATATTAAAGAAAGTGTGCTGCAGTTTGAGAGGGTTGCTGAACATAAAATTTCAAAGGGATACCTTTGTCTGAAGAGGTTGTGTTTGTTGGGGTGTGTTGAAGTGAATTGTTGAAGTTGATGGTATGTGAGCCAATTCCTGAAAGGGTCGAACCCGCTATCAATTAGCTCTGAACTTTTTTTTATTCTTTCCCCATTTGAGAGTATGTGAAATGGTCTTGTGTCATTTTATGTCACTATTAGGGTATGGCGGAGACAGTCTGAGAATGGTAAGGTTTCGTCCAAAAACAAGGGAGTCAATGGGGATGGTAGTGAAGAGATAGGGTTTTCCAGGTAGTTTTGCAGGTTTGTAATAACTTGTTTATGATGGGATAGGTGGGGGGTGTTTTGGGCCATGTTTTCATTGGGAGCCAACATCTGCCTCTGAGTTGAACCTATTCTTTTTGGTTTTCGTTTTTGCACAGTCTACCATTCTTTGGAGTATTGGCGCTCTGCGGTATTTTATTAAGCAGGGCATGCCTAGACCTACACTGCTCTTGGTGAGAAATAGGGTGGATTTAGATACTCTAGGGACTGTTTTATGCCAAATGTATTTAAGTAGTAGGGACTGGAATCTATGTATATAAGAGTCAGGAAGTGGGATAGGTAAGGTCTGAAAATGATATAATATTCTCGGTAAGAGGGTCATCTTTATCGCATGTATGCAACGCAACCAAGAAAGAGGCTTTTGCTTCCATTTGTCTAATTTGTTAGATGTCTCTGTCATTAGTTTGTCATAGTTTAGTTTTATGAGATCTGGATGGCTTACCCGGTTAGGGGAGCACTGCTATCCTAGCTTTGAGCATTTGGGGTGGGAAAGGGCTTTCAGAATCCTCTCTATGAAAAAGTGCTAACAGATGTGGTATAAGTATATCTTGGAAAATGTTAGTATTTTGCAGTTAAACCGTCTGGGCCAGGACGTTTTTGTTTTTTTAAGTTTTTGATAACGTCCAATATTTCTTTTTTAGATATAGGTTGGTCTAACATGTTTTTTTTTGTCTGTAGTGAGGCAAGGTATGCCTGAATTTTGGATATAGTCTGTACACTGTAAAATTTTGTGTTTGAGATTTTGTCCGGTAGATTGTACAAATCGGTGTAGTAATCTGTAAATATCTGGCCTATGTCTTTTGTAGTTTTAACAGTTTTCACTTTTTTTGTCTTTCAGTTCGTGAACGTAAGATTTGAGGGTTTTTCTCCTTAGGGACCTAGCTAATAGCCTTCCAGCCTTGTTGCTTTCAGTGAAAATTTTTCTTTTTAAGAAGAAGGCCGTTTGTTGTGCTTTTTGATTTAATAAGTTTTGCAATTATTCTCTGGTGTCTGTTAGCTGCTTTAGAATGTTATCGTCCATGAAATTTAGTTTATGTGAATGGTCTAGCTTGGAAAGTGTAGAACTCAGGGATTTATATTTTTCAATTGTTTGTTTGTTTATATATGATTTAATTTGTATAAGGTCTCCCCTAATGTTGCATTTATGGGTTTCCCATAAGGTGAAGTTATCAATGTCTGGGGTGTAGAATTCTTGTAGTGATTCTGTGAGCTTATGTACATTGGTAGGGCCTGATAGAATGAAGTTGTCTAATTTCCAAAGGTATTGTGAATGTGATTTAGTTGGCCAGTTCAATTTGAGTATTGCTGTGAAGTGGTCAGACTAAAATGTGTGGGTAATGTATGCTTTTGAAATATATTGTAGTCCTGTTTGATCGATGAATAGATAGTCTAATCTGGAGTATGTCTTGTTGGGATGTGAAAATAAGAGTAGTCCCTTTTCTGTGGATTAAGATATCTCCAAGTATCGTGAAGATGTGTGTTAGTAAAATCAGACCAAATAGACTTAAGGTTTTTTTGTGGTATTGTCGCTTTGGAGTTGGAAGAGTCTATTTTGGGGTTAAATGGGAAGTTTAGGTCAACACCAACTATTCTAGTTCCTTAAGCAAAATCTAGGATTTTATTGAATATGGGTTTAAAAAATTTAGATGTGGTTTAGTTAGGCGCATATATATTGACAAAGGTGACTAGGCTCCCATATAGGAGGCCTTTGACTGCTAGATATCTGACTTCCCTATCCTTTTCCATTTGTTCTAAGAATGGTGTCCCCCTTTTTGGATACTGACACCACTCTGTCTGGAATTATAAGAACTGTGGTAATGGGTATCATAATTAGTGTCAAAGTATTTTGGTTCTTTATTGGGACAGAAATTAGTTTCTTGTAGCATAATGATGCCTGGTGTCTGGGCTCTATGTTGTCCAGGGTCTGAGAGTTGGAAGGAAGAGCAGAAGGGTCCAAACCCAAGAGGTCACAAAACTCTGATATTTCAGAAGGTTTAGTACATAGAATCCTCTTGTTGACTAAGAGATGAAAGGGAAAGCCCCAGCAATATAATATTTTTTCGATTCTGAGCAGAGTTGTGAGAGGAGAGAGTTATTTTCTTCCCTGAAGAGTTCTCGGGGACAAGTCTGCATACAATTGGAGTACAGAACCTCTGAATTTGATTGGTTGAAACTTTCTTGAGGCTGTCATCAGTTCTTCCTTTTCTGTGAAACTTTTAAATTGAATAATAATGTCCCGAGGTGGTGCTCTGTCAGGTGGTCTCGTTCTTAATGCCGATGGGCTCTGTCCCATTTGAAGTCAGCAGCGGCTGGATCTCCTGTCATATGGTGAAAAAGTGCTGGTAGATAGGTTGGGAGATCATTAGGTAGGGTGGTTTCTGGGATTCCTCTTATCCTAATGTTCTTTCTTCTCCTCCTATTCTCTAAATCTTCTACTTTGTCATGTAGGTTGGAGATTTCTTCAGTTTGTTGTTCAAGGAGGGATTGTATATTAGTTAAATATTCTGTTGTTGTCGCTTCATTTTCCTCCAGAGTTTCTACTCTGAATCCCAGAGTGTGCATATCCTGTCTGAGGTCAGCTAGTTCTTCCCTGATACAGGACATGAGAATTTCTGTCAGATCCTTAGTTGATGCTAAAGGAGGGACAGGCTGTGCGGAATTTGCATTGATAGTAGTTGGGGAAGTAGATGTAAGAGGTTGTGAATTGGAGGTTTCCTTTAGTGTAGGAGAGTTCTGATTGATGTGGTCAGTATTAGTAAAGTAGGAGCTTACTGTCTGCTCCCTAGTGGTGGCAGATTTAGCGTTTTTTTACTGTTTTTAGATTCCTTTTTAATGAAATGAAAGCCTTAAAGAGCAGGGCTCCGAGGCCTCAGATATGATTTGTAGTGGTAGATACAGTTAACACCGGAGTGTGTCTGTAGGCCTCAATCTATTAATGTATAACAGCAGCTAAGTATGTTGCTAAATCCCCAGGTATCCTTTATGGATCAGAAGTGCAGCTGTTGTAGGTGTTATCCGATGTCTGGGAATCAGATTTATATTACCGGTCAGGGTGGATGCGTTTTATAGGCCCTTATTAAAATAAAAGAGTATTAAGGCACGGCTATTATGGCGTGTGTTCTGTGTGTACCGCTCACCTTTATTATTTTATATCCTGAGGAGTGTCCTACTCAAGGAGCTAAGCTGTCTGGAATCCAATTGTAGGATGCTTAAGAGCGGTGGGCCTGCTGTATTCATAGCGATCTGCCCTTGGCGTGATTAGCCGCAATGCGATGCCAGGTGTTTTAGAGCTCCTTCGTGATGTTTGGCAGAAAGTAGTTGCCGGGAGTCTCATTAGCGATGTGTAGTAGTCTCTTTTTTGTAAAGGCTCAGTGGCGCTGTGTCAGCGGTGGTATGTTGGGGCCGCATTCAATAACGGGAGGCCATGCGGTCATGTTGTGATGACAGATTATCCGTTTCTTTAGGATTAGCTTGTCTGTGATGGTCCCGTTATAAGCGGATTGTGTTTAGGGAGCCTGTAGAGGGTCTTAAAGATTTTGGCTTCAGTACAGGCTGCTCATTGCCTTCGAATAGAGGATCCCAGCTCAGGAGCTCCAGACTTAGGTAACCATCTTTACTGTGGCCGGCTTTTAAGGGCTATTGGTAGTTTATTGTTAGGTTAGGGGGTGTTTTTATTTTGGGGTGCTTTTTTTGTTTTTATTATTTTGGATAATTTTGTTTATTATTTTTGTAATTATAGTCTTTTTTATTTTTCGTAATTTTAGTGTTTGTTTTTTTGGTAATGTTAGATTATTATTATTTTTTTTCGTAGTGTTAGGTTTTTTAATCTTGTAAGTTTAGGTTTTTTTAATTGTAGTTTATTTTATTTTATTAAAATATTTATGTTAGGTTGATTTTTAGTTTAATCTTAGTTTTTTTTTTCATTTCACAGGTAAGTTTTTATTTATTTTAAGATAGCTATATTGTAAATTAAGTTTAAAGTTAGGGGGATTTAGGTTTAGGGGTTAATACATTTATTTTCATAGTAGCGATGTGGGGGCCCAGCAGTTTAGGGGTTAATAGGTTTAGTTTATTAGTTGCGATATTTAGTGTTGGCGATGTCGGGGGTGGTGGTTTAGGGGTTAATAACTTTTAATTAGTGTTGGCGATGTCGGGGGCGGCGGATAAGGGGTATTTAGACTAGGGGTTTATGTTAGGGTGTCAGGTATTAACGTAACTTTCTTTTACCCATAGACATCAATGAGGTTGCGTTACAGCGATTGCCATTCCCTGATCGCAGGTGTTCTCCCCATTGATGTCTATGGGGGAAAATGTGCACGAGCATGTAAAGTCAGGCCTTGGGTTTTGTGCAGTATGGAGCTTATCGCACCATACCGCACAACAAGAGGTTTATCAGTAACTTGTAATGGCAGAGCTATGGAGAGTGTGATACCGCTAATTTTGTTTGCGTTATTTACGCACCCGGTTTAGCGCAAAACTTGTAATCGTGGTGAGTATTTTTTAGAGGACTTTTAATTACAGTAGAACTGCACCACTTGCATAATAAAAAGACAGTGGGCTCCAGGAGCTTTGGGGCCCAATCATTTCAGGCTCAGGCAAGCAGGCCTGAAACACTAGTTAAGTAGCTGCAGTATTAAGACCACTTCTACTTAACCTCTTTGTCAGCTCAAGGGTGGAGGTGTCATGAACCAAGCCTCCAGAATAAAAAGAAAAAGAAAGGGTCTGGGAGCCATTCTATTTGAAGGGGCTGTGTGGGGATTTGAACCTGTGGCTCTGTGCTTACTACACTGTTTGCTTGTGTGTTGAGCCACAGCCAGCTCTAGCAGTTGTGAATTTCAATTGCAATAGCATGCAACTTAAAAGTTGTCTGATTGTATTTTCACCTGTACAAGACACAGTTGCACTTAATTTTTAATATACTCAGAGCCAATCCTGTGCAAAACCTCCCTATTTAAGGCTGGCTGCTAGGCTGCATATTTTCTTCACATTGTTTCTTTTTTGTCACAAGCCAGAACCTGTTTCCTGTACTTCAGTACATATTTTGAGGAAGACTTCACTTTTGCACCTGTTTACAAGGTTATTTCCTGCCTTGTGCAAATCCTGCACTTTAGTTATTACCAGGACGACTGATGACTGAGGATGACTGAGATACAGGCTTCTAAGCAGCATGCCCCCTTTCCCTATACTTTGTATTGTTAATTTTAAATAAAGTTGCGCAGTGACGTCATCACATCATTGCACGTGACATCACCGCACATAACGGGAAGCCCCGGCTAACGGGCCTGTATAGTGACAGGCATCGCCGGGGCCTCCTGTTATGTGCGGTGGGAGTCTGTAGGAGCCCCCAGACTACTACAAAGGTGGTTGAGTGCTAGCGACGGCTCTGAGCCATCGTTAGCACACCTGTTTACAAGGTTATTTCCTGCTTTGTGCAACTCCTGCACTTCAGTTATTACCAGGAGAAATACTTTCCTTTTGAATCTGCATCCCTGCTTACTTGTTTGTTCCTTTCCACTCCTGGCGTATGTGGACATAACATACCTGAATAGTATATATTTAAAATAACCTGCAAGTATTTGCTCGATCAAAGTATTTTGTTATTTAAATAAATCTGATATCTTTTAAATCTATATGGCCTCTACTAATCTTCATTTAAGCAACTGTTTCAGACAATGAAGCTCTCCCAAAATATCCTGAGACAGAACATGACAGGAGGCTTTAAATCATCTCCATTATATCCGATTGGGATGACTGACAAGCCCTGCTCTCGTGCAATTGGCTGCATGAGAGCAGATGGTGTGACTGCTTAAGCATTTGCTTATACATTAATAACTGGATGCTGCCTGCTTGTCGCATTGCCAGGCAGACATGTTTCCAGGAGAGGTCCTTGTCCGATAGTCATTTCAATTGTGTTTTTAAATTTCCCTTTAGTTTATCTGTCCCTTGTATAATGGACACTGAATACCTCTACCCTGGTGAAGAAGGCGCAACAACGACTTTACTTCCTGAGGAAGCTGAAGAAAGTTAATTTGTCCCCTCAGATTCTGGTCAATTTTTACCGTTGTACCATTGAGAGTATTCTCACCAATTGTATCACAGTGTGGTACGGTAATTGTACCAACTCTGACCGAAAGGCTCTGCAGCGGGTGGTAAAAACAGCCCATTACATCATTGGTGTTCAGTTAACTCTTATTGAGGGCCTCCAGCGCAGACGAAGTCCATGATCCTTTCCATTCTAGCCATGGACTGTTTGCCGTCTTACCATCTGGGAGGCGGTATAGGAGTCTGTATGGCAAGAAAGATAGGCTACGGAATAGTTTTTTCCCCAGAATTGTTACTCTGCTGAACTTTTTAACCCTTGTCATTGACTATCTTAATCTCATATTTGAACTACCTCAGACCATAACTGCTGCCTATTATTTATATCTTTTTTTTTAATTTCCATTATTCATTATTACTCATTATTGATCTTATCTGCTGTTCACTATATGATTTGCACTTTTGCACATTCGCACTTTGCTGTCAATTTATTGTTAGTACATAAAGACTCTCATTTTGCCCTACTGCTTTTACACATATTACACTTATATTGTACACATTTGTTGTATTTCATAGTTTGCTATTTATATTACAATACACTGCATATCACATGCTTATAATATATGTACTTACATTTAGTCCTTGCTTAGTTTGTATTTTACAGTTGCACTAATTTATGCACTTTATATATTTTTTTCTTTTACTAAAATTGACTGTGGTTCATTTTTCTGATTTGCACTATGCACTTTCGTGCCATGAGGACAATTATCCATACTGCGCGGATTATTGCTTTTGCACACATTCCACTTATTGCACATTTTAATTCTTGTCCACTCATTCATATTCACCCACCTTATACTATTATTTTGTTATGTATGGGTTAGATACTTACTACATTTCGTGGTCTTTGTTTTTATACTTTGTACAATGACAATAAAAGGAATCTAATCTATCATGTGACATCCATGAGACAATCACTGACTCATATATGTATATACCGAGCTTGTGCCTCAGAAAGTGTGCAGAATATGATAATGAAAGTATATTTTTTAGTTTAAAAAAAATCCTGTTCTGTATAGTGAGAATTTACAGTTTTGTGAGACTGAAGCGGCTCATTAGTTTCAATTGTAGAAATCACGCCAGTTTACAAAAGCTTGTTTTACAGTGTGGGAAAGTCTTATTGTGCTCTGCAATATACTACTATCCTGTCCAATGAGTCTTGAATCTAGTGCAGAGAGCAAAACCTTGTGAAATTAAAAACAAACAAACACAGTTTTACAATAAGGGCCATTGTATTAGTGATTTGCATTCTGGTTTCTGGTAATGTATCAAAGGGAAACATGGTCTACTTACTGTTTTAATAACTTGTGCATGAATGATATTTGCGATTGAGCAAAAAAAAAAAAAGACTTTAAAATTGTAATATGAACTCACAGATATTCACTTTATATTTGCGGTATCAATTTCATTTCAGTGAAATTTATGCTAAAAATCTTGGGCAAAATAGAGCTCCACTTGTAAACTACATCCTACTGTCCTTTTAATTGCATGCAAAAACCCACAGTCATACACACAAGTCATTATCACCAATATTTTATAAATTAGACATTCATGTTTTAATTTCATTTTGACTGGATAGCTTTTATTTTCGTGATGGTCTTTAATAACCAATGCAAAATCTCTTTTGAAATCCTGTAAAACCCTTGTGTCTTGCTTGTTTAATCTCATGTTTAACAAACTTTCCCTGTGATATCGTATACATAACTTAGGCAGTTTTACTCATTTAAACAGCAACGCTGTTAAAGATTGGAATAGCTCAGAAAATGAAACCAAATTCCATGCATGCATGGCGTGATTTCCTACATCTCTTCTAGTATATGCTTTAAATGGACAATGAACCCAAATTTTTGCTGATTGTTGGATAAATTCATCCACCAATAAACAAGTGCTGTCCAGGGTTCTGGACTTTCTTTTTCAAATAAAGATAGCAAGAGAACAAAGAACAATTTATAATAGGAGTAGATTAGAAAGTTGCTTAAAATTGCATGCTCTATCTGAATCACAAAAGAAAAAAATTGGGTTCAGTGTCCCTTTAATAGCTTTTAAAGGGACACGAACCTCAAAAATGTTCTTTCAGGATTTTGATAGAACATACAATTTTAAACAACTTTTCTGTTTACATCTATTATTGATTTTGCTTCATTCTCTTGGTATCATTTGTTGAAGGAGCAGCAATGCACTACTAATTTCTAACTGAGCACATGGGTGAGCCAATGACAATATATATACTGCCACCAATCAGCAGCTAGAACCTAGGTTCTTTGCTGCTCCTGAACTTACCTAGATAAACCTTTCAACAGGCAGTACAGGCAATGAGACGGCTCCTACCCATCCCATCTCTTTATATTGTGTACAATCCGTAATAGAAAGTAAATGGCTTGGGTGTGCCTTCTCATTGGCTGTACCGCCTGCTGCTGACTATAAGGGGAAAAAAATGTAGATGCTTACAGGCGGTTAGGGAATGGATTTACCCAAGCAAACTTTAAGGATAAAACGTTCTTTTTTCTATAGCATCCATAAATGTGCTTTATAGTTTAAATTATTATTAAGGCATACACTACTTTTACACTACTTATATCTGTGTTACTATCCCCATTTCAAAGATGCAGCACATAATAATGACATCACACACATTGGAAATTACAAAAAAAAAAAACTGACACGCCAAATGACTAATCTGTTTATGGTGAAATTTGACTGAAATGGGAACTGGGTCTGATCCCTTCCATCGTTTGTAATGATTTCTGATGCTTCTTTTAAATTTGTAGACAGGTTTGTTTAAAAACATTAATCATTGTTACTTTCTGGATATGTGCATTTTGAATAATTTATTTGGAGCTTTTTTCTCTTTTTAGCTTTAAAGTATAAACCAATCTTGGCAGCACTCAGACACGTCTGAAGTTAAGGCCAATTGATGAAGTAATAAAGTTGAGGGAGAAAAAAAGACATGAAAGCTTTATGGCATAATTTTCATTGATGTCTGAGGGATTTTTTTTTATAGTCTCAACGTGTCATACTTCTTTATTCATGTGCTTAATTATGAAACTATGTGGATGGGAATGTCAGAAGATAGATGGTCAGAAATGCAAAATGATTGAAAATATTAATGTAGGTTTAAGGATGAGCGAATAACAAATGATGCGTTTACCAGGATGCTTGACCTGGTACAATTAATATTATAGGTCATGCATGACTTTCTATGGGGAAGGGTATGCTTAGGTTTTTCAAGTAAAAAAAAAGAAGATTTTATTAGTGAAAAAGTATATCGTTTGTACAGCTCATTTTTTGACATGTCAGAATCACAGCCTTTAAAAAAACAAACAAAAAAAACAGTACTTTCACACCTCATTTCCCATATTCACCATAGGGCCAGCAGTCAACAGCAGGGCCTGTTGCAAGAAGGTCAGTAGGAAGCTATTAGCAGACTTCCCTCTTGAGATTTATTGGTACTTATTGAGTTGGAAGTTAGCATGACAGTACTACGAATAACTGAGCTGTAGGTTTTTTAACAGTTAGTACAGATTTCCCCATAGTGTTTGTCACTTCAGAAAATTGCTACAGAAAATGAAGTCTCGGAAAGCTATCTAGGAAGAAGGCCTCATAAGGTGTTTAAAAGAATATCTTGGTACTGAAAAATGTGTCATGGTCCCAGAAGATTAGTGTCAAAAGAGAATAATAATGACAAAGAAAGAGCATAAACGTTTTTATAAGGATTTTGTTTAACAAAAACATTTGTATATATACACAGGCTTAGGTAATGCTAATTTAAATCGTATACAAGCTGGTGTGCGTCACAAATTACAATGTGTGTGCTATTTCCCGACTGTAAATGCTAAACTGTAAAACTGCAACTCTATATCAGACAATTTGTTCATCTTTGCCTTATACACCGCTAAATCATTTGCTCAGCAGATGAAATTTGTAGCAGATATTAATGGCAGCTTGTGGCAGATGCAACATCTTTTATATGACACTAGTGTCTAGAATATGGCATGTAAGAATAAAAAAAGGGGGACTTATTTGGCCTCCGCATCATTTTTGCCAAGTTTTCAATCTACTCTTTTACTATAAATAGACTTTCGACTGCTATTTTATTCTGAGTTTGGCAATGCTGATATAGGTACTTTTAAAGCATACACATGCATGACACACGCATCACCACTTTAATATCCCTTGAGACTGATACTCTCTGTCTGTCTCTCTCTCTGACCAACATTGCTCTAGCACAGCCTATATTTCCAATGGTTATTGTGACCGTGCTAAAAAGTGCTCATATTACAAGTTGACAGTTATAGGTTTCTCTTAAAGGGACAGTCTACACCAGAATTGTTGTTGTTAAAAAAGATAGATAATCTTATTATTACCCATTCCCCAGTTCTGCATAATCAACAGTTATATTAATATACTTTTTACCTCTGTGATTACCTTGTATCTAAGCCTCTGCAGCCTGCCCCCTTATCTCAGTGCTTTTGACAGACATGCAGTTTAGCCAATCAGTGCAGATTCCTAAATAACTCCACGGGAGTGAGCACAATGTTATCTATATGACACACATGAACTTGTACTGTCTAACTGTGAAAAACTTTCAAAATGCTCTGAGCTAAGAGGCGGGTTTCAACGGTTTAGAAATCAGTTTGAGCCTAGCTAGGTTTAACTTTTCAAAAATACCACCAAGGGAACAAAGCAAATTTAATGATAAAAGTAAATTGGAAAGTTATTTAAAATTGCATGCCCTATCTGAATCATAAAAGTTAAATTTTGACTAGACTGTCCCTTTAAGCACAAGCTGAAATTGCACTAGTATATATAGTTTGACTTGAGACCTGAAGAGCGAGGGTTAATAAAAAAGATTTTACAAAACACATCCAAAACATATTTAAATAAAGTTTTAAACAATATATAATTTAAACATTTTAAAAACTTTTATCAATGTTTAAATGGGTTAAAAAGGGATATGGTATATGGCAAGGTGTTTGACTGCGAAGGGCTACAAGGTGTGTATATATGTTCGTATAAATATGTGTATTTATGTGGTTATTTGTTTAAATATGTACAGTATGTGCACACATATATAAATATATAAACACAGATATACACATAAATACATAATTATATATATATATACATACATACATACACGCAGGATGGTTGGGATATCCTAACTCCTGAAGTTAGCATAGAGTGCCCTCAATAAGCATATGAGGTATTTAGAAGCAGTATGAAATTATTCACATACAGCTAGATTACGAGTTGTGCGTTACTGCTCCATATTTTCATTGTAAAACAGCACCGCAGCCATTACAAGTCTTGTTGGTATGGGTGTACCGCAAGCCTTTCAGCTTGTAATGCAACATCAGTACTGCACTCTTAAAAATTACGTTTTTTAATGGGATTTCCATTTTTACGGGCATTGCCCTTAAAAGGGCATTTAGCTCTTTTGCTGCCCAAACCCTAATCTTAAAATAAAACCCACCCAAAAAACCCTTAAAAAACCTAACATAGTATCCATATGTTTTCATCTAAAGGGGAGGAGAGTCCACGGCTTCATTCATTCCTGTTGGGAATTCAGAACTTGGCCACCAGGAGGAGGCAAAGACTCCCCAGCCAAAGGCTTAAATACCTCCTCCACTTCCCTCATCCCCCAGTCATTCTTTGCCTTTCATCACAGGAGGATGGCAGAGAAGTGCCGAAGATCAGAGTAGTCTCTTATGGAGGGTAGCACTCTTCACATTGGGACTGGAGTTTTGAGTAGTTCTGTCAGCCTCTCAGTGAGAGCCTGGGCGAAAGTTAGCGTCCGGAGATGCAGGGAGAGTCTTTCTGCGAAACCATCCTGACTCATATTAACAACTCCACAAGCAATCAGCGTTGACAAGTTTTGCTGCCTGCTTTCTGCACTCAAGTCCATGTCAGGAGCTAGGCTAATAACCTGTCACACTTGAAAAGATAGTTTTATTTTGTATTACATAATGATATCACGGAAGACAGGGTCACAGTGTTACGCCTTTTATCTTAAAAGAATCAAAGGTTAATATTCCTGTAAAGGGTATTATTGAACAGGGGGGGGTTTATACATGATATTGTTTATTGTGTCATTGCTGCGTTTATGTGCGAGATGAGACTCTGGCAATGTGTGGGACTTTCAGGTTACTTACGTGAGTATTGTGTGGCCCTTTTTTGGCGTGTTTTTCTCATTAGTGCAGGGGCGATCCTGCCAGGCATTCCATGTGACCGGGTGTGGATATCTTTTTCTCTGTTGATCAGCGGCGCAGGAGACAAAACAGTTTCTGTAGCCCGGGTCATAGGAGGTGGTGAGTGCCCCGGCCATTAGAGGTTATAAAGGTGTCTATTTATTAAGTTAATCTAGTCAGTAATAAAAGCACAAGCTGTGGAGGACTCTGACGCATTAGAGGGTTCTCCCTCTTTAACAAGGTCTCATTCCTGTGTTTATTGTGAGGAGGTTCTGGTAGAACAGCCTCCTCAACTATGTTCCACATGCCTTAATAAAGTTATGACATCTTAAAGTAAACGGATGTCTAGTACTACTGAGCTGTCCACCTGAGGGTTCCCCGTCCCATGAGGTGCATTTCCTGCATTCATCTCCAATTGCACATGCAGCGTCCCTGGGTCTAACCATTACTCCTGCGGGAGAGATTAGTTTGCCGTCAGATTTTTCGGATCAACTCCAAACGGTGGTATCGAAAGTGATCTATGCCTTACCATGTTCTGGCGGCCCAGGGGTTGTCTACGCCTATTGAAATATCAGAGGCATTATACGATGACGAGGCCCACTCCGACTCTTCGAAGGAGGCCCCTTCTGGGTCGGACTCCATGTCATCTAAACCTCCGGCTGCGGAGGAGCCTGACTTTAGGTTTAGGATAGGGAGGTTGCGCTTTTTGCAGAAGCAAGTGCTTGCTACTCTGAAGGTTCCGGAACCGAAGCTTCCGGAGGAACCTGCGATTCCTATGCTTGATAAGGTATATGAGGACAGGGTGTTGCCTCAGGCCTTCCCTGTTCCTGTTAAGATGGCTAATATTATTAAGAATGAATGGGAGCGATTAGGTTCTTCCTTTTCCCCTTCTTCTTATTTTAAGAAACTGTTTCCCGTTCCGGACTCTCAGTTTGAGCTGTGGGGTACTGTCCCTAAGGTGGATGGTGCTATATCCACGCTCGCGAAGCGGACAACTATTTCCCTCGAGGATAGTTCGTTGTTTATAGAGCCCATGGATAAAAAGTTCGAAAACATGTTAAGGAAGATGTTTCAACACACAGGGTTTGTTTTTCAGCCAGCAGCGGCCGTAGCTGTGGTTGCTGGAGCTGCGACATAATGGTGTGAATCCCTGTGTGAAATGGTCAAGGAGGAGACTTCCATCGATGAGAAACAGGATAAGATTAAGGCGCTGAAGGTCTCCAATTCTTTCATCTGTGATGCCAATATGCAAATTATTCGCCTGAACGCTGAGGTGTCAGGTATTTCCGTTTTAGCTCGCAGGGCTCTGTGGCAAAAGTTTTGGTCAGCGGACATGACCTCTAAGTCGAGGCTGTTGTCTCTGCCTTTTCAAGGAAAGATTCTGTTCGGTCCAGGATTGGATTCGATCATATCCACGGTTACGGGAGGCAAGGGAGCTTTCTGCCTCGTTGTCAGGGTCTTTACCTGTTGTGTTTGCCATGTGCTGCTGGCAGCCATTTTACTCACCTCTCTTCCTGACTTGGTGCATTGTGGGGGATGCTGCTCACTTCCTGCACTTCCTTTTATGGCCAGACTGTTGTGCATCATCCATGTGAGACAGGATGCAGTCTCAGAATTGTGATGTCATCATTTATTATGGGCCTCTGTTCAGTATGCTTTGCCTTTGCGTTGTCTGAGACCTGTTTGTGAGAGTTCCTGTGTATTACCTGGCTGCCTGACGTCCTTCCTGGTTCCTGATCCCTGGCTTGTTCCTGACTCTGCTGTTCTCCTTGTTCCTGATTCCGACTCGTCTGACTATTCACTTTGGCTCCTGACTCGGCTCGTCTGACTTCCAGCTCTGGTTTTGACTCCTGGCTTGTTATTTGACTTGTGGACATTTTATAATTTTTTGCTATTAATAAAGGTGTGATTATTTTTGCACTTCTCGTCTCAGTCTGATTCCTGGCACCCTGACACTTGTGTAGTGGCACGCATCAAACAGGAGCAAGCTTCGGTCATTCTGATTGCTCCATCGTGGCCACAGATGACGTGGTTTGCGGATCTGGTGGGGATGTCATCCTCTCCGCCGTGGAGGTTACCCTGTCGCAGGGAACTGCTGGAACAGGGTCCTTTTCAATATAAAAATCTCTATTCTCTGAGGCTGACTGCGTGGAGAATGGCGGCCTAGTCTTGGCCAACAGAGGCTTTTCTGAAGGTGTGATTGATGATCTAATTCAGGCAAGGAAACCAGTCACTCGTCGCATCTACCATAAGGTATGGAGGACTTACTTGTCCTGGTGTGAGAAGCATGGATAGCCTTGGCATAAGGTAAGGTATCCAAGATTCTGTCCCTTCTCCAAGAAGGTTTGGAGAAGGGTCTTGCCGCCAGTTCTTTAAAAGGACAGATTTCTGCATTATCAGTCTTGTTGCATAGGAGACTCGCTGATCTCCCTGACATCCAATCTTTTGTTCAGGCTCTGTCTAGAATCAGGCCTGTCTTTAGACAGTCTGCTCCCCCAGGGAGCTTAAACTTGGTCCTTAAGGTATTGCAGAAAGTTCCGTTTGAGCCTATGCATTCCATTGACATTAAGATTCTGTTCTGGAAGGTTCTCTTCCTGTTGGCCATTGCATCGACACGCAGAATATCTGAACTTGTTGCCTTGCAATGTGAGCATACTTATCTGGTTTTTCATGCGGATAAGGCTGTGTTTCGCACTGGTTTGGGATTTCTTCCCAAGGTGGTGTCTAACCGTAAAATCAATCAGGAAATAGTTGTTCCTTCTTTGTGTCCTAACCCTTCTTCTTCTAAGGAGTGGTTACTTCATAACCTCAATGTGGTTTGTGCCTTAAAGTTCTATCTTCAGGCTACAAAGGATTTCAGACAGTCTACATCTCTTTTTGTGGTGTATTCAGGGAAGCGCAAGGGGCAAAAAGCCTCTTCTACTTCTTTGTCCTTTTGGTTGAGAAGCTTGATTCACTTGGCCTATGAGACAGCGGGACATAAGCCTCCTCAGAGGGTCACGGATCATTCAACTAGAGCTGTGGCTTTGTCTTGGGCCTTCAAGAATAAGGCCTCTATGGAACAAATTTGTAAGGCGGCTACCTGGTCCTCCTTACACACTTTTACAAAGTTTTACAAATTTGACGTTTTTGCTCCTGCGGAAGAGAAAGGTTTTGCAGGCTGTGGTGCCCTCAGATTAGGGTCCGCCTTTTACCCTCCCAGTTTCATTCAGTGTCCTCTAGAGCTTGGGTATATGTTTCCCAACAGTAATGAATGAAGCCGTGGGCTCTCCTCCCCTTTAGATGGAAAACATAAATTATGCTTACCTGATAATTTCATTTCCATCATGGGGAGGAGAGTCCATGGCTCTGTTGGGCTGACCTAAATTTAATTAATCTTCTAGCACTATTTATACCCTGATATTTCTCCTACTGTTCCTTGTTCCCTCGGCAAAATGACTGGGGGATGAGGGAAGTGGGGGGAGGTAGTTAAGCCTTTGGCTGGGGTGTCTTTGCCTCCTCCTGGTGGCCAGGTTCTTAATTCCAAACAGTAATGAATAAAGCCGTGGACGCTCCTCCCCACGATGGAAATTAAATTATCAGGTAAGCATAATTTATGTTTTTCAGCTTGGCCCAATAGATTTTATGGTATATCATATATTTTACCTTTTCTGAATAAGTAAAAAGTATTTTGAAATGGTTAAATTCCTTTGGGCCACTGATTTCACTGGAGATATATATAGTGTGCGAGCCCCTTTATAGAATCCACCTGTATTCAGCCTGGTCCAATTTTTTTTTGTTTTTGGTAAAAACAACTGGTGCCAACCTTGCCACTTTTTATATTTTACCTTCTATGAATAAGTGGCATTTTAAAATAGTTCTGTTATCAGTAGCATGGTTCCAACAGTGGTTTCTGAGACAGGATCAGATTGAGACATCTTGCAAATGTAAGAGAAAAAAACAACATATAAAGCAAAATTATAAATTTCCTTATATGGCAGTTTCAGGAATGGGAAAAAAAAGCAAACAGCATAGCCCTCTGGCATAGAAAAAGGAAAGAGGCATATAGGAATGGGGTTTTAAATAATGAAATTATTTTGCGCCAAGTATGAGGCACAACACAAAATGAAATTCTTTGGCACTAACAACAATCTGAAATGACACACTCGCATTATTGCAGACACACCTTGTGCAAGGAACTCGGTGTCAACTAAGACGTCGGAAATGACGAACTTGCATCACTGGGCGTACCTTCGCGCCAAAAAAATTATCGCGCCAAGAATGACGCAATAAACATCAGCATTTTGCTCCTCGCAAGCCTAATTTTGCCAGTGAAAATTTAATGAAAAAGCAGTCAATTTGAAAAAAAGACTAAACCCTAGGTAAGAAAAATATTTTCCTAAATATGTTTTTTTACCAAATATGAAACTGACAGTCTGCAAAATGAAATATACATAAACCTGACTCATGGCAAATATAAGTACAATACATATATTTAGAACTTTATATTAATACATAAAGTGCCAAACCATAGCTGAGAGTGTCTTAAGTAATGAGAACATACTTACTGAAAGACACCCATCCACATATAGCAGATAGCCAAACCAGTACTGAAACAGTTATCAGTAGAGATAATGGAATATGAGAGTATATCGTTGATCTGAAAAAGGGAGGTAGGAGATGAATCTCTACGACCGATAACAGAGAACCTATGAAATAGATTTCCTGCGAGGAAAACCATTGCATTCAATAGGTGATACTCCCTTCACATCCCTCTGTCATTCACTGTACTCTGAGAGGAATCAGGCTTCAAAATGCTGAGAAGCGCATTTCAACATAGAAAATCAAGCACAAACTTACTTCACCACCTCCATAGGAGGCAAAGTTTGTAACAACTGAATTGTGGGTGTGGTGAGGGGTGTATTTATAGGCATTTTGAGGTTTGGGAGGCTTTGCCCCTCCTGGTAGGATTGTATATCCCATAGGTCACTAGCTCATGGACTCTTGCCAATTAGTTGAAAGAAAGAGTAAATATTTTCTATTAGGGATGTAAACATCAGTATAAATTTGTATAAACCAGTTTATGCAAATAAAACTTTCAAACATTCAAAATTAAGAAAATTCAGACATCATTAAAACCTGTTTATTAATCTCCCTATACAGAGTCCAGTAATATAATTGATGGTTGGTCACACACCTGTATGTTCCAAAGGAACTATATAGTCATTAATCTCTTACTACTACTCAGGGGAAAAAGTCAAAAAGCTGTTTCATGTCTATATGCTTCATTGGCATAATAGGAACTAATTGCTCTTATTCATTTTGTGCATTCATGATTCCATCTAGTTATTTGCATAAAAAATAAAAGAATTGGGCATTTATTTTAGACTCATACATACTTACAATAATTTTTGTTCCCTTAGGTTCCAGGTGTGTTCAACTCGCCCTTCAAACAGTATCCAGATGAGATGGAATTTCGCCTTGAAAGGTCAAAGCCGCTAAGCCATAAGAAACATCAAAAGCAAACTGATAAAAGTGTGGAAATTGCTGACTGGTCAGATTGTAGACATCCATTTCTTTTCTCGTCAGTACCACCTCTTCCACCAATTGACAAAAATAAACCACAGGTAGTAATAGTTTTTCTTCTCCTTTTAATGTTGCATTAACATTAAATTTCCTTCTTTTTTTTGGAGAGTAATTTAATAGTTTAAGGAATAGATTAACCAAATAATTTATATTAACAAATGCGTTATTAATTTTATGTATTATAGCTTATTCCTTATAGCTGAGTAAATTATGTTCAATACCGTTAGAATTGGAGTTCACTTAATGTAGAGTTTCATAAATTCTTAATATGCCTAGATCAGTATATATAAGGTGCCAATGTCTCTTTTTAAGCATACTGTATTTATTGGTCCATGCTTAATAAGTCAGTATTAAAGAGATTGTTGTGCTTTTCTGTTATAAATTATATTCTGTTGTTTAAAATTATTCCAATGTTTAAAAGTAAGATTTACCAAATGTTTGAGCCCATTGATATCTTTATTAATTGTTGAAGTTTAAGGCTTCTTTTTCTCTGAGCTGTTTTCTGTACTTGGTTGGGTTTTGGGTTACAGAGATAGGAACTGGATGAATGAAACACAGTATTTCTTCTCTATTTCTTTATTCGAACTGTATCACTTATTCTTGCTTTATTTCTACACCTTTTCTTTGTTCCCCTCTACTCCATGTACCAGACTAAAACTCACAATCCGTGCAAACAATGTTCATACCCTGACATAAGTAGCCTATACCATCTTCCTTGCACCCGCGCCCCTATATAATTCCTTTACTCCCTTGCTCTTGTCATTTCTTCTTATTGCTTTGGAAAAACTCATAGCTGAAAAATAAACACGGGCACTAGTGATCAATATCAGGGCTACAGATGTCAATCTTCAGTTCTAGGAGAGATTCACAAAGTCACAAATGGAGTCATCCTTGATTTACATATTTCCTCCATTTGTCAAGAAAAATTAGAAATCTTTGCAGTCCTTTCAATTTAACCCATACAATCTTGGTTTGCAAAGTGCAAAGTGGTGCTCCTTTGACTCTTCCTCCAATTAAGCATTTCCTTAATCAAGTTCCAGTGGTTCATTCTCATCCAGGTCCTTAAAGAAAGATAGGTTGAATGGAGTAGACAAGAGATATTGCTACTTTCTGAAGGTATGCTAAGTAATTACCAAAGGCCTCACTAACTACATGTATGCCAGAGATTGAGAAGGCCTTTCCAGTTGAAAAGCAAAAGTTAATCAGATTTGATTTTCTTGAAGTTAGTGTCATTACGTTTCATGTCTCTAAGACTAAATTGCACTGAATTCTATTTAGTGCAGTAAATATCTCTTCCTACATTTTGTACGGTTTCTTCCTTATCTAAGAGACAAAGGATTTACACGTAGTGATATAGCTGAAGACCTTTTCCACACTAAGCAATGGAGAAAAACAAAGATATTGTGACTAATGAGACTCATAGGAAGGAATGTTTCTAGCAAAGATGGATTGTTCTTAGTATCACATGGCATGCCAAGCACAGACCAAGCCGGTCCAGCTTTCCAATGTACTTCTATTATCAAATGTGCTTTTTCTTTCATGTAATTAGCAAGAGTCCATGAGCTAGTGACGTATGGGATATACATTCCTACCAGGAGGGGCAAAGTTTCCCAAACCTCAAAATGCCTATAAATACACCCCTCACCACACCCACAATTCAGTTTTACAAACTTTGCCTCCGATGGAGGTGGTGAAGTAAGTTTGTGCTAGATTCTACGTTGATATGCGCTCCGCAGCAAGTTGGAGCCCGGTTTTCCTCTCAGCGTGCAGTGAATGTCAGAGGGATGTGAGAAGAGTATTGCCTATTTGAATGCAGTGATCTCCTTCTACGGGGTCTATTTCATAGGTTCTCTGTTATCGGTCGTAGAGATTCATCTCTTACCTCCCTTTTCAGATCGACGATATACTCTTATATATACCATTACCTCTGCTGATTCTCGTTTCAGTACTGGTTTGGCTATCTGCTATATGTAGATGAGTGTCCTGGGGTAAGTAAGTCTTATTTTCTGTGACACTCCAAGCTATGGTTGGGCACTTTGTTTATAAAGTTCTAAATATATGTATTCAAACATTTATTTGCCTTGACTCAGAATGTTCAACTTTCCTTATTTTCAGACAGTCAGTTTCATATTTGGGATAATGCATTTTTTGATTTATTCATTTTTTCTTACCTTCAAAAATTTGACTCTTCCCGGTGGGCTATTAGGCTCGCGGGGGCTGAAAATGCCTCATTTTATTACGTCATTTTTGGCGCGGACTTTTTTGGCGCAAAATTCTATTTCCGTTTCCGGCGTCATACGTGTCGCCGGAAGTTACGTCATTTTTTGACGTTATTTCGCGCCAAAAATGTCGGCGTTCCGGATATGGCGTCATTTTGGCGCCAAAAGCATTTAGGCGCCAAATAATATGGGCGTCGCTTTAGTCTCCTCAATTATTTAAGTCTCATTTTTTATTGCTTCTGGTTGCTAGAGGCTTGTTCTTGGCATTTTTTCCCATTCCTGAAACTGTCATTTAAGGAATTTGATCAATTTTGCTTTATATATATGTTGTTTTTTCTCTTACATATTGCAAGATGTCTCACGTTGCATCTGAGTCAGAAGATACTACAGGAAAATCGCTGTCAAGTGCTGAATCTACCAAAGCTAAGTGCATCTGCTGTAAACTTTTGGTAGCCATTTCTCCAGCTGTTGTTTGTATTGATTGTCATGACAAACTTGTTAAAGCAGATAATATTTCCTTTAGTAAAGTACCATTGCCTGTTGCAGTTCCTTCAACATCTAAGGTGCAGAATGTTCCTGATAATATAAGAGATTTTGTTTCTGAATCCATAAAGAAGGCTATGTCTGTTATTTCTCCTTCTAGTAAACGTAGAAAATCTTTTAAAACTTCTCTCCCTACAGATGAATTTTTAAATGAACATCATCATTCTGATTCTGATGACTCCTCTGGTTCAGAGGATTCTGTCTCTGAGGTTGATGCTGATAAATCTTCATATTTATTTAAAATGGAATTTATTCGTTCTTTACTTAAAGAAGTACTAATTGCTTTAGAAATAGAGGATTCTGGTCCTCCTGATACTAATTCTAAACGTTTGGATAAGGTATTTAAAGCTCCTGTGGTTATTCCAGAAGTTTTTCCTGTTCCTAATGCTATTTCTGCAGTAATTTCCAAAGAATGGGATAAATTGGGTAATTCATTTACTCCTTCTAAACGTTTTAAGCATTTATATCCTGTGCCGTCTGACAGATTGGAATTTTGGGACAAAATCCCTAAAGTTGATGGGGCTATTTCTACCCTTGCTAAACGTACTACTATTCCTACGTCAGATGGTACTTCGTTTAAGGATCCTCTAGATAGGAAAATTGAGTCCTTTCTAAGAAAAGCTTATCTGTGTTCAGGTAATCTTCTTAGACCTGCTATATCTTTGGCTGATGTTGCTGCAGCTTCAACTTTTTGGTTGGAAACTTTAGCGCAACAAGTAACACATCGTGATTCTCATGATATTATTATTCTTCTTCAGCATGCTAATAATTTTATCTGTGATGCCATTTTTGATATTATCAGAGTTGATGTCAGGTTTATGTCTCTAGCTATTTTAGCTAGAAGAGCTTTATGGCTTAAAACTTGGAATGCTGATATGGCTTCTAAATCAACTTTACTTTCTATTTCTTTCCAGGGTAACAAATTATTTGGTTCTCAGTTGGATTCCATCATTTCAACTGTTACTGGTGGGAAAGGAACTTTTTTACCACAGGATAAAAAATCTAAAGGTAAAAGTAGGGCTAATAATCGTTTTCGTTCCTTTCGTTTCAACAAAGAACAAAAGCCTGATCCTTCATCCTCAGGAGCAGTTTCAGTTTGGAAACCATCTCCAGTCTGGAATAAATCCAAGCCAGCTAGAAAGGCAAAGCCTGCTTCTAAGTCCACATGAAGGTGCGGCCCTCATTCCAGCTCAGCTGGTAGGGGGCAGGTTACGTTTTTTCAAAGAAATTTGGATCAATTCTGTTCACAATCTTTGGATTCAGAACATTGTTTCGGAAGGGTACAGGATTGGTTTCAAGATGAGACCTCCTGCAAAGAGATTTTTTCTTTCCCGTGTCCCAGTAAATCCAGTAAAAGCTCAAGCATTTCTGAAATGTGTTTCAGATCTAGAGTTGACTGGAGTAATTATGCCAGTTCCAGTTCTGGAACAGGGGATGGGGTTTTATTCAAATCTCTTCATTGTACCAAAGAAGGAGAACTCCTTCAGACCAGTTCTGGATCTAAAAATATTGAATCGTTATGTACGAATACCAACGTTCAAAATGGTAACTGTAAGGACTATCTTGCCTTTTGTTCAGCAAGGGAATTATATGTCCACAATAGATTTACAGGATGCATATCTGCATATTCCGATTCATCCAGATCATTATCAGTTCCTGAGATTCTCTTTTCTGGACAAGCATTACCAGTTTGTGGCTCTGCCGTTTGGCCTAGCTACAGCTCCAAGAATTTTTTACAAAGGTTCTCGGTGCCCTTCTGTCTGTAATCAGAGAACAGGGTATTGTGGTATTTCCTTATTTGGACGATATCTTGGTACTTGCTCAGTCTTTACATTTAGCAGAATCTCATACGAATCGACTTGTGTTGTTTCTTCAAGATCATGGTTGGAGGATCAATTTACCAAAAAGTTCTTTGATTCCTCAGACAAGGGTAACCTTTCTGGGTTTCCAGATGGATTCAGTGTCCATGACTCTGTCTTTAACAGACAAGAGACGTCTAAAATTGATTTCAGCTTGTCGAAACCTTCAGTCACAATCATTCCCTTCGGTAGCCTTATGCATGGAAATTCTAGGTCTTATGACTGCTGCATCGGACGCGATCCCCTTTGCTCGTTTTCACATGCGACCTCTTCAGCTCTGTATGCTGAAGCAATGGTGCAAGGATTACACAAAGATATCTCAAACAATATCTTTAAAACCGATTGTTCGACACTCTCTAACATGGTGGACAGATCACCATCGTTTAATTCAGGGGGCTTCTTTTGTGCTTCCGACCTGGACTGTAATTTCAACAGATGCAAGTCTCTCGGGTTGGGGAGCTGTGTGGGGATCTCTGACAGCACAAGGAGTTTGGGAATCTCAGGAGGTGAGATTTCCGATCAATATTTTGGAACTCCGTGCAATTTTCAGAGCTCTTCAGTTTTGGCCTCTTCTGAAGAGAGAATCGTTCATTTGTTTTCAGACAGACAATGTCACAACTGTGGCATACATCAATCATCAAGGAGGGACTCACAGTCCTCTGGCTATGAAAGAAGTATCTCGAATTTTGGTTTGGGCGGAATCCAGCTCCTGTCTAATCTCTGCGGTTCATATCCCAGGTATAGACAATTGGGAAGCGGATTATCTCAGTCGCCAAACGTTGCATCCGGGCGAATGGTCTCTTCACCCAGAGGTATTTCTTCAGATTGTTCAAATGTGGGAACTTCCAGAAATAGATCTGATGGCGTCCCATCTAAACAAGAAACTTCCCAGGTATCTGTCCAGATCCCGGGATCCTCAGGCGGAGGCAGTGGATGCATTATCACTTCCTTGGAAGTATCATCCTGCCTATATCTTTCCGCCTCTAGTTCTTCTTCCAAGAGTAATCTCCAAGATTCTGAAGGAATGCTCGTTTGTTCTGCTGGTAGCTCCGGCATGGCCTCACAGGTTTTGGTATGCGGATCTTGTCCGGATGGCCTCTTGCCAACCGTGGACTCTTCCGTTAAGACCAGACCTTCTGTCACAAGGTCCCTTTTTCCATCAGGATCTGAAATCCTTAAATTTAAAGGTATGGAGATTGAACGCTTGATTCTTGGTCAAAGAGGTTTCTCTGACTCTGTCATTAATACTATGTTACAGGCTCGTAAATCTGTATCTCGAGAGATATATTATAGAGTCTGGAAGACTTATATTTCTTGGTGTCTTTCTCATCATTTTTCTTGGCATTCTTTTAGAATACCGAGAATTTTACAGTTTCTTCAGGATGGTTTAGATAAGGGTTTGTCCGCAAGTTCTTTGAAAGGACAAATCTCTGCTCTTTCAGTTCTTTTTCATAGAAAGATTGCTATTCTTCCTGATATTCATTGTTTTGTACAAGCTTTGGTACGTATAAAACCTGTCATTAAGTCAATTTCTCCTCCTTGGAGTTTGAATTTGGTTCTGGGAGCTCTTCAAGCTTCTCCGTTTGAACCTATGCATTCATTGGACATTAAATTACTTTCTTGGAAAGTTTTGTTCCTTTTGGCCATCTCTTCTGCCAGAAGAGTTTCTGAATTATCTGCTCTTTCTTGTGAGTCTCCTTTTCTGATTTTTCATCAGGATAAGGCGGTGTTGCGAACTTCTTTTGGATTTTTACCTAAAGTTGTGAATTCCAACAACATTAGTAGGGAAATTGTGGTTCCTTCATTATGTCCTAATCCTAAGAATTCTAAGGAGAAATCGTTGCATTCTTTGGATGTTGTTAGAGCTTTGAAATATTATGTTGAAGCTACGAAATCTTTCCGTAAGACTTCTAGTCTATTTGTTATCTTTTCCGGTTCTAGAAAAGGCCAGAAAGCTTCTGCCATTTCTTTGGCATCTTGGTTGAAATCTTTAATTCATCTTGCCTATGTTGAGTTGGGTAAAACTCCGCCTCATAGGATTACAGCTCATTCCACTAGGTCAGTTTCTACTTCCTGGGCGTTTAGGAATGAAGCTTCGGTTGACCAGATCTGCAAAGCAGCAACTTGGTCCTCTTTGCATACTTTTACTAAATTCTACCATTTTGATGTATTTTCTTCTTCTGAAGCAGTTTTTGGTAGAAAAGTACTTCAGGCAGCGGTTTCAGTTTGAATCTTCTGCTTATGTTTTTCGTTAAACTTTATTTTGGGTGTGGATTATTTTCAGCAGGAATTGGCTGTCTTTATTTTATCCCTCCCTCTCTAGTGACTCTTGTGTGGAAAGATCCACATCTTGGGTAGTCATTATCCCATACGTCACTAGCTCATGGACTCTTGCTAATTACATGAAAGAAAACATAATTTATGTAAGAACTTACCTGATAAATTCATTTCTTTCATATTAGCAAGAGTCCATGAGGCCCGCCCTTTTTTTGTGGTGGTTATGATTTTGTATAAAGCACAATTATTCCAATTCCTTATTTTATATGCTTTCGCACTTTTTTATCACCCCACTTCTTGGCTATTCGTTAAACTGAATTGTGGGTGTGGTGAGGGGTGTATTTATAGGCATTTTGAGGTTTGGGAAACTTTGCCCCTCCTGGTAGGAATGTATATCCCATACGTCACTAGCTCATGGACTCTTGCTAATATGAAAGAAATGAATTTATCAGGTAAGTTCTTACATAAATTATGTTTTTTCTCTAGGTGTCTTTGTTAAAGGAGCAGCAATGCAGTACTGGGAGTAAGCGGAATTCATTGGGAGAGTGAATGACAATAGGCATACATGTGAATCCACTAACCAGCATCTAGCTCCCAGTAGTGCATTGCTGCTCTGTACCATACCTAGTTATGCTTTTCAATGAAGGATGCCAAGAGAACAAAGCAATTTTAAATAGAGTAAATGCCCTTGCGTTATCTGAATAGCAAAAGTTTAATTTTGATTTTACTGTCCCTTTAATTTTGCTACTTCCTTAACAGCTGAGATTGAATATGCATCATCAAACATCTGAATCGCTACAGATTGGTTTGAGTTGAGTTGCATTTGTTTCTAATATTTGTTTGGTGAATTAGCTTTTATTGTAAGTAAAGAAAACAGGAATTTCTTACACTAAATGCAGCTGAGTAGAAGAATTTACTAAACTCTCCTTTTGCTTTATATATTTTGTGAATATTTTCAGATTCTTTGGAACTCTAGAAAACTGTAAGAGAGCCAGGTTGGTGCTTTTGAAGCTTATAAAACCATATAGTTGATCAATAGAGCATGCAATGTCTGCATTACTGACTTCAGCTTACTTTAGCCCAGATTATAATCGTATCGCTATTGATTCAATATTATGGACCCCCCAATACAGTATATTTTCAATGGGGTGAGCTAAACATAATTTACTGAATGATAAACAAAATAATTTAAACCCTTTTTATCGGGTTTGCATTAGTAATAGCACCTATTTCCGGTGACCAGAAGGGAGGGTATAATAGCGCAGATTTGTAGTGCATCCTATAGATGTCTATTAAGTAAGGGAGTTAGTGTGGCCATGCTATCTGACCTCCAGATGTAAGCACTCCTGAGGCTTTCACTTGAGCGCTCTCATTTTACTTTCAGCTTGTAATATGAGTGCCATATGAGTAATATGACTGCTATTGATTGAACTTAAGTGTTGTTAGCACTCAATAGTGCTAGTATTTTTTGTGCTTCATTAGTAATCTAGGCCTATATGTTTAACCCGGCAAAGGTCACATGTAGTGGCCAAACACTAACAAGAACTGGGCTCAAGCTATGTGTTTAAACCCCACAAAGGGGTTAAATACAAAGGTGAAGTTCAGCTTCGACTTAAATAATTAAAGTGATGGTAAATCCTAGCGTTTGTGAAACACTAGGATTTACCATTGGAACAAATAAAGAGGACTTTCAGTCATGGGGGTATATTTACTATTTTAGAAATTAAAGGAGAGAAATACTATTGTATTTTCTTATACATATTAATTCCCCAACACAATTAGACCCTATGCTTAGGGAGGAAAAATAGTTTTTCCTTAATCACAATAATGGAGGTGGGGGGTGCTCAATATCCTGTATAAACATAGAAAAATGTAGAAAGAAGAAATGGATATACCAGAGCACTCAAGTGGAACTATTAAGAATAATTCTCTATGAGAGTGGATGTGCAGGACTGGGGTATTTTAAATAAAACATAACTTTTAATAATGATAAAATATAAAAATGTGTTATAGTGACAAACATTCACTCCATGTGGTGTATATAAAACCAATTAAAAAAGATGAATGCTGAAGTGCCAAGTATTGGCCATACAGAGTATGTCTAGTGGGTAGTTCAAGATCAGAAAGCACTTTAGAGTGCTTAGCAATAGCACAAATACTGATCAAAAAAGGAAGGTACACTTCCACAAAATATTCTGCTAAGTGCAATGCTCAACCGCTGTTAGCATATATTAGAGTCACTCACTCTGTATCATAGTACATAGTACAGCTCTGGGGCTGAGACATGAGAATTGCTTGAAGGATTTAGCAGGCCCTAGTTGCCACATTTTTCTGGCACGCTTTTTTGGACTTTACGGTTCACCTTATGACCGGGCGTTGTTACGCTGGGTTTGTTACGCTTCCGCATTCCTGTCTGTGTGGCGACAAAGATTTTCTGCTTCTTTTGTATCTGGTCATAGGAGGTGGTCAGTGCCCCAGCCATTGTGGGTATCAGGTGCCGTTTGTTTGTTTTCATATTGTCCTAATTTTCTTTTTGGTTTTAACCATGGAGGATTCTGAAGCTGAGTCTGTCGTTGTTTCTGATTCCAATTCTTCCTCTTGTGAGGAAGGTGCTTCGGCCCCACTGACACAGGTTTATCAGTCCTATCTCTTGTGCCTTCTTAGAGCACCTGGTTTCTCGGGCTCGGGGAACCAGGGGCCTATTGAGCCATCAGCCTCTGGGGGCTCTGTTCCTTTAAGCGGCGGATTCCCAACAGCACCTTTCCTCTACATTTGCAGGTAACCCTAATGTTAATTCTCCCTCCGCAAAGGGTGGTTTGATTACCCTAGAGATGGCGGGTCATTTTTGCTGCAATATATTGATGGCACTGGTTCGCCTGCAGGATCCGGACGTTTCTGCTCGGTTGTGTTCTTGCCCAATTATCCCGGGTGTCCAGACTTTGGGTGGGTCTATTCAGTCTCCTCCGGGGGTGAATATTCCTTCATGTTGCACCTTTCGTTATAGGATCGCGTGGCTGTGCGTTCTACTCCGTCGTCTTTTTTACTTATTGGGGGATCCTGTCCTCTATCAGTCAGGGAATGTGTCATGGAATGGTGCTCTTGTCTGTCGCTCGTGTCCTTTCCCAGAGTTTTTTTTGGCGCATGCCTTTGGGCTGCCTTCTTTTCTTTCATCCGGTTAGGATATTTTTTTATTTGATTATTCCCTCTGGAATTTCTGGGATGGACTTACTTTTTGTTACTTCCTTGGAAGTTGTTCGCGGACTGTTGGGTCCGGAATTTGTGTGCACTTTGTTGTGTTGTCAGTGATGCCTGTTGCGCCTGGCAGGTCCGGCAGAACCTTGTGTTTTTTTGTTTTCTTGTTTGTTTTCACAAACTACTCTATACATCTACATCAGGGCCTTTGGGTCTGCATACTGGGAGAGATTGGGCATGCCTCTCTCTTCCCGGGGTTGAGTCGGTGGCTTCCGCCGTGTTGCTTTGGTTCTCCTTTCAGGGGGGCGGGGCCTTCTCCGCTTTGGTGGTTTTTGGGCCTTGGTCTTCTTGCTACCCTTTGGGTGGTTTTAGACTCCTAAGGCCTCTGGACCTCGTTTTGTTCCGCTTTAATGGATCCTCTTTGTGGATTAGTGGTGGATCGCTTGAAAGTATGCAAGACATAACGGGATCATGCCTGCATTCTCTGTGATCCAGCAGAGGTGCTGTGTGGTTGGCTAGCTTGTGACTTGCCACGTGGGGGCCTGGTTCGCCTTTTTCGCTGCTGGAGGTCTCTTCTAGCTGGAACCCAGTTTTATTGGGGTCACCTTGTTCATTTCGGTTCTGGTTCTGTTTTTTTCCAGAATGTTCCACTCTCTTGGGGTCGGGTGCCGATGTGGGACCCTAGATTCTAAATGAGTTTTGCTCTGTGTCGTGGGTTCTATCGCCTTGAGATCGGTTCTGCGTTTTTTTTGCGGTCCTTTCTTAGGTTTTTGCTCGATTTCATGTTTTTTTTGGGTTGTTTCCTCGGGTGAGGAGTGTCTGACCTGAATTTTGGTCGGGGTCCTTTTCTTCGGGTCTATTCGTGGATCTGGGATTGGGCTGGGGTTCCGGGTGGTGTTGATATAGCTCTGTCTATGCTTTTCCCATTTTTTTCCCTCTGGGGTTCGGGTTGCGTCTGGAAGGGGTTCTTCCTTTTCTCTCTTTGGAGTGTCTGGTCTCCTTCTTATGGCTGCTCGGGGCCTTTGTTTTATGTTCGGGAATGTGTTCTGGACTTCCTTTGAGGGTTTGTTGTTCTGGTGTTCTAACCTTGCATCAGCATCCTGTGTAGTGCCTTGGTAGGGTCACTTTGGACCGCTACCTGCTGTGGGGCCCTGAGATTGCTACCTCGGGTAGTCTCTGATCCTTTGGGGGCTGGCTTGTTTGGGTTAGTTTGACCCCTCTGTCGAGTTTTGTGTTGGGGGCAAGGTTTCCCTTGTCCTCCGTCTTCCCTTGGGATATTTTTTTCTCTGGGGGTGTGTTCATTTTGTCCCTGGTTCAGGGATGGAGATGCCCATGGAAATGGACTTCTGGGTTCAGGTTTCTCTGGTTTTGGTGGGACCCTGCCCGTGTTTCTGGTCACGCTCTTTCGAGGTGGCTGGTGGGTTCCTCCCTCTCGTTCAAGGGTGGTCTGTCCCTGGACTTTTCACTGTCGTTGACAGGTTGTTTTTTTCTGTTAGTTGGCGGTCCTCGTTGCGTGGTTCTGTGGTTATGTAGGATGTCCCTGTTTATCTCAGGATCCTATAGCTGTGGTTCTGGTCATCTTTTGACTTGTCAGCTGTCTCTGTTTCTTTTGGATACAGTGGGTCCCTGTTGAGGTGCTCTCTAAGCTCTCTGGGGGGGTCTCTGAATTTTCTCTCCATGGAGGGGTGTTTTGTCTAGGAACTTGGTTTTTGCTGGTTCAGTTTCTCTTTGGTTCCCTACAGCGGGGGAGCTGGACAAGGGGATTTTTTTACCCTTTATCTGTGGCTGCACTATAGCGTGCTACTTAGTCGCCTGTGCAGTTTTCTGTTCTTTTTCGGTCTCCGAATTGGTCATGTTTGACTGATGATGCCCTTTTTTCTGATTTTTCGTGAGGCTTTCTGGAGTCTCCCGAGCTAGTCTGCTCTGTCTTTTGGAAGACAGGGTTCTGGTTAAGTTATCCCTCTACCTTGCTTCTTCCTTTGGGGAGTTGTTGGTCAGGGTTCACTTATGGGGGTGTGTGTATGGGATCGGCCTTTGGGACTGTCGTTTGTGTCTTTGGGGCCCTTTTTTACTCAAGTTTTTGCTCCCTGCTTTTGGATGAAGTGGGACTTTATTTTTATTTATGGGATGTGGTTCAGTCCTGGTGCCCTAAGTTTGGGCCGCCTCTTACCCTCCCGTTCTTGGCATTCAGTGTCCTCTTTGGCTTGGGTATAATTTTCCCACAAGTAATGAATGCAGCTGTGATGAATGCTTACCTGACAATTTCTTTTTCTTCTGTGGGAAAGAGTCCACAGCCCTCCGCCCGTTTTATTGAGGTGTTTTTCATGTATAGTCTTCTGGCACCCGTTCACCTTGATATTTCTTCCACTGGTCCTTGTTCCTCGGCAGAAGGACTGGGGAATAGGGGAAGTGGAAGGAGTATTTAAGCCTTTGGCTGGTGTGTCTTTTCCTTCTCCTGGTGGCCAGGTTCTTATATCCCACAAGTAATGAATGCGGCTGTGGACTCTTTCCCACGGAAGAAAATTAAATTATCAGGTAAGCATAATTTATGTTTTTCCACATGAGACTTCTGGCTCACCGGAAACAGGAGTTGAGAAGCAGCTGTCTTAAGAATGATGCTCCTTACCTCATCCGCTATAGCATTCGCCGCATTGAGCTGCTCAGGCAACCCACGGCAGAATGCTATTAGGCTGAGAGGTGACATTCCCACCTCTTAGCCAATAGCCGTTAATGAAATCTGACTTGGTGCCGACTGGCGCCAGATTTCTTGAAGGGACTGGCAGAGATGTACAGCAGATAAAGAGTGACGTGCAAGGAAGATCAGCTTGGCAGAGGCATTTATTATGGTTTGTAAGGGAGATAGACAGCAGCTAAGGAGCCGCATAGGATGGAGTTGCAATAGTCAAGGCAGGAGATGATGAGAGAGTGAATTAAAGTCTTAGTCGTATCTTGCAAATTTTGTAAATGTTGTTACTGTGGAGGCGGCAGGAATTGTCCAAAGACTGGATATGGGCAGTGATACATATATATAGGAATATCTATTGTTAAATACAAAGAACATTTTTGAAGAACATTGAAATGTGAAAAATTTATAGTAAATACAGAAAAACTTTATTAAATATAGATATTGCATAAAAATGATTTTACATGTTTTCAGCTCCTTAACTGCAAAGGCTCAAATGCACTTTTATATATATATATATGTGTGTGTGTGTGTGTGTGTGTGTCTAGACATATATACATTTGTTTTTTGTTTTTATATGTGTTTTACTGTATATTTACTGTGCATATTTCACATTCCAATGTTCTTACTTGTTATTTACAAGATGTCCTTTTTATTCTTATATACATAATTCAATATATTTGTGTATATACCTATACCTGCATATCTACTGGTGGTTAACCCTTTCATGACAGGGTTATAAAGTCTACATCGGAACAACGTTCCTATGTAGACAAATTGAAATCACGCTATCGTGCAAACGATCGCGAGATTTCAATTATGGGATCAGGTCTAGAGGGTGTCCCTATGACGCTAGGAACGCCCTCCAGACCGCAATCAAATCCTGCAAGCCTAGTAGGCTTCAGGACAGCCGTTTGTGATGACGTTGTATTCCGTCATAACGGCTTTAAAGCCCAGTGCCGTTGTGACGGAATACAACGGCATTAAACGGTTAAGGTGAGTAAAATTACTAATCTGTATGTAAGTAGTGGAAAGGTAAATAAATCATCACTTACTAGTTGTAAACTGGTGGTAACATAACATTTCTAAATAGAGATACTTGTTGTTACTAACAGTTTACAACGGCAATAGAATCTAGGCCTCTTTGTAAAATTACTGATCTTTTTTATGTTGTGGTGTAAAAGGGTTATATCCTTTCTCCTAACTGGATTGTACAAGCAGTTACCAGTTGGGGATTTTGCATAGGACTGCAGTTAGAATAGAGACAGCTCTGACTCTGCTAATACATATTAAGGGTTGGATTATGTGTTCATTTGTATTGAGCCTGAGGAGGGGGTGTAAGCCCCGAAACGTTGCTCTGTTGTACTGCTGCCCTTGTTACAGTAAAAGTGGATTTATTCTGAACTACGTGAGTGTCTGCCCGTTCTTTCTTACATCTGCTAATACATATTGACATACACTGATAAAACTTCTGAAGCTGTCTTAGCGACACAGATCTAGGGAGTTCACTTTATTAAAATAAATGACAAAGTGGAAGCTTAATATTCTCTATGGGCAGCAAAATTAAAACATCTTTAAACCCTTTTTTTACAGTTTCCAGTATATCCTTAAAACGAGATATTATATGTCTTAAAAATTCAAATAAAAAAATCCATTAAATCCTTTAAAAGAAGCCACCCTACAGTCCAGCTGAGAACTAAATGATACTTATTTGTCATTTGTGTTATTTACGGTCCATGACTTTTATGGTAACTGGTTGGTATTATTGGTTTCTATTAATGTAAAACATAAGTGAACATAAATGAGGCGTGAATCATTTCTTTTTATTATCCTTATAGTTTTCACTCAGTGCGTGCTGTAACTCCAGCTGTGCCTTGTTAGTGCAAACTTCAGATTTGTAACCCCTCGCCTGCTAGATGAGACTGCAACATATTGCTTAGTGTTCTCCGGCAGCCAGGAGGTTAATTTATATCTATATTTAATTGCTCCTATATAAAAAGAGGAGTCTTTTGGAAACATTTAACATGGCAGCTGGCTACAACGGTGTAGTTTTTGTAAAGGTGCCTTTGTTATTTGTACAATCTCAAACCCTTTCAGGGAAAATATTCCACTTAAAAAAAAGGAAAAAATATGGTTTGACATTACCTGTATTTTAGTTGACAGACAATTGAACATATGATTTTATTTATATATATATATATATATACACTCACACAACGCACACATACTGTATATATTTGAATCTGGTGTGTCCTTAGTTCTGCATAGCAATGCATTGTACAGAACAGTATGAATTACTAGATTCTCCGTTTTTTAGAAACATTTAGATGTTTTTGCACAAATACGACAGCTACACGATGGCAGTACACAAAACATATCTCACAGAGTGTAGAAATAGCACAATCTGTATGCAGAACCTAGGATGTGGTACTTTATCTCATTAACCCATTAACCTCCAGAGTGCCCAGCAGAGTTTTGCAATATAGGCTGCTTCTTGGCCATCTGGTAATTATCAGAGTATTTTGGTTTCCTGCCCACAGCTTCTTCGTTCAGGGCCCATGACACACCCTAAATCCTCACAGCCCCACCTATAACACATCTTCACTGCCCCACTCACAAAACACAGGTGGGTCACCAACTACAAGTCCCCTCACGCTCCAGTAAATATTTGGCTGTAGTATATTAGATTGTGTAATCTTCTGTGAAGCTTTTTTCTTCACCTCTGTTTTGTCTTCTTTCAGCCAGCACCATCTTTCTTTTGTCTATCAAATAATAGTGAAGAGTCTGGCAAAAATGTTTCTCTTGTTCTAATTCTGCCAAGAAGATATGTGCTGTCTTTATGACTCAGATATAGAGTGGATGAAGATTGTATGGCCTTTGATATTTCAGAACCATCATCTTTTATATGAATATTTAAAGAGACTTTAAGGTTCATGAGGGGAACTCCTCACCTAGGGATTGGTTTAAAGTTAAGGTCCATATTACTTATAAAATTCCACTGTCTCCAGCTCTGCAAGATATTTATCAAGAAGAATTTTCTAAACAGTTACAAGGTTCAGCTAAGATCTCTCATATATTATTTTCTTTTGTTGAGTCTTTTGGATTACCTCGTACAGTGGACATATCAATTACTAGACTGTAAAGTTGTATGCTTACTGATGATTCTGTAATTTTTAGAGAGACCATCAATGTTTAATAGATCTCTATGGCCTCAATTATTGAAGTAACCGAATGCTGATTTTCTTCAGAAGAAAGTGAAGCTGTTGATACTCCTCATGCACAGCTTGTTGATTATGTTTGGTAGCTGAAACTAGATGCAACTGCTACTTCAGTGAGAATGTCTCTCTGGTTGAAGCTTTGGGGCCAAATGAAATAAGACAGTACGCAGGTATATTATGGCGCCTTTGATAAACAATACCATATAGAGCATTCCCTTTTCTCAGCAGATTAAGAGGTTCTGTCTATGTCTTTTCCTGGCGAAGAACAAGGAAGAGACCTGGAGGCCAGTTCTATTAATTTCTGATCTTCATACATTTCATGGATGTGCTCCTACACTTAGGGACTGATGGTCTAAACTTTGCCGGGTCAGACTTGTTTTTTCCTGCTAACCCGCGCAGGGGCTGAAATCTTAAAAATGGGGCATTTCCTGCGAGTGACGAGAAGCTCCTTTTAGAAAGTAATAGAGCTTGCTTGAAAGGGAAACTTCACTGGGTAGAGCAAAGTTATCGGTGACATTAAAAAAATTAATCCTGCATCAAAAAAAATCACATTACGCTGCTTTATGCATATAGTATTTTACCATCACCCCTATTTTCTTATGCATGTTTTTTTATTAGGGTATTAAGTATTTGTCACAATCTCGCCACATTTTAGTTTGAGAGAAAAAAACAGAGAGATCTGTAGGGCAGAAATACTTAAATAATTACATTGGGATTTGACAGACAATTTCATACACGCCCATGGAACACTTCTGTTCAGCCAATTTTGTGATTAAACAACAATTACATTTTGTACTTATAAGTACAAATTTCAGTTTTTTGCGTATCCAGTGTATTTAAAATATGATTTATGATGTGCAAATTTAATATGATTTATTCCTTAGTAATTTACATACAACTTTTACGTTTTTGCTAAACAATTTTGTTATGATTTTTGATGTATCTCAACGATACAATTTTTCCTGCTTATTTTTGTGCGAATGTTTCAATTATTCATTTTGTATGATTTTAAAAATTATGATTTTCATTGTGAACTTTTATAACGTATGCATCTCCTACCCATACGAAAATGCAGTATATTCCCCTTAGCAAGACACCCTGTTTCCAAGGTAAAAAGTAGCTTTAGTTCATTCCACATGGAAAATAGAAGTACTGGCGAACATTCTTAAATAATCTCGCCAGCCCAGAGACCTTTAGATCATTGGGCCCTTAGTGAGACATATCCCTTTATATGTTAATCCTGATCTATATAGATCTCAAGAATTTGCACTTCCATGTTCCTGTGCGCTTATCCTATCTGTAGTTACAAATATCTTGCCTACAGTGGGTATATTTTTCCTTGATGCACTTATAACTTCTACCTTTTAATCACTATGTGACTTTTTTCTCTGTTACTTAACCCTAAAGATTGGTACATCAGGAATATGAGTATTAGTTGCAAACCGTCTCCCTGAGTATTTACTAAAAGTTGTCTTAGACTTTTATTCCTATCAGGATATATTTCTTACCAGCTTCCAATCAAAGGTCAACAGTTTGTAAAGCATAAATCTTTGTATACTCCAAAGGGATATGTCTGCATATCTTCTTGAAGAGAACAACATATTTCCTGCTTTCCAAGAAATTCTGTTATCCTTAAAGGAAATAATAAGAAAAATGTTACTACTAACACCATCATTTCATCTTGTATTGTTCAATGTATCATTAAAGTCTAACTGCTGAATGTTCCAGTTCCTGATAGGCTCATGGCTCTCTCTACTATGGCAATCTTTTCATCCTGGGCAGCTGACTTGGATTTCACTCCATCTGTACCAAGTAAAGCAGCAGTGTTGAAGATATAAAACACTTTTCAATAACGTTACAAATTGGCTGTATTTCATAAACAAATCCCAACTCAGCCTTTTTGTCTTAATAAACGTTTTGCAGTATTTATAGTTTTTATAGTATTTATATTTTTAAATTTGTCATGGTTTACACATCCCTCATTCGGCACTCCATTAGTAGTCATTTATTTGTGGTGAATGTTGACTAGGGTGAGCCAAGATGGAAATGAAATCAAATGAAGGAATTACAGTGTTTTAGAAACACTTACCTAATGATTTTGTACAGAAAATTACCATTAAAGTCTATGGGGATTTTGTAGATGAATTATTTGATAACTTGTTCTAAAGAATTGTAAACAAATCTATACTTGTAAATTATATTAAGAATTGTTATTGTTCATTATTTTAAGACGGTTAATATGCTGAACATAGTAGTAGGCCTTTTTTATGATACTGAAAATGTGTCTTGGAAGAGCAAAGTAAAACGTTACCTTGTCTTGTGCTTGTCAGGGACCATTCCGTGATACTGCTGAGGTTTTGCAGCAGCGCTACAAACCTTTGGAACCAACCTTGCGGGTTGCAACATCAATTAATTCAGAGCAAGAAGCCAGAGAAAAGATCAAAAGGGAGGAATGGTGTAAACGCATCCAGGACAAAATGTGAGTACTGTAGAGTCTATATAACAATCAGTTTGACTTGTTTTTTTCTTCATATGTATCCCTTAATTATGATAGGAATTATGATATAGCCTATTAAATTCAGAAATTAACGTTCATAGAATTAATACAGTAGGGAAAGAGATTTATACAGAGGTGGAGAAAGGGTTATTACAGAAAGAGTGTATTGGACAGGAAACAGATATAAGGGGAAAGTAGCATAAGCACATATATAACAGTAATTTACACCCTCTCTCAGTCACCTATGGAAAATTGATAATTCTCTTCTGCCAGTCATATGTACAGTGCAGTATATGATTAAGCCCTTAGGTGAGTCAAATATAGATCATTTATTATTCCCCTTTATCAGGCACATATAGACCAGTAATAAACCACTTCTGCGAGAATCATGAAGAAATCAGATTGTCCTCTTCTTTCAACCACATATAGAGAAATTATTATCTCTCGTTGCTTGCTACATATAGAATAGTGTTAGTCATATATAGAACAATGGTTATACTTTCTGTTAGCCTCATGTATAATGTTGTTAAATCCCTTGAGGTAGCTACTTGTAGATTACAAGTGGAGTACAGTTGATAAAGTGTGGTAAACATTTATTATATGCACCCAATTCATATTATGGGGCCTATCTATCAAGCTCCGAACGGAGCTTGAAGGCCAGTGTTTCTGGCGAGTCTTCAGACTCGCCAGAAACACAAGTTATGGAGCAGCGGTCTAAAGACCGCTGCTCCATAACCCTGTCCTCCTCTGATGAGGCGGACAGGAATCGCCGGAAATCAACCCGATCGAGTCCGATCATGTTGATTGACACCCCCCTGCTGGCGGATGATTTGCCGCGAGTCTGCAGGGGGCGGCGTTGCACCAGCAGCTCACAAGAGCTGCTGGTGCAATGCTGAATACGGAGAGCGTATTGCTCTCCGCATTCAGTGATGTCTGTCGGACCGGATCCACAGTGTCGGATCAGGTCCGACAGACATATGATAAATAGGCCCCATAGTGTTTCCTATACTTTCAGTGGGAATAGGTAGTAGAGCACTCATTTTGTTCATATTACAAGTTGTAGGTTAAGTGTTGTTCTTGCTCTCAATCCTATCCACCTTTTGAGCTTTTGAAAACTACGTATTAATTGTTATCACTTGCTAATGTACAAGTGATATTGTACATTCAAAAATTTCATTACGTAAGTGGAATTTTTGTGTTTCATTGGCTTTGAGTTTCATCATTAGCCTGTATGAATTTTATTATGGATCCTCATAAAAATGTATTATCTAAGGGACATAATGCCTGTGAACAATCCAATATGAAAAGTGTAGCATGTACTGTACTACTGCGACCACAATATTCTATTAACCATGGACTTGTAATACCAATGCAAACATGCAAGTGATATGAACTGTGCTCCACCTTTTGTTAACCACAAATATAAGAGTTTTTTAACCTCTTTTGTTAGACAAATAAAGAGCTTAAATTAACCCCTTTAATAATCCTCCCTTCAATAAAAATAATCTGTTTAACCTTTTCTGGATCTCTCCTGAATTTCTAAGTCACAAAAAAGAAGGCAATGCTCTTCTGAATGAAAGAAAGCAACAAATCCGAATGTACGTTTTATGCTTTGGGCCTCTTCAGTGAGGTGCATTTGCATCCCCCATGTGAGCAAGGAGACAGATTGATATACTGCTGGAAAGTTTTCTATGAAATGCACATTCTGGGTAAAAAGCTCATGTGGTGAAAACTAGCCACAGAATGAGCTAATTTGCTTTTGTTTGTTCTCTGGTTCAGTGCGTCTCTCTTTTTGTATATACTAATTGTGATTAGGATAACGTTCCTAAAGAATAATGGTGGGAAACCAGACATAAACCCTTTGCAGAATGTTTCTAGAGGGACACATATGCACCGCACTGACGAGCCCCACACAAGACTGAAGAGGATGTCTAGGGTTGCTTCCTCTTCAAGCATGGGTATTCTTAGCTCATACCCAGTAAATTTGCACATATTAATTATTTTTTTGGCTAATATTTGTTTACTTATTTTTTAAAGCCTATACACTTTATGTCAGTCATTTTCCTAAAGTTCTTGGCTTCTGCATGGATGGTTCTCTCTAAATTCTAACTTTCCCAAACTTATTTAAACTTATTTACAAAAAATATGGGAAATAGTATGTGTCAAATTAGGTCAAGTCCCATCAGCATTTTATTTTATACATATTTCTAGATTACAATTGTTGCAAAAAAGTAAGCAAGGATCGCGATAAGCAATATTATGACTATGCTAACTTGCGCGCATATTACATGTTGAAATTAAATGGGTGCACTTGAGGGCAAACATAATTTGCGCTCTTTGGGTTAATTTGCACCAAACACAACGTAAGTACAATCAGTGTTACACTCAAATATACAGTTTCTGATAAAAAAAATGTTTATAAAAAATAGGCAAGGTTGCTATTCTGATGTTAGCAAGTAGCTAATCTATGGGGCCGTTAGTGCCTCTAGGAAGTATTTTTCTGAGTAATGATATATTTGGCGATACTACACCTCCAAACTCATTAATACTAGTTGCTGGTACTAATTGTTATTGTATTGTTTTGTTTTATTTGTGGTTTTGTATGTTATAGTAATATATGAGGCTTGGCTGCCTCACATGGCTCAAGAAAAAACTTTCTGGACTCAAAGCAGATTCAACTACATGGATGAGACTGTTTATTGTTGCTTATAATAGGCTCTATGATGATTGTTATTGTATAATGCTATGTGGTGCTGTCCAAGTTCCTTTTGAAAAATTTCAAAAATAAAGTTATAAAAAAAAACAGACAAGGTAGAAAATCCAGCTGGTCAGTCCAAAATCAGGCATCAAAGCAAGGTTCACACACAAACGGAATAAAAAAAAAGCCAAGGTCAATACCAGAAAGAAACAAGGATTCTTCTTAAGCAAGACAAGGCACAGACTGAGTAGACTGAATAACAGGGCAATTGCTGATTAGCCAGGCAGGTTTAAATAGTCTGTTGGTAATTGCACATTACCAATGGCAGGAGCTGGAGCCAGAGAGTCTGAGATAAAAAGCAGAAAGCTATCAGGAAAGGATCTAGAACTAAAGCCCTCTAATGGCTCAGGGTAAAGTCACTGAGATAAAACATGGGAGACCAGAGATAAAGACCTGATGGGGGCATGACAGTACAACCTCTTTCAAAGCTGACCACTGGGTGGCTTTAGCTTTTTCATAGACTTGCAGGTCTTCAAAGCAGATGATGGCTCTGTCAGAGGCTTTTGCACAGCCTGGAGGAATAATATCCACAAGCATCAAAGACAGACTGGCATACGATCTAGAAGAGGTTGAAATGACATTTTTCTGATCTTGAGCGACTTCAAGATATGTGTCTGATTTAATCTCACTGATGTGAATCTTCCTATCCTGGAATGTGATACCATCAGCAGTTAAAGTGATGGTAAAATTGGGTAATTTCATCAACAATACTTATAATGAATCATTAAATGAGAGGCATTTTCATTCATGAAAATAAATGTAGACGCTTCATTTTTAAAATAATTCACATTTAGTGTAGTTAAACATTGCAATGTTCCGCCGCCCACAATTCATACTCTCTTTTTTGTCTTCGATGATGAATCCGGGTCTATCCAATTGCTGCGTGCCCCCTTTGGCATCCCGCTCGTGAACATTAAAGGGACACTGAACCCAAATTTTTTCTTTTGTGATTCAGATAGAGCATGCAATTTTAAGAAACTTTCTATTCTACTCCTATTATAAATTTTTCTTTGTTCTCTTGCTATCTTCATTTGAAAAAGAAGGCATCTAACTTATTTTTTTTTTGTTTCAGAACTGTGGACAGCACTTTTTTATTGGTGGATGAATTTATCCACCAATCAGCAAGGACAACCCAGGTTGTTCACTAAAAATGGGCCGGCATCTAAACTTACATTCTTGCAGTTCAAATAAAGATACCAAGAGAATGAAGAACATTTGATAATAGGAGTAAATTAGAAAGTTGCTTAAAATTGCATGCTCTATCTGAATCACGAAAGAAAAAATTTGGGTTTAGTGTCCCTTTAACGCCCCCTGTTTTGTATGGTTTCTTCTATGTCACTAGTGGTCAGGCTGCAAAATGAACTGGAAGGCAGAGAGGCTTGCTTGTTAACTTCTACCAATTTTGAAGCAGCAGAACATGGATATACCATTCCCAGGCGAGGTGGAGGAAGCACATAATTTAGTTAAGATGTACGTGTCTGAATTGGAGTTCAACAAGGCCAGAAGAAAAAATCTGTTGATAAACTTTGGGATAATTCCATTTTCTGAGAGCAACAAGAGTAGTCTGTGGCTTATTGGTATATTCCAAAGCATCCCCCTCCTGGTCTGATGCTTCCACAGGTGTAGAATGTCCATCGGACATTTCCTTAGTAGTGCAGAATGGTAGAATAATGAGATAATTCCCAACAGATCTTTGTGTGGCAAGATTTTTGTCCCATAACCTGAGTTGCAACTCCAGAAAAAGATTTTGACAAATGGAAATTACGAGCTTTAGATGGACCCCCTCTCCATACAGCAGTTTGAGGAGTTTGAGGAGTTATTTCTTCTGGCTCAGAGAACTCCTCAATTGGGGAGTAGGCATCAGAGTCAGATGTGATGGCCTCAGTATTACTATGCAGCGACAGAGGACCAGGAACAGGATATTCTGTATACAAGATACAGGAGAGTTTGACTTCAAATCTGAAGCCTCGCATGCCTCACCAGTCCTTATGTTATTAAATAGTACAGGTAGCCCTCAGTTTACGCCGGGGTTAGGTTCCAGAAGGAATGGTTGTAAATCGAAACCGTTGTAAATTGAAACCCAGTTTATAATGTAAGTCAATGGGAAGTGAGGGATTTAGGTTCCAGACCCCTCTCAAAATTGCCATAAGTAACACCTAATACATTATTTTTAAAGCTTTGAAATGAAGACTTTAAATGCTAAACAGCAATATAAACCTAATAAAATAATCACACAACACAGAATATATAATTAAACTAAGTTAAATGAACAAAAACATTTGCTAAACTGCATTATAAAGCTAAAAAAATAATCACACAACACAGACTTCACTTGCATTTTTCTGCAAACAGTTCTTTCTATGCATTCCAATCTAGACTGATTTATAGACAGGAAGATCTTGTTCCTTTGAAATCTGCTTGATAGCTCAGGTCTGGTTAAACTGATTAATTTCAGCTTGCTTGGCTTTGCTGCAACACAAGCAGACAGCTCCACCTACTGGCTATTTTAATAAATGCACTGCTTCTCAATGCTTTTCAATAGCAGTCAAATGACTGGAAAAAAAGGTTGTTATTCTGAAACGGTGTAAATTGAACCGTTGTAAAACAAGGGCCACCTGTATTTAATAACATAAGGACTGGTGAGGTTAGCGAGGCTGAAGATGCACAAGGGATCCTAAATAAAAAACATATTGCACGTTCGCTGCAGTCAGCACACAACTGTAATCTATGCATCAGAGTTAGCTTTAGAAGGAAAAGAGACTAAAGATTCTGGTGCAATGTATACTTATTTCGAAGAGATCTCTATCTTTTTACTTGGTTCATGAAAATCAATCTTGGACCTTGGTGCTGTAAAATAGATACCGATTTCATTGTCTGAACCTTGATTGCTGGAGAATCAGATAGTATAAATCCTATTACAAAAAAGACACCACCAAAACTGACATCAGGTAAAGTGGATTTCTGGACAGTGAGTCTGGTAGTACTTCCCTTAGTACCCTGAGTAGTGCTCACAGATTTCAGTTGGTTTAGTTCTGTCTTAGAAATTCTCCTAGGCGTAGGTGATAATGCAGCAGAAGAGGATTGTTTCTCAGAGCTGGCAGGTTTTGGGGCTCTGGAGAAAAAATAATTACATGATTAGCAGACCCACAATAAAAACAAATTCCTTGGGTCCTCCTCCTAATCTTTTCACTAACAGAAAGGGAAGCCTTAGGAGGATTGCTGTTGTGTGAGGCAGTTTTAACTGATGTCGCTGGTGTTTGTCCTTAAAGTTTGTTAGTCTCAGTTGGTTAAATTGTTGTTACTTTTGAAAAAAGTCGTTATTACTGTGTTGGGGCATGAAATAAATTTGACCAAAGATTCACAAAAGAACAAATCTGGCTAGGAAGTTTAAAGTATACTTCTTGGATTACCTTAGTCACTTGGTCTGACAATACAGACAGATACCGGACCACCTCTGTGAGCTCCAATGTTTAGCCATGACATACTGTCACACTTGGTATCGGGTCTGGAGAGTGAAGCTCATCTACAGAGGTGTATTTGTTTACAGGCGCTTGTTTATTGAATGGGGCTAGTGTATATTTCTTACTTTTAGGCTTAATGGTCACAGCAGAGGCTGAACAAAGGCAGGTCACAGCAGAAGCTGAGCAATGGCAGGTCACAGCAGAGGCTTAGCATTGACAGGTCACAGTAGAGGCTGAACAAAGGCAGGTCACAGCAGAGGATGAACAAAGGCAGGTCACAGCAGAGGTTGAGCAATGGCAGATCACAGCAGAGGCTGAGCAAAGGCAGGTCACAGCATAGGCTTAGCATTGACAGGTCACAGTAGAGGCTGAACAAAGGCTGGTCATAGCAGAGGCTGAGCAATGGCAGGTCACAGCAGAGGTTGAGCAATGGCAGGTCACAGCAGAGGTTGAGCAATAGCAGATCACAGCAGAGGCTGAGCAAAGGCAGGTCACAGCAGAGAGCTGGTAACTAAAGTCTTGGCACTTGTCCCAGACATTCCAAGGAATGACAGTCTATATGGGAGAAGTAGCCAGGAGTACTCACAAAATGCAGAGGTAAACAGGTATGCTTTGGGAATGCAGAGGACCAGGTGTACTCATGAGCTGCAGCAGACAAAATATACACTGGAGCTGCAGAGGACAAGGAAAGTTCAGGAACTGCAGCAAAAAGATGAGCTCAGGAGCTGCAACTTAAAGCAGGAAACACGGTTAGACTAGCATGGTTGGTATTTCTCTGTCAAGTAGAGTAAAAGGGAAATCCGGAGGCTTGGAGGCCAATTTATCAAAGGTCTTACGGACCTGAACCGACAGTGCGGATCAGGTCAACAAGACCTCGCTGACTGCAGAGAGCAATACGCTCTCCGTATTCAGCATTGCACCAGAAGCTCACAAGAGCTGCTGGTGCAATGCCGCCCCCTGCAGACTCGCGGCCATTGGGCCGCCAGCAGGGAGGTGTCAATCAACCCAATCGTACTCGATCGGGTTGAATTGCGGCGATGTCTGTCCGCCTGCTCAGAACAGGCGGACAGGGTTATGGGGCAGCGGTCTTTGTGACCGCTGCTTCATAACTGCTGTTTCTGGCAAGTCTAAAGACTCACCAGAAACACAGGCCGTCAAGCTCCATTCGGAGCTTGATAAATGGGCCTCTTGGTCAGAAAACAGGCAAGGTAGAAAATCCAGCAGGTCAGTCCAAAATCAGGTGTAAAAGCAAGGTTCACACACAAACAGAATCAGGAGCAAGCCAAGGTTAATATAGCAACAAGGATTCTTCTTAAGGAGGCAAAGGCACAGACTCAATGCCAGGACAAAGACTGATTAGCCAGGCAGGTTTAAAGGATTCCAAAACTTTGTTTTTTAGTGTACACCGGGAACACAAATTTCAATAAATTTCTAAGCATTATAATATTAATTCATCATTTTCGGCTATGACGTCGTTCAAGACAACCCTCTAAAATGGGGCGTGCATTATAGAAATCCATTTCCAATCCGATGGTGATTTCTAGCATATAATTAATTTACTATAGCGTCACCATACGCATGCGTAATGCGATCCATACATTTTACGCATGCGCATATCCCCTCCTATGTTATGTTAATTTCAATAATGATTGAATTTATGCTCGTTATTTTCAGGGAGATTCTCGCAGCGCGGCGCTCTTACCTGCTCTATGCAGTGTAGTCATCACCTCTGTCTAACATCGATACAGCCGGTTTGCTGTATTGATGTGACTGACGTAGAGTATGACGATTGAGCAGTTTGCGCATGCGCATAACGGCAAACTCCGCCATTATCATAACTTGGGTTAAGAGTATGACAATTGAGCAGATTGCGCATAGCGGCAAACTCTGCCATTATCATAACCTGGGTTATCAGTTTTAATTGGAGGAAGGGAAATCATAGCCGGCGGTGGGTTTGGAAATATTTCGTTTTTCAAAATTGGATTGCGACTGTATGGTACTTCTTTGGAACGCAATGTAAGTTACAAAATAATAGAAATTATGTTGATATTGCGATTGCAGATAAAAAAAAAAATGTGGGTTTAGTGTCCCTTTAAATAGTCTGTTAGTAATTGCACATTACCAACAGCTGACTGGAGGTGGAGTCAGAAAGTCTGAGTGAGAAAGCAGAAAACCAACAGGAAAGCATCCAGAACTAAAGCCCTATGGTGGCTCAGGGGAAGTCACTGGGATACAACATGGGAGGCATTAAAACTTGTAAAATAATTTTTAATATTTTTGTATTTTACTCTATATTTTTAATGTAAATATTTTACATTCCAATGCTCTTCACTTATAAGAAAATGTTCTTTGTATTTGTATTTTTAAATATATACAAATATTACATTGGAATGTAAAATATTCATAACTACCTTTGGGTTTAGCGCTGTAGGTCTTACGTGGTGTTGTGTTAGCACTCAAGCGATGTGTTAGTGATAGTGCTCACACAGGCAATAAATACAGGGACACCACAAAAATTGGCAAAAACTTGTTATTAGTAACAGTATAACGTTCACAATAAGTCCAATTTGTTATATAGCTCCAAATACGATGTCCATGATATATATAAGACTACTGGCAGCTCTTCTGAAGTGCTTGAGCAATCATAAATCCCAGCAGCAGATAATGCATTACTGGCCCCTGAACATGGGTAGACAGGTTCCCTGGAACTGGAAGCATTGTTAACAGGCCCCTATGCAGTATTTCCTATGATGACTTCATAAGGAAGATAACACAACAGGTTAAAGAAACGTTGAAACAACAAAGTCACTTTGTATACAGGGGGTGCTATACTACACACAATACTTTAAATAAAAGAAAAATCTCTGTATTTGATCCAGAATTATCAAAGTCACCAGGGCAGCTCCTCTTCTAAAGGTGCATGTTTCTAAACAGCTATGAGATTGTGATACTTTTACAGCGTACTGTTTGTGGAAAGCGGCTGCTGGATTTTTCCTGATCACCTGTGGCCGGATATTGGAAACTCTTGTGTCCAAAGAGGAATTCCCCTGAAGGTTGTTGCCAGGAGCATCCACCAGCTGCCTATTTGCACTGTCCAGCTATATAGTGCCATCTTACTTGTGAGTGACCCATTTGGGATTCTGTTAGCGGTTTCATAAATCATACACACCTAGATTGCGAGTTTTGCGTTCGTGTTTTAACGCTGAAAAAATGGTAATTTCAGTGTTAAAACAGCAACGCAGCCATTAGGAGTCTTGTCGGTATAGCTGTACTGCAAGCTTTTTAGCCTGTAACCTAATGTCAGTCCCGCACTCGAAAAAATTATGTTTTTGCATGGCATTTCCATAGCACCATTACAAGTTTTGCGCTGAGGCTAAAACGCTTGCGTTAATGCCTATACCGGCACGATCCGTACCGCAATCTGAGACCAGTAGTTATGAGTTATTAAAGTTATTAACCCCTAATCTGCCGCTCTCTACATCGCCGCCACTAATAAAATTTATTAACCCCTATTCCACTGCTCTCCGACATCGTCGCCACTATACTAAAGTTATTAACCCCTATTCCCCCACACCCCAACATCGCCCACACTATAATAAAGATATTAACCCCTATTCGGCCACTCCCCAACATCGCCACCACTAAATAAAGTTATTAACCCCTAAACCTCTGGCCTCCCACATCACTACCACTAAATAAACCTATTAACCCCTAAACCGCCAGCCCCCCAATCGCAAAACACTAAATTAATCTATTAACCCCTAAACCTAACAACCCCCAACTTTACATTAAAATTACAAGATCCCTATCTTAAAATAAATAAAAACTTACATGGGAAATTAAAAAAACCTAAGTTTAAACTATAAATGAAACTAACATAACTATTATACTAAAATTAAAATAACTATCAATTAAATAAATAAATAACAGTAGTAGGCTGGGCTGTGTGATCTGTTCATGCTATGTTCCCTCTGCTCAGCCAGTTGAAACTGCTTAATCTGTGTTGAGTTGTACTGCCCAGAGCACTGGAGAAACTCTGGCCAGGCTGGGGGCTCTTTCTTGTGTCTCACCCGTCCTCATTTCGGGATCTGCGGATTGCTGTCACTGGTACTTAGTAAAAACAACTTTACCATCATTTAATGTAATTTAAATTCTGTTTTTTTCCAGTGTCCAAGAATGGCATAAGTACATCCTGCAACATTCTACACAGTGATTGCCAATCAGCTAAAGCACTCATTTATATCTGATCCTGATTGTCCACAACTAAAGAGATAATATAAAATTTGTTTGTTTATAAAATTAACAAAAAGGGCTGAGCTCTCAATCTCTCACACCCCCACTTTGAAGTTAATTTCTTGAAATGACTCTTGTTTGCATATATTTTCTATTATCATACTATAGTATAGGTAGAAGTTTCAGTAGACAAAACAGCTATTTTTAAATATGTTAATATGCTCCAGCAGATAAAAAGGATTGTTGGGACACTGTCCCTTTAACGTCTAACCTTCAGTTTTACTTAAATTTACTAAAATCTCTGGTCTATTTTGCTATTATTTTAATTACTGCCACAGTGTAGAACATTTAATAATGAAAAAAAATCTTTTTAAGTAAAAATACAAATTTAGCAGCTAACCCCATTATACAAACTACACCAAAAGAAGCCACAATATCAGAGATAGTTATTGTGCAAATCGTATTATACATGGGGGTGCTCCAGGGCACTGTTAAGCATGATTACCCTCGTTTGATCCAGTATTCCTCTGCTTCTTCCATTTAATTTCCACTGGATATTTACTGAGTGGTTTCTTAAAAATGTCTGCTTCATTTTTCTAATTATTTTCTGTTTCTTTATATCACTGGGGATGCAGATAATATGTCTGCATAATTAACAAGTTCTCTTGGTTTCTTTTTATATATATATATATATATATATATATATATATATATATATATATATATATATATATATATATATATATATATATATATATAATAAAAAGGGGTAATTTTTTCTTTTAGGAAAACTTACTCTTATTTTTAGCAGTATTGCATATAATCAAAATCTATACCTAAAAGATTAAATGATTCAGATAGAGGGTGCCATTTTAAACAACTTTACAATTCACTTCAGTTATCTAACTTAATTTGTTTTCTTGGTTTTCTTAATGAAAAGCACATGTCTTGCCCACTATATGGCAGTAGTGTTTGTTATACATTTGAAAACTAAGCAATTAAAGTCTGTGGGAATTTATGTAGAAAATTATTTAAGGATCAGATTTCTTTCCTAAGACATGGGGAGTCTACAACGTCATTCCAATTAATAGTGGGAGTATCACTCCTGGCCAGCAGGAGGAGGTAAAGAGCACAACAGCAAAGCTTTTAAAGGGCCAGTAAACCCACCAAATAATGTTATATAATTCTGCACATAGTGCAGAGTTATATAACATTAGGTTAGCGCCAGTTTTCAAAATCAATGTATGTCACAGATTTTTTTCCTACAAAAATGTATTATACAGTCCGCCGCTCCTTGCTCTACTGAGCAGGTCTGTTTTTTTCCTAAGCGCATCGAGCACGCTGTCTAGTCACAGCCGGCCCGATCGCGCCATTAAAATGAATGCAGCTCGCTTCCGCTACCAGACCAGAGCGGGAGCGAGCTACATTCATTTTAATGGCACGACCGGGTCATTTTAATGGCACGAACGGGCCAGCTGTGACTAGACAGCGTGCCCGATGCGCTTAGAAAAAAACAGACCCGCTCAGTAGATTCATGAGCGGCGGTCTGTAATATACATTTTTGTAGGAAAAACAGAATTTATGTTTACCTGATAAATTACTTTCTCCAACGGTGTGTCCGGTCCACGGCGTCATCCTTACTTGTGGGATATTCTCTTCCCCAACAGGAAATGGCAAAGAGCCCAGCAAAGCTGGTCACATGATCCCTCCTAGGCTCCGCCTACCCCAGTCATTCGACCGACGTTAAGGAGGAATATTTGCATAGGAGAAACCATATGGTACCGTGGTGACTGTAGTTAAAGAAAATAAATTATCAGACCTGATTAAAAAAACCAGGGCGGGCCGTGGACCGGACACACCGTTGGAGAAAGTAATTTATCAGGTAAACATAAATTCTGTTTTCTCCAACATAGGTGTGTCCGGTCCACGGCGTCATCCTTACTTGTGGGAACCAATACCAAAGCTTTAGGACACGGATGAAGGGAGGGAGCAAATCAGGTCACCTAAATGGAAGGCACCACGGTTTGCAAAACCTTTCTCCCAAAAATAGCCTCAGAAGAAGCAAAAGTATCAAACTTGTAAAATTTGGTAAAAGTGTGCAGTGAAGACCAAGTCGCTGCCCTACATATCTGATCAACAGAAGCCTCGTTCTTGAAGGCCCATGTGGAAGCCACAGCCCTAGTGGAATGAGCTGTGATTCTTTCGGGAGGCTGCCGTCCGGCAGTCTCGTAAGCCAATCTGATGATGCTTTTAATCCAAAAAGAGAGAGAGGTAGAAGTTGCTTTTTGACCTCTCCTTTTACCGGAATAAACAACAAACAAGGAAGATGTTTGTCTAAAATCCTTTGTAGCATCTAAATAGAATTTTAGAGCGCGAACAACATCCAAATTGTGCAACAAACGTTCCTTCTTTGAAACTGGTTTCGGACACAGAGAAGGTACGATAATCTCCTGGTTAATGTTTTTGTTAGAAACAACTTTTGGAAGAAACCCAGGTTTAGTACGTAAAACCACCTTATCTGCATGGAACACCAGATAAGGAGGAGAACACTGCAGAGCAGATAATTCTGAAACTCTTCTAGCAGAAGAAATTGCAACTAAAAACAAAACTTTCCAAGATAATAACTTAATATCAACGGAATGTAAGGGTTCAAACGGAACCCCCTGAAGAACTGAAAGAACTAAATTGAGACTCCAAGGAGGAGTCAAAGGTTTGTAAACAGGCTTAATTCTAACCAGAGCCTGAACAAAGGCTTGAACATCTGGCACAGCTGCCAGCTTTTTGTGAAGTAACACAGACAAGGCAGAAATCTGTCCCTTCAGGGAACTTGCAGATAATCCTTTTTCCAATCCTTCTTGAAGGAAGGATAGAATCTTAGGAATCTTAACCTTGTCCCAAGGGAATCCTTTAGATTCACACCAACAGATATATTTTTTCCAAATTTTGTGGTAAATCTTTCTAGTTACAGGCTTTCTGGCCTGAACAAGAGTATCGATAACAGAATCTGAGAACCCTCGCTTCGATAAGATCAAGCGTTCAATCTCCAAGCAGTCAGCTGGAGTGAAACCAGGTTCGGATGTTCGAACGGACCCTGAACAAGAAGGTCTCGTCTCAAAGGTAGCTTCCAAGGTGGAGCCGATGACATATTCACCAGATCTGCATACCAAGTCCTGCGTGGCCACGCAGGAGCTATCAAGATCACCGACGCCCTCTCCTGATTGATCCTGGCTACCAGCCTGGGGATGAGAGGAAACGGCGGGAACACATAAGCTAGTTTGAAGGTCCAAGGTGCTACTAGTGCATCCACTAGAGCCGCCTTGGGATCCCTGGATCTGGACCCGTAGCAAGGAACTTTGAAGTTCTGACGAGAGGCCATCAGATCCATGTCTGGAATGCCCCACAGCTGAGTGACTTGGGCAAAGATTTCCGGATGGAGTTCCCACTCCCCCGGATGCAATGTCTGACGACTCAGAAAATCCGCTTCCCAATTTTCCACTCCTGGGATGTGGATAGCGGACAGGTGGCAGGAGTGAGACTCCGCCCATAGAATGATTTTGGTCACTTCTTCCATCGCTAGGGAACTCCTTGTTCCCCCCTGATGGTTGATGTACGCAACAGTTGTCATGTTGTCTGATTGAAACCGTATGAACTTGGCCCTCGCTAGCTGAGGCCAAGCCTTGAGAGCATTGAATATCGCTCTCAGTTCCAGAATATTTATCGGTAGAAGAGATTCTTCCCGAGACCAAAGACCCTGAGCTTTCAGGGATCCCCAGACCGCGCCCCAGCCCATCAGACTGGCGTCGGTCGTGACAATGACCCACTCTGGTCTGCGGAACGTCATCCCTTGTGACAGGTTGTCCAGGGACAGCCACCAACGGAGTGAGTCTCTGGTCCTCTGATTTACTTGTATCTTCGGAGACAAGTCTGTATAATCCCCATTCCACTGACTGAGCATGCACAGTTGTAATGGTCTTAGATGAATGCGCGCAAAAGGAACTATGTCCATTGCCGCTACCATCAACCCGATCACTTCCATGCACTGAGCTATGGAAGGAAGAGGAACGGAATGAAGTATCCGACAAGAGTCTAGAAGCTTTGTTTTTCTGGCCTCTGTCAGAAATATCCTCATTTCTAAGGAGTCTATTATTGTTCCCAAGAAGGGAACCCTTGTTGACGGAGATAGAGAACTCTTTTCCACGTTCACTTTCCATCCGTGAGATCTGAGAAAGGCCAGGACTATGTCCGTGTGAGCCTTTGCTTGAGGAAGGGACGACGCTTGAATCAGAATGTCGCCCAAGTAAGGTACTACAGCAATGCCCCTTGGTCTTAGCACAGCTAGAAGGGACCCTAGTACCTTTGTGAAAATCCTTGGAGCAGTGGCTAATCCGAAAGGAAGCGCCACAAACTGGTAATGCTTGTCCAGGAATGCGAACCTTAGGAACCGATGATGTTCCTTGTGGATAGGAATATGTAGATACGCATCCTTTAAATCCACCGTGGTCATGAATTGACCTTCCTGGATGGAAGGAAGAATAGTTCGAATGGTTTCCATCTTGAACGATGGAACCTTGAGAAACTTGTTTAAGATCTTGAGATCTAAGATTGGTCTGAACGTTCCCTCTTTTTTGGGAACTATGAACAGATTGGAGTAGAACCCCATCCCTTGTTCTCTTAATGGAACAGGATGAATCACTCCCATTTTTAACAGGTCTTCTACACAATGTAAGAATGCCTGTTTTTTTATGTGGTCTGAAGACAACTGAGACCTGTGGAACCTCCCCCTTGGGGGAAGCCCCTTGAATTCCAGAAGATAACCTTGGGAGACTATTTCTAGCGCCCAAGGATCCAGAACATCTCTTGCCCAAGCCTGAGCGAAGAGAGAGAGTCTGCCCCCCACCAGATCCGGTCCCGGATCGGGGGCCAACATTTCATGCTGTCTTGGTAGCAGTGGCAGGTTTCTTGGCCTGCTTTCCCTTGTTCCAGCCTTGCATTGGTCTCCAAGCTGGCTTGGCTTGAGAAGTATTACCCTCTTGCTTAGAGGACGTAGCACTTTGGGCTGGTCCGTTTCTACGAAAGGGACGAAAATTAGGTTTATTTTTTGCCTTGAAAGGCCGATCCTGAGGAAGGGCGTGGCCCTTACCCCCAGTGATATCAGAGATAATCTCTTTCAAGTCAGGGCCAAACAGCGTTTTCCCCTTGAAAGGAATGTTAAGTAGCTTGTTCTTGGAAGACGCATCAGCCGACCAAGATTTCAACCAAAGCGCTCTGCGCGCCACAATAGCAAACCCAGAATTCTTAGCCGCTAACCTAGCCAATTGCAAAGTGGCGTCTAGGGTAAAAGAATTAGCCAATTTGAGAGCATTGATCCTGTCCATAATCTCTTCATAAGGAGGAGAATCACTATCGACCGCCTTTATCAGCTCATCGAACCAGAAACATGCGGCTGTAGCGACAGGGACAACGCATGAAATTGGTTGTAGAAGGTAACCCTGCTGAACAAACATCTTTTTAAGCAAACCTTCTAATTTTTTATCCATAGGATCTTTGAAAGCACAACTATCCTCTATGGGTATAGTGGTGCGTTTGTTTAAAGTGGAAACCGCTCCCTCGACCTTGGGGACTGTCTGCCATAAGTCCTTTCTGGGGTCGACCATAGGAAACAATTTTTTAAATATGGGGGGAGGGACGAAAGGAATACCGGGCCTTTCCCATTCTTTATTAACAATGTCCGCCACCCGCTTGGGTATAGGAAAAGCTTCTGGGAGCCCCGGCACCTCTAGGAACTTGTCCATTTTACATAGTTTCTCTGGGATGACCAACTTGTCACAATCATCCAGAGTGGATAATACCTCCTTAAGCAGAATGCGGAGATGTTCCAACCTAAATTTAAATGTAATCACATCAGGTTCAGCTTGTTGAGAAATGTTCCCTGAATCAGTAATTTCTCCCTCAGACAAAACCTCCCTGGCCCCATCAGACTGGGTTAGGGGCCCTTCAGAAACATTATTATCAGCGTCGTCATGCTCTTCAGTATCTAAAACAGAGCAGTCGCGCTTACGCTGATAAGTGTTCATTTTGGCTAAAATGTTTTTGACAGAATTATCCATTACAGCCGTTAATTGTTGCATAGTAAGGAGTATTGGCGCGCTAGATGTACTAGGGGCCTCCTGAGTGGGCAAGACTCGTGTAGACGAAGGAGGGAATGATGCAGTACCATGCTTACTCCCCTCACTTGAGGAATCATCTTGGGCATCATTGTCATTGTCACATAAATCACATTTATTTAAATGAATAGGAATTCTGGCTTCCCCACATTCAGAACACAGTCTATCTGGTAGTTCAGACATGTTAAACAGGCATAAACTTGATAACAAAGTACAAAAAACGTTTTAAAATAAAACCGTTACTGTCACTTTAAATTTTAAACTGAACACACTTTATTACTGCAATTGCGAAAAAACATGAAGGAATTGTTCAAAATTCACCAAATTTTCACCACAGTGTCTTAAAGCCTTAAAAGTATTGCACACCAAATTTGGAAGCTTTAACCCTTAAAATAACGGAACCGGAGCCGTTTTGAACTTTAAAACTCTAAGCCATCTCCGTGGAGATGTTGCCTGTACAACGGCAAAGAGAATGACTGGGGTAGGCGGAGCCTAGGAGGGATCATGTGACCAGCTTTGCTGGGCTCTTTGCCATTTCCTGTTGGGGAAGAGAATATCCCACAAGTAAGGATGACGCCGTGGACCGGACACACCTATGTTGGAGAAATATCTGTGACATACTTTGATTTAGAAAGCTGGCGCTAACCTATGTGCAGAATTATATAATTATTATTTGGTGGGTTTACTGGCCCTTAAAGTGTCACTCCCCGACCCATAATCCCCAGTCATTCTCTTTGCCTCTGTCAATGGAGAAGGTGAAGTTTGGTGTCTGAAGAAATGAATTCCTTTTTTTGGTACATTTCCCTGCAAGCAAAGATTTTGTTTAGCTGAGTCCATGTAAATCAAATCAGTAGAGTAGTGTTGGCTTTTAAGCAGTTAGGAAGTTGTGAGGTAGTCCTTGTTTTGTTTCCTAACAGATTGCTGCCCATGGTACAGAAAGCCAGAGTTGTTTACTCTGTTCTTTCTTTTTCTACAGGTCTCTGTAAGGAGTATGTAAGGAGTATGTGTCTTTCACACCTTGTGAGCGGTCTTCCTGCCGGACAGCTAGACTGCAGGTAAGTGCCTTTGTCTTCTAGGTCTTGGAGACTTGCACTTAAGAAAAATATTTCATATGCAGTAGATGGGGACTAGGGGTTAATCTTCCTTTTATTGGGACGTTTTTCCTCTTTGGGCTAATTTTGTTGAAATACTTTATTAGTATGTGTGTGGGGCTTATGTTTTATACAGGGATTTGTGTGTAGTTTCCTCTCTCTGCCGGTCATGTGACTTCTCTCTGCTGTTGGATATTCGCGGAGCGGCATTATTGAATTTTAGTCTCTTCAGTGTCGATCTACTATACGATCGTTTTAGAGACTTCTGGCAGCCAAATTGTGAATAAGTGTTACGGTAAGGCACCTCAGCCTGTCTGAGGTGTAGGGGGCCTGATTGGTTTATTATTTTAAAGAATTTTTGAATAACGTTAAGTGGCTGTGGTATTAAAAATTCTTAAAGTGACAGTGTATTTAAAATATTTCTACAATTTGGGGAATTTTTTATTTAGTATTAAGGACATGGGAGACTCTGTGTCTTTTGACAAATGCTTGTTATGCATAGAGACACAAATTGTTTTGCCTATGCAATTCTGTGCTGCATGCTAAGCTAGAACACTTCAATTTAAAGATAAATTGTTGCCTGCTGAGCCCAATGTCTCTCAGGATGATGCTGTTCAGGCAATGCCAAAGCTTTCTCCTCAAACATCCCAAGCCTATATGGTGTCACATACAGTGCCCTGCAGTTCCTCTCAGCCTCCTGGAGGAGTTTATTTGCCTGCAGATTTTGCTGCACAGGTATCTTCTGCGGTATCTGCAGCATTATCTGGTTTCCTATGCTGGGAAAACACAAGAGTAAAATTAGACATTCAGATAATAAGGTTTCTGTTCCACCTACTGCTATGCAGGTTGCCCTCCCTCATAAGTCTGATGAGGAGGATACATCTGTAGCCTCTGAGGGTGAAATCTCAGATTCAGACAGTATTATTCCTTCATCTGATACTGAAGAAGTAACCTTCAGATTTAAGCTTGAACACCTTTGTGTACTGTTAAAGGAGGTATTGGCTACTTTGGACGACTCCGATACTTCTGTAGTTGTCTAGTCTAGTAAACTTAATAAATACTATGATGTTCCTTCCTCTTTGGAGGTTTTTCCTGTCCCAGACTGTGTGACAGAGATTATTTCACAGGAATTGGAGAAGCCAATGATTCCTTTCTTCCCATCTTCTGTATTTAAAAAGATGTTTCCTGTTGTTGACTCCATTAAAGATTCTTGGAGCACGGTGCCTAAAGTAGAAGGGGCTATTTCTACTCTGGCTAAGAGAACTACGATCCCTATAGAGGATAGCTGCTCCTTTAAGCATCCCATGAACAAAAAGCTGGAAGGTTATTTGAAGAAGATGTATGTTCATCAAGGTCTTCAATGGCAACATGCAGTTTGTATTGCGACAGTAGCAAGTGTGACATCTTATTGGTGCGACGCCTTGTCTGAATCAAGATAGGATTAAGGCTCTCAAACTAGCCAATTTCTTTATTTCTGATGCTAACGTGCAAGTTATTAGACTGGGAGCCAAGATGTCTGACTTCACTGTCCTAGCCCGCGGGGCATTGTGGCTAAAATCTTGGTCAGCTGATGTTACCTCTAAGTCCAAGCTTCTGGCGCTTCCTTGTTCCGACCTGGTCTGGCAGAAATAATTTCTTATATTACGGGTGAAAAAGGGTCTTTTCTACCGCAAGACAAGAAGAACAGACTCAAAGGAGTCAAAGTAATTTTTGTTCCTTTCATAATTTCAAAGGTCAAAAGTATTCCTCTCCCTCTTCCAAGCAGGAGCAATCCAAGTCTTCTTGGAAGCCCAATCAGTCTTGGAATAAGGGGAAGCAATCAAAGAAACCCTCAGCTGAGTCTAAGTCAGCATGAAGGGTTGGGTTGGCCCCCGGTCCGGGTTCGGATCAAGTGGAGGCAGACTTTTCTTGTTTTGTCAAGCGTGGAGACGAGATGTTCCAGATCCTTGAGCTTTGAACATAGTAACTCAGGGTTACAAAATAGAATTCAAAACTTTCCCTCCCAGGGGCAGATTCCACCTCTCAAGATTATCTGCAGACCAGGTAAAAAGAGATGCATTCTTGAACTGCGTTCAGGACCTTTCCTCCCTGGGAGTGATTGTTCCAGTTCCAGCAAGGGAACAGGGTCTAGGGTTCTATTCAAATTTGTTCATTATGCCCAAAAAAGAGGGAACTTTTTGACCCATTTTAGACCTAAAGTGCCTCAACAAATTTCTCAGGGTACCGTCCTTCAAACTGGAAACAATTCATTACATTCTTCCTTTGGTCCAAGAGGGTCAGTTCATGACAACCATATACCCGAAGGACACGTATCTTCATGTTCCTATCCACAGGGATCATCACTAATTCCTGAGATTCACCTTTCTAGACAAACACTTTCAGCTTGTGGCGCTTCTGTTTGGCCTTGCCACAGCTCCCAGAATTTTTTCAAAGGTTCTGGGGGCTCTCTTGGCAGTGATCAGGTCTCGGGGAATTGCAGTGGCGTCATTCCTGCATGACATTTTGGTTCAGGCACCATCTTTTCAACAAGCAAACTCTCATACAGAGATCTTCTACGTTCCCACAGTTGGAAAGTAAATCTGGAAAAGAGTTCCCTTGTTCCAGCTACAAGGGTGTTTTTCTTAGGGACCATAATAGATCCCCTATCTATGAAAAATTTTCTGACGGAGGTCAGAAAATCCAGAATTCTCTCCTCTTGCCTCTCTCTACATTCTACTGTTCGGCCATCAGTGGCTCAATTTATGGAGATAATTGGTCTGATGGTCGCTTCCTTGGACATCATCCCCTTTGCTCGATTCCATTTGAGAGCTCTGCAATTATGCATGCTCAGACAATGGAATCTGCTCGGAAATGTCTCAGAGTATAGATCTAGACTAGTCGACAAGAGACTCTCTCCCATGGTGGCTTTCTCAGGATCATCTGTCTCAGGGCACATGCTTCCAGAGACCTTACTGGGTGATTGTGACTATGGACGCAAGCCTGCTAGGCTGGGGAGCAGTCTGGGACTCGTTAAAGGCGCAGGGACTATGGACTCGGGAGGAGTCTGCTCTCCCCATAAACATCTTGGAATTAAGAGCAATTTACAATGCTCTGATGGCTTGGATTCAATTGTCCTTAGCCCGGTTTATCAGGTTTCAGTCAGACAACATCACCTTAGGGGCTTACATCAACCACTAGAGAGTAACTCGGAGCTCCTTAGCCATGAAGGAGGTGGCACGGATTATTCAGTGGAAGCTCACAATTGTTGTCTATCTGCCATCCACATTCCTGGAGTGGGCAACTGGGAAGCGGATTTCCTGAGCAGACAGACATTTCATCCCGGGGAGCGGGCTCTCCATCCGGATGTGTTCTCCAGGTTAACCCTCAAATTGGGGGTGCCGGAGTTGGATCTGATAGCATCTCTGCAGAATGCCAAGCTTCCAAGGTACAGTTCAAGGTCAACAGATCCTTAGGCTGCTCTGATAGATGATCTGGCGGTTCCTTGGGATTTTGGTCTAGCATACCTGTTTCCTCCGTTTGCGCTCCTTCCACGAGTTATTGCTTGTATCAAACAGGAGAGAGCATCGGTAATTCTAATAGCTCCTGCATGGCCTTGCAGGATCTGGTATGCAGACCTAGTGAAGATGTCATCTCAGCCACATTGGAGGTTGCCTCTGAGGAAGGACCTTCTAACTCAGGGTTCATTCCTCCATCCAAATCTCATTTCTCTGAAGCTGACTGCTTGGAGATTAAACGCTTAGTTCTGTCTAAGCGTGGATTTTCTGAGTCGGTCATTGAGACCATGATCCAAGCTCACAAGCCTGTGACTTGAAAAATTTACCATAAGGTATGGCATAAATACCTTTATTGCTGTGAATCTATGGGCTACTCTTGGCGTAGGGTCAGGATTCCTAGAAGTTTGTCTTTCTCCACGAAGGTCTGGAGGAATGGTTGTCAGTCAGTTCTCTGAAAGGTCAGATTTCTGCATTATCTATTTTGTTTCACAAGCATCTGGCAGATGTGCCAGATGTTCAATCTTTTTTTGTCAGGTCCTGGTCAGAATCAGGCCTGTGTTTAAACCTGTTGCTCCTCCTTGGAGCCTTAATCTTGTTTTTAAAGTTTTTCAGCAGACTCCGTTTGAACCAATGCATTCCATAGATATTACGTTGCTATCTTGGAAGTTTTTTTTTCTTATTGCTATCTCTTCTGTTCGGAGAGTTTCGGAACTCTCAGCTTTGCAGTGCGATTCGCCTTACCCTATCTTTCATGCGGATAGGGCGGTTCTTCGTACTTAATTGGGGTTTCTTCCTAAAGTGGTTTCGGATAGAAATATTAATCCTTCTTCTCATAAGGAACGTCTGTTGCACAACTTGGATGTTGTGTGTGCTCTAAAATTCTACCTACAGGCAACTTAAGATTTTCGCCAGTCTTCTGCCTTGTTTGTTTGTTTTTCAGGAAAGCATAAGGGTCAGAAGGCTACTGCTACTTCTCTTTCCCTGTGGTTGAGAAGTATGATTAGTTTCGCTTATGAGAATGCTGGATAGCATCCTCCTGAGAGAGTTATGGCTCTTTCCACTAGGACTGTCTCCTCTTCCTGGACTTTCAAAAATGAAGCTTTTGTGGAAAAGATTTGCAGCCTGCAACTGTTTAGGTCTGCCTGTCTTGTTCTCCCTCCCTATTCATTCTGTGTCCTCTAGCTTGGGTATTGGTTCCCATTAGTAATTAGAATGACGTAGTGGACTCTCCATGTCTTAGGAAAGAAAATAAAATGTATGCTTACCTGATAAATTTCTTTCTTTCCAGACATGGAGAGTCCACGACCCCACCCTTTGTTAGACAGTTATTTTTTACTAAACCTCAGGCACCTCTACACCTTTGTGTTATTCCTTTTTCCATTTCTCTTCAGTCAAATTACTGGATTATTGGTAGGGGAGTGACACTTAACAGCTTTGCTGTGGTGCTGTTTGCCTCCTCCTGCTGGCCAGGAGTGATATTCCCATAGTAATTGGAATGATGTTGTGGACCCTCCATGTACGGAAAGAAAGAAATTTATCAGGTAAGCATAAATTTTGTTTTTACCAGATAAAATGGTTTTGCACTGCTGAGGATCAAATGTTGTTTTCTGTGACTCTGTTGGGTAACGTGCAGTTTAGGCACTAGTTAGCCTATTAAGTGATGCACCTGTACATTGTACTTTGTTTTACATTATAAATACCTGCAGAGGCCACCTCCTGTTTGTGTTCTAACTCATCCTTGGTAAGTGAACTCCATACCCTATTGATTGTATAAGGCAGGGGTGTCCAAACTTTGCTCTCCAGAGGTTTTGGAACTACATTTCCCATGATGCTCAGCTAGATAAAATGCTGGCTGAGCATCATCGGAAATGTAGTTCCAAAACCTCTGGAGAGCAAAGTTTGGACACCCCTGGTATAAGGGAAATAGACTGAGCAATGTCACAGTGATTACACAGTAAAGTTTACCATTAGTGCCGTAAATAATGTTCCCTTTTTACTGACACCACAATTTCCTTCTAAACTGTTACACAGATTTCTTTCATGTGACATTCCAATCACTCCACCAATTCTAGGGCTTAGGGGAACAGTGAACTAAAAAGTAAAGTCTATCATGCAAATGAGAAAGCAGCCATTCATGACAGTTGACTAATTTTATGCATTTTTTAATTTAAAGCTTTAAAAACTAATTTTGGAGTTAGCAGTAAATGTATTTCTGCACACATTTTATACCTTTTACCTTAAAGGGATAGTAAAGTCAACATTAAAGAGACAGTTTACTCAAACATTTTCTCCCCTTTAATTTGTTCCCAATGGATGGCCTCAGGTCCAAGCTATAAATAAGCTTTGTAAGCACAGCCAGCAGAAGAAATTACACTTCCATTGGGGTATAGTAGAGATAAGGTAATAAAATGTTAGTTTCCCATTGTTCTCTCCAAGTATTGGTGATTGGTTTATGGACAGATATAAGATAAAGAAGCATGTATATGTACACAATGTGATAAAGTAATGAGATCTGATATAATACCTACAAGCTCACCCATTTTATTAGGTTGTGACTTCAAAACACAAAATCAGATCTTTAATATACACAAATAAACATTAAAAAGCAAATTTTCATAAATGTTTTACTCTGCAGTTTGTAAAAAAAAAAGTAATTGTAAACGTATTAAGGGAAAAACAATTTTACAGTATACCGTCCCTTTAAGGGCTAGATTACAAAGGAGCGCTAATTTATCACGTGCTCATTTATCACGTGCCCACAAATGGGCAACTTCGCCATTTGCGGGTGCGCAATAAATAACCAGCCTTATTGCTACCGTGAGCTTAAGGTTAGCACTCATAAAATTAACCAGAGATTAGATCTCTGGTTAGTTTTATAAATGTGCCCCCAAAATACAGTGGTGTGTATTTTATTAAAAAATAAAAATTGTAGCATTTTTATTTTTTAATAAAATAACTGCATCAGGCAGTCTTTGGGGGCTAAAGTTGGCGGCTGTGGCGTGTTAGAAAAAAGCTGTGTGTTTGCTATAAATATATATGCATATGCTTATATACATATTTATTTATGTGTTAATATGTGTATATAATCAAATACATATAAATTTACAATTTGCTGCCATCACTGCGCTACTTACCCCCTTCGCTGCGCTAGTTCTTATGCTGTGTCTCACGGCATGAGAACGAGGCTCCCATTGGAGCCTATGGAAGCACGATCTCGTGAGCGCAACACTTTCCAGCAATGTGAAGGCGAGCTTGTGTTCACATTGCTGTTAATTTGTAATACCAGCGCACATTAGCATGTGCTGGTATTACTCAGTAGAGTGCAAATATCACTTTCACAAAAGCAATATTTAGCGCTTCACTTGTAATCTGGCCCTAAATGTGATATGGTTCAGATAAAACATTCAATTTTAAACAACTTTCCAATTTACTGTTATCAAATGTGCTTTGTTCACTGAAATCCTTTGTTGAAGACTAAACCTTGGTAGGCTGATAGGAGCTTAGGAGCGTGCATTTGACTCAAGCATCTATGGCAGCAGTGTTTGTATCTATGTATAAAATTGCTATAAACAATATTGCAAACACTGTCACCAGATGGCTACGGACACATGCAAGCTCTTGATATCACCTTGGATTATTCTTTATTAAAGGATATCGAGAGAACTAAGAAAAATTGATCAAAGAAGTAATTTGGAAAGTTGTTTAAAATGTTATGCTCTATCCAACCTATTTAAAGGACCACTCAATGCAGTAGAATTGCATTATTAACAAGTGCATAATAAAAAGACAAGGCAATAGCACTTACTCTGAATTTCAAATAAGCAGTAGATTTTTTTCTGACAAATTCATTTTTTTTCTCCCATTGTCCAACCCCCTGTATCATGTGACAGACATCAGCCAATCACAGACTGGTAAACGTATACCCTGTGAGCTTGTGCACATGCTCAGTAGGATCTTGTTACCCACAAAATGTAAATATAAAAAGAATGTGCAAAATTTGATAATGGAAGTAAATTGTAAAGCGTTTTAAAATTGCATGCTCTAAATCAGGAAAGTTTATTTTCACTTGAGTGTCCCTTTAAGTTTAATTTTGACTTTACTGTCCCTTTAAGTGCTCACTGGCTGACAATGATATCTGACTTATGGAAGTCAAGTACAAGCTTCTTCAAACATAAGAACAGCGACACTCCAGAAACAAATTGCATAATGTTTTAAAATACCTTTTCTTAGACTTTAATTATTATTTTAAATGCAAACTTTAACTTTTATGGTAAAATAGCAAAAGGCACCTCATGATGCAGGAACCACCAAACAAGGGGACACAATAAGGATCTCAGAAACGTAGAGCTGCTATCTAGCGCAGTAGGAGCACAGCTGGCTCCTCAGCGTTGCCCACCACACTGACTATTAGCTTTTAAATCACAAAAAAAGAGAATGCACCTTATGTTAAACAAAAGAAAACAATGGAAATATTCAAACTAAATACAGACTTTTAACATCTGTCTTGTGTTACAGGAACAGGCTGGGGCTTTCAACACATTTATTTTAAAAGGACATGAAACCCAATGCTTTTCTTTTGGGATTCAGATAGAACATACCATTTTTAACAACTTTCTAATTTACTTCTATTTCAAATTTGCTTAATTTTTGGTATAATTTGTTCAAGGAGCAGCAATGCACAACTAAGCACATTGGACGAGCCAATGCAAAGAGGCATAGTCACCAATCAACAGCTGGTTCCCAGCAGTGCATTGCTGCTCCTGAGCCTACCTAGGTTTGCTTTTCAACAAACGATGCAACGAGAATAAAACTAATTTGATAATAGGAGTAAACTGGTAAGTTATTTAAAATAGCATCATCTATCGCAATCATGAAAGTTTAATTTTTACTCTACTATCCCTTTAACATCAATGTCCTTGAGTAGCACTTTCTGAGCATTTGTATGCTGCAAGCATAAAGATTTTGCAATACACAATTTCACAACTCCAAGACTGATAATGGGATCAACTAGTGATCAGCTTTTCTATACAACTAATATGGCTAGAGCAGTTTTTAAACGCTTTTTATTTACCCTCAGTAACTGCACCTTTGTATTCATGTACGATGAACATCTAACACATATCCCCTCCTTATATTTTGAAGAATGATGTTAACATCTACTTTATTCCCATTTTTTTTGTATAATGTAGTTTAGCTTCAAAATATCTTGGCTGTTTTTATGGCAGATTTCTACATTGCCTGCCATGTCTTTTCAGCCATGCCATCCCACGAGATAGCAAATTTTCTTTCATGTCGGAGCAAAAGAAAAATGTACTATTAAAATGCAATTCAGAAGTGATAAAAATTGTAAGTGGAGCAGCCGGCTCACAGCACCTCTTCTGTATACTCTGGGACATTGGGGCCACATTAATTTTTTCACTGATGTCCATCCCATGTGCAAATTACCATTGCAAGTACCCTAATCTGTCTTGTATGAGAGCTGCGTATCCCAGGAGTATATACATACTTCAGCGCTGTTGTATAATTTAAAGCTAAATTAGCTAGATTTAATTGCAAGATTCAGTAGCCCTTTGATCAAATGCTGAAAGTTTAAAAATATTTCTTCCTTTGTTTTAGTTATTATATTTTAAATTTAGAATGCATTTAAAGAAATAATTACAACATTCATAACACTATGCATAATGCGTCTCTTTTTCAGCTTTCTGAAAATAACAGTTGTTTATACATTATTAAAAATGAGTTAAACCAGTAGATATTGTTTTAAAACTTGGGTGAGATTTGCTTAGGTAAATAAGAAAAATCACTGTTTTATAAATGTGGTTACACAGAGTTTATTTATTATTATAAAGTGTAGTAGGATATACAATTGCTGCAATGTATATTAGTAATTTTTCTTTCTTGCGTTTAAAAGAGAGATTTAAAATGTTTGTGCTTAAAAATTGTTTTAATGCATTTGGTGTATGTTACCATATTTCCTTACATTTTCCAGAAGCTTTGCTGGACAGAGAGGTGAGGGGGGCTTGTAAGCGTGGCCCGTTGTTGCGGGTGAGCTTTGAGGCAGTTGTGTGTCATGGGCTTGTTTAGGCAAAGTTGGGCCATTCTATAGGCAGAACTGGGTCAGTCCCTAGAAACTGGGATATATGACCTGATGGGGGGAAGCTGCGGGAGAGAAAGGGGACAAAGCTTCAAACCTGTGAGAGTCTTGCAATATCTGAAATGATAAGGAATTTCATGTCACTTTCCACTGTTACTGCTGAGGGAGTTATCCTTGTCAGCCTGTTAACAATCTGTCCCTAAAGCTTGTAACCTAGTTAGGAGCAGGTATACATGAGTATGCTCCAGTTACTGTTAGTATCCAGCATAGAGTAGAATCCATACTGTTCATTTTCTTCTTAAATGGAAAGAGTCCACTGCTGCATTCATTACTTTCGGGAATTAAGAACCTGGCCACCAGGAGGAGGCAAAGACTCCCCAGCCAAAGGCTTAAATACTCCTCCCACTTCCCTCATCCCCCAATCATTCTTTGCCTTTCATCTAGGAGGTTGACAGAGAAGTGTCAGAAGTTTGCTTTTATTCTTTTATGGAGGGTAGTACATGGGACAGGAGTTTTAAGTAATCCTGTCAGTCTCTCAGTGAGGGCCTGGATGAAAGTTAGAGTCCAGAGATGCAGGAAGAGTCTTTCAGCGAAACCATCCTGACTCATTTTAACAGCTCCACAAGCAATCAGCGTTGTCGAACTTCACTTCGCTGCCTGCTTTCTTCTCTCAAGTCCATGACGGAGGCAATGCTACTATCTGTCACACTTGAAGGCCCGTGTTCCTGTTTTCACAGCATAGATTCCAGTAAGATTGTTTCATTTTACTTCTTCATGAATGTACTGTCATACAAATGTTTCCGGTGAGGTGCCTACCTTCCGGGATTTACTAGACTATAGGCTCTCAGTGGGACTCCTTTTGTATCTTGGAATCAAGGGTTAATATCTCCTGAGGCGGATTATGGAACAGGTTTTTTTATGTTTGTTATGTGATTCAATCTGCTTATGTGTAGTGTTAACTGGGCTCATGGCTTGGAACATTAAGGCCTTTGGAAGTGACGCAACCTTATGGTTGGGCGTGCTTTTTTGGACTGTAGGGTTCACATTGTGACTGGGCGTGATTACATTCTGGTCTCCATTTCCACATTCCTTACCGTGTGGCGACAGAGAAATTCTGGTCCGCAGGGGTCTGGTTCATAGGAGGTGGTGAGTGCCCCAGCCATTGTGGGTGTTGGGTGCCGTTTAGTTTTTGTTTTTCTTATAGTCCATATTTGCATATTCTCTATCCAGTTATGGAGGATTCTGATGCTGAGACTGTTCAAATTTCAGATTCAGATTCTTCATCCTGTGAAGAATCTGGTTTGGCCTCGTTGACACATGTCAATCAGTTATGTTCGGTATACTGTATTAAAGGGCCTTGTTCCCCGGGCTCGGGGAATCAAGGGACCGCTGAGCCATCCACCTCTGGAGTCCCTGTCCTCCGAGAGGCTAGTTCCCTACCACTCCCTCCTACTACACATGCAGATAACCCAGATTATGTTTATCCCTCCTTGCAGGGCAGCTTGTTCCCCCCGGAGGTTGCAGCATGTTTTCGCTTCCACATATTTTTGGCGATTATTCGTCTGCAGAGTCCAGATGTTTATTTGCGATTGTGCTCGTGCCCTATTGTCCCAGGTCTCCCAAGACCTGTACAGTTCCCTGCAGGTGTAGCTGTCCCTGAGTGTTGTGCCTTTCGTTAGAGAATAGCGCGCCTTCGCGTATTACTCAGACATGTAATACGCAATACGGGAATCCACAGTCTTCTACTTCGAATGGCTTACCTCATTAGACATGAGGGGATGAAATAATCTCCTGATTGTCTGTTATTGAGATTTTTCCCAGTTTTGTTGAAAGATCAGGGTTCCGTTTGGCTGGTCCTGCGGGTAGGCCTGTTTCTTCTTGGGCATTAACCTACGGGTTGCCTTATATTTTCTTTTATCCGATTAGGATGTCTTTTATTTTTGTTTATATGTTTCCTTCGGGAACTTTCTGGGATTGATGCTCACTGTTACTTCTGCGGAAGTTTGTTAAGGGACACGTTAGTCCTATGTTTGTCTGTTATTCCTTCTTCCCCTCTGAGGGAGGATTTATGAAACTTGACAGTTAGGACCCTGGCGGCAAGCTGGTACTGTATGGGTTTTTCTGTCTCGTGGATGTTCAGACATGTGGCGCTTTTTCTGCTTGGCTGGTCCGGTTGAGGCGCAGAGTGCTCATATTATCATTTGTGTTTCTTGTTTTTGTTTCAACAAGTTCAGCTAAGCATTCTAGAGGACTTGTGGGTTCGTGTGGCAGGAAGGATTGTTTCAGTCCTTATTAGCCCTCAATCTGGTTGACTGGGTCAGTGGAGTTCTGCTGCATCACACTCTCTTGCGTCTGATATTATGAGGACCTAGAGTTTCCTCCCCCATGCTGTGGAGGGTTGGAGGGCTTTGCGCCCTCTTGCTGCCGATTGGGGAGGTTTGGCCTTCTGAGGCTCTGGGATTATCCTTTTTGGACTTGGTCCTTCATCAGCTAGTAGCCTGATGTGAAGCTTAGCTACCTAGCTGCGGAAGGTTTGCAAACTGTAACCAGCTGCGGCTATTTGCACATTGACTGTGTAATATCAAGCTGTTGTCATGAGACCTTTTTGGTTTCTCTGTTTTCTCTGTGTGGGTTAGGTCTCCTTTTAGGGACCTGGTTTTCCCTCCGCGAGATGGTTGTTCCCTTTTAGGGACTCTGGGCGTGGTCTCCTTTGGGCTCTGTTTAGGGTTCTTCCCCAGAGCTGGGGATGCTCCGCATCCTTTTCTCTCTGTGATCCTCTGATGGTTTGGAGATGATGTGGAGATCAGCCTTTGCTTGAGTGTTTTTGACCTTGAGGTATCCCCTTGCTTGTGGTCCAGTGGCTGTTCAAGCGTCTATGGGCTCTAGTGTTGTACAACATTTAACGCCTTAGCTCCTTTGGAGTGTTGGACGTCGGCAAAGGTTGGTCTCTTCCTTGGGTCGGGACTTGCGAGTTATTCTCGTTATCCGGGTTGATCTGGATATTGCATTGATATCTCCATGTGGGACTGTTTTTAATATCAGACGGGGTGTTAAGTTCTCGGTTATTGTTTGTTTAAACAATTGGGGGCTCTGACCTATCTTTACCCTGGTGCTTCCTATTGCTGAGTCTTCATTCAGTGCTTTCCCTTGTGGACCCTGTTGCGAGTGTTACCGGACTTTTAGGCTCTAGGGCTGATTTGGGGTTCCCCAGTTCCAGGGAACTTGGGTTATGACCTTTACTCTAACTAATTAACCTGGTCATGGTTGGCCAGGTTTTATGACTGCCGATGCTCACTGAGCTTGACTTCTCTTGGTCAACTTGCTGTAGTAACTTTATGGATTCACTGCTCTGCAGGCGAATTGGTTTGCAGTGTCACTCCTGCAACTATTGCACATTGGATGTGTGTTAGCAGCTAAAATTTTTGGGGATTCCTTCCATGTTTATTTGCGTTGGAGATTTGATCTTGTGTCTTGTGGGCAGGTGCTCTGCCTTTCTGGCCCCATTCCTTTTCTTAGGGTGGGGGCCTATTCTCCTTCTTATGGAAGTGTGATCCCTTTCTTAGGGCTTCTCCTGGATTCAGGAGGTTAGAACTGAGAGTTCACCTTTCAGAAAGGGGTATTCTCTCTTGGTTGTTACGTTCCATCTGGAGTCTTGCTGGCTCGGTGTCAAGACTATGTTGGGCCCTTTGCTAGATTCCTTTGGGTCTACAGCCTTGTCGTCTGTTCCTAAGAGTCGGGTTGGCACCCGTGCTCTGTTGGGATGGCTGTGGCTATTCTTCCACTCAGTTTAGAGCTGGTGTTGGGGTTATTCTGTTCCCCTGTTTCAGACCTGCCGACGCTTGGGCTGGCCCGGCTGGGAGTAGGTTCTGAGATGCGTTGTCATCTTCAGGATCTAGGTTGGCATAGTGGCTAGCTCCCTGGGGTTGCAAGCAGAAGGTCCAGGGTTCCAATCCACCTTCTAATTCTGGTTGTAATCTCTCATTCTTGGGGTTGCAGTAGGCCTCGTTGAGGTTAGGTGCTTCCCCCTTTTGGAGACCTATGTGTAGGTCTGGCAGCTTAGATTACCTAGAGTGTGCTAGAATACCCGTGATTTTTTTTTTTTTTGCAATCTGTTCTCTTACTGGCTGCTTTTTAATTCTCAGCAAGTATTCTTCTGTGTCATCCTGATGATGGCTGTGTGTTCTTGACTCAGGGTTTTTCGTCTGTGTCTGTTACATGTTTTTTTTGTGTCTGAATACTTCAGTATTGTATTCTACGTTCTGACAATGTTAGGACTCCGTCTTCAATTGTCTTTCGGTGCTTTGCATGATGTTGAGAGTAAACCTCTTGTTTCTGCTTGGTCTGGGCGTAGCCTCCCTTTTGTTTGTCAGGACCCATTTGGGTCTTTGTGTGCTGGGCTCACTATTGGGGCTTTCCTTCTATGAATTTTGTGGTGACCTTTTGGTTTCCCTTCGGTTCTTCCTTGCCCTATCCCTTTGGGAGTTTAGGCTGGTGTTCCCTTCGTTAGTGAGTGGTGAGGGACCGACTGTTGGGGCACGGTGTCTTCTGGAGGACTGTTGGCTCAGTTGAGTCATATTTTGAGGTCTCTAGTTAGGCTTCTGGACGATCTGTGGGTCAGTGTCCTTGGGGCTTTTTCCTTTTCAAAGTTTTCTCGGCTTTGGAAGAAGCGGGGTTTTTGTTGGGTAGTGGCTCAGGCTTGGTGCCCTCAGAATGGGCAGCCTATTGTTCCCTCCCATCTTGGCATTCAGTGTCCTCTGTGGCTTGGGTATTGTTTTCCCAAAAGTAATGAATGCTGCTGTGGACTCTTTCCATTTAAGAAGAAAAACTTAAATTATGCTTACCTGATCATTTTCTTTTCTTCTGATGGAAAGAGTCCACAGCTCCCCACCCGTATTTTTTATGTGGGGCGTCGTTATTTATTCTTCTGGAACCTTTCACCCTGATATTTCTTCTACTGTTCCTCGTTCCTCGGCAGAATGACTGGGGGATGAGGGAAGTGGGAGGAGTAGTTCAGCCTTTGGCTAGGGTGACTTTTCCTCCTCCTGGTGGCCAGGTTCTTAATTCCCAAAAGTAATGAATGCAGCTGTGGACTCTTTCCATCAAAAGAATATAAAATTATCAGGTAAGCATAATTTAAGTTTTTTACACTGGTTAGTATCAAATGCGCTACCGTAATATTTTAGATTTGAAAGCTGCCCTGGTGCAATACTGGAGTTTTTGGTTGATTACTTTGCTATACAGTTTCCATGTTAATTTGTTTGTACATATTAGATAAGAGATATGCACATACACTAATTCACAAACATAGGTTTAGTAGAATTAGAATTCACATGTACATACATGTACACACTTGCCCATACTAGGCCAAAATGTAAGTAAGTGGGGTTTTGCTGTTTCTCTTGTTTAGAGAGGGATTGCCTGGTATTTCGGGGCTGAACTGTACTGTCAAGTCAGGATCAGACTGATATGCTTCAGGAAAAAGTTCTTCTCTGTGAAAGGCACATGTTGATCAAAAAGAGGCTGCTTCCTGGGTGGTAACTAGCCATAGAACAAGCTATTATGCGAATGTTCATTCCCAGGTTGAGCGCTTCTCTCTTTTTATTATGCAAGTTATGGCACTTAGGGAAGTCTCCCTAAGTGTGATGCGGGAATCCAGTCATGGACCCGTTGCTCAGTGTGCCTAGAGGGATATGGCAGCACTTTACTGATGAGGCCCACAATAGGCCGAAACGTACGTCTGGGGTTTTGCTGTTTCTCTAGTTCAGAGAGGGATTTCCTGGTATTTCTGGGCTGGACTGTACTGTCAAGTCAGGATCAGACTGATATGCTTCTGGAGAGTTCTTCTCTGTGAAAGGCACATGTTGAGCAAAAAGAGGCTTCTTCTTGGGTGGTAACTAGCCATAGAACAAGCTATTATTCTAATGTTTGTTCCCAGGTTGAGCGTTTCTCTCTTTTTATTTATATAATAAACCAGCCCTAAAATGGAACACTCTGATTTAACTCCTCAAGTACACAGGGCCTATGATTACCCAAAAACTGTACTCGCCCATCGGGCGAGTAACTGCAAAAAATTACCAGCCCGCAGGAAAATTTACTCGCCCGTGCGCATTCTGCATATGTGTACATTATACATTAAAAAGGACAAAAGACACCTTGTTGTTATAATCTCACAAACCTGTATTCTTTATTTTTGTATACATTCCTGACATTGGTCCAATTATACAATCATTGAACTATGGAATAGTGCAAAATTAGACTTTTAGTGAACTAGTATTGATATATTTTAAGCAAATTTGAAAATAAAATTAGTAACTGAGCCTCAGCCATTGTATTGAAGTCAATACAGAAAGTAACTGATCTATGCTGCACATGAAACATTGTTGATACTGTTAACAGATGTCAATCTGAGTCAGAGTGCTCTGGGAAGTTCAACTCACAATCATAAACCTCATTAAGTCTTGACACCTCAAACTCTTCTGCTTGCTCCTCATCATTTTCAAGATGATCAAAAGGGATTGGAACCTCTGCAACCTCAGCAAATACTAAATTTGATGTTTCATTTGTAGAGCTTTTGTATGTGACATTTCTCTTTCTTGGTCCTGCTGTTGCCCAATGCCTTACTGCATCACTTGGATCAAATTGATCTACTGGTGCAGAATCATTAAATCTGACAATGTTGAAGTTATGAGGGAGGAGCGCCAGTCACTTTTGATCATCTTCATTTTGGAAAAGCCTCTTTCACATTCTGATGTGCTGACTGGCAAGGTTAGGATCAAGTCCATCAAACTCAGAAGATGGCCACATTTATCTCCGAATTCTCTGTTGAGTTCAGGCCAGGTGACCGTTTTCAGCTTCTTCTCCCAGTCATTCTTGTTATACAAACTAGTCTTATGAACTGTCCATTCATTCACTATTTCCCTACAACTAACACCCTGTGCCTCCAGTACTGGTTGAAACTGACTGGTCAGAGTTACAATGTCTTCATTGCCAAAGTCTGGAAGAAAGAAAACAAGAAATTCCTTGCAAACATGTTTGATGCATATTTTTTTTTTGCTCTAGTACTAAAATAAACTATACTAATTAGGACATATTAAACAAAATATATGTAATATTCATATATTTCATATTAAACAAATTATATGTAATTCATATTGATATATTTTTGTTTAATATGTCCTAATAATATTTTACATGATTAGAGAACATCTCTAATTACATTTTAAATGTAGAAATACCTTCTGAGTTTTCTTTGTCAGGCCATGTTTTGAAGGATGTCACCGATGTTGCCTGAAGAACTCCTTCTTCAATGTCTTCAAAGCGATCTTCAAAGCTGGACTGTATTGCTTCCAGAAACTTCTTTTTTGAACTCTTGAATGCATCATTCTTTCCTTTCAACTCAACTCCTTCAAACCTTGCTGTGCCTTCTTCATCATACTGAATAGAATGAAGAAGTGACCCAGGTACAGGCCTGGAACATATATGAACATAAGAACAAAACCTCTTATAGAACAAAACAACAAAACAAGAAAGTACATACCTCTCTTTCAGAGCGATCAGTATTTTTTTGGTCACTTCCAAACTGTTGTGGACATCTGCAACACTTGCATTTCGGTTCTGAAGAGTGTTGGACAAGTTGCATAGCTGTAAAAGCACATCATACAGGTATACCCCGCTAATACAGCGGGTTAGGGACCGGAGCCCCGCTGTAAAGTGAAAACCGCCTTAAAGTGAAACAAGGCAGTTTTAGCTTTCTTTTTAGTGTTTAAAATCTTAAAAACAGGTTTGAACTAACATATATTATGGGTGCAATAGTGCTACGTTTAGTTTAACACTAGCACAGCAAGTATTCAATTAGTATTCAATAAAAACTGTACCTGTAAAATAGTGACAATTACTGTAGTAAAATTTGCCAGACTATAGCACTGAGAAACAGATTGCACTACAATGCAGTTAACAGAGTGAACTAAGCATAGCAAAATGGTGCTAGTCACTTTTCCCGCAATCTCACAAGGATTTACAGCACTGTTTCAAAATCCTTGGAGGTTGAACTTCAGCTCCACAAAGCGCTGTATTAGCGAATCGCTGTAAAGTGAAGCGCTGTAAAGTGAGGTATACCTGTACATGAAACAAGCATACTGGACCATTGACAGACTTGTAGCAGCTCTGTAAAAGCATCTGGCCTTTGCTTGCTGTTCTCCTCTCACACCTTTTGCATCAGGAGATTGGACCTAGAAATAAAGTAGTATACAATACATAATTGCCCTGCTTATCTCTCATTTTTTATTCTTTCTTTTTCTATCTCTCTCTCTCTGGGATTTGGATTCTCAATTTTGAGAGACAGAGAGAGGGAGGGAGAGCTAGAGAAAGGCAGAGAGAGTGAATGACAGCAGCACAGGAGAGATAAAAGGAATAAGAGGTAGGGGGAAAGGGACAGATAGGGAGGAACAGGAGTGGGGAGGGTGAAATGGAGGGAGAGAAAGGGGGCTTGAGAGACATGGGGAGAAAGCAAGGGAAGGCTGGAGAGATAGAGATAGCAGAGGGAAGGGGCAGAGGTCTACATACCTGATCAAGATGTTGTATTATTGCTTTGTAACCTTTGAGGAAATGGTCAAGTGCACGCCAGAAGTGGCCTACCCATCGTGTCCCATCTGCTCGTGTAGGCAATAGTGGCCTCATTTTCAAAGAAGCATAGCTGTTCTTAAGATTTGCACGGTTGAGTGCTGACTTGTGATAAAATAAATATAACCCTAGAAGTAGATCCTTTAACTTCTGATGACTCTCATTATTGGCTGCTGTGTCTCTGACACTTAGCTCCAAGCGGTGACTCATGCAGTGAATTGCAACAACATGCTTTCTCTGTCCTTTTAGCTTCTGCACAACTCCTCCATTTTTTCCCAGCATCACTGCTGCTCCATCAGTGCCTATTGCAACTAGTTTCTCCTTCCACGACTGGTAAAGGTGTTGTGTAACTGCTGCATTTACTGCCTGAGAAATGGTTTCAGCATCAGCCTTTTCAAATGACTGCAAAGCCACAAATCTTGTGTGTACCTTGCCTTCTATTGCAAATCTAGCATAAATAATTTCTTCCTCCACCACTGCACTATCAACTGAACCATCACACAAGACTGCAACAAACTTGGCAGCTGCATATTTTCTTTTTGTATGTTTTCTTTCTTCCTGTGCAATAAAGTGTACAAATGACCGTGCTGATATGGCATTAAGATAGGTATCTCCCACATCCAAACCCTTCATTTTGTCAAGTCTGTAGAAACAAAATAGTCAAGAGATAAAAATGAGCATTTGGGATATAAAAAAGTAATATAAACCAAGCACACAGTTAGGGAAAAGCCAAACAAATAAAAACATACACTTTACTTACTTGCACAAATCTGGAAAGTCAGAGAAAGGCCTCGATTTAATGGCAAGGAGATGAGCGTTGCGAAACAGTAGTTTTAGTTTCTCTGTCTGTGCCTTTGTCATGGTAGCGATTGCCTGTCCAGCAGGTGTTTCAGTCTGCTTTAATTTTCGGTTTGACTCACACTGGACACTCCACAGATGCCCTGATGAAAGCTCATGTGATCGAATACCTTCAAGTTTCATTGTGCTGGTACCTTCCACAAATGCATTCCGTTTGTTCGAAAATGACTGGCATACACTACATAGCATAATCTGTTTTGAGCTGTTGTACACAAGCCACTCTCTCTTTTCCCCCTTATCATTAATCATCCAGCTGTCTTTGAATTGTCTCTCTCTCTTTTCCTTTTTATATTGTCTGGCCCTTTCTCTCTTTTCTGCATCATCTACCTTCTTCTTCTTTGATGGTTCACTGACATTATTAAGATAGCGCCACATCATATAGCCATCACTTTGAAATGGAACAGGATTTATCAGTACCTGAGCTGCAGTGTCTGCTACCGGTATTCTGCTCCCAAAAAAATAGTGCGTATGCTGTGACATTGCTAAGGTAACTTCCAGAAGCATGGTCGGTATTTCAGAAAAATATACAGTAATGCAAACCTGAGCAGCACTTTCTTTCATTATTTCCGCTGCTATTGTAGTCCATACAAAATTGTGCTTCAGCTGCAACATCGCTAACAAGGTGCCGTTAACGAGGATCTTTGCTGTGACATCAATGTATCATCCGGAACACAAGCTTGTATCAATGCTCCCAAATAAAAGTGCGTATGCTCCCTAAAAATACTGTACGCCCTGATGTGACATCACTAACAACGGACAAGCAAGCTAGATGGAATTAATGCGCTGCGCAAGCTAGATGGAATTAATGCGCTGCGCTAGTATTGCTAGTAGTAGTATTAAGGCGCTGCAAAAATAGTGCGGGAAATAGTGCGGCTGCAGTATGAATAAAAAAGAACACATTTTGCCCCCCAAAAAATAGTGCAAAGCTGCCAATGGTGAGATCGCCAGCCGGGCTGGTAAACTGTAAATTTTACTTGCCCGCAGGAATTTTTACTCGCCATTGGCGACCGGACCGGTCTATTCATATGCGCTGAGTACATAATTTAAATCAACGTCTTGATAATCTGACACAGGCTTTTAGAGAATTGCAAGCTGAAAATCAGTGTGAAAGCCTGTCTCAGAGAGGTTCTCTCTGCAAAAGCTACTGGCTCTGAACTTCATTCAGAACCTCAGGTCTCATCCCCAGAAAAGTTCTCTGGTGACCGATCCTCCTACAGGCAGTTTAAAAATGCTTGCCTGCTTCTATTTGAATTAAAACCTAAGACATACTCCTCTGATAGGACAAGGGTTCTTGCCATCATTTCCTATCTTAGTGGAGAACCCCGTGCTTGGGCAGATTCCTTTTATGAAACCCAATACCCCATCTTGAATTCACTTAACGCTTTCCTTAAGGCCATGTCATCCCTCTATGATGACCCATACAGGCAAATCACTACTGAAAGTAAACTTTGTTGTTTAAAACAATTGAAGAATCCTGTTGAAGACTATAGTGCCCAGTTTAAAATCTGGGCCAGGGATTCCCACTGGAACAAGGTATTCCTAAAAAATAAATTCAGGCTCGGTTTATCCTAAGATATAAAGGATGAGTTGTCCATAATTGGTATTCCAGAGGATCTGGAGGAATTAAACTCTCTCTCCATCACCATCGATAGGTGAATGAGAGAAAGAAAATTAGAAAAAAATACCATCAATTCTTCCTCAATGAGACCTATACCTAATTCCTCTCCATTATACAAGGAAGAAGAACAACCTATGGCAATTAGTTTCCTTCAAGGACCTCTTACCCCTCAAGAGAAAAACAGAAGACGGTCTCTAAATTTATGCATGTACTGTCCCGCTACTGAGCATGTCGTTTAGGACTGTCCTACCTTCTCCAAACAGAAATCCGGTAAGAGTAACCCTCTTCCCCACTGTTTACACACCAATACATCAACCTCCTCTTATATAGTTTTAAAATTATCTTTACAGTGGGATTAGCACAGACTCAACACTAAAGCCATAATCGACATGGGTGCCTGTGGACACTTTATTGATTTTGATTTTGTTAAAAAGAATAAAATTCCTTTTCTTTCTAAAAGCATACCTGTTCTTCTTAAAGTTATTGATGGCTGCCACCTATCATCTGGCCCTGTATCCCAACAGACCATTCCCCTTATGGTTACTACTGAAAAAGGTCATATTGAAACTTTAACTTTTGACATTATCTCTTCTTCTCTGTTCCCTATAGCTTTGGGTATCATTTGACTTAAGCTACATCAACCAACTTTACACTGGAGTAATTTTCCCATCTCCTCCTCTCAGTTCTGTTCAACCACTTGTTTCCCTACCTCTAACATCCTTCTCCTGTCTGAAACCACTTTACCTACACCTTACCATAATTTCAAAGATGTATTCAATAAGAAAGAGGCTGATACCTTGCCACCACATTGGCCTTATGATTGCTCCATTGAGCTCCTACCTGCTGCCACCATTCCATACAAACACATTTAACCACTCTCAAAACCTGAGCTTGACCACCTTAAAGAATATGTTAGTGATAACCTAAAAAAGGGTTTTATCAGACCGTTAACCTCACCAGCTGGTGCGGGAATATTTTTTGTTAAAAACAAGGACAGCTCTCTTCACCCTATAATAGATTATAGGGAATCAAATAAGCGTACCAAGAAGAACAGGTACCCTTTGCCCCTAATACCTGAATTAATTAAGAGGTTACGTGGGGCCAAGATTTTTACCAAACTCGACCTGCGGGGAGCTTATAACCTTGTTAAAATAAGAGCTGGTGATGAATGACTGACTGCATTCAGAACCCGATATGGCCTGTACGAGTATACAGTTATGCCCTTCGGTCTATGTAATGCACCGGCGACATTCCAGAATTTTATAAATTATATTTTTCGTGATATCCTTGATACTTTTTTAGTTGTATGATATCCTCATCTACTTCAGCAATTTAATAGACCATATATCCCATGTTAGGGTTGTACTATCCAGATTACGAACACACAGACTTTATGCTAAGTTAGAAAAATGCACTTTCAACTTTTCCAAGATTTCATTCTTAGGCTATCACATTAAACATTTAGGAATTAAAAAAATTGGAGGATAATAAAATCTTTGCCATTACTGACTGGCCTCAACCCACCTCTAAGAAGTTGGTCCAACACTTTTTGGGCAATTATATAGGAGGTTCATTCATGATTTTGCTACCATTTGTAAACCCCTAACTGACCTAACCAAGCTCCATAACTCTTTCATTTGGAGCCCACAATGTCACACAGCCTTTAACCATCTTAAACATAGATTTGTCACTGCACCCATTCTACAGATTCCTGACACTTCTTGTCAATTTGTGTTGGAAGTAGATGCTTCTAATTATGCAATTGCTTCTGTGCTCTCTCAGAGAAAGTCCCTAAAAGATCCCCTGTATTCAGTTTCATATTTTTCAAGGGTAATGACCTCATCAGAGATGAACTACCCTGTTGGAGAGAACAAGTTGTTGGTCATAAAATGTTCATTTGATCAATGTAGACATCTCCTTGAAGGGGCAATACTTCCCATCATTATACTCACGGACCATAAAAACTTGCATTATATCCAAACTAACTGCACCCTCTCTGCACAACAACTCTGCTGGAGTTTATACTTCTCCAGGTTTCAGTTGGTTATCGCCTATCGTCCTGGCATTAAAAATGGTAAGGCAGACGCACTCTCCAGAAAAGATCTCAAACCCATTTCTGACAGTAAACCTTCAACCGTGATTCCAAAGTATAGTTTCATTGGACTGATCTCTGACCTTCTATTTGACCTAAAGTATAAACAGCAGTCTGATAACACTAAACCTCTTAATCTCCTCCACTCAGATAAAGAAGGAATATTATGTTTCGGTACACATTATTATATACCTCCTGATCTATGTAATGCTATTTTATATACAACGCATGATTCACCTCTAGATGGACATTTAGGAACCAATAAAACATTTGACCTCCTTCAATGGTCCTTCTGGTGGCCCTCCATGAGATCCTCTGTATAGAAGTATATCTCTTCATGTTCTACATGTGCTACATCTAAACCTTCGCACCTCCGTCCAGTAGGATTGTTACTCCTTTTGCCTGTAGCAAACAGACCATGGTCCAGTGTGTCCATGGAATTCATCGTTGATCTCCCCAAGTCTTCTGGCATCACAGTCATTTTTGTGGTCGTGGATTTATTTTCTAAAATGGCTCACTTCCTGCCAGTCAAATCATTACCAACTGCCCAAGTCACATCAGATTTATTCCTCAAGGAGGTAGTTCGACTTCATGGGTTGCCTCCCACAGTTTTAAGCGACAGGGTCTCTCAGTTCACATCTAAATTTTGGAGATTATTATGCAAATCCCTCAACATCCATCAAACTTTAACAAACGCATACCACCCACAAACAAATGGCCAGTGTGAGAGAACAAATCAATGGTTGGTACAATTCCTTAGGTGCTATTGCTCCCTCTGCTCCCTCCAACAGGATAGCTGGATATCCTACTTACCTTTTGCCGAGTGCGTGTATAATATTACCACAAATTCCACTACTGGTTATTCATCTTTCTAAATTAACTATGGTTATCATCCACAGTTTCATGCATTGCATAATCCTGACTCCCATTGTCTGCAAGTTACTGATCTTGTTTATACCATTAACAAGACTTTCATTCTCGTCCAGGATAACATTAGGCAAGCTAAAGCTTCTCAAAATAAGTTCTATGACATTAGCTTTTAACCAAAAACATGAAATTTCATACTCCTTGCTGGAAACTCACTAAACACTTCATTGGTCCTTTCCCCATAATTCTGTACTTAACCCTGTAACCGTCACCCTACAGTTAGCCCCTGCTTATCACATCCATCCTACCTTCCACATCTCCCTTGTCAAGCCCTGCTCCTCAACTACCCAGCTCCTGACTACTGTCTCTGAATCTCCCCTACCAAAAGTTGAATATGAAGTACAGGGAATTTCAGATTCTAGACGACATCGGGGTCAGCTTCAATACCTTGTTCACAGGGCCGGTTATGATTCTTCTGAGTATTCCTGGGAACCTGCCTCTAACCTCTACGCACCCCGCCTTGTTTCCCAGTTCCATAGGCGTCATCCTGACAGACCTGTCCAGTGAAACCTCTTCGAGGTTTCCTTGAGGGGGGAGTATGTCACGGATCTCCAATGGATCTCCAATACATTCCTCCTTAATGCTTCATTTCAGCCGTTACTCTGCATTTCCACTTTTACAACTAATTGTCAAACCATCTCACCTGTATAAATTTTACCAACCAAGAACTTATCCTTGCTGGTTTATTGAAGATACTTCTCTCCAATCTAGCTTCCAGCTATATTAAAGCCTAAAGAATAATCCTTGGAATAATTCTTGTTTTCCTACTCACTGTTCTTGTGGCTATTACCTCATCAGACATGGCCCTCTACTCCAGATCATCATCAGCAGCACATCTTCCAGCATGCCGACGGATTACATGCTCAAGAATTTAAGAGACATTCTCGGAGGTCATGAGTAACTTAATGGTACTAGCCTACTCTACTCTTTTTCAATCCACTTAGTATTTCCTCTGTTACGCTGTAACAATTCTCTGTACTATGATTCTGCAATAAGTAATTCTGGACCCTTCCTATCAACTGTGCATATTAATTTACTACAGCTTAACTCATTATTACTTACTTGCCTTTTTCCAGCACAGTCACATATACTCCTGATATATGCACTAACAAGCTCGAGCTAGGCTATATCAAGTTGAGTCTTATAACTGTGTCTACTTGGTAGTAGGTAGTGAATTGTACATTCTCAGCCTATAATCTAGCTCTGTATTTTCTGCTGTGTTCCACACAACACGTAGTGTTAAGAATCTTTACATATACCCTCACAGGTTGCCACCTCAGCCATGTTTTCCTGGACACTTATGAGTTACACATGCTGCAGGATGTGCAGGGAGGAACATGAATAGTGCTGTCCAGGGTTACTATTTTTGTGTTGTCCAGCAGCACAATGGATTTTCCCCTCTGCATATTCTGCAGCATGTGTAACTCAAGTGTCCAGCAAAACATAGCTGAGGTGGCAACCCTACTTCTGCATGGTGTCTGTAACAGACCAATGCTGGGAGAAATCCTAAAGTGATGGTAAACTTTAGTTAATCAAATGCCAGATATGTAATCTTTACCACTAAAAAAGTATATGTGTACCTTTTTTTTTTTTTTTTTTTTAAATCTATCCATGAAAAGGGTTACATCTATGCCTATAGTAATGTTTCTATTACAATGTTATGCCGGCCCACTTTGATGAACTCTTTTTTTGTAATGACATTTCCAATGAACATCCAATAAGTGCGTGTGTCATATGGCACTCTTGAAGTCCAGCTCTTTGAAAGCCTAGGGAGTGGAATTGCTCTCTATGTCACAGCCCAGCCAAAAGAGGAAATGAAGGGGGGCAGAGGAACAGAAGATACCAAGTAGAATTATAAATAAAAAAAAAAAATGTATGGGGTTTTTCTTGTACACTAATACAACACCAATTCTGAAAAAGTTGGGACAGTATGGAAAATGCAAGTCAATTGAAAATTCAATTCATCCTGTAAACATATTTTTAATACATTATTTGATATTTTACCTTGTGAGTTTAAAAATATACAATCACTTTCAAATCTGATGACTGCAACACATTCCAAAATAGTTGGGACAGTCGACCTTTTTTTTTAATAACATGTATTAAGCATTTGGGCACTGAAGACACCAGTTGGTTAAGTTTAGCAAGCAGAATTTTCCCCTAGTTATCCATTATGCATGTCATGAGCTGCACAACTGTACAGGGCCTATGTTACCTTATTTTGCGCTTCATAATGCGCCACACATTCTCAATCAGAGGCAGGTCAGGACTGCAGGCAGGCCATGCTAGCACCCACACTCTCTACTTAGCAACCATGCGCTTGTTATCCGGGCAGAGTGTAATTTGGCTTTGTCGTTCTGGAAAATGCAGGCACGTCCCTGGAAAAAAAAAATGTCTGGATGGCAGCATATGTTGCTCCAAAATCTATACATAACTTTCTGCATTAATGGTGCCCTCACAGATGTGCAAGTTACCCATGCCATGAGCACGGACATACCCCCATACCATGACAGATGCTGGCTTTTGGACATGACGCTTATAACAGCTTGGCTGGTCCTTTTCCTTTTTGGCCCGGAGAACATGACGGCTGTTTTTTCCAAAAACTTTTTAAAATGTTGATTCATCGGACCACAAAACAGGATTCCACTGTAGTACTGTCCTTCTCCGATGATACAGAGCCCAGAGTAGTTGGCTGCCCTTCTGGACAGTGTTGATGTAAGGCTTCTGCTTTGCATAGTAAAGCCTTAACTTGCATCTGTGGATGCAGCAGCGAATGGTGTTGACTGACAAAGGTTAACCAAAGTATTCCCAAGCCCATGTCAGGATATCCATTACAAACTCATGACGGTTTTTGAGACAGTGACATCTGGAGATTGGAGATTACACGCATTCAGAAGTTGTTTTCACCCTTGCCCTTCACACACCGAGATTTGACCGGATTCCTTCAATCCTTTAATTTTATTGTGCACTATAGAAGGTGAAATGCCCAAAATCCTATTGATTTGTCTTTGGTGGAATGTTGCTCTTAAAGTGTTGGATTATTCGCTAATGAATCTGTTGGCAGATTGGAGAGCCTCGACCCATTCTAGCTCTTGAAGGACTAGGCCTTTTTTGGAGGCTCCTTATATACTATGATTACATGATTGCTCACCTGTTTCACATCACCTTCTTATTTCAACTTGTCACATCACTATTAGTCCTAAATTGCCCTTGTCCCAACTTTTTTGGAGTGTGTTGCAGTCATCAAATTTGAAACAAGTGTATATTCTTAAAAATACATTAAATTCACAAAGTAGAATATCAAATAATGTGTTAATAATGTGTTTTCAATATAGTATAGAACTGAATTTTCAAATGACTAATTTTCTTTGTTTTATTGCATTTTCCAAACTGTCCCAACTTTTTGGAATTGGGGTTTTATATTTTTCATTGCAACATTCTTAAAGCCTGAAATTTACCATCACTTTAAGTGCAGGGTGACATGCGGTCAGTTTAACCGTTTGGGTCTGTGGAAATATTACTCTTTAGTATCCATGTGGATTGCTGGATTACAGGTTCTATTGGTAAAATAGTAACATAGTAGATAAGGTTGAAAAAAGACTGAAGTCCATCGAGTTCATTCTATACAAATCTAAAATACTTACAAAAAGTTCCAGTTAAGCTTAAATAACCCCACTAAAAGGTGGCCCATTTAATGCTAGCAATCATATCCATGAATTTTGTTTATATACAGAAATGTATCCAGACTATTTTTAAATGTATCTAAGTTATTGGCATTCACTACCTCCTTTGGTAATGAGTTCCACAATTTTATTGCTCTTACAGTGAAAAAACGTTTCCGTTGCCAGAGATTAAATCTTCTTTCCTCCAACCTTAAATTGTGACCTCTTGTCACAAACAATTTTCTTGGAATAAACAGAGCTTCTGCCATCTTTGTATATGGGCCTTGAATATATTTATATAAAGTAATCATGTCACCTCTCAAGCACCTTTTTTCTAAGGAAAACAGACCCAGTTTGGCTAGCCTCTCCTCATATGTTAAATTCTCCAATCCCCTTATTAGCTTTGTGGCCCTTCTCTAAACTTTTTCTAGTTCTGCAATATCTTTTTTTGCGATCGGTCCCCAGAACTGCACTCCATACTCAAAGTGAGGTCTTACCAGGGCTTTATATAGTGATAGAATTATGCTTAGCCTTTGAAGCCACTGCCCTGCATTGTGCACCCATCTTTAGCTTATTATCTATTACTACTCCCAAATCCCTTTCCTCCTCTGTTTGGCTAAGTCTTGTCCCATTTAAAAAATATGTTGCCTGCATATTTTTACTTCCAAAATGTAGAACCTTGCATTTCCCCATATTAAATCTCATTTTCCATTTACTTGCCCATACTTCTAATTTTTGCAGTTCCCTTTGTAACGAAAGTACATCCTGCTCTGACCTAATGACTTTACTTAACTTAGTATCATCTGCAAAAATAGAGATGTCGCTATTTAATCCTTGCTCCAAGTCATTTATAAAAATATTAAAAAGAACAGGGCCCAGTACTGATCCCTGGGGGACTCCACTGATTACCTTTGTCCAATCTGAGTATGATCCATTTACTACTACTCGTTGCTCCCTATCTTTTATCCAGTTATTTATCCATGAGCTAACGTTTTCAGCTATTCCCAGTCCCTTAATTTTGTGCATTAATCTCTCATGTGGCACTGTATCAAATGCCTTTGCCAAATCTAAGTATATCACATCAACTTATTTCCCTTTATCTATATTTTTACTTACTTCCTCATAGAATCTAATTAGATTAGTTTGACATGATCTATTTTTCCTAAAACCATGCAGATTAGAACTCATAATCTTGTTTACACGAATATGCTCGTCAATATAATCCCTTATAATCCCTTCAAATATCTTCCCCACTATTGATGTCAGACTAACTGGTCTATAGCTTCCTGGATCATCCATGCTTCCCTTTTTGAAGAGTGGCACCACATCAGCTTTGCACCAATCCTGGGGTACCATGCCTGAGGATAATGAGTCTTGAAAAATTAAAAGTAGTGGTTTGTCTATAAAAGTGCTAAGTTCCCTTAACACCCTTGTGTGTATTCCATCTGGGCCTGGAGATTTATTTGCCTTAATATTATCCATTTTTTTCCTGATATCCTCTAAACATAACCCAGTTAATGGAATGGACTTGCATGTTTTATTTTGTTCCAAAGTATCATCCAATGGTTCCTCTCTTGTGTATACTGAAGAAAAAAACTGGTTTAGTACCTCAGCCTTCTCCCTGTCATTATTTATCATGCTACCCTCCACGCATTTTAATGTACCTATATTGTCCTTCTTAGATTTTTTGCTATTTATGTACTTAAAGAACCTTTTAGGGTTAGACTTAGAATCCTTAGCAATTCATTTTTCATTTTCAAATTTGATTGCTTTTTTGCATGCTTTGTTACATTACTTATATATATGGAATGTTGAGACTGTACTATTTTTTTTTAATAATTTAAATGCCGTATGTTTTTTCCTAATTTCTCTTAACACATTTTTATTTAGCCACATTGGCTTTGATTTTTTATTTTGATTTTTATAACCATATGGTATTTGTTGATATGTATATTTATTTAACAAATTTTTAAGTATTATCCATTTATCATCTGTATTTTTATTAGAGAATACATTGTCCCAATTTATATTATTTAATGATTTCCTTAAATCGTTGAATTTTGCTTTCTTGAAATTAAAAGTCTTAGTTAAACCATTAAGACACTGCATATGAAAAGAGATTTCAAATGTGACCATGTTATGATCACTGTTACCCAAATGTTCTTTGACTTCTATGTTTGATATTATATCTGTATTGTTTGATAGCACTAAATCCAATATAGCTTTATTCCTAGTTGGCTCCTCTATTAATTGTGACAAGAAGTTAGCTGAATTACTAGTTTCATTGGCCCAGTTTATATCAGGGTAGTTAAAATCTCCCATAATTACAGCACTGTTATTAGCAGCCTTACCTATTTGGATTAGTAGTTGAGTTTCCTCCGGGTCACTAATGTTGGGGGGCTTGTAGCATGTTCCTAGTAATATTTTTTTAGAATTTTTTTCCCCCACTCTTTATTTCAACCCACAGGGTCTCTACATTGTCACTTGTATCATCAACCTTATTGTAGGTTTAAGGTTAGGTTTAATATACATGCAGATTCCTCCACCCCTTTTATTATTCTTGTCTCTCCTAAATAAAGTATACCCCTCTAAGTTAACTGCCCAGTCATGTGAATCATCCCACCAAGTTTCAGTTATACTGATAACATCATAGTCCTCTTCTGCAACTAAGAGCTCCAGCTCCCCCATTTTACCTGTCATGCTTCTTGCATTTGTTGTCATACATTTAATTTTCATGTGCTTTCTGCTGCTACTTGGTGTGCTTTCCTCCATACTTTCTAATGTGACATTTCTTAAGTCATCCCTTCCTTGAGATATTAAGGGAATGACATATTCACAGACTGATCTCTCTGTTCTATTGTGTTCTAACTGCCCCTCCCCCCTTTGCCTAGTTTAAAAGATTCTCTAAATGTGCTACCATCCTTTTCCCCAACTCACCTGCACCCATGTCATTCAGGTGCAATCCATCCTTACTGTACAAATTGTACCCTAGTGAAAAGTCAGCCCAGTGCTCTAAAAAGTCAAACCCCTCATTTTTACACCATGTTTTTAACCATGAATTAACCAACCTTATCTCCTTCTGCCTTACTGAGTTAGCACATGGCACTGGTAATATCTCCGATAATATTACTTTGGAGGTCCTTGCTTTAAACTTGCTACCTAACTCCCTAAAGTCATTTTTTAGGACTCTCCATCTCCTGCTGATTCCTTCATTAGTGCCAATATGTACCATGACTGCAGGATCAGACCCACATCCCTCTAACAATCTATCAATACGCTCCACAATATGTCTAACACAAGCCCCTGGAAGACAGCAAACTGTTCTATTTAAAGGGTCTGGCTGACAAATTACCATATCAACCTTCCTAATAATAGAGTCTCCTACCACCAACATCTGCCTCAGGCCCTGATTTGTATGCCCCTCTACCATGTCTGAAGGACTGCCCACTATAGTATGCTCCTCTTCCATGACTAAAGGACTGTTCACTATACTAGGCAATACAGCCCTCTCTGACACTGCCACCCCTGAACTGATATCCCCAACATCTTCACTTAATCTTGCAAATCTGTTGGGGTGTACCAGTTGGGGTGGTACTGAAGCTTAGATTTACTCCACCTATGCATTGCTAGGATTATTATGGAGCTCTCACCTAGATTACGAGTTTTGCATTACGGTTTTAACGCTGAAAAAAATGGCCATTTTATCGTAAAAACAGTAATGCGGCCATTACGAGTCGTGTCGGTATAGCTATACTACAAGCATTTTAGCCTGTAATGCAACGTCAATCCCACACTAAAAAAAAATACGTTTTTGCGTGGGATTTCCATAGCGCCGGTATTGCAGGTTGTGCGGTGAGGCTAAAATGCAATTGCGTTACAGCCTATACCGACACAATCCATTCCACTATCTAAAAGCAGTAGTTATGAGTTTTGCGCCACAAAAATGTTTCACAAAACTCATAACTAAACTGTTACAAAGTACACTAACACCCATAAACTACCTATTAACCCCTAAACCGAGGCCCTCCCGCATCACAAACACTATTTAAAACTTATTAACCCCTAATCTGCCGCCCGCCCACATCACTGCCACTATAATAAAGTTGTTAACCCCCTATTCCGCAGCTCCCTGCCACCGCCACCACTATCTAAACCTATTAACTCCTAAGCCGCCAGCCCCCACATCGCCACTACTAAATAAACCAATTAACCCCTAAACCACCAGCCCCCCACATCGCCACTAATAAATTAAACTATTAACCCCTAAACCTATCACCCCCTAACTTTAAATTAAATTTACAATATCCCTATCTTAAAATAAATAAAAACTTACTAAACCTAAGTTTAAACTAACAATTAACCTAACATAACTATTATACTAAAATTAAAATAACTACCAATTACAAAAACTAAATTACACATTAAAAAAAACTAACACTACTAAAAAAAATTAAGACTAAAATTACAACAAAAAAATACTAAATTACAAAACTAAATTCCAAAAAATAACAAACGAAATTATCCAAAATAAAAACAATTACACCTAATCTAATAGCCCTATAAAAATAAAAAAGCCCCGCCTATAAATAAAATCCCTAGCCTACAATAGACTACCAATATCCCTTTAAAGGGCATTTAGCTCTTTTACATTGCCCTGAAAAGGGCATTCAGCTCTTTTACATAAAGCCCAAACCCTAATCTAAAAAAAAAAAACACCCAAAAAGATTTTAAAAAACCTAACACTAACCCCCGAAGATCCACTAACAGTTTCTGAAATCCAGGCGGTGAGAAGTCTTCATCCATCCAGTCGGCGTCTTCTATCTTCATCCAGGCGGCGTCTTCTATCTTCATCAATGGGGTTGCGTTACTGAGCTTTTCATTCCGCGCTTCAGGTGTTAGTTTTTTTCTAACAATTCTCTCCCCATTGATGTCTATGGCGAAAGCGTGCACGAGCACATATTCTCAGCCCTTGGATTTTGTGCGGTATGGAGCTTATCGCCACAATATATCGCACGCACAAGGTGGCTTTTCAGAAACTTGTAATGGCAGCTCTATGGAGGGTGAAATAACGCAACTTTATAGCGCAAACTCATAATCTAGGCTTCTATGAGGTTACACTTATTTAGAAATATGTCTAAAAAATCAAATTATATGCTTCTACAAGAATCTAATAGAATATAACAACCCTAAAATATTCAGGCTCCTCCTCCTCCTCTTCCCAAAGGTAATCAGGCTCTTATGCTTTCCCTAAATGTACTCTCCTCTTTCTCCTAGACCTCAGTTTAACACAGGGCCAAACTACAGCCTGTGGGACATATACAACCCTCTATAGCTTTTTGTATGGTCTTCAGCATCACTGAACAAAAAAAACAGGCATCAGTCATTTTGTTATCAAAAAAAATCATTTTCATAGGCATGTGCATTTGTGTACTTTGTTAGCAAACGAATGCAGAAAATGCCCGCCAACAGCTGCATTCGGAGCCGGATTACTTCTTGTGAAAGTGCAACACACAAAGATCTGTGCAAATCCAGATAACTTACCATATGCATTTGTACCAAATTTGGTAAATTTTGAGTAGTATATATAGTTAAATAAAAGTAAATAATAGTAACTCATTTCTGATGTAATTTTTAAGCAAAAATGTAATGTAACTGTACTTTTTGCACTTCCTAGAAAAATGTTTGGGCTCCCCAGTTGTAGCATGAAGACTACCTGAGAAATATGTGTAGAGGGAGAATGTAAAAGATAGATCGCATTGCATGGAAGCTTTACGCTCAATAGAGCGCGCTTCCCTAGGTTCCAATGTGTAAAAGCAATACATATATATTTATAGAGAACACACAGTTCCCATAGCCTGCAATGTAAAGGCACTTTTCAGTGCCGTTTTTTGTTTTCTAACACCCCACACCCGCTCACTTTAATAACCTCTCATAACTGTTTCTTGCAGTTATTTTATTTAAAAAATAAAAATGCTACAATTATTCTTTCTCAAAAACTACAACGCACTTTATTTTGGGGGCAGTTGGAGCATATTTTGAAAATTATAAAAAAAAATAAAAGAACGCGCACCCTGAGTTGCAATATAAATAAACAGGCATGGAAGTTATTCTAGCTTTTGTTCTATCTCAGGAGTGCTGTTCTCTTTCTCTTTTTTCACATATTTTGAAAAGGTCTGATCTCTGGCTAAGTTTCGGAGCACTAATTGCTACTGCGAGCTTGCGGTAGCAATACTCCGCCATTTGTAATGGCTGGTTATTTATTGTGTTCCCATAAACGGGTTAATTTGCCCGTTTATGGGCACACAATAAATTAGTGCTAGCCCTTATTAAGAAACCAGTTCTGCATTTTCAAAGTGGACATAGAACATTTGTTGGAGTTAGGTTGTGTAGAAGGGTCCAGGGAACAGAGTGATTAGGCGTTTATTACATTTGAGGGGAAGTAACTTTTGGGGACATATTTATCAAGCTCTGTGTTTACGATCGGGTTGATTGACACCCCCTGGATTGGCCGCGAATCTGCAATGGGCGGTGTTGCACCAGCAGTTCACAAGAACTGCTGGTGCAATGCTGAATGCGGAGAGCGTAATGCTGTCCGCATTCAGGGATGTCTGTCGGAAATTATCCGCTGATCGGATCATGTCGGACAGACGTTTGATAAATAGGCCCCTTGGAGTTAATTATGGTGGTAGGAGAGAAAGGTTAGGGTTAGGGTTAACTCTGATATGGGTAGCTGGGGCAGTTACACTAGTACCATTATCAAGTCCATATTAGTATATATTGAAGTTGAGGATGGAAGTGCCAAGCTGCAAGGAGCAACTACTATTTAGTGACATGACACTGTCACTAAATAATTGTAACTGGATTGTTATATAGCTACAAAATGAAGACCCTAATAAAATTCAACAGTTTGTATTTTTTTAATTGCAGCTCCATTTTTAAAACTGGAAACTTCTTAAACAGGCTCCACTTTAAAAGACTATTTGCTGCAATCGGTCTTGTCTTTGGTAGGCTGTTCTTTGTGTAAGAGGGGGCTGGACCATGGGTGAGGTGATGTCAAAGGACATTATTCTGATTAGTTGGCTTTATCTCATTCTGTTAAGTTAATGCATTGAAACATAATATTATTAGTTGATATAATTGTTAATTATTAGATCTAGTAAAAATATGTATCTTGCAACTTTACGTGGCTGGGTGTTGTTGACTTTATGTTTTCTTGTTTCAGATTTTTTCCATTTTCTTCTTTGCACAAAACCAAAACTTATGAGCCATCACTTCATACATCAACTGATTACAAGAAAATGCCGTATGGAACATTAGGTTTTCGGGAAGAACAGCAGGAAAGAAGAATATCAAACAAGGTGAGATATTTATGACTATTTTTAACTATGTAACAAAAATTAATGGGTGTGATGTTACAAAATGATGACAGAAAATAACTTCCCAGAAATAATCAAGCCCTTCTCCATCCTCCCAGAGGTATTAACTCCTCCCCTTCCTCCCAGAGGTATTAACTCCTCCTCTTCCTCCCAGAGGTATTAACTCCTCCTCTTCCTCCCAGAGGTATTAACTCCTTCTCTTCCTCCCAGAGGTATTAACTCCTCCTCTTACTCCCAGAGGTATTAACTCCTTCTCTTCCTCCCAGAGGTATTAACTCCTCCTCTTCCTCCCAGAGGTATTCAGACATCTTTGTCCCAGAAGTATAACCTTCCCTAGGTAATCAGGCTCCTCTTCTTCCTTCCAGATTTATAATATCCACCTATTCCCCTGAAAGTACTGAACTTTTCTTCCAAGGCTTCGGTTTAACATTCAGCACACCTAGGAAATATTTGGAGAGAAAAAATGTAAAAGAATATATACAATAAAAAAACTAAATGAGAAGGCAATTCTACCTTTTCAAAGTGGAGTAGGGTTGTGTAGCCCAGGGTTGAAAGTGAATGTAGAATAGTTAAAGGAATAGTAAACAGGATGAGATTGTAATGTTTAATTATTTGTGGTCAAACAACTTTTCATTATGCCCTTTTATTTATTGTGTCCCCTTTTCCTGTAACTTAATAGGTGCTCTCATCTGTTTTCTGCTATCTCATTTTTCTGCTAAGAACCATTAGGGACATATTTAAAATGGGCAATAAAAGAAAATGTCAAAACAAGGCTTTATTGAAAATAACTTTATCTAACAGGGTTTCCAAACAGCCTTGTTTGCCTAAACTCTATTTTATTGCCTGATTTATATCTGTTCCTAATTGTGCTCAATAAAAGAGAGAGATAAATAGAACTAGTTAAAATATGGTGGTGCCCATACTTACCTGGCAGGGGTGTCTTAGCCATAATCACTAAGGTGGCTCTCCCTGGGCGAGGCTGGTTCATTGCACTCCGAGCCTGGTGACCTCTGCGGTTTCCCCACATGTGGGAAACTTGACTGCACAATTTATGGTAGTGGGGGACTGCGTAAGCGCTTTCCTCTGGAAAAAAAATAAATAAATATGGTGGTGCCCATTACTTTATAAAAAGTAGATTACTCTATAGAAACTAAACCTATACACTCACATATTCAATATGGGTACAATTTGTATAGTATGGGTGTATTGCTACAATATATATTGGGACTCTTTGCTACTTTCGACGGTCACAAAGAGCCTCAATATACCCCTTATTGCTTGCGCGCAACAGTTAGAGCGACACTCGTAATCTAGCCCAAAATGGCAGCAGAAGAGGAATATGATATTATCAGCATATCTGAAACCTGGATGTTTTGCATAACTGTGCAGTTAAAGGGATTTTCATTTATGATTCAGATAGAACATACAATTTAAAAAAAACAAACAAATTTACTTAAATTATCTCATTTGTATTGTTCTCTTAGTATTCATTGTGGGAAAGTATTCCTATGTAGGCTTAGGAGCAGCAGAGCACTACCGGGAGCTAGCTGCTGATTGGTGGCTGCATATATATGCCTGTTGTGTTTGGCTCCCCTGCTGTGTTTGGCTAGCTCCCAGTAGTGCATTGCTGCTCCTTCAATGAAGGATACCAAGAGAATTACAATATTTTAGACAATAGAAGTACATTTTAAAGTTGTTTAAAATGTCAAGCTATATCTGAATCAAGAAACAAACATTTTGGGTTTTGTGTCCCTTTAACTTTAAGAGTGATAGTGGTAATTAAAGGGAAGAGGCATTTGCATGCATTTTAAACTTGAGCTTACATTTACAATAAGGGAAGATATTTATGATGATACAGGTGATACTGTAGAGGCACTGTGGGTTGAAATAAAGATTGGGGAAAAGAATCCTAAAAAAATACGAACAGGAAAGGCTGCTAATAATACCAGTTTTATAATTATAAGATGGGCCAATGAAATTAGCAATACAGCTAAGGGAGATACACTCAAAGATAACTTCATGTCACAATTAATAGGATTTAGTGCTATCACACAATACTAAAATATTATCAATTATAGAAGTAAAAAACATTTGGGTAACTGATCATAACTCGGTCATATTTGAAATCACTTTTCATAAGCAGTTTTTAAAGGGTTCAACCAAGACTTAATTTTAAGAAAACAAAATGAAGGCCTAGATTTAGAGTTTGGCGTTAGCCGTGAAAACCAGCGTTAGAGGCTCCTAACGCTGGTTTTAGGCTACCTCCGGTATTTGGAGTCACTCAAAATAGGGTCTAACGCTCACTTTTCAGCCGCGACTTTTCCATACCGCAGATCCCCTTACGTCAATTGCGTATCCTATCTTTTCAATGGGATATTTCTAACTCCGGTATTTAGAGTCGTGGCTGAAGTGAGCGTTAGACATCTAACGACAAAACTCCAGCCGCAGGAAAAAAGTCAGTAGTTAAGAGCTTTCTGGGCTAACGCCGGTTCCTAAAGCTCTTAAAGGGACACTGTACCCAAAATTTTTCTTTCGTGATTCAGATTGAGCATAAAATTTTAAGCAACTTTCTAATTTACTCTTATTATCAAATTTTATTCATTCTCTTGGTATCTTTATTTGAAATGCAACAATGTAAGTTTAGATGCCAGCCCATTTTTGGTGAACAACCTGGGTTGTCCTTGCTGATTGGTGGATAAATTCATCCACCAATAAAAAAGTGCTGTCCAGAGTACTGAAACAAAAAAAAAAGCTTAGATGCCTTCTTTTTCAAATAATGATAGCAAGAGAACGAAGAAAAATTGATAATAGGAGTAAATTAGAAAGTTGCTTAAAATTGCATGCTCTTTCTGAATTACAAAAGAAAAAATTTGGGTACAGTGTCCCTTTAACTACTGTACTCTAAAGTACACTAACACCCATAAACTACCTATGTACCCCTAAACCGAGGTCCCCCCACATCGCCGCCACTCGATTAAATTTTTTTAACCCCTAATCTGCCGACCGCCACCTACGTTATACTTATGTACCCCTAATCTGCTGCCCCTAACACCACCGACCCCTGTATTATATTTATTAACCCCTAACCTGCCCCCCACAACGTCGCAGCCAGCTACCTACAATAATTAACCCCTAATCTACCGACCGCAAAGCGCCGCCACCTACGTTATACTTATGTACCCCTAATCTGCTGCCCCTAACACCGCCGACCCCTATATTATATTTATTAACCCCTAATCTGCCCCCCTCAACGTCGCCTCCACCTGCCTACACTTATTAACCCCTAATCTGCCGAGCGGACCGCACCGCTATTATTATAAAGTTATTAACCCCTAATCCGCCTCACTAACCCTATAATAAATAGTATTAACCCCTAATCTGCCCTCCCTAACATCGCCGACACCTAACTTCAAACATTAACCCCTAATCTGCCAACTGGAGCTCACCGCTATTCTAATAAATGTATTAACCCCTAAAGCTAAGTCTAACCCTAACACTAACACCCCCTAAATTAAATATAATTTTAATCTAACGAAATTAATTAACTCTTATTAAATAAATTATTCCTATTTAAAGCTAAATACTTACCTGTAAAATAAATCCTAATATAGCTACAATATAAATTATAATTATATTATAGCTATTTTAGAATTTATATTTATTTTACAGGTAACTTTGTATTTATTTTAACCAGGTACAATAGCTATTAAATAGTTAAGAACTATTTAATAGCTAAAATAGTTAAAATAATTACAAATTTACCTGTAAAATAAATCCTAACCTAAATTACAATTAAACCTAACACTACACTATCAATAAATTAATTAAATAAAATACCTACAATTACCTACAATTAAACATAACACTACACTATCAATAAATTAATTAAATACAATACCTACAAATAACTACAATGAAATAAACTAACTAAAGTACAAAAAATAAAAAAGAACTAAGTTACAAAAAATAAAAAAATATTTACAAACATAAGAAAAATATTACAACAATTTTAAACTAATTACACCTACTCTAAGCCCCCTAATAAAATAACAAAGACCCCCAAAATAAAAAAATGCCCTACCCTATTCTAGATTACTAAAGTTCAAAGCTCTTTTACCTTACCAGCCCTGAACAGGGCCCTTTGCGGGGCATGCCCCAAGAAGTTCAGCTCTTTTGCCTGTAAAAAAAAACCATACAATACCCCCCCCCCACATTACAACCCACCACCCACATACCCCTAATCTAACCTAAACCCCCCTTAAATAAACCTAACACTAAGCCCCTGAAGATCTTCCTACCTTATCTTCACCATACCAGGTTCACCGATCGATCCAGAAGAGCTCCTCCCATGTCCTGATCCAAGCCCAAGCGGGGGACTGAAGAGGTCCATGATCCGGCTGAAGTCTTCATCCAAGCGGGGCAGAAGAGGTCTTCCATCCGATTGAAGTCTTCATCCAAGCGGGATCTTCTATAGTCATCCATCCGGAGCGGCAGCATCCTGAAGACCTCCGACGCGGAACATCCATCCTGGCCGACGACTGAACAACGAATGACGGTTCCTTTAAATGACGTCATCCAAGATGGCGTCCCTCAAATTCCGATTGGCTGATAGGATTCTATCAGCCAATCGGAATTAAGGTAGGAATATTCTGATTGGCTGATGGAATCAGCCAATCAGAATCAAGTTCAATCCGATTGGCTGATCCAATCAGCCAATCAGATTGAGCTCACATTCTATTGGCTGTTCCCATCAGCCAATAGAATGCGAGCTCAATCTGATTGGCTGATCAGATCAGCCAATCGGATTGAACTTTATTCTGATTGGCTGATTCCATCAGCCAATCAGATTGGAATCAGCCAATCAGAATATTCCTACCTTAATTCCGATTGGCTGATAGAATCCTATCAGCCAATCGGAATTCGAGGGACGCCATCTTGGATGACGTCATTTAAAGGAACCGTCATTTGTCGTTCAGTCGTCGGCCAGGATGGATGTTCTGCGTCGGAGGTCTTCAGGATGCTGCCGCTCCGCTCCGGATGGATGACTATAGAAGATCCCGCTTGGATGAAGACTTCAATCGGATGGAAGACCTCTTCTGCCCCGCTTGGATGAAGACTTCAGCCGGATCATGGACCTCTTCAGCCCCCCGCTTGGGCTTGGATCAGGACATCGGAGGAGCTCTTCTGGATCGATCGGTGAACCTGGTATGGTGAAGATAAGGTAGGAAGATCTTCATGGGCTTAGTGTTAGGTTTATTTAAGGGGGGTTTGGGTTAGATTAGGGGTATGTGGGTGGTGGGTTGTAATGTTGGGGGGGGGTATTGTATGTTTTTTTTTACAGGCAAAAGAGCTGAACTTCTTAGGGCATGCCCCGCAAAGGGCCCTGTTCAGGGCTGGTAAGGTAAAAGAGCTTTGAACTTTAGTAATCTAGAATAGGGTAGGGCATTTTTTTATTTTGGGGGTCTTTGTTATTTTATTAGGGGGCTTAGAGTAGGTGTAATTAGTTTAAAATTGTTATAATATTTTTCTTATGTTTGTAAATATTTTTTTATTTTTTGTAACTTAGTTCTTTTTTATTTTTTGTACTTTAGTTAGTTTATTTCATTGTAGTTATTTGTAGGTATTTTATGTAATTAATTTATTGATAGTGTAGTGTTAGGTTTAATTGTAACTTAGTGGTGAAGAGAAAAAGAGAGCGCCTCATAGTGCAGATATCTCTAAACAGATGGGAAGATTTAGTATAAACCAAAAGACAGGTACTCACAAGTGGAGTGGCACTTTTCGTTAAAAAAGTGCATACAAGCAGGCTGACGTTCTCAGCAGTCAGCACGCTGACCAAAGCGATAAGGTGCTGGTCTCTCGGCGTCCCACGATCCCAGGACAAAACTCCCAAACTCTCCCTTGTTGGATGCCGTACTTGGTAAGGTGTTTGTTTGTTTATTCCAGTTGGAATCGGAACCTCTTAAGCAGTAAACAGTATGAACTGTTATAGGGCTGAAATATGCGTCTCTTTGCACAAGAAAATAAAATAAAACTCAATCCAGGCTGAGTAACTGGAAAAAAGGGGGTTTTATTTTTGGAGCTGATAACGCGTTTCTCGGCCGTTAGCTCCTGGCCGTTTCATCAGATCAAACGGCCAGGAGCTAACGGCCGAGAAACGCGTTATCAGCTCCAAAAATAAAACCCCCTTTTTTCCAGTTACTCAGCCTGGATTGAGTTTTATTTTATTTTCTTGTGCAAAGAGACGCATATTTCAGCCCTATAACAGTTCATACTGTTTACTGCTTAAGAGGTTCCGATTCCAACTGGAATAAACAAACAAACACCTTACCAAGTACGGCATCCAACAAGGGAGAGTTTGGGAGTTTTGTCCTGGGATCGTGGGACGCCGAGAGACCAGCACCTTATCGCTTTGGTCAGCGTGCTGACTGCTGAGAACGTCAGCCTGCTTGTATGCACTTTTTTAACGAAAAGTGCCACTCCACTTGTGAGTACCTGTCTTTTGGTTTATACTAAATCTTCCCATCTGTTTAGAGATATCTGCACTATGAGGCGCTCTCTTTTTCTCTTCACCATTTAGATTTCTGACTCACCGACAGCACCAAGAGAAGCAGCCTCGCCGCACGGATTTCGCTTGTTTGATTGATTGAACTTTTATAAGACTTTTATCTTATTTTTGGCATCACTGATGGACACTTTTGGGTTTGCATTAGTTTATAATTATTAATCACCGTTTTTTTCACTTGACCATTTACCTTTATTTTTATGTTATAAATAGTATCACATCACCAAGTTATATAAGCACTACCATTACTATTATCAATTCCACTATATTCTTTCTCAGAATCACTTACCAGTCTGAGACATTACACAAACACCACCTTAGCATTGAAACATTTCTGTTTATTTATAACAAAAATTCTGCCACATAGATACACACTTTTTTCCACAGATTTTTTCCAAATATTTTTTCATTACTCAGCAACATACCTTTTCTCTAAGAAATTTTCTATATGGCGCCCCCTATCTATATTCAATAATATATATTTCCTTTAATTGTAACTTAGGTTAGGATTTATTTTACAGGTAAATTTGTAATTATTTTAACTATTTTAGCTATTAAATAGTTCTTAACTATTTAATAGCTATTGTACCTGGTTAAAATAAATACAAAGTTACCTGTAAAATAAATATTAATCCTAAAATAGCTATAATATAATTATAATTTATATTGTAGCTATATTAGGATTTATTTTACAGGTAAGTATTTAGCTTTAAATAGGAATAATTTATTTAATAAGAGTTAATTAATTTCGTTAGATTAAAATTATATTTAACTTAGGGGGGTGTTAGTGTTAGGGTTAGACTTAGCTTTAGGGGTTAATACATTTATTAGAATAGCGGTGAGCTCAAGTCAGCAGATTAGGGGTTAATAATTGAAGTTAGGTGTCGGCGATGTTAGGGAGGGCAGATTAGGGGTTAATACTATTTATTATAGGGTTAGTGAGGCGGATTAGGGGTTAATAACTTTATTATAATAGCGGTGCGGTCCGCTCGGCAGATTAGGGGTTAATAAGTGTAGGCAGGTGGAGGCGATGTTGTGGGGGGCAGATTATGGGTTAATAAATATAATATAGGGGTCGGCGGTGTTAGGGGCAGCAGATTAGGGGTACATAAGGATAATGTAAGTAGCGGTGGTTTACGGAGCGGCAGATTAGGGGTTAATAATAATATGCAGGGGTCAGCGATAGCGGGGGCGGCAGAATAGGGGTTAATAAGTGTAAGGTTAGGGGTGTTTAGACTCGGGGTACATGTTAGAGTGTTAGGTGCAGACGTAGGAAGTGTTTCCGCATAGCAAACAATGGGGCTGCGTTAGGAGCTGAACGCGGCTTTTTTGCAGGTGTTAGGTTTTTTTTCAGCTCAAACAGCCCCATTGTTTTCTATGGGGGAATCGTGCACGAGCACGTTTTTGAGGCTGGCCGCTTGCGTAAGCAACTCTGGTATCGAGAGTTGAAGCTGCATTAAATATGCTCTACGCTCCTTTTTTGGAGCCTAACGCAGCCATTCTGTGGACTCTCAATACCAGAGTTATTTTTATGGTGCGGCTAGAAAAAAGCCGGCGTTAGCTTTTTGGCTCGTTACCGACAAAACTCTAAATCTAGCCGTAAGTGATTTAAGGAAATTGTTAAATAGCATAAATTGGGATAAATTTAAATAAAACAAAAATGATAAGTAAATAGCATTTAAAATGTTGCGAAATAGATATACACATCAACACAAACCACGTGGTTATAAAAGTTAAAAGAAATCAATTCAAGCCAATGTGGGTAAATAAAAATGTGTTAAGAGACATTAGTAAAACATTTCATTTAAAGGGCCATAATACCCAAATGTTTAAACACTTGAAAGTGATGCAGCATTGCTGTAAAAAGCTGACTAGAAAATATCTCCTGAACATCTCTATGTAAAAAAGAAAGATATTTTACCTCAAAAGTTCCTCAGTAGCCACCTCCCATTGTAAAGGATTTCTAAGCAGCATTTTAGTGTGTCTGTCCTAGGACAGCTTAGGGGATGAGCCTCGTGCACTCTCATATTATTTCATTAATCAGGTAAAGGAAGCTTACTATGAAATCTCATGAGAGTTAAGTCAAATCTTAAAAGTTGGTTTTTTTTTTGCTATAAAAATGGCAACAAAAATCAAAGAAGGAAAATACAGGAACATTAAAATGTGAGGGGCAATGCTAAGGTACTACACTGTTTCTTTTCTTCAGTATACACAAGAGAGGAACCAATTGGAGAGATTTTGAAACAAACTAAAACATACAGTACAAGCCCCAAGTACCAATAACTGGGTCATCTCTAGATATTGGGGGAAAAATAGATAATAGTAAAGGGACAGTAAAGTGAAAATTAAACTTTCATAATTCAGAAAGAGCATGTAGTTATAAACAACTATCCAATTTACTTCTGTTAGCACATGTGCTTTGTTCTTTTGGTATCTTTTATTGAAGAGTAAAACTAGGAAGGCTCAAAAGAGCTTGGGAGTGTGCACGTGTTTTTAGTACTCTATGACAGCAGTGTTTTTCAACATTATTTGTAGGTTTGTTACACATGCACCCTCCTGAGTGAGTGAGTATTTTTCTAAATTTTTAGATAAATATCTTCCTTTTTTTACATAGGGATGTTCAGATGATATTCTCTAGACAGATTTTTACACCTATGCTGCATCACTTTCAAGTGCTTCAACATTAAGGTATCACGACCCTTCAAGGATATAAAGCTCCCCAGTCTGGCAATATGATCTAAGAAGTCTATTGAGTACTGTGATGTCCTTCAGTGAATTTTAGATAGAACGTTTATTTAGCATACTTCTGGATATGAAGCATAGACACATACATTGTAAAATAATGTTCAACAATGCACTCAAAGATGTTATAGAAAATAAGTTTTAAAGGGAGAGGGAGGATGGGTTGCTAGTCTACAGAAAAAAAGGGAAAATCAGAGAGGTTGCCATGCATAACGATTGGGGGTAGGGTAGGGGCTCCTACACTACAGAAAAAAAAAAAAACTACACAATTGGTACTGGCAGACAGCTACCAGTACCTAAGATGGTTGCTACTAGTTGATGGGGGTTAAAGAGCTGTTTGTGAGGGATCAGGGGGGTGAAGAGGAATCCCTACATTACATAAAAAAAAATACCTAAGATTATGGTAAAAAAAGGAAGAGAGCTGTCTCTCTGGGACTCAGTAGGTTCGAAAGGGCCTGTTGCCAATTTGTGTGCAGGGCCACGTTGAGAGGGGTGGGTTCACAAGGTGGATAGTGGGTGGCATTGTGCGTGTGTCTAGGTAGTCTGTGGGCATGTTTGGGCAGTGGAACAGAGCTCAGAATACAGGACTGTCCCGCACAAATTTTTCAATGATGACCTTAGCACATTTCATTTCATTATATTGTTTTCTTTTTAGAGAGCATGGTCATCAAGCCTCAGTCAGTAAACAGACTGCACTCAATTTATTATTGCTATTCTCCTACATTTGCCCCTAAAAATGAGCATGAAAAATAATGCCTATATTAAAGGGACACTGAACCCAATTTTTTTCTTTTGTGATTCAGATAGAGCATGAAATTTTAAGCAATTTTCTAATTTACTCCTATTATCAATTTTTCTTCATTCTCTTGGAATCTTTATTTGAAATGCAAAAATGTAAGTTTAGATGCCGGCCCATTTTTGGTGAACAACCTAGGTTGTCCTTGCTGATTGTTGGATAAATTCATCCACCAATCAAAAACTGCTGTCCAGAGTACTGAACCAAGAAAAAAGCTTAGATGCCTTCTTTTTTATATAAAGATAGCAAGAGAATGAAGAAACATTGATAATAGGAGTAAATTAGAAATTTGCTTAAAATTGAATGCTCTATCTGAATCACGAAAGAAATTTTTTGGGTTCAGTGTCCCTTTAAGCATTAAAAAATGCGCCTAAATTGGGCAAGTTCGACTGTAAAATTCTCCTACTCTGTTTCCATTCTCCTTGAAGAACGTGCTCCAAAAAAGGGTTAAATTAGATATTTTTAGTCATTTTTTATAGTACTCCTCGTTAATTTAACTAGTTACACATTTATAATATCTTTTCTCCTATCGAGGACTGAAAGATCTCCTGCAAATGCCTGCATTCAAGTTCTCCATAGCTACTGTGGAGAACAGCTTTAGAAATCTATTCTCTATAAGTTGTACAAGCAATGCTACAAAAAAGGGGCTCTACCAGGTGAAAAGCTAATATATAACAAAGCACAATAATATTTTATATTGGAATGTAAAAATAATATGTATTGCGGTGAGAAAAACATATAATGGAGTGCATAATAATAATATATAACAGAGCACAAACATTATATTTATTGGGGCATAAAAATAATATATAAAAGAAGCGCTAAAATATAAACACAAAAACATTGAAACTGTAGATCTAGGTAGATGCACTACCTATATCTCAAAAATTCTAGGATGCTTTATATAATGGGATACTTAGTGGGCGGCCATGTTGATGGGGCAGGGGCATATATGTTCCACAGACGTGAATAATGTCAGGCGCCAGCATGGTGTAGCAGACCAGGTAACAAGTTTTTGTTGGGACTAGTCAAACAGGCTGCTGGCTTTTATCAAAATGTATATGATTTAGGAAGGGGGGGCGGTGGCAATTTCACATTTTGGAGATTTGGTAATTAGATCAAAATCATGCACAGCATCAGGTTCCTAAGCATAGGATACTGCAGGAACCTGTACTCTGCAGGATCTCTGGTCTAATATCCAAAACCCCAAAATGTAAATTGTCAGTGCCCATTGTTCCCTGAATCAGTATGTGAGTATTACTCTAGCTAGCAACGGCACATGGAGGAGGAGTGAAAATACAGGATCTATGTGGAATGTTCCACCCACTTCCTCCCTAGTCCCTCTGCTCCCCAGGCTGCAGCTCTCTGGGAGTTGTAGTTTTCCAGGTGTATTAAGTTTTCCAATGGACAAAGGTGTGTTTATTGAGTGCCTTTCGTCTGCCTCTTAAAGGGACATTAAACCCAAAAAATTTCTTTCATTATTCAGACAGAGAATACAATTTTAAACAACATTCCAATTTACTTCTATTGTCTAATTTGCTTCATTCTTTAGATATCCTTAGTTAAAGAAATAGCAATGCACATGGGTGAGCCAATCACATGAGGCATCTATGTGCAGCCACCAATCAGAAGCTACTGAGCCTATCTAGATATGCTTTTCAGGAAAGAATATCAAGAGAATGAAGCAAATTAGATAAAAGAAGTAAATAAGAAAGTTGTTTAAGATTGTATTCTCTGTCCGAATCATGAAAAAAAAAAATTGGGTTTAATGTCCCTTTAAATGGCCCTGACTTATGTGAACTGACACTATTAGGAAGGAGTATATGACGGGGTTTCTTTTAACTTTACTTGCAGACTCCATGCAGACACACTGCATATGTCCATCTTGTTACTGAACAATACCCTACTTTGTGTTAGATTACAAGTGGCGCGTTAACAGTTATGTGCAAGCGGAAAGTGGTTTATCATGAGTGTTTGCGCGCGTCAGGTTTACCGCTATTATGATTTAGTCAGGGCATGCAATTGTATCTTTTCTTAAAAAAACAGGAATATATGTTTAGGAGCCGGGCCATATTTGGAGCACTATATGGCAGCAGATCTGCAAGAATGTTATCCATTTGCAAGAGCACTATATGGCAGCACTATTTCCTGCTATGTAGTGCTCCAGACACCTACCTAGGTATCTCTTCAACACAGAATACCATGAAAACAAAGAAAATTTGATAATAAGTCAATTGGAATCTTTTTAACCCCTTAATGACCGCAGCACTTTTCCATTTTCTGTCCGTCTGGGACCAAGGCTATTTTTACATTTTTGCTGTGTTTGTGTTTAGCTGTAATTTTCCTCTTACTCGTTTACTGTACCCACACATATTATATACCGTTTTTCTCGCCATTAAATGGACTTTCTAAAGATACCATTATTTTTATCAAGTCTTATAATTTACTATAAAATATATATAAAATATGAGGAAAAAATGGAAAAAAACACACTTTTTCTAACTTTGACCCCCAAAATCTGTTACACATCTACAACCACTAAAAAACACCCATGCTAAATAGTTTCTACATTTTGTTCTGAGTTTAGAAATACCCAATATTTACATGTTCTTTGCCTTTTTTGCAAGTTATAGGGCAATAAGTACAAGATAGTTACATTGGGACACTGATATCTGTCAGGAATCCCTGAATATCCATTGACATGTATATATTTTTTTTTAGAAGACATCCCAAAGTATTGATCTAGGCCCATTTTGGTATATTTCATGCCACCATTTCACCGCCAAATGCGATCAAATAAAAAAATGTGTTCACTTTCAGACAATTTTTTTCACAAACTTTAGGTTTCTCACTGAAATTATTTACAAACAACTTGTGCAATTATGGCATACATGATTGTAAATGCTTCTCTGGTATCCCCTTTGTTCAGAAATAGCAGCCATATATGGCTTTGGCATTGCTTTTTGGTATTTAGAAGGCCGCTAGATGCCACTGCGCACCACACTTGTATTATGCCCAGCAGTGAAGGGGTTAATTAGGGAGCTTGTAGGGTTAATTTTAGTTTTAGTTTAGTGTAGTAGACAGCCCAAAGTATTTATCTAGGCCCATTTTGGTATATTTCACCTCCAAATGCGATCAAATAAAAAAACAAAGTTAAATTTTTCACAATTTTAGGTTTCTCACTGATATTATTTACAAACAGCTTGTGCAATTATGGCACAAATGGTTGTAAAAGCTTCTCTGGGATCCCCTTTGTTCAGAAATAGCAGACATATATGGCTTTGGCGTTGCTTTTTGGTAATTAGAAGGCCGCTAAATGCCACTGCGTACCACACATGTATTATGCCCAGCAGTGAAGGGGTTACTTAGGGAGCTTGCAGGGTTATTTTTAGCTTTAGTGTAGAGATCAACCTCCCACCTGACACATCATACCCCCTGATCCCTCCCAAACAGCTCTCTTCCCTCCCCCACCCCACAATTGTCCCCACCATCTTAAGTGCTGGCAGAAAGTCTGCCAGTACAAAAATAAAAGTACAAAAAATTCTGCTGTGTAGGATCCCCCTTAGCCAGTACCCAGTTTGAAATCAAATATGGTTTTTATTTGTTTTTTATTTTAAAAATACTATTTTCTGTAGTGTAGCTGCCCCCCCCTAAACACCCACCCTCTCCCAGATCGCTTAATTTTTTAATACTGCCACCCTCTCTCCCACAGAGTACCACCTTGTTGTAACTTAGGTGTTCCATAGTGTAGGGTTCCCAACCGCCCGTGCGCGCACCCACCCCCATGCACACGCACCCGCACACGATCCCGCCCCCCACCTCCACCGATGGCCTCCCTGGATCAGCTCCCATCCACCAACAAACATGTCCATCGATGACCGATGCAGAGAGGGCCACAGAGTGGCTCTCTCTGCATCAGACTGCTAAAAAGTGTTATAGCATGATGCCTCAATATCGAGGCATCCCTGCTATAACATGAAAGCGGTTGAAAGTGATCAGGATCGCTTCCACCACTTTCAAAGACCAACGACGTACGGGGTACGTCCTTGGTCGTTAACTGCATTTTTTTGCAGGACGTACCCCATATGTCGTTGGTCGTTAAGGGGTTAAAATTGTATGCTCTGTCTGAATCATAAAATAACATTTTATGAGGTTTCATATAACTTTAATACCCTGTATGTGGGCCTCAAGTAGTACTGTATGCAGGTTTTGTTTCATTGATTAAATTAAGTGGATTTCATTATTTTTTCCTTATGTATAAACTTGCTCTTAGACTGTAAACAGAACCTTATGATAAACAACATACAAATATCTGGGGCATAACAGATTTAATTTAGAGAACCTAAGCATATTGCACAGAACATAAGGTTGACCTTTACCGTCTACAGAGTTTTGAATAGAGTGGGATGTGAACACATCATAGATTTAATGTGCCACAACACTTTCTGCTGAAATTTGGGTGGGCCTGTGACTACCTACCCATTGCGGCCAATGATTGAATCTGCTGTCACCAGCATCCTGATAATAATGAACATTCTGCTTAAGTACCGTGATTATTATTATCATAATTGATGTGTGAGAGCAGTGTGTGGGATCATTACAACTGAACTGTATAGTAGAGAAGCAGTGCTTCCATATGGAACATTTTACTGTTATATACTGATTGGAATAAAATATGCACCTTGTGTGATATTCCCCTTTATTGCTGGCCTGTTTAATAGACTACAATTATTATTTAATTACACTTTTTAAGAGAACAATTTGTTTTTGCATTGGGTGTTTATTTTGAGTAGACACAAAGATTGCTATTAAAGGGACATAAAATTAATATTTTAAAAACTCAGCTTGGGAATGTCACATATCATTAGATGTTGTTTTGCAATATATATGTTTTTGCAACAATGACTCTGCTAAGTTAACCCTACTAAAATGATAACTTTTCATATGCATTTGAACCACTTGCAAAAAATCATATGCCTATTAAAAATGATTATTTTAACAGTGAATACATTAAGAAGAAGCATTTTGTCAGAAAACAAGTATATTACAAAAATGTTTCTTTTGGCATTCGAAATGCTCTGAAATATCCCTTTAATAACCACAACTTTTTTATACTCCTTTATATATTCTAGTGCTGCATCTGTTGTTTAATCATTATTTTTTATCTTTGCTACTGGCAATGAGCAAAATAAAGGAAAATCAAATTTTGCAGGGCTATTGCATCAAAACACACATCTAGTGCAGATTCATTACGTTGGACAATAAAATAAATAAAATTTATTCAGAGGTTGCATTCTTTCTTTCCTAAGACATGGAGAGTCCACAACGTCATTCCAATTACTAGTGGGATATTCAACTCCTGACCAGCAGGAGTAGGCAAAAAAACACCCCAGCAAATCTGTTAAGTGCAACTACCTTACCCATAACCCCCAGTCATTCTCTTTGCCTCTGTCAATGGAGGATGTACGAAGTTGGTGTCTGACACTTTGTTAGTGTACTTTCAGAGTGGACAGAATTTGTTTGAGAGGCTTATTTCTTAACGGTAGATTGGTTTGCACATAAGAGGTTTATTTCTCTTGTTAAGTGTATCCAGTCCACGGATCATCCATTACTTATGGGATATTCTCCTTCCCAACAGGAAGTTGCAAGAGGATCACCCACAGCAGAGCTGCTATATAGCTCCTCCCCTCACTGCCATACCCAGTCATTCTCTTGCAACTCTCAACTAAGATGGAGGTCGTAAGAGGACTGTGGTGTTTTATACTTAGTTTATTTCTTCAATCAAAAGTTTGTTATTTTTAAATGGTACCGGAGTGTACTGTTTATCTCAGGCAGTATTTGTAAGAAGAATCTGCCTGCGTTTTCTATGATCTTAGCAGAAGTAACTAAGATCCTTTGCTGTTCTCACATATTCTGAGGCGTGAGGTAACTTCAGAGGGGGAATAGCGTGCAGGTTTTCCTGCAATAAGGTATGTGCAGTTAAAATATTTTTCTAGGGATGGAAATTGCTAGAAAATGCTGCTGATACCGAAGTAATGTAAGTAAAGCCTTAAATGCAGTGATAGCGACTGGTATCAGGCTTATTAATAGAGATACATACTTATAAAAGTGTATTTTAAAATGTTTGCTGGCATGTTTAATCATTTTTTATATATGTTTGGTGATAAAACTTATTGGGGCCTAGTTTTTTCCACATGGCTGGCTTGAATTTTGCCTAGAAACAGTTCCTTGAGGCTTTCCACTGTTATAATATGAGTGGGAGAGGCCTATTTTAGCGCTTTTTTGCGCAGCAAAAATTAAAGACACAGACATCCAGCTTCTTCCTGCATGTTCCAGGACTTCTCTGAAGGGCTCAAAAGGCTTCAAAAGTCGTATTGAGGCAGATAAAAAGCCACAGTAGAGCTGTGGCAGTTGTTGTGACTGTTTAAAAAACGTTTTTGTCATTTGTTATTCCATTTTGGTATTAAGGGGTTAATCATCCATTTGCAAGTGGGTGCAATGCCCTGCTAACTTGTTACATACACTGTAAAAATTTCGTTAGTGTAACTGCCTTTTTTCACTGTTATTTCAAATTTGGACAAAATTTGTGTTTCTTAAAGGCGCAGTAACGTTTTTTATATTGCTTGTAAACTTGTTTTAAGTGTTTTCCAAGCTTGCTAGTCTCATTGCTAGTCTGTTTAAACATGTCTGATACAGAGGAACCTACTTGTTCATTATGTTTGAAAGCCATGGTGGAGCCCCATAGGAGAATGTGTACTAAATGTATTGATTTCACCCTAAACAGTAAAGATCAGTCTTTATCTATAAAAGAATTATCACCAGAGGGTTCTGTCGAGGGGGAAGTTATGCCGACTAACTCTCCCCACGTGTCAGACCCTTCGCCTCCCGCTCAGGGGACGCACGCTAATATGGCATGCAGGACATGGCTGCAATCATGAATAATACCCTGTCAGAGGTATTATCTAGATTGCCTGAATTAAGAGGCAAGCGCGATAGCTCTGGGGTTAGGAGAGATACAGAGCGCGCAAATGCTGTAAGAGCCATGTCTGATACTGCGTCACAGTATGCAGAACATGAGGACGGGGAGCTTCATTCTGTGGGTGACATCTCTGACTCGGGGAAACCTGATTCAGAGATTTCTAATTTTAAATTTAAGCTTGAGAACCTCTGTGTATTGCTTGGGGAGGTATTAGCTGCTCTGAATGACTGTAACACAGTTGCAATTCCAGAGAAATTGTGTAGGCTGGATAGATACTATGCGGTGCCTGTGTGTACTGACGTTTTTCCTATACCTAAAAGGCTTACAGAAATTATTAGCAAGGAGTGGGATAGACCCGGTGTGCCTTTTTCCCCACCTCCTATATTTAGAAAAATGTTTCCAATAGACGCCACTACACGGGACTTATGGCAGACGGTCCTTAAGGTGGAGGGAGCAGTTTCTACTTTAGCAAAGCGTACCACTATCCCGGTTGAGGACAGTTGTGCTTTTTCAGATCCAATGGATAAAAAATTGGAGGGTTACCTTAAGAAAATGTTTATTCAACAAGGTTTTATTTTGCAGCCCCTTGCATGCATTGCACCTGTCACTCCTGGAAGAGGCCATCCATACAGCTCCATTGGAGGAAATTATTGACAAGCTTAGAACGCTTAAGCTAGCTAACTCATTTGTTTCTGATGCCATTGTTCATTTGACTAAACTAACGGCTAAGAATTCCGGATTCGCCATCCAGGCGCGTAGGGCGCTATGGCTTAAATCCTGGTCAGCTGACGTGACTTCAAAGTCTAAGTTACTCAACATTCCTTTCAAGGGGCAGACCTTAATCGGGCCTGGCTTGAAGGAAATTATTGCTGACATTACTGGAGGCAAGGGTCATACCCTTCCTCAGGACAGGGCCAAATCAAAGGCCAAACAGTCTAATTTTCATGCCTTTCGAAATTTCAAAGCAGGAGCAGCATCAACTTCCTCCGCTTCAAAACAAGAGGGAACTGTTGCTCATTCCAGACAGGCCTGGAAACCTAACCAGGCCTGGAACAAGGGCAAGCAGGCCAGAAAACCTACTGCTGCCCCCAAAACAGCATGAAGGAACGGCCCCCTATCCGGAAACGGATCTAGTGGGGGGCAGACTTTCTCTCTTCGCCCAGGCGTGGGCAAGAGATGTTCAGGATCCCTGGGCATTGGAGATCATATCTCAGGGATATCTTCTGGACTTCAAAGCTTCTCCTCCACAAGGGAGATTTCATCTTTCAAGGTTATCAGCAAACCAGATAAAGAAAGAGGCATTCCTAAGCTGTGTGCAAGACCTCCTAGTAATGGGAGTGATCCATCCAGTTCCGCGGACGGAACAAGGACAGGGATTTTATTCAAATCTGTTTGTGGTTCCCAAGAAAGAGGGAACCTTCAGACCAATCTTGGATCTAAAGATCTTAAACAAATTCCTCAGAGTTCCATCATTCAAAATGGAAACTATTCGGACCATCCTACCCATGATCCAAGAGGGTCAGTACATGACCACAGTGGACTTAAAGGATGCCTACCTTCACATACCGATTCACAAAAATCATCATCGGTTCCTAAGGTTTGCCTTTCTAGACAGGCATTACCAATTTGTAGCTTTTCCCTTCGGGTTGGCCACAGCCCCGAGAATTTTTACAAAGGTTCTGGGCTCACTTCTGGCGGTTCTAAGACCGCGATGCATAGCGGTGGCTCCGTATCTAGACGACATCCTGATACAGGCGTCAAGCTTTCAAATTGCCAAGTCTCATACAGAGATAGTTCTGGCATTTCTGAGGTCGCATGGGTGGAAAGTGAACGTGGAAAAGAGTTCTCTATCTCCACTCACAAGAGTCACCTTCCTAGGGACACTTATAGATTCTGTAGAGATGAAAATTTACCTGACGGAGTCCAGGTTATCAAAACTTCTAAATGCTTGCTGTGTCCTTCATTCCATTCCACGTCCGTCAGTGGCTCAGTGCATGGAAGTAATCGGCTTAATGGTAGCGGCAATGGACATAGTGCCATTTGCGCGCCTGCATCTCAGACCGCTGCAGTTATGCATGCTATGTCAGTGGAATGGGGATTACTCAGATCTACTAAATCTGGATCAAGAGACCAGAGATTCTCTTCTCTGGTGGCTATCTTGGGTCCATCTGTCCAAGGGTATGACCTTTCGCAGGCCAGATTGGACTATTGTAACAACAGATGCCAGCCTTCTAGGTTGGGGCGCAGTCTGGAACTCCCTGAAGGCTCAGGGATCGTGGACTCAGGAGGAGAAACTCCTCCCAATAAACATTTTGGAGTTAAGAGCAATATTCAATGCTCTTCTAGCTTGGCCTCAGTTAGCAACCCTGAGGTTCATCAGATTTCAGTCGGACAACATCACGACAGTGGCTTACATCAACCATCAAGGGGGAACCAGGAGTTCCCTAGCGATGTTAGAAGTCTCAAAGATAATTCGCTGGGCAGAGTCTCACTCTTGCCACCTGTCAGCGATCCACATCCCAGGTGTAGAGAACTGGGAGGTGGATTTTCTAAGTCGTTAGACTTTTCATCCGGGGGAGTGGGAACTCCATCCGGAGGTGTTTGCTCAACTGATCCATCGTTGGGGCAAACCAGAACTGGATCTCATGGCGTCTCGCCAGAACGCCAAGCTCCCTTGTTACAGATCCAGGTCCAGGGACCCGGGAGCGATGCTGATAGATGCTCTAGCAGCTCCTTGGTTCTTCAACCTGGCTTATGTGTTTCCACCGTTTCCTCTGCTCCCTCGACTGATTGCCAAAATCAAGCAGGAGAGAGCATCGGTGATTCTGATAGCGCCTGCGTGGCCACGCAGGACCTGGTATGCAGACCTAGAGGACATGTCATCTTTTCCACCATGGACTCTGCCTCTGAGGCAGGACCTTCTAATACAAGGTCCTTTCAATCATCCAAATCTAATTTCTCTGAGACTGACTGCATGGAGATTGAAAGCTTGATTCTATCAAGGCGTGGCTTCTCCGAGTCAGTCATTGATACCTTACTACAGGCACGAAAGCCTGTCACCAGGAAAATCTACAATAAGATATGGCGTAAATATCTTTATTGGTGTGAATCCAAGAATTACTCATGGAGTAAGGTTAGGATTCCTAGGATATTGTCCTTTCTCCAAGAGGGTTTGGACAAAGGATTATCAGCTAGTTCTTTAAAAGGACAGATTTCTGCTCTGTCTATTCTTTTGCACAAGCGTCTGGCAGAGGTTCCAGACGTCCAGGCATTTTGTCAGGCTTTGGTTAGAATTAAGCCTGTGTTTAAAACTGTTGCTCCCCCGTGGAGCTTAAACTTGGTTCTTAAAGTTCTTCAAGGAGTTCCGTTTGAACCCCTTCATTCCATTGATATTAAACTTTTATCTTGGAAAGTTCTGTTTTTGATGGCTATTTCCTCGGCTCGAAGAGTCTCTGAGCTATCTGCCTTACAATGTGATTCTCCTTATCTGATTTTTCATGCAGATAAGGTAGTTCTGCGTACCAAACCTGGGTTTTTACCTAAGGTGGTTTCTAACAAGAATATCAATCAAGAGTTTGTTGTTCCATCATTGTGTCCTAATCCTTCTTCAAAGAAGGAACGTCTTTTACATAATCTGGACGTAGTCCGTGCCTTGAAGTTTTACTTACAAGCTACTAAAGATTTTCTCCAAACATCTTCCCTGTTTGTCGTTTAATCTGGACAGAGGAGAGGTCAAAAAGCTTCGGCAACCTCTCTTTCCTTTTGGCTTCGGAGCATAATTCGCTTAGCCTATGAGACTGCTGTACAGCAGCCCACTGAAAGGATTACAGCTCATTCTACTAGAGCTGTGGCTTCCACCTGGGCCTTTAAAAATGAGGCCTCTGTTGAAGAGATTTGCAAGGCTGCAACTTGGTCTTCGCTTCACACCTTTTCAAAATTTTAAAAATGTGATACTTTTGCTTCTTCGGAGGCTGTTTTTGGGAGAAAGGTTCTTCAGACAGTGGTTCCTTCCATTTAATCCTGCCTTGTCCCTCCCATCATCCGTGTACTTTAGCTTTGGTATTGGTATCCCATAAGTAATGGATGATCCGTGGACTGGATACACTTAACAAGAGAAAACATAATTTATGCTTACCTGATAAATGTATTTCTCTTGTAGTGTATACAGTCCACGGCCCGCCCTGTCCTTTTAAGGCAGGTCTAAATTTTAATTAAACTACAGTCACCACTGCACCCTATGGTTTCTCCTTTCTCGTCTTGTTTTGGTCGAATGACTGGATATGGCAGTGAGGGGAGGAGCTATATAGCAGCTTACTGTGGGTGATCCTCTTTCAACTTCCTGTTGGGAAGGAGAATATCCCATAAGTAAAGGATGATCCGTGGACTGGATACACTACAAGAGAAATAAATGTATCAGGTAAGCATAAATTATGTTTTTATTAGCGCTTATCATTTAACAGTTTCTTTTTTCGCGCCCTTTTAGTGACACGAACTTCGTGAGATTTTTCTTTGCGCTGAGGTGCATCGTATTGCAGGGCTCTGTTGGATGCTAAGCGGATCATTTTCTGAATAGGAGGAGAAGATCCTTGCAGACTAGTAGGGGTGTAAGTTCCTGTCCGGAAGGAGCTTCAGGCAATGTGAAGGTTTGCTTTGAAGGTTACTTTTTTGCTCTCAAATTTATAAACTTTCCAATAAATGTTTGTCAGATTTATTGTTTTTCCATATTTTAATCTGTTGATAAATGCTTATTATGTTTAGAAGCTCAAATTATTTTGCCAATGCAATTTTGTTCTTCATGTTTATCCAAAACATTAAAGTTTAAAGATAAATTACTCCCTTCTGAGCCAAATGTCTCTCAGGATATTGCTGTGCGTGATATGCCTCAGCTTTCTCCTCAAACGTCCCAAGCCTTACTTGTTTCCCATACTGTGCCTCCTGTGTCCTCTCAACCACCTGGGGGTGATTATTTACCTGGGGATTTTGCTGCTCAGATTACCTCTGCAGTAACAGCAGCTTTGTCAGCTTTCCCTTCTTCGGGTAAGCGTAGGAGAAAATCTAAACATTTGACCACTAGTAAGGCTTCTGACCCTTCTAAAGCTGCTATGGTCAACCTTTCTCAATTGTCTGATACTTCAGTAGCTTCTGAAGGTGAAATTTCAGACTCTGACTCTTTGGCGGTAAAATCTTCAGAATCTGAAGAAGTTAATTTTAGATTTAAGCTTGAACATCTTCGGTTACTTCTGAAGGAGGATCTAGCTACTTTAGACGACTCTGAACTTTCGGTTGCTGCCATCCCTAAGACGTCTTCTAAACTGGATAGTGTTTATGATTCTCCTTCTTTGGATGATGTTTTTCCTGTTCCTAGGGAAATTTTCAGAAGTTATAACACAGAAATGGGTCCCATTTTCCCCTTCCCCTGTTTTTAAAAAGATGTTTCCTGTTGTTGTCTCTATCTGAGACTCATGGCGCACTGTTCCTAAGGTAGAAGGTGCTTTTTCTACTCTAGATAAGAGAACTACCATTCCTATAGAGGATAGTTGTTCTTTTAAGGATCCTATGTATAAAAAACTGGAAGCTTATTTAAAAAAGATGTATGTCCATCAGGGTAACGCAGCATATATTGCCACGGTTGCGGGAGCAGCATCTTATTGGTGTGATGCCCTGTCTGATTTCAGAAGAGACTACAGTAGAGGAGATCCAAGACAGGATCAAGGCTCTTAAACTGGCCAATACCTTTACCGGTGATGCCAACATGCAGGTAATTAGACTTTGAGCTAAGATTTCTAGCTTCACTGTTTTAACTCGCAGAGCTCTGTGGTTAAAATCTTGGTCAGCTGATGTTTCTTCAAAGGCCAAGCTTTTGGCTTTACCTTATAAGGGGAAAACTTTAAGGGTGGAATAGCCCTAAGGGTCGCCAGTCTTCTCATTTTCATTCCTTTCATAATTTTAATGGACAAAAGTCCTCCTCTTCCAAACAAGATTAATCCAGGTCCACTTGGAAGTCCAGCCAGCCCTGGAATAAGGAAAAACAAACAAAAAGCCTTCCGCTGACTCTAAATCAGCATGAAGGGTCTGCCCCCGATCTGATTTTGGATCAGGTGGGGGTTGGGCTTTCTCATTTTCAACAGGCTTGGATTGCCAGATCCATGGGCTGTGGACATAGTATCCCAGGGTTACAAGATAGGATTCAAGTCTCGCCCTCCAAGGGGCAGATTTCTCTTGTCAAGACTATCCTTAAACCAGGTAAAGTGGGAGCCTTCTTAAGTTGCATAAAGGACCTATCCACTCTGGGAGTTATTGTTCACAACCCTCTAAAGGAACAGGTTCTAGGATTCTATTCAAATCTATTTGTGGTTCCCAAAAATGAAGGAACTTTTCGCCCCATCCTAGATCTTAAGTGCCTCAGCAAATTCCTCAAGGTCCCGTCCTTCAAGATGGAAACTATTTGTTCCATTCTTCCATTGGTTCAGGAAGGTCAATTCATGATGACCATAGACCTGAAGGACACGTACTTGCACGTTCCCATTCACAGGGATCATTACCAGTTTGTAAGGTTTGCCTTTCTGGACAAGCATTTCCAGTTTATTGCTTTTCCGTTTGGTCTTGCCACAGCTCCCAGAGTATTATCAAAGGTTCTGGGAGCTCTATTGGCAGTGATCAGATCTCAGGGAATTGCAGTGGTGCCTTATTTAGATGACATCTTGGTTCAGGCATCATTTTTTCAGCTAGCAAAATCTCATACAGAGATGTTGTTGCCTTTTTTTTGTTCCCACAGGTGAAAAGTGAATCTAGGAAAGAGGTCTCTAGTTCCATCTACAAGAGTGACTTTCCTAGGGACAACTATAGATTCTCTGGCTATGAAGATTTTCCTGACGGACGTCAGAGGATCCAAACTTCTGGCTTCTTGTCTTTCTTTCCAGTCTGCCTTTTGTCTATCAGTGGCTCAGTGCATGGAGGTGATTGGTCTGATGGTAGCTTCCATGGACATTATTCCTTTTGCTCGGTTCCATCTGCGACCACTACAACTGTGCATGCTCCGTCAATGGAATGGAGACTATTCAGATTTATCGCAAAGGATAAATCTGGACCCTTTAACAAGAGACTTTCTCTCGTGGTGGATATCTCAGTAAAATCTGGCTCAGGGAACTTGCTTCCTGAGACCTTCCTGGGTGACTGTGACTACGGATGCCAGCCTGTCAGGCTGGGGAGCTGTTTGGGGTTCTCTGAAGACCCAGGGCCTTTGTTCTCTGGAAGAGTCCTCTCTTCCCATAAACATCTTGTAGTTTAGAGCCATCTTTAATGCCTTGACAGCTTTACCTTAGTTATCTTTAGTACGAAATATCAGATTTCAGTCGGACAATATCACCTCGGTGGCTTACATCAACCACCAGGGAGGAACTCGGAGCTCCTTGGCCATGAAGGAGGTGACTTGCATTCTGCAGTGGGCGGAAGCTCATGATTGTCTTATATCTGCCATCCACATTCCAGTAGTGGACTATTGGGAGACGGATTTTCTGAGCAGACAGACTTTTCATCCCGGGGAGTGGGCTCTCCATCCAAAAGTGTTCTCCAGAATAACCCTCATTTGGGGGGTTCCAGAGTTGGTCTGATGGCGTCTCATCAGAACGCCAAGCTTCAAAGGTATGGTTTAAGGTCAAGAGATCCTAAGGGCCGCCCTGATAAATGCCCTGGCATTTCCGTGGGATTTCGGTCTAGTGTACCTATTTCCTCCGTTTGCTCTCCTTCCACAAGTCATTGCTTGTATCAAGCAGAAGAGAGCATCTGTGATCCTATTAGCTCCTGCCTGGCCTCGCAGGATCTGGTTTGCAGATCTGGTGAAGATGTCATCTCTTCCACCTTGGAGGTTACCTCTGAGGAAGGACCTTCTAATTCAGGGTCCATTCCTCCATTCAAATCTAGATTCTCTGAAGCTGACTGCTTGGAAAATGAACTCCTAGTTCTGTCTAGATGTGGGTTTTTGGAAGCAGTCATTTATACTATGTTTCAGGCTCATAAACCTGTTACTCGCGGGATTTACCATAAGGTATGGCGTAAATACCTTTTTTGGTGCAAAGCTAAAGTTTCTCCTGGAGTCGGGTGAAGATTCCCCGAATTTTATCGTTTCTTCTGTAAGGCCTGGAGAAAGGTTTATCAGTCAGTACTCTGAAGGGTCAGATTTCTTCCCTGCCTATTCTTTTGCACAAACATCTGACAGATTCTCCAGATGTTTAAGCTTTTGTTCAGGCCCTGGTCAGAATCAGGCCTGTGTTTAAACCTGATGCTCCTCCTTGGAGCCTTAACCTAGTTCTTAAAGGTCTGCAGCAGGCTGCGTTTGAACCGATGCATGTTGTTTATATAAAATTGTTATCTTGGAAAGTTTTCTTTCTCCTTGCTATTTCTTCTACTCAGTGTTTCTGAGCTTTTAGCTCTGCAGTGTGATTCCTGGTACCTTATTTTTCATGCAGATAAGGCGGTCCTACATACTAAATTAGGGTATCCTCCCTAAGGTAGTGTCGGATCGAAACATTAATCAGAAAATTGTTGTTACTTCTTTTTGTCCTAGTCCTTCTTCTCATAAGGAACGTCTACTGCATAACTCAGATGCTCTAAAATTTTACTTACCAGCTACTAAAGATATTCGGCAATCTTCTGCCCTGTTTGTTGTTTTCTCTGGAAAATGTAAGGGTCAGAAGACCACTTCTACTACTCTTTCCCACTGGTTAAGAAGTATGATTCGTTTTGCTTATGAGACTACTGGACAGTAGCCTCCTGAGAGAATTACGGCTCATTCCACTAGGGCTGTCTCTTCTTCTTGGGCTTTCAGAAATTAAGCTTCTGTGGAACAGATTTGCAAGGCGGCAACATGGTGTTCTTTGCATACTTTTCCAAATTCTACAATACTTTTGCCTTGGCTGAGGCTTCTTTTGGAAGAAAGGTTCTTCAAGCAGAGGTGCCTTCTGTTCAGGTCCTCCTGCCTTTTTTCTCCCTCCCCATTCATTCCGTGTCATCTAGCTTGGGTATTGGTTCTCACTAGTAATTGGAATGACGTTGTGGACTCTCCATGTCTTAGGAAAGAAAACAAAATGTATGCTTACCTGATAAATTTCTTTCTTTCCAGACATGGAGAGTCCATGACCCCGCCCTCTTTTTAATTATAATTCAGCAGTTTTTAGTTTTTAGTAAACCTCAGGCACCTTTTTCACACTTGTGTTTCTTATTTTTCCATTTCCTTCGGCTGAATGACTGGGGGTTTTGGGTAAGGTAGACACCTTTAACAACTTTGTTGGGGTGCTCTTTGCCTCCTCCTGCTGGCAGGGAGTTAAATATCCCACTAGTAATTGGAATGACGTTGTGGACTCTCCATGTCCGGAAAGAAAGAAATTTATCAGGTAAGCATAAATTTTGTTTTCAAAAAGGAACAAAGAGGGGTTGATTATGTGCAACTGTACACATTGCTTCCTAGCTAATACTTACTAGGTGAGGCCTGCTCTCAGAAGGGGGCATGGACCGAAAGAAACCGCACCCCCTTTACTTGGTTAAAACTCCCCCATACCTAGCTCTGTTCATCATAGAATGGAAAAAACAGTTTTCTCATATGGTAATGATTGGTGGAAGTTTCCTCTTTTATTTAACATCTTTGGCTGCTAAGGCTTGCCTTGAATACCATTTCCTACCTGTGTCTAGAAGGCATGCTGCGAACCCTCCTGGTGTGAGGTTGGTTTGACAGTTTCTTCAGTTGCTACCAAAGAGAATCCTTCTGGGTATTGCCATTTTCCCCCATAGTGGGCTAGATTGCAAGTTGAGTGCTATTTATCGCTTCCACTAGAAGTAAGATTTTTATATATAAATATGATATTTTTGGTAAAAATTAATAGGGAGTGCATATATAATTTCTCAATAAACTGGTAAACAATGACCTTTCTAAACTTTGGGAATCTAATAAAGGGAAATGGGTCAACAAATACAATGACAATCTCACTACAGCAGAGAGATTAACCTTATCTAGATTTAAAGCTGACACTGACATCGTCATCAGGGCAGCAGATAAGGGTGTGGGGGGGAGGTAATTCAGAATAGGTCAGACTACCTCAAAGAAGCTCTTAATATCCTCAGTGATGATTCTACATATAAAAAATTGACATGTAATTCCACAGACAAATTCTCTAAGAAATTACTGTCGATTTTGACAATAGCCAGAACCAACAATACTATCACCACAGACAAATTTAATTTTCTTTCTTTTTAATAACACGATGAGTCCACGGATCATCTTAATTACTATTGGGAATACCACTCCTGCCCTGCAGAAGGCGGCAAAGAGCAGCACAGCAAAGCTGTTAAATATCACCTCCCTTCCCTCCCAACCCAGTCTTTCTCTTTGCCTACGTTAAGAGCAAGGAGGTGGTAAATTAGGTGTTAGAAAAGATTCTTCAATCAAGAGCTTATTATTTTTAAAGTAGTACAAGATTGTGCTGCTTTGTCCTGGGGTGTAGCCGTAGTCCATATCAGTCTCTTCAGTAGAGCAGTGGTGGCTTTAGAGCAATGGGAACTTGTGGGACATAATTCTCACTGCACCTCCCATACTGATGCTGCCCTAACTCTGAAAAACTGAGAAGTCTTACTCAGTCCTTTCTTTTTTTGCCACAGGTCCATGTGAGGGAGAGGGCCTCTCAAACCTGGGATCTGCCTTGCTGTCAGGCAGAAGAGGAGGTAAGTGCAGACTTGATTTCTGGGATAACGGAGTCAGAAAAAGTTGGGCACATTACTTCATATGAGGGACATATAAGGAAGCCTTTATTCAGAAAGGGGCACTTTATATTGTATTACATAAATTCTCCTGGTTATCAGGAGACACTATGAGACAGCAGAGTCGCAGGCACTGGGGCAGGTATCTGTAACGTTTTTTTGTTGTTTTTTTATGTTTATTTTTATTAAAAATGTTTGTGTTTTATGAAAAATTGTTTCATTAAAAGTCAGAATGGACCAAGAGGACTTGCAAAGTGTCACTTGTTCCTTATGTTTTGATGCCAACGTGGAACCACCAATGTATTGAGAGGACTTTAACCTACAGAGATAAAATGTTTTCTGAGCCAACATTCTCTAAAGAGGATGCTGTTCAGGAATCTAATGACAATGTTCAATATATGCCGCAGCTTTCTCCTCAAGCGTCCCAAATTTTACCGCCATCACATGCAGTGCCCTGCGCTTCCTCTCTAGCTCCCGCTGGAATTACTTTAAAAGACATTGTGTCTCTCATGTCTTCTGCAGTTTCAGATGTGTTGTCTGCTTTCCCAATGTTGCAGGGAAAGTGTAAGAGGAAAATCAGACATTCAGTAAGCAAGGTTTCTGACGCAGTTGTTGCTATCTCAGATGTCCCCTCACAGAAGCCTTAGGAGGAGGAGGATACTGTAGTAGCACCTGAAGGTGAAATTTCAGATTCTGACAGTGTAATGCCTCTTGCTGATACTGAAGTTGTATCCTTCAGGTTTAAGCTAGAACACCTCCGTCTGTTACTTAAGGAGGTTTTAGCTACATTGAATGATAGCGACTCCACAGTCATTGTTAATCCTAAGAAATCCAGTAAGCTGCACAAATATTTTGAGGTACCTTCCTCGATGGACTTTTTTCCGGTACCAGACCGAGCTTCTGAGATCATTGCTAAGGAGTGGGAGAGACCGGGTATACCTTTTTCTCCATCTCCTATATTTAAAAAGATGTTTCCCATAGCCGACTCTGTTAAGGAGGCTTGGCAAACAGTCTCCAAGGTGGAAGGAGCTGTTTCCACCTTCGCTAAGAGAACTACTATTCCCATAGAGGATAGTTGTGCTTTCAAAGATCCTATGGACAAAAAAATTAGAGGGGTTACTCAAAAAGATGTATGTACACCAGGGCTTACAATGGCAGCCAGCTGTGTGCATTGCTACCGTCACTAGTGCGGCGGCATATTGGTTTGAGAAACAAACAAAAGGGACGACAGAGTAATTTTCGTTCCTTTCGAAATTTCAAGAGAAATTCTTCCTCTTCCGTCTCCAAGCAGGAACAGTCTAAACCTTCATGGAGACCCAATCAGCCTTGGAATAAGGGAAAACAATCCAAGAAGCCTGCTATTGAATTAAAGACAGCATGAAGGGCCTGCCCACGATCTGGGACCGGATCTTGTAGGGGGCAGACTTTCCTTCTTCGCTCAGGCTTGGGTTTGAGATGTGCAGGATCACTAGGCAGTAGAAATAGTGTCCCAGGGATACAAAATAGAGTTCAAAAGCTTTCCTCGCAGAGGCAGGTTTCTGCTTTCAAGATTATCTGTAGACCAGACAAAAAGAGAGGTGTTCTTACACTGTGTAACTGACCTCTCCGACCTGAGAGTGATAGTTCCTGTTCCGATTCAGGAACGGGGTCTGGGATTTTATTCCAATCTGTTTGTGGTTCCCAAAAAAGAGGGAACCTTCAGGCCTATTTTAGATCTCAAGAGTCTAAACAAATTCCTCAGAGTACCGTCCTTCAAGATAGAAACTATCCGTTCCATTCTCCCTTTTGTCCAAGAGGGTCAATTTATGACAACGGTGGATTTAAAGGACGCGTACTTGCATGTTCCCATTCACAGGGATCATCACAGGTTTTTAAGGTTTGCTTTCTAGACAAACACTTCCAATTCCTGGCTCTGCCCTTCGGTCTTGCCACAGCTCCCAGGTTTTTCTCAAAGGTTCTGGGTTCGCTGTTGGTGGTGCTTCGGTTACGGGGCATTGCAGTGGGACCCTATCTGGACGACATCCTAGTCCAGGCACCATCCTTACAACAGGCAAGATCCCACATGGAAATGCTGTTATCCTTCCTGCGATCTCACGGATGGAAGGTAAATTTGGAAAAGAGATCCTTAGTCCCAAATACAAGGGTAACTTTCCTGGGAACCATAATAGATTTCCTATCAATGAAGATATTTCTGACAGAAGTCAGGAAGTCAAAGATTTTCGATACTTGTCTAGCCCTTCAGTACACTCCTCGGCCATCAGTGGCCCAGTGCATGGAGGTAATCGGACTGATGGTGGCGGCAATGGACATCATCCTGTTTGCCCGGTTCCATCTATGACCTCTGCAGTTAAACATGCTCAGGCAATGGAACAGAGATTATGCAGATTTGTCTCCTCGAATACTTCTGGAGCAGGAGACAAGGGATTCTCTTCAATGGTGGTTGTCTCGGGATCATGTCTCCCAGGGAACCTGCTTTCGCAGACCATCTTGGGTGATTGTGACAACAGACGCCAGCCTTCTTGGATAGGGAGCAGTCTGGGGCTCCCTTAAGGCTCAGGGAGTTTGGACTCAGTCAGAGTCTGTTCTACCTATAAACATTCTAGAACTGAGAGCAATCTTCAATGCTCTTCTGGCCTGGCCCCAGTTAGCCTCGGTCCAGTTCATCAGGTTCCAGTCGGACAACATAATTTCAGTAGCTTACATCAATCATCAGGGAGGAACAAGGAGTTCCTTAGCGATGACAGAGGTACCCAAAATAATTCAGTGGGCAGAATCCCACTCTTTCTTTCTGTCGGCGATCCACATGCCAGGGGTAGACAACTGGGAGGCGGACTTCCTGAGCAGGCAGACCTTTCATCCAGGGGAGTGGGAACTCCATCCAGAAGTGTTTTCCAGCCTGATTCTCAAATGGGGTCAGCCGGAATTGGATCTCATGGCATCTCGGCAGAATGCCAAGCTTCCAAGGTACAGGTCGAGGTCCATGGACCCTCAGGCGGTACTGATAGACGCCCTGGCGGTACCTTGGACCTTCAGTCTAGCATACCTATTTCTTCCATTTGCTCTTCTTCCTTGGGTTATTGCTCAAATCAAGCAGGAGAGGGCCTCGGTGATCCTAATTGCACCGGCTTGGCCTCGCAGGATTTGGTATGCAGATCTGGTGGACATGTCATGTCTGCCACCCTGGAGACTTCCGTTGAGGAAGGACCTTCTAATTCAAGGACCCTTCCTTCACCTAAATCAAGTTTCTCTGACGCTGACTGCTTGGAGATTGAACGCTTAATATTATCCAAGCAGGGTTTTTCAGAATCGGTCATAGAGACCATGATTCAGGCTTGTAAACCTGTAACTAGAAAGAGTTACCATAAGATATGGCGTAAATATCTTTATTGGTGTGAATCCAAGGGCTACTCCTGGAGTAGAGTTCGGATTCCTAGAATTTTGTCCTTTCTCCAAGAGGGTTTGGAGAAAAGATTATTGACAAGTTCCCTAAAGGGTCAAATTTCTGCCTTATCTATTTTGTTACACAAACATCTGGCAGATGTTCCAGATGTGCAATCCTTTTGTCAGGCCTTGATCAGGATCAGACCTGTGTTCAAGCCATTTACTCCTCCATGGAGTCTTAATTTGGTTCTCAAAGTTCTTGAAGGGGCTCAGTTTGAGCCTATGCATTCCTTAGATATTAAGTTGTTATCTTGGAAAGTTTTATTTCTTGTTGCTATTTCTTCTGCTCGCAGAGTGTCAGAGCTCTCGACATTGCAGTACGTGTCCCCTTACCTTATTTCATTCAGATAAAGTAGTTTTACGTACTAAATTACGTACTGAATTAGGATTTCTTCCTAAAGTTGTTTCTGATCGGAAAATTAATTAGGAGATTGTTGTTCCTTCCTTGTGTCCTAATCCTACTTCTCAGAAGGAACGGCTTCTGCACAATTTGGACGTGGTTCGTGCCTTACAATTTTACCTGCAGACGAGTAAGGATTTTCATCAGTCTTCTGCTTTGTTTGTGGTTTTCTCAGGAAAACGTAAGGGACAGATAGCTACAGCTACTTCTCTTTCTTTTTGGCTGAAGATTATCATACATTTTGCATCAGCAGCCTCCAGAGAGAGTTACGGCTCATTCCACGAGGGCTGTTGCTTCCTCATGGGCATTCAAGAATGAAGCTTCTGTGGAACAGATTTGCAAGGCTGCAACTTGGTCCTCTCTTCACACTTTTTCAAAATTCTACAAATTTGACACTTTTGCCTCTGCTGAGGCCGCTTTTGGGAGAAAGGTTCTTCAACATCTATATGGGCCTTTTTGAGAACAGATACATTTAGCACAATAACCCATTTAAAAGTAGGCTCATACAATATTTCCACTACATCAAGGATGTATTTATCATCTGGAAGGGTAATGATTCTGCCATTGCTCATTTCATCAAACACATTAATGACAATGATATGACAATGATATTGGTCAATACCAGCATATTAAAAGGCGGAGGGAGGAGAGGGGGGGGGAGGCCTGACTGGAGAAAGCGCCACTTTGTTTTGGGGACATGTTTGATGTTTAATGGAGCGGTGACCACTGGTGCCTAAAGGGTTTGGGATATGGTTTCCCAGTAGAACTGGACATCGTGGAAAAAGGCCAAGTTTCCATTCCGGTAAAAAGAATACTCTTCCACCGTTAAGATTTCCGAGGTGTGGAAAATCCACTCCTGCTTCGTGGGGATACGTGCAGTTCTCCAGTGACGGGCTATAAGTGCCTTGGCACTGTTTAAGCTAATTTGTGTTAGTTTCCATTTAATCCTGCATATTTTCCCTGGTTTAAGATTTAAAAGGGCAAGGGAAGGTGATAAATTAAATGATTCCCCCTAGTAACTCCCTGAGGAACCGGTCCACCCCCCTCCAAAATGGGGAGAGTGAACAGCATTGCCACCATATATGTGACATCGTCCCAAAGGACCCACATCCTCTCCAGCAGAGAGAATTTGCTTTATTCTGTCTGGTGTGAGATACCAGCGGAACAAAACTTTGTGGTTAAGCTCTAGGGATCTGGGTACCGAGGAAGACTTAGCAGTGTGGTGTAGGATATTCTCCCACTGTTCCTCCGAGAGCTCTATGCCGAATTCTCTCTGCCAGTGCAATCTACACGAAGGGAGTCCTGGCATTAATGCCACGTCCAGCATTTGTTTTGCCTTTGATAGGGAGCAGCGGGGTGCAGTACCCACCAGGCATAGCCTCTCAAAGTGGGTCAGGTCTCTAAGTAGACTATCCCTATGGGGCAAGATTTTCAGTAGGTGTGTAAGCTGTGCATACTTGAGCCATCCCGAGAAGCCGCCCCTGCCATATCTGCAAGCTGAGTGTGTGTCTTTAATGTATTATTGGAGACCAGATTGACAAACGGTATTGTGTATTCCTCTCCCGCTGGGTTAGGTTTTTCCGCCAATATGCCTCCCACAAATTCTGCATTGTACGATATTGGTGACATTGGGAAAATGGGAGACGAAATGCCTTTTATTTTAGTACGGATCCCGTCCCATGTTCTGAAGAGGTGGTTATATAGTGGGGATTGTCTTGCGAGGGGGGGTCTAGCCGAATGTTTGATCCAGCTAAGTTGGCCAATGCTTGGTGATTTTAAAAGGAAGGAGTCAATAGATGCCCATGCTTTGGTGTTTGTCGTATTGTGCCATTCAATTATCCTCTGCATGACCACTGCCCAATAGTATGACAACACTGACAGAACTCCCAACCCCCCCTCCCCCTGTGGGGTTGTTATAATTTTCTTACTAATGTGCGGATTAATGTTTCCCCAAATAAAGGAGTTTATCATTGATTGTAGTTGATTAATGTATGTGTGTGGTAAGTGGATAGGTACGGTTTGCATTACATAAAGTAGCTGCGGGAGGGCTGTCATCTTTACTGCCTGTATCCGGCCCCACCATGAGATTGGTTTATGTTGCCAATTATCAAGTTCCCTTTTGAGTTTGTGCATAATGGGTATATAGTTATATTTAAATAGTTTGCTACTCGCCGGCGTGAGCTGTATCCCCAGATACTTAAGTTTATCATAGTTTAGCTTATATGGGCAGTAGGATCGCAGGGCCTCAAAAGATTGTTTTTTTAAGTTAATGTTTAGGGCTTCTGACTTTTGTGCATTGATGAGAAAATTGGAATGGGCGCTAAATTGGTTGAATTCTTCCAGTAAATATGTAATCAAGGTGTTTGGGGATGTCAACAGCACGAGGACATCGTCCGCGTAAAGGGTTAGTTTAAAGGTATTGGGGCCTAATGTGATACCTGTAATTTCAGGGTTATGCCTAATGTGTGAGGCCAATACTTCCATGGATATGGCGAAGAGGAGCGGGGACAGGGGGCAGCCCTGCCTGGTACCGTTACCAATCCCAAAGCTATCTGATAGAACGCCATTGGCCTTAATTTTCGCTGAGGGTTGGGTGTATAGACTAAGTATTCTAGGGGTCATTAAGTCGCCTACGCCAATGGCGGACAGACAAGAGCACAGGAAATTCCAGTCCAGCCGGTTGAAAGCTTTCTCTGCGTCGGTAGAGATTAATATCGAAGGAGTTTCCGACCGGCTGGCATACTCTATTAGTTGGATAACCCTGATGGTGTTATCCTGTGCTTCCCTCCAAGGGATAAACCCTGTTTGGTCCACATGGATAATTTGGGGAAGAATTGAGTTCAGGCATGTCGCTAATATTTTGGCATAGATCTTAATATCGGAATTGAGCAAAGATATGGGTCTGTAATTTTCCACTTTTTGGGGGTCTCTGTCCGCCTTTGGCAAGACTATGACTTGTGCTTCTAAATTACATTTGGGCCAGGGTATTTTATTATCTATTGCTGCGAACATTGAAGTTAAGTGCGGGGCTAAAAGTTGCCTATAGTTTTTATAGTATAAGTTTGTAAACCCATCAGGGCCAGAGCTTTTGTGTAGGGGAAGGGATTTTATTGCCAGAAGTACTTCTAGGGAAGTGATGGGGGCTTCTAACTTCTGAGATAGTTCTGCAGAGAGAGCCGGGAGGTCAGCCTCCGCTATATACTTTTCTCGCGCCTGGGGATTCGCTGCTTGTGGCAGCTTCGGCAAGTTATATAATTTGCTATAGAACTCTCTGAATTGATCTACTATTTGGTAGCTGCTTAAGGCTTGGTGTCCTGCCGAGTCGACTATACTGTGTACATAAGAGTTGAGCTTCTGCTCCCTAAGGGTTCTCGCCAGGGAGGGTCCTATCTTGTTAGAGTTGGCTAGGTACATTTTCTTGAGGTACATCGCTTTAGATTGAGCTTCTTTGTAAATTAGGCTATTTAGGTCGTTCCTCGCCTGTCTTAGCTTATCTGTTGTGGCTTTTTCTAACGGGAATGTTTTGTGACGTTGCTCTATCTCTCGGATATTTTGTATCATAGTCTTGTAGGCCTCGCGGTACTGTTTTGTCAAGCCTGCCTTATATTTTATCATTTCCCCCCTAATTACACATTTGTGGGCCTCCCATAAAGTGTGTGGTGAGATGTCTGGCGTATTATTAAGTGCAAAATATTCCTTTATCATTTCTGCTACATGTTTAGAAAATATTGGATTTTTTAACATGGATTCATCAAGCCTCCACGTGTAAGGAGTTAGGGGTCTATCAGACCAGTTCAAGGTAGCCGACACTGCGGCGTGGTCTGACCAACTTATTGGTTCAATATCTGCATCTCTCACTAAGCTATAGGTGATTTGATCTGTAAAGATATAATCAATACGTGAGTAGCGTTGGTGCGGGTTAGAGAAAAAAGTGTAGTTCTGTTGGCTCGGGTGCTTTGCCCGCCACACATCAATCAAGGCAAGCTTATGTGTAAGTGTTCTAATGTCCTGTAGGGTATTAATGGGAATACTACTTCGGCCCAGGGAACAGTCTATCTCCGGCTCAAGTGCAACATTCTAGTCACCAGCCATGACCAGTGCCCCTTTCTGGACTTGAAGGATCTTATTTGTTACTTTTTTGAAAAATTGAGCCTGTTTTGAGTTTGGGGCGTAAACATTGACCAAGGTAACGGGTCGATTATAAAGGAGGCCAACAAGGATAAGCCATCTTCCTCCAGGGTCCACCTCCATGGCTGTGAGGGCTATGACTACGGCTAACGCCGAAACGCGTAAGCCAGCTTAGGTGATACACCTACTCTGTCTACACTGCTTGTTCTAGCATTTTAACGCTATGTTTGCATAATAAAGTTTTTGATTTTACTAATGGACTGTCCGAACCTTCTGTTTCAATGTGTAAAGAAAAACCATACATTACAAATTTCATTAGCTTAGAGGATGGGGCAACCAGTGAATGTTCATTCGAGCCCTCCGTCCACGCCTTCAAAAGGGGAAACAAAAGAAACAGCCACATTATTCTGCGGACTTTGTGCGGTAGAATACTTGGCTCAGAGGTAGTTCCATGGGTCAGTTGATCGCCTCCTGGCTATCCAGAGTCCTTGCTGGGGGTCTGTGTTTCTTCCTGTAGGGGACTTGCGTCCACTCCTGCCTCTGTGGGTTTGGCGTACACTGGTCCTTTGGTGCTTCCTGAAGGGCAGGAAGGCTGGGTTTCGGGATTTTTAAGAGCGAGCAAAAGTCCTCCAAGTCCTCTGACGTTCTGTAGACGGCAGTGGAGTTATCCTTAATCACTTTTAAACAAAAGGGAAACCCCCATCTATAAGGGATGCCAAGGTCTCTTAGGTGTAGGGTAAGATATCTGGTTTCCCTTCTTTTGCTCAGGGTCAGCTGGCTAAGGTCTGCATAAAATTGTAAGGTGCACCCATTATGTGAGATAGGTGATTTCTTCCGGGCCGCTGTGAGGATATTCTCCTTGTCCCTAAAACTTGTGAACTTGATGATGATATCCCTGGGGGGAGCCGAATCTTTCGGGGGAGGTCTCAGAGCTCTTTGGTAGCGGTCTAATGGGTACTCCACCGCCTCCTCATTGTCCATTAGTCTGTTAAATAGGGCTTGTAGGTATGAGAGGAGCTCCGAGGTCTTGATGTTCTCAGGGACCCCCCTGATTCTGATGTTCTGGCGCCACCCCCTGTTATCCAGGTCTTCGACCTGGTCCTGCAATTGGCTTATTATAGTGGAGTGATGTGACACTTGGCGGGTCTGAAGATCTAAGATTTAGTCTGTGTGTTCCGCATCCTCTTCTATTTGGGCTATCCTAGAGCCAATTTTGCTTATCTCCCTTCTAACTTCAGACAAGCTAGTTTTTATCATGGAACTGACTTGCCCTATGAATTTATTAAAGTCTTCCTTTGAAGGTAGGGTCTGCAGATCTGCTTTAGTTAGCATTGTCTCCGGGAATTCCCTCTGGGTCAGGGTCTGGGGGTGGAGATGGCATTTTCATAGGGTTATCAGCTTGCTCTGTGGTTACCATTTCCACAGCTTTAAAAAAGTTATGTACTGTAGGGGCCGCAGAAGTACTACTTTTGCTTGCTTTGTCAGCTCTGGGTACACTTTTAGATGACATGGTGATGGTGGCTCCTTATCTTTTAAGTATTTGTTGCAGCGTGAGGGAGGAGCTGTTATGGTGAACAATGTGCCCCTTATGAGAAGTGACAGGACTTGCTGTAAGTCTTTTTCTGTGAAATGTTCGTTTTCCCACCCTTCAGGGATATGTACTTAAGTGGGCTATAACATATTTAGTAAGGCGCAGCTTTATGCTCTCCCCAAGCAGGGATATAGAACCTCTGAAACAATGTTGCGTTGGCTGTATATGGGCCTTTTAGCTAATGGTGCTGCTGCCAAACGGGATTCATCCTGTGTAGGTTAAGCTTGCTGGGCGCGGGCATAACGGCTGGGAAGTGAGGGGTTAACAAATATTGGATGCGAAACCGCTATAGAGTTCTATCCCCCATTTACTCTGCAAACATGTTCCGCGTGGCGATGCGATCTGCACTCGCCAACTCCTCATCTGATGTCCGCTGCCCTCTGCGATGTGATGAGGGGTAAGTTGAGTTGCCGTGTACCTCCTACGGCCCGGGTAGCTTGTGCTTGGGCCTAATGCATGGCACTGTATAGGCCTCAAAGGAGCCGCAGCAGGCCGCAGTATTCTGGTGTCCGGCTGTGCACTACCCCGGAGTTACTCCGACACCCACCGGGTACGCTTCTAGCTGTTAGGGATTAGGTGCAGGTATTTTTAGCTCCCTACTTGCATTTCTATGGAGCTTGTACTGTTATGAGGCCGACCGCACTTCGGAGCTCTAATCACCTGCGACCATCTTGGGCACTGGCTAGCTCCTCCCCTCCTTTTAATATTGTTTTAATATCATGTTAGTATAGTGTCTTTATTGTTTTTATATGAAAGGTTTTTTACATAAACTATTGATATCCCCCAATGTCATACCAACTACGCTCACTATGTGTCTATCGTACATTCTGTAATCATCCCTGTTGCAATACATAAGGCTGTAGAAGGATTCCATACTTTTGATATTGAGCACATTGTTTGGCACGCTGCTAATATTCATATCATCCAATCTATAAATTCTAACCTAATAAAATTGCCACAGGATTATATCAGACCTTCCTTGCTTTTGCTATGGACACTCCTCTTGACAAAGTCTGAACATTGTCAGACAAAACACGTTGAGGTCATCACCCTCCATACCAGACGTCCTCTGACGCACCTGGAGGCTTTGCCGGCTCCCTGGTCTTGCGCAAACCAAGGAAGTTGCCGCTTCTGAGTACCATCATGCCTGGATGCGTCTACAGACTAAAGGACTTTTTGAGATCTTTTATTTGCCGTATATGCTCTTACATCTTGTAAGTCTTATTTTATCTTGCGCTCTTTTGTGCTGTTAAATATTGATACTCTTAGAGTGGAATGTGCTGTGTTTTCTTTTCACTTTTAGTTTCACAGGCCTGAGAATTCCCCAAACAGAAGTCTCCTACCACTACCAGCAGCTCCCTGATTCCTTCAACACCATACTCCAGAGACGGCACCTAGTAACGTCCTTACCGATACCATACTCCAAAGGTGGAAGGATACCACCTTTACCCTCCGGTCACATCTTGGATAGTGATGTCCCGAACTGTTCGCCCGCGAACGGTTCACAGCAAACATAGCTTGTTCGCGTTCGCGTTTGTGGGCGAACACATGGCGATGTTCGATCCGCCCCTATGTGTCATCATTGTGGAAACTTTGACCCTTTATGTCACAGCCGCCTGACACATTAGAGCCAATCAACATCAGACACTCCCTCACAGACACTCCCAGCTACTCGGAATCCGCCATTTTAGACTCATAACGACCTTGCTTTTTTAATGAGAGGACGTGTTGTGTTTTTGCTCCTGACATTAATAGGAAAAACATAGCTAGGCTAGTGTATTTACAGTCCAGAAGGACTCCACTCATCTCTGCTGCAAGCACAGCACCCCAAAAAGCCCTTTTTAGGGCTATATTTCGTGCCGTTTTTTTTTTTTTTTTTTTTTTTATTAGCATTTGCCTGGCTTTCAGCTGTGTGTTTAAGGCTCACAGCATATGCTGTGACTACTGCCACCACTGATATCTCCCTAACAACATTAGTTTAAATTTAACTAACCCAAAAATATAATTATTTTTCTAGTGTAATTTTTTTTCATTTTCTATCAGGCCAGTGTCACACAGCATATACTCTGGTTCATTGCTCTGTGCCAGCCAGCAGTGTTAATATCCGTTTATAACATTATTTTTAATTTAAAAAAAAAAACACAAAAAAATATTTTTCTAGTGTAATCTAATTACATTTACTATCATGCCTGTGTCTGTCAGGCTCACTCAGCATTAATATACCTCTTTTTTTTTCAGTCTTTTGGTTAATTGGTCTGTGCCAGGCAGCCACCCAGCACTCATATCTATTTTTCTTTCACCTTAATTTTAATATAAAAAAAAAAAAAAGTTTAAATTTGTTTGCTAGTGTAATCAAATCTAATTTTCTATCTGGCCTGTGTGTTTTGCTGACATAGAGAGCCTACTGTGTTTACTTGCTGCCCTCCCTAGTCTATGAGCCATGACTCATATGTGTTTAACCTTTTTTTAATTTCCCCCCCCCCCCCAAAAAAAAAAATTTCAATCATTTTTCTAGTGTAATCTAATAGTATTTTCTATCAGGCGTGTGTGTATCCGACATACATAGCCTACTGTTTTTAATAGCTGCCCTTCCAAGGCTATCAGCCACGACTCATATGTATGTGCTTAACCTTTTTCTTAAAATTTCCAAAAAAAAGTCTTTAAATCATTATGCTAGTGTAATCTAATTGTATTTTCTATCAGGCCTGTGTCTAACTGTCTATCTGACTTACACAGCATACTGTTGTTATAATTGCTGCCCTACGTAGCAGCCAGCCAGTGCGACCACTCATATAGTCATATGTGCATTGCACTTCTTAACATAATTTTAATATTAAAATCTAAAATTTTAAAATATTTTGCTAGTGTAATGTAACTTAATTTTCTATCAGTCCTGTGTTTTTGTCACTTACACAGCATACTGTGTTAAATTACTGCCCTACCTACCATCCACGACTCATATCTGCCAGCCTGTCTGCCAGGCCCATATAGAGCTGAAAACATTCGGTGTTGTATCAGCTATAAAAATAATAAGAACTGTACTGTCAAAATACAGACAATGAAGGGCCTATGAAGACTGAGCAAAGGTTGGATTGTAGTATTTGGTTAGGCTAATCATGATGGCCATGTAGACCACCACCACCGAGAGTCCTGGAAGTAACAGGGATGATGAGATGAAAGAGCTAAGAATAGTAGAACTTGAAACAACAGAGTTAGCCATGGGTGTTAGTGCAAAACAGCTTGGCTTTTTTTGGGCTTTGGGTGCGGCTATTCATGCAGGCCATATAGAGCTGACAACATTCGGTGTTGTATCAGCTATTAAACTAATAAGAACAGTACTACTAAAATACAGCCAATGAAGGGCCTTAGGAAGACTGGGCCAAGGTTGCATTGTAGTATTTGGTTAGGCTAATCATGATGGCCATGTAGACCACCACCACCGAGAGTCCTGGAAGTAACAGGGATGATGAGATGAAAGTGCTAAGAATAGTACTACTTGAAACAACAGAGTTAGCCATGGGTGTTAATCCAAGACCGCTTGGATTTATTTTTGTATTGGGTGCAGCTAATCATGCAGGCCATATAGAGCTGACAACATTCGGTGTTGTATCAGCTATAAAAATAATAAGAACTGTACTATCAAAATACAGACAATGAAGGGCCTATGAAGACTGAGCAAAGGTTGGATTGTAGTATTTTGTTCGGCTAATCATGATGGCCATGTAGACCGCCCGTAACAGGGATGAAAGTGCTAAGAATAGTACTAATTGAAACAACAGAGTTAGCCATGGGTGTTAGTCTAAGAACACTCGGCTTTTTTTTGGGTTTGGGTGCAGCTAATCATGAAGGACAGATAGACCTGCCACCATTTGGTGTTGTAACAGGTATGAAAATGCAAAGAACAGTACTACATAACACAACCTACTTACCATGGGTCCCAGAACATATGTTTGGTTGTTATATTTTGTAAGGGTAATCATGCAGGCCATATAGACCTCCACCGATAGGGTGAGTATGAGTAACAGCTATTAAAATGCGAAGGACATTACTAATTAACACAACATAGTTACCATGGGTCGCAGACCAAGAGCAGATGTCTTATTATTATATTTTGTATGGGTAATCATCCAGGCTGTATAGACCTCACCAAATAGGGGGAGTTACAGAGATTAAAGTGCTAAGAATGGTAGTACTTAAAACACAACCTCGTTAAAATAGGTAGCAGACCACATGTCTTATTATTATAATTTTTCAGGGTAATCTGGCAGGCCATATAGAACTCCCACGATAGGGGGGGGGGAACAGGGATTAAAGTGCTAAGAAAAGTACTAATTGACACAGGCTAGTTGGGTCCAAGAACGCATGTTTGATTATTAGAATTTATTAGGGTAATTATATATCTAACAAATATATCTATTTCTCTTCTATCGATTCTATCTAACTATCAATCTATATATATCTATCTATCCTATCTATCACTATCAATCTATCTTCTGTCCGGGATGTTTTGAGACAGCCACTTTGGGAATGTTAGTTGATTTAGACCCATTATGGCTTAAAAGCAGACTCTGCATCAACTATGTAATTTTCCATGGGAGTTTTGCCAGGGATCCCCCTCCAGCATGCAACAGTCCAGGTGTTAGGACCCTGGAAACAACTTTTCCATCACTATTGTGGCCAGAAAGAGTCCTTGTAGGTTTTAAAGTTCGCCTGCCTATTGAATTCAATGGCGGTTCGCGCTGTCCGCGCGTTCGCGAACAATACCGGAAGTTCGAGTCCGCGGTTCGCGAACCGAAAATTTTAGGTTCGCGACATCACTAATCTTGGACTCCTGAGTGTCATTCACCTTACAGTGAGAGACATATTTTTGCCTATTGAGGGTAACTTTGATACAATTTTACCACGATCACGGATTCACTGTGATCTATATATGGATTTTTTTTTTTTTTTTTTTTTTAAATTGTGCATGTGATTTGAAATACTAAATATAACTATATCCTATCCACCAGGATACGCTATTTAGGGAGCGCTTAGTACCCTCTTTTCATTTCTAGATATTCTCAGTGCACCAGCATTTTAAATACTGCAGCTGATCAGAACACCAGTGGGGCTTGTATCATGTGAGCCATTAACAAATTGAGTCATTACCAGATGGTACAAGCAACTTAGGCTCTCTCATCAAGTACTGTGTTTAAAATGCTGGTGCACTGAGCATACTTAAATACACATTTGAAACAGCTATAGCTTTTATTAGACACATTTTTGCTAATACATGTATATTACAAAAATGCCTTTATTCAGAACTGTAATGCACACATGTGCATTTTAATTTGGGCTGGAATGTCCCTTTAAAGAGTCAGCATGAGTTATATGTGAGGAAGATGGGATGAGAGGAGGAGGCTGTGAGAGGATGAGCAAGGGATGACATTTGAGGATCAGTGAGCTAAGAGGTTAAACAGAGCTGTGTGTTAAGAAGGAGGTAAAGAGGATAAGGATGAGGCTGTGTGTAACAGACAGTGGGTGAGGAGAGCGCCATGCGTGATGCAGAGCGGAATGACAGAGTGTGTAGTGAGTGTGTAGTGAGTGTGTAGTGAGTGTGTTGAGTACGACTATTAAGAGATAGGGGGAAGAGGAAGCTGTGTAAGAGGTTGCGGAGAGTGATGGTTATCAGGAAGGTGGGAAGAAACGTTAAAGGGACAGTAAAGTGAAAGAAAAAACTTTCATGATTTAAATAGAGCATTTCATTTTAAACAACTTTCCAATTTACTTTTATCACCAATTTTGCTTTGTTCTCTTGGTATTCTTAGTTGAAAGCTAAACCTAGGAGGTTCATTTGCTAATTTCTTAGACCTTGAAGGCCGCCTCTAATCTAAAAGGATTTTGACAGTTTTTCACCACTAGAGGGCATTAGTTCATGTGTTAAATATAAATAACATAGCGCTGCAGAATCTGTTGGAGCTCTACAAATAACCGATAAAAATAATAATAATAACATTGCGCTCACACATGTGAATTTACTGAGGAGTGAGCACTGATTAGCTAAAATGCAAGTCTGTAAAAAAAACTGAAATAAGGGGGCAGTTTGTAGAGTCTTAGCTGCAAGGTAATTACAGAGGTAAAACGTGTATTATTATAACTGTGTTGGTTATGCAAAACTGGGGAATGGGTAATAAAGGGATTATCTATCTTTTTAAACAACAGAAATTCTGGTGTTGACTGTCCCTTTAAGAAGGAGGCTGTGTTTAAGGAGGGGTGGCTAAGAGGATGAACAGATGCTGGTATGTGAGGATTATTGGCATATGATGGTGAGCAGGATGTTCCCTCTGACTGTAGGGTGATGTCACTAGTGATTCCTTTGATGACATCATCAACAATATAATGTGCAATGCCATCAGTGATGTAATTGATGATGTCATGCAAAGTGGGAGCGTGGGCAGTTAAAGCTAGGAATTTCCTTGCTTTTAAACCTTTGATAAAAAAGCTTAAACGTTGTCTTTAATGCAAGTTTTTGCAAATTGACACACACACACACACATATATATATATATATATATATATACTGTATATACACATATACACTCACACACAGTATATCAGTGTTCACATAAAATTATAATTATAAAGAAGCTAGAGGGGGGCAGTGTAATACTGTCTAATATTATTACATTATTCTGCTGTCCAAAGCACAAATTGATTGCATAATTTAGCATTAATTAATTTAATGATAATTTGGCCAATAAACTTTGAAAATGCTAAATATTATCAAATTTTATCTTATTTTTGGCTAAAATTCTAGCAGGGTGGTCAGTAAAATCAGCTGGGTGGTGCACCTGTTACAATGGGCCTAGGGAGAACACTGTACATGTATGTGTGTGTGAGTATATAGATCTATATATATTTGTGATTGTTTCTCTTTAATATGCATACAGCATTTTTTCATGCAGTATCCCTTTAATGTAAACGTATATATTTCCATTGACGTTGAAGCAAAATCAAAGTGACTGACTGAATCAGTGAAGCTCATACAATATCATTTGCAGTTGACAGCTTTCCTTTCTCAAGTTGCTAGTGAATTGCTGTTCCACACGATCTAAGCCCTCTTAGCATGTTGATTTCTTTGTCCTCAGGTTATGGAACAGTTGTAGCCGTTCATGTTGTTGTCTACCTGACTTGCCTGACAGATGTTTGTTTTAATGATTTTGCTACATGAGAAAAATTGGTCTCTTATCTAAAGGAAGGAAAAAAGGAACAAATCAATCAAACAATCACATCAGAGCTCCGCCAATTGCATATTAAACAGACCCTATACTTTTTACCCAATCAGCCGGCTTCTTGATTGAGCAGTGCAGTGTCAGTCGTATCTTTCTTCCAATGCTAAAAATAATGCATATAGACAGAGTGACAATCACAGTACAGCCTCCCATCAGCCGCAATTAATCTTTTAGTTAACACAGACAAAAAAAATACTCTCATCAGCCCCTTTTGAAGAGTAAGGGGCCCTGTTTTTTTGATGTTTGCATTCTAAAGAAAATTGTCCCCACCAGTTCTGACAAATTGGAACACCAGGCTAATTATGGCAGCTAATGAAGTGTGTGGAATGGTCACAGCTTGTCGTGAAACAGTTCCTTCAGCTCGGATTAGAGTTTCATCAATCACTTTTTTAAACTGATCCAGAATTGCTTCTGCTTAGTGCTTGGCATTTTTAATGCTGTTTCTGTAATTGCTTTTTTCCCTAAAGCTTCCTCTGTTTTTTTTGTTTTTTGTTTTAAATATTAAATTCTTAGGACAGGGTTTGCAAACTCTTAGTTAAAAAAAAAAATCATTATTGCCTCTATCAGCTGATCAAGTGCTAGAAAGCTAATAAAATGAGAAGAAAAAAATAAATGTGATGTATTGTTTTTAATCCAGTTAAAGGTAGCAATAAACCATATTCATGTATATGTTTATGAATCATGATTACTTTAGACTGGATGTGTATTGAAATCACATGAAACATGGTTTGTGGTCTAGATGGTTTAAATCCCATAAGCAGCTAAATGAAATGAATTTGTTGGTCTCAGTTTATTGCACAGCAGACCGTAATCTTCCATATATCACTCAGCATATATCAGTCTGGATTTGTAATTTTCACAGAAGGCCAAACACTTGCCTACGTATAAAACAAAATATTTCAGTTGCGGAAAAAATACTGTTATTGAAACCATAGTTGGCCCCTCTTGAATAAAGTTTTGAGTAAGTTTGCCAGCTGTAATGATTCAGTTGGTTACAGTTTGAGAAGTTGCTGGACTGATGTAGAAAATTGGACACTTGGGCTTACTGCATTCTACTGCTGTCTCCAAAATATTTTTAGAAACAGTTTGCATTTGTATTACTAGAGTTCCCAACTAGCCAGAATTGTGTGGGATTCCATGATTTTCCCACCCACTGACTAGCTCCACCAATTTCCCTGCCCACTCCCCATCTAATTTAACCACTCAACATTATGTGATTCTTCACCATATTTATCATGACTCCACTCCCTGATCTCTTTGACTTTTTTCAATTGCGCGCAAAGCTCAAAGTAAATTGTGAAACTTGATGCACGCTAACTTCAGGGCTTTGGATATTGCAGCCCCACTAACTTCTTCACCCCATAGACTTCAATGGAGCACACTGAAGAAGAAAAAAACTAAGACATTGCTCACTCACGGCCTGGAATCTATGCGGTCCATGATTTTCCCACCCACTGACTAGCTCAACCCATTTCCCTGCCCACTCCCCATCCAATTCAGCCCCTCAACGTGATGTGACCCTTTGCCATATCTGTCCTGACTCCAGTCCCCGATCTCTTTGACTTCAATGGAGCATACTGAAGAAAAATAAACCTAAGACATTGCTCGCACTCTAACCCGACACTGCATTAAATCTACAGCGCTAAAGCCGAAGGTAGTTAATAAATATTTTACATTCCAATGTTCTTCATATATCTATACCTATCTATCAATAATAATATATATATATACATATATACATACATACAAATTAGCCAGTGGCCCAGCACTCCAACCAATCAGGTGTTGCTATAACCTGGGTGCTATCCTCAGGTGTAATACATATAATCCTTCTCATGAGAGGGCACTCACAGGATTTTAGAATCAATCCATATTTATTTAAAATTTTTAATGATAATAGATCAAATTTCTAAGTGAAAAATAGAAAAAATATTTACAGTGCAAACACAGTTAAACACATTATTAAATATTAAGGGCTAGATTACGAGTGGAGCGTTATCGGTATTGCGAGGAGCATAAATGTGATCACAAGATTGCAGTTTTTTACGCTCAAATCGATATTATAAATGGCACGCTAGATTAAGAGTGGAGCGATATCGGTATTGCGAGGAGCGTAAACTTGATCACAAGATTGCTGTGTTTTTTACGCTCAAATTCATATAACAAATGGCATGCTGTTTAAATTACTGCAAATTCATTGACACAAACTCTTAGTAATTTACGCTCCCCATATTTTCTATGGGTGACGTGACAATGTCTGCTCGTATTACAAGTTGAAAGTAAATGCGATCACTCAAACGCAATCGCATCTAATGCTCACATTTTTTACACAACCTAAAATTTTGGGTAAAGAGTTTGGCTGGAGGAAACTATTAACGCCTAAACCCCCACACATCCCACAGTAAAGTTCCCCACTACACTATTAACCCTTAAACCATCACACACCCCACCGTAAAGTAAATCCAATACACAATTAACCCCTAAACCACCACAATGTCCACTAACCTCTAAACCCCCTAACCTGCTAACAGCCCTAACTTAACCTTCTTATCAAAATACCAAACAAAGCTACCATTACAGAAAATGAAAAAAACTACCATTACAGAAAAAAACAAGCAAATTACCAAAAAACAAAAAACTGTGTTATGCCTATTCTAAAACTAAAGCCCCACTTAAAAAATCACCCCAATATAAAAAACCTATACTAACACTAAATTAAACTTTTTGGGCAGCAAAAGAGCTAAATGCCCTTTTAAGAGCAATGCCCTACCAAATGCCTTTTTAAGAGTAGTTTTTTTGTGTGTGTGGGGGGGGGGGTAGTGTAGAATGGTGTTGTTTTCTTCTGTTAAGTGTGATCAGTCCATGGGTCATCATTACTTCTGGGATATTACTCCTCCCCAACAGGAAGTGCAAGAGGATTCACCCAGCAGAGCTGCATATAGCTCCTCCCCTCTACGTCACTCCCAGTCATTCTCTTGCACCCAACGACTAGATAGGATGTGTGAGAGGACTATGGTGATTATACTTAGTTTTATATCTTCAATCAAAAGTTTGTTATTTTAAAATAGCACCGGAGTGTGTTATTATCTCTCTGGCAGAGTTTGAAGAAGAATCTACCAGAGTTTTTGTTATGATTTTAGCCGGAGTAGTTAAGATCATATTGCTGTTTCTCGGCCATCTGAGGAGAGGTAAACTTCAGATCAGGGGACAGCGGGCAGATGAATCTGCATAGAGGTATGTAGCAGTTTTTATTTTCTGACAATGGAATTGATGAGAAAATCCTGCCATACCGATATAATGTCATGTATGTATACTTTACACTTCAGTATTCTGGGGAATGGTACTTCACTAGAATTACACTGTAAGAAATACATAAAGCTGTTTAATAACTAGAGATTATGTTTAACGTTTTTGCTGGAATGTAAAATCGTTTTCATTTACTGAGGTACTGAGTGAATAAATGTTTGGGCACTATTTTTCCACTTGGCAGTTGCTTAATCTGTTTTCTGACAGTTTCTGTTCTCCCTCACTGCTGTGTGTGAGGGGGAGGGGCCGTTTTTTGGCGCTTTTACTACACATCAAATATTTCAGTCAGCAACTCATTGTATTCCCTGCATGATCCGGTTCATCTCTACAGAGCTCAGGGGTCTTCAAAACTTATTTTGAGTGAGGTAATTTCTCTCAGCAGAGCTGTGAGAATTATAGTTTGACTGAGATAAAAAACGTTTATTCTGTAATTTGTTTCCTGCTTTCAGAATTTGTTATCTTTGCTAATGCGATTAAACCTTTGCTAAAGTTGTGTTATTTACAAGGATTGAGGCTATAACTGTTGCAATTTATTAATTTTCAACTGTCATAGATCTTCTGTGCTTCTTAAAGGCACAGTACGTTTTAATATTATTCTAATTGAATTGTATTTCCAAGTTACAAGTTTATTTGCTAGTGTGTTAAACATGTCTGATTCAGAGGATGATACCTGTGTCATTTGTTGCAATGCCAAAGTGGAGCCCAATAGAAATTTATGTACTAACTGTATTGATGCTACTTTAAATAAAAGTCAATCTGTACAAATTGAACAAATTTCACCAAACAACGAGGGGAGAGTTATGCCGACTAACTCGCCTCACGTGTCAGTACCTACATCTCCCGCTCAGAGGGAGGTGCGTGATATTGTAGCGCCGAGTACATCTGGGCGGCCATTACAAATCACATTACAGGATATGGCTACTGTTATGACTGAGGTTTTGGCTAAATTACCAGAGCTAAGAGGTAAGCGTGATCACTCTGGGGTGAGAACAGAGTGCGCTGATAATATTAGGGCCATGTCAGACACTGCGTCACAGGTGGCAGAACATGAGGACGGAGAGCTTCATTCTGTGGGTGACGGTTCTGATCCAAACAGACTGGATTCAGATATTTCAAATTTTAAATTTAAACTGGAAAACCTCCGTGTATTACTAGGGGAGGTGTTAGCGGCTCTGAATGATTGTAACACAGTTGCAATACCAGAGAAAATGTGTAGGTTGGATAAATATTTTGCGGTACCGACGAGTACTGAGGTTTTTCCTATACCTAAGAGACTTACTGAAATTGTTACTAAGGAGTGGGATAGACCCGGTGTGCCGTTCTCACCCCCTCCGATATTTAGAAAAATGTTTCCAATAGACGCCACCACAAGGGACTTATGGCAAACGGTCCCTAAGGTGGAGGGAGCAGTTTCTACCTTAGCTAAGCGTACCACTATCCCGGTGGAGGATAGCTGTGCTTTTTCAGATCCAATGGATAAAAAATTAGAGGGTTACCTTAAGAAAATGTTTGTTCAACAAGGTTTTATATTGCAACCCCTTGCATGCATTGCGCCGATCACGGCTGCAGCGGCATTCTGGATTGAGTCTCTGGAAGAGAACATTGGTTCAGCTACTCTGGACGACATTACGGACAGGCTTAGAGTCCTTAAACTAGCTAATTCATTCATTTCGGAGGCCGTAGTACATCTTACTAAACTTACGGCGAAGAATTCAGGATTCGCCATTCAGGCACGCAGGGCGCTGTGGCTAAAATCCTGGTCAGCTGATGTTACTTCTAAGTCTAAATTGCTTAATATACCTTTCAAAGGGCAGACCTTATTCGGGCCCGGGTTGAAAGAGATTATCGCTGACATTACAGGAGGTAAAGGCCATGCCCTGCCTCAGGACAAAGCCAAAGCCAAGACTAGACAGTCTAATTTTCGTTCCTTTCGTAATTTCAAAGCAGGAGCAGCATCAACTTCCTCTGCACCAAAACAGGAAGGAGCTGTTGCTCGCTACAGACAAGGCTGGAAACCTAACCAGTCCTGGAACAAGGGCAAGCAGACTAGGAAACCTGCTGCTGCCCCTAAAACAGCATGAATTGAGGGCCCCCGATCCGGGATCGGATCTAGTGGGGGGCAGACTTTCTCTCTTCGCCCAGGCTTGGGCAAGAGATGTTCAGGATCCCTGGGCGCTAGAGATAATATCTCAGGGATACCTTCTGGACTTCAAATACTCTCCTCCAAGAGAGAGATTTCATCTGTCAAGATTGTCAACAATCCAGACAAAGAAAGAGGCGTTTCTACGCTGCGTACAAGAGCTCTTGTTAATGGGAGTAATCCATCCAGTTCCACGATCGGAACAGGGACAGGGGTTTTACTCAAATCTGTTTGTGGTTCCCAAAAAAGAGGGAACTTTCAGACCAATCCTGGACTTAAAGATCCTAAACAAATTCCTAAGAGTTCCATCGTTCAAGATGGAGACTATTCGGACAATTTTACCTATGATCCAAGAGGGTCAGTACATGACCACTGTAGATTTAAAAGATGCTTACCTTCACATACCGATTCACAAAGATCATTATCGGTACCTAAGGTTTGCCTTCCTAGACAGGCATTACCAGTTTGTGGCTCTTCCATTCGGATTGGCTACAGCTCCAAGAATCTTCACAAAGGTTCTGGGTGCTCTTCTGGCGGTACTAAGACCGCGGGGAATCTCGGTAGCTCCATACCTAGACGACATTCTGATACAAGCTTCAAGCTTTCAAACTGCCAAGTCTCATACAGAGTTAGTGCTGGCATTTCTAAGGTCACATGGATGGAAGGTGAACGAAAAGAAAAGTTCACTCGTTCCACTCACAAGAGTTCCCTTCCTGGGGACTCTTATAGATTCTGTAGAAATGAAGATTTACCTGACAGAGGACAGGCTAACAAGACTTCAAAGTGCTTGCCGCACCCTTCATTCCATTCAACACCCGTCAGTGGCTCAATGCATGGAGGTAATCGGCTTAATGGTAGCGGCAATGGACATAGTACCCTTTGCACGCTTACACCTCAGACCACTGCAACTGTGCATGCTAAGTCAGTGGAATGGGGATTACTCAGACTTATCCCCTTCTCTGAATCTGGATCAAGAGACCAGAAATTCTCTTCTATGGTGGCTTTCTCGGCAACATCTGTCCAGGGGGATGCCATTCAGCAGACCAGACTGGACAATTGTAACAACAGACGCCAGCCTTCTAGGTTGGGGTGCCGTCTGGAATTCTCTGAAGGCTCAGGGACAATGGAGTCAGGAGGAGAGTCTCCTGCCAATAAACATTCTGGAATTGAGAGCAGTTCTCAATGCCCTCCTGGCTTGGCCCCAGTTGACAACTCGGGGGTTCATCAGGTTTCAGTCGGACAACATCACGACTGTAGCTTACATCAACCATCAGGGAGGGACAAGAAGCTCCCTAGCTATGACGGAAGTATCAAAGATAATTCGCTGGGCAGAGTCTCACTCTTGCCACCTGTCAGCAATCCACATCCCGGGAGTGGAGAACTGGGAGGCGGATTTCTTAAGTCGTCAGACTTTTCATCCGGGGGAGTGGGAACTTCATCCGGAGGTCTTTGCCCAAATACTTCGACGTTGGGGCAAACCAGAGATAGATCTCATGGCGTCTCGACAGAACGCCAAGCTTCCTCGTTACGGGTCCAGATCCAGGGATCCAGGAGCAGTCCTGATAGATGCTCTGACAGCACCTTGGGACTTCAGGATGGCTTACGTGTTTCCACCCTTCCCGTTACTTCCTCGATTGATTGCCAGAATCAAACAAGAGAGAGCATCAGTGATTCTAATAGCACCTGCGTGGCCACGCAGGACTTGGTATGCAGACCTGGTGGACTTGTCATCCTGTCCACCTTGGTCTCTACCTCTGAAACAGGACCTTCTGATACAGGGTCCCTTCAAACATCAAAATCTAACTTCTCTGAAGCTGACTGCTTGGAAATTGAATGCTTGATTTTATCAAGACGTGGGTTTTCTGAGTCAGTTATTGATACCTTAATACAGGCTAGGAAACCTGTTACCAGAAAGATTTACCATAAGATATGGCGTAAATACCTATATTGGTGTGAATCCAAAGGTTACTCTTGGAGTAAGGTTAGGATTCCTAGGATATTGTCTTTTCTACAAGAAGGTTTAGAAAAGGGTTTATCTGCTAGTTCATTAAAGGGACAGATCTCAGCTCTGTCCATTCTGTTACACAAACGTCTGTCAGAAGTTCCTGACGTCCAGGCTTTTTGTCAGGCTTTGGCCAGGATTAAGCCTGTGTTTAAAACTGTTGCTCCACCATGGAGTTTAAACCTTGTTCTTAATGTTTTACAGGGCGTTCCGTTTGAACCCCTTCATTCCACTGATATAAAGTGGTTATCTTGGAAAGTTCTATTTTTAATGGCTATTTCCTCGGCTCGAAGAGTCTCTGAATTATCAGCCTTACATTGTGATTCTCCTTATTTGATTTTTCATTCGGATAAGGTAGTCCTGCGTACTAAACCTGGGTTCTTACCTAAGGTAGTTACTAACAGGAATATCAATCAAGAGATTGTTGTTCCTTCTTTATGCCCAAATCCTTCTTCAAAGAAGGAACGTCTACTGCACAACCTGGATGTAGTCCGTGCTCTAAAATTTTACTTACAGGCAACTAAGGAATTTCGACAAACGTCTTCTCTGTTTGTCATTTACTCTGGGCAGAGGAGAGGTCAAAAAGCTTCCGCTACCTCTCTTTCTTTTTGGCTTCGTAGCATAATTCGTTTAGCTTATGAGACTGCTGGACAGCAGCCTCCTGAAAGAATTACAGCTCATTCTACTAGAGCTGTGGCTTCCACTTGGGCCTTCAAGAATGAGGCCTCTGTTGAACAGATTTGCAAGGCTGCAACTTGGTCTTCGCTTCATACTTTTTCCAAATTTTACAAATTTGACACTTTTGCTTCATCGGAGGCTATTTTTGGGAGAAAGGTTCTTCAGGCAGTGGTTCCTTCTGTATAAAGAGCCTGCCTATCCCTCCCGTCATCCGTGTACTTTTGCTTTGGTATTGGTATCCCAGAAGTAATGATGACCCGTGGACTGATCACACTTAACAGAAGAAAACATAATTTATGCTTACCTGATAAATTCCTTTCTTCTGTAGTGTGATCAGTCCACGGCCCGCCCTGTTTTTAAGGCAGGTAAATATTTTTTAATTTATACTCCAGTCACCACTTCACCCTTGGCTTTTCCTTTCTCGTTGGTCCTTGGTCGAATGACTGGGAGTGACGTAGAGGGGAGGAGCTATATGCAGCTCTGCTGGGTGAATCCTCTTGCACTTCCTGTTGGGGAGGAGTAATATCCCAGAAGTAATGATGACCCGTGGACTGATCACACTACAGAAGAAAGGAATTTATCAGGTAAGCATAAATTATGTTTTTTTGTGGGAAAAAGAGCTAAATCACTTTAGGGCAATGCCTTACAAAAAGGGCTATTACTATAGTTTAGTTAAAGGGACAATGAACCAAAAATTTTTCTTTTGTCATTCAGATAGAGCATGCAATTTTAAGCAACTTTCTAATTTACTCCTATTAGCAAATGTTCTTCATTCTCTTGGTATCTTTATTTTAAAATCAAGAATGTAAGTTTAAATGTGGCCCATTTTGGTGAACAACCTGGGTTGTTCTTGCTGATTGGTGGATACATTCATCCACCAATAAACAAGTGCTGTCCAAGGTTCTGGACTTTCTTTTTCAAATAAAGCTAGCAAGATAACAAATAAACGCCTAGATTACGAGTTCTGCGTTAGCTTTAAAAAGCAGCGTTAAGGGGTCCTAACGCTGCTTTTTAACGCCCGCTGGTATTACGAGTCAGGCAGGAAAGGGTCTACAGCTCACTTTTTTTCCACGACTTTTCCATACCGCAAATCTCCTTACGTCAATTGCGTATCCTATCTTTTTAATAGCATTTGGCTAACGCTGGTATTACAAGTCTTGGAAGAAGTGAGCGGTACAGCCTCTACCTCCAAGACTCCTACCGCATATAAAAGTCAGTAGTTAAGAGTTTTATGGGCTAACCCCGGAACATAAAGCTCTTAACTAAAGTGCTACAAAGTACACTAACACCCATAAACTACTTATGGTGAGCTTCATTTTGATTATTCACAATTGTTTATAGCAGTTTTGCACTATGTTGTTGTTTTTCTTATTTATTTATTTGTATTTGTTATAAGAGGTTACCTTTTCCTTTGCCTCACCACCCATTAGTCACTCCTCGAGCTTTAATCTATATCTGTTGCTAACTTTTAGGGCAAGCTACGGGCCCTTAGTCTCTAGGAGCTAATAGGAATCCATTAACGCTAAGCGCTGGGAGATAGACCCTTCACTATTTTTACATTTCTGCAGTGTTTGTGTTTAGCTGTAATTTTCCTCTTACTCATTTACTGTACCCACACATATTATATACCTTTTATCTCGCCATTAAATGGACATATCATCATATAATTTACTTTAAAAAAATTATAAAATATAATGAAAAACTTGAAAAACACACACTTTGTCTAACTTTGACCTCCAAAATCTGTTACAAATCTACAATCACCAAAAACCACCACCCATGCTAAATAGTTTCTAAAACATAATTTATGCTTACCTGATAAATTTATTTCTCTTGTAGTGTATCCAGTCCACGGATCATCCATTACTTATGGGATATTAACTCCTCCCCAACAGGAAGTGCAAGAGGATTCACCCAGCAGAGCTGCTATATAGCTCCTCCCCTAACTGCCATTACCAGTCATTCGACCGAAAACATGCAGAGAAAGGAAAACCATAGGGTACAGTGGTGACTGTAGTTTAATGGAAAAATTACCTGCCTTAAAGTGACAGGGCGGGCCGTGGACTGGATACACTACAAGAGAAATAAATTTATCAGGTAAGCATAAATTATGTTTTCTCTTGTTAAGTGTATCCAGTCCACGGATCATCCATTACTTATGGGATACCAATACCAAAGCTAAAGTACACGGATGACGGGAGGGACAGGCAGGCTCTTTATACGGAAGGAACCACTGCCTGAAGAACCTTTCTCCCAAAAACAGCCTCCGAAGAAGCAAAAGTGTCAAATTTGTAAAATTTGGAAAAAGTATGAAGAGAAGACCAAGTTGCAGCCTTGCAAATCTGTTCAACAGAAGCCTCATTCTTAAAGGCCCAAGTGGAAGCCACAGCTCTAGTAGAATGTGCTGTAATTCTTTCAGGAGGCTGCTGTCCAGCAGTCTCATAGGCTAACCGTATTATGCTACGAAGCCAAAAGGAGAGAGAGGTAGCCGAAGCTTTTTGACCTCTCCTCTGACCAGAATAAACGACAAACAGGGAAGACGTTTGTCGAAAATCCTTAGTTGCCTGTAGATAAAATTTCAGGGCACGGACTACATCTAGATTGTGTAGCAGACGTTCCTTTTTCGAAGAAGGATTAGGACACAAAGATGTAACCACAATCTCTTGATTGATATTCCTGTTAGTGACCACCTTAGGTAGGAACCCAGGTTTAGTACGCAGAACTACCTTGTCTGAATGAAAAATCAGATAAGGAGAATCACAATGTAAGGCAGATAACTCAGAGACTCTTCGAGCCGAGGAAATCGCCATTAAAAACAGAACTTTCCAAGATAACAACTTGATATCAATGGAATGAAGGGGTTCAAACGGAACCCCCTGTAAAACATTAAGAACTAAGTTCAAACTCCATGGTGGAGCAACAGTTTTAAACACAGGCTTGATCCTAGCTAAAGCCTGACAAAAAGCTTGAACGTCCGGAACTTCTGACAGACGTTTGTGTAAAAGAATGGACAGAGCTGAAATCTGTCCCTTTAAGGAACTAGCGGATAAACCCTTTTCTAAACCTTCTTGTAGAAAAGACAATATCCTCGGAATCCTAACCTTACTCCATGAGTAACTCTTGGATTCGCACCAATATAAGTATTTGCGCCATATCTTATGGTAAATCTTTCTGGTAACAGGCTTCCTAGCCTGTATTAAGGTATCAATAACTGACTCAGAAAAACCACGTTTTGATAAAATCAAGCGTTCAATTTCCAAGCAGTCAGCTTCAGAGAAATTAGATTTTGATGTTTGAAGGGACTCTGGATCAGAAGGTCCTGTTTCAGAGGTAGCGACCAAGGTGGACAGGATGACATGTCCACTAGATCTGCATACCAAGTCCTGCGTGGCCATGCAGGCGTTATTAGAATCACTGATGCTCTCTCCTGTTTGATTCTGGCAATCAATCGAGGAAGCATCGGGAAGGGTGGAAACACATAAGCCATCCCGAAGGTCCAAGGTGCTGTCAAAGCATCTATCAGAACCGCTCCCGGATCCCTGGATCTGGACCCGTAACGAGGAAGCTTGGCGTTCTGTCGAGACGCCATGAGATCTATCTCTGGTTTGCCCCAACGTCGAAGTATTTGGGCAAAGACCTCCGGATGAAGTTCCCACTCCCCCGGATGAAAAGTCTGACGACTTAAGAAATCCGCCTCCCAGTTCTCCACTCCCGGGATGTGGATTGCTGACAGGTGGCAAGAGTGAGACTCTGCCCAGCGAATTATCTTTGATACTTCCATCATTGCTAGGGAGCTTCTTGTCCCTCCCTGATGGTTGATGTAAGCTACAGTCGTGATGTTGTCCGACTGAAACCTGATGAACCCCCGAGTTGTTAACTGGGGCCAAGCCAGAAGGGCATTGAGAACTGCTCTCAATTCCAGAATGTTTATTGGTAGGAGACTCTCCTCCTGATTCCATTGTCCCTGAGCCTTCAGAGAATTCCAGACAGCGCCCCAACCTAGTAGGCTGGCGTCTGTTGTTACAATTGTCCAGTCCGGCCTGCTGAATGGCATCCCCCTGGACAGATGTGGCCGAGAAAGCCACCATAGAAGAGAATTTCTGGTCTCTTGATCCAGATTCAGAGTAGGGGACAAGTCTGAGTAATCCCCATTCCACTGACTTAGCATGCACAATTGCAGCGGTCTGAGATGTAGACATGCAAAGGGTACTATGTCCATTGCTGCTACCATTAAGCCGATCACCTCCATGCATTGAGCTACTGACGGGTGTTGAATGGAATGAAGGACACGGCATGCATTTTGAAGCTTTGTTAACCTGTCTTCTGTCAGGTAAATCTTCATTTCTACAGAATCTATAAGAGTCCCCAAGAAGGGAACTCTTGTGAGTGGAAAGAGAGAACTCTTCTTTTCGTTCACCTTCCATCCATGCGACCTTAGAAATGCCAGTACTAACTCTGTATGAGACTTGGCAGTTTGAAAGCTTGAAGCTTGTATCAGAATGTCGTCTAGGTACGGAGCTACCGCAATTCCTCGCGGTCTTAGTACCGCCAGAAGAGCACACAGAACCTTTGTGAAGATTCTCGGAGCCGTAGCCAATCCGAATGGAAGAGCTACAAACTGGTAATGCCTGTCTAGAAAGGCAAACCTTAGATACCGGTAATGATCTTTGTGAATCGGTATGTGAAGGTAAGCATCCTTTAAATCCACTGTGGTCATGTACTGACCCTTTTGGATCATGGGTAAAATTGTCCGAATAGTTTCCATTTTGAACGATGGAACTCTTAGGAATTTGTTTAGGATCTTTAAATCCAAGATTGGCCTGAAAGTTCCCTCTTTTTTGGGAACCACAAACAGATTTAAGTAAAACCCTTGTCCTTGTTCCGACCGCGGAACCGGATGGATCACTCCCATTAATAAAAGATCTTGTACGCAGCGTAGAAACGCCTCTTTCTTTATTTGGTTTGTTGACAACCTTGACAGATGAAATCTCCCTCTTGGGGGAGAGAATTTGAAGTCTAGAAGGTATCCCTGAGATATGATCTCTAACGCCCAGGGATCCTGGACATCTCTTGCCCAAGCCTGGGCGAAGAGAGAAAGTCTGCCCCCCACTAGATCCGTTCCCGGATCGGGGGCCCTCGATTCATGCTGTCTTAGGGGCAGCAGCAGGTTTCCTGGCCTGCTTGCCCATGTTCCAGGACTGGTTAGGTCTCCAGCCTTGTCTGTAGCGAGCAACAGCTCCTTCCTGTTTTGGTGCAGAGGAAGTTGATGCTGCTCCTGCTTTGAAATTACGAAAGGAATGAAAATTAGACTGTCTAGCCTTAGGTTTGGCTCTGTCTTGAGGCAGGGCATGGCCTTTACCTCCTGTAATGTCAGCGATAATTTCTTTCAACCCGGGCCCGAATAAGGTCTGCCCTTTGAAAGGTATATTAAGCAATTTAGATTTAGAAGTAACGTCAGCTGACCAGGATTTTAGCCACAGTGCTCTGCGTGCCTGAATGGCGAATCCGGAATTCTTAGCCGTAAGTTTATTTAAATGTACTACGGCATCTGAAATAAATGAGTTATCTAACTTAAGGGCTTTAAGCTTGTGTGTAATCTCATCTAATGGAGCTGATTCAAGTGTCTCTTCCAGAGACTCAAACCAAAATGCTGCTGCAGCCGTGACAGGCGCAATGCATGCAAGAGGTTGCAATATAAAACCTTGTTGAACAAACATTTTCTTAAGGTAACCCTCTAACTTTTTATCCATTGGATCTGAAAAGGCACAGCTATCCTCCACCGGGATAGTGGTACGCTTAGCTAAAGTAGAAACTGCTCCCTCCACCTTAGGGACCGTTTGCCATAAGTCCCGTGTGGTGGCGTCTATTGGAAACATCTTTCTAAATATCGGAGGGGGTGAGAACGGCACACCGGGTCTATCCCACTCCTTAGTAACAATTTCAGTAAGTCTCTTAGGTATAGGAAAAACGTCAGTACTCGCCGGGTACCGCAAAATATTTATCCAACCTACACATTTTCTCTGGTATTGCAACTGTGTTACAATCATTCAGAGCCGCTAACACCTCCCCTAGTAATACACGGAGGTTTTCCAGCTTAAATTTAAAATTTGAAATATCTGAATCCAGTTTGTTTGGATCAGAACCGTCACCCGCAGAATGAAGCTCTCCGTCCTCATGTTCTGCAAATTGTGACGCAGTGTCTGACATGGCCCTAATATTATCAGCGCACTCTGTTCTCACCCCAGAGTGATCACGCTTACCTCTTAGTTCTGGTAATTTAGCCAAAACTTCAGTCATAACAGTAGCCATATCCTGTAATGTGATTTGTAATGGCCGCCCAGATGTACTCGGCGCTACAATATCACGCACCTCCCGAGCGGGAGATGCAGGTACTGACACGTGAGGCGAGTTAGTCGGCATAACTCTCCCCTCGTTGTTTGGTGAAATATGTTCAATTTGTACAGATTGACTTTTATTTAAAGTAGCATCAATACAGTTAGTACATAAATTTCTATTGGGCTCCACTTTGGCTTTAGCACATATAGCACAGATATCTTCCTCTGAATCAGACATGTTTAACACACTAGCAAATAAACTAGCAACTTGGAAATACTTTTCAAGTAATTTACTATAATATGAAAACGTACTGTGCCTATAAGAAGCACAGAAAAAGTTATGACAGTTGAAAATTAATAAACTGAAAAGTTATAGCATCAAATCTTTGTAAAAAACACAATTTTAGCAAAGGATAACTAACCCTGATAGCAGCTCTGCTGTGAGTGATTACCTCCCTCAAAACAAGTTTTGAAGACCCCTGAGTTCTGTAGAGATGAACCGGATCATGCAGGGAAGACAATAAACTTCTGACTGAATTTTTTGATGCGTAGCAAAAGCACCAAAAAAGGTCCCTCCCCCTCACACATAACAGTGAGAGAGATCAGTAAACTATCATAAATTAAATAAAACGACTGCCAAGTGGAAAAAAATAGTGCCCAAAACATTTTTTTCACCCAGTACCTCAGAAAATTAAACGATTTTACATGCCAGCAAAAAACGTTTAACATTAATAAATTGAGTGTTATTAAAAAGCCTGTTGCTAGTCCCTGCAAATTAGGCTAAAGTTTTATGCATACAGTATAATTCCAGTGAAGTGCCATTCCCCAGAATACTGAAGTGTAAAATATACATACATGACAGCCTGATACCAGTTGCTGCTACTGCATTTAAGGCTGAGTTTACATTATATCGGTATGGCAGAATTTTCTCATCAATTCCATTGTCAGAAAATAATAAGCTGCTACATACCTCTTTGCTTATTAATCTGCCCGCTGTCCCCTGATCTGAAGTTTACCTCTCCTCAGATGGCCGAGAAACAGCAATATGATCTTAACTACTCCGGCTAAAATCATAGAAAAACTCAGGTAGATTCTTCTTCAAATTCTACCAGAGAAGGAATAACACACTCCGGTGCTATTATAAAATAACAAACTTTTGATTGAAGGTATGAAACTAAGTATAATCACCACAGTCCTCTCACACATCCTATCTATTCGTTGGGTGCAAGAGAATGACTGGTAATGGCAGTTAGGGGAGGAGCTATATAGCAGCTCTGCTGGGTGAATCCTCTTGCACTTCCTGTTGGGGAGGAGTTAATATCCCATAAGTAATGGATGATCCGTGGACTGGATACACTTAACAAGAGAAATTTTGTCCTGAGTTTAGAAATATTCAATGTTTACATGTTCTTTGCTTTTTTGCAAGTTATAGGGCAATAAGTACAAGTAGCACCATTTTTTTTTTCAAAATTAGCGATAGTTATATAGTAACACTGATATCTATCAGGAATCCCTGAAAAACCCTTCATATGTATATATTTTTTAGTAGACAACAAAGTATTGATCTAGGCCCATTTTGGTATATTTCATGCCACCATTTCACCACCAAATGCAATCACATAAAAAAAAAATCGTTATTTTTTTCATAAACTTTAGGTTTCTCACTGAAATTATTTACAAACAGCTGGTGCAATTATGGCACAAATGGTTGTAAATGTTTCTCTGGGACCCCCTTTGTTCAGAAATAGCAGACATATATGACTTTGGCATTGCTTTTTGGTAATTAGAAAGCCACTAAATGCTGCTGCGCATCACACTTGTATTATGTCCAGCAGTGAAGGGGTTAAGTAGATAGCTTGTAGTGTTAATTTTAGCTTTAATGTAGAGATCAGCCTCCCATCTGACACATCCCACCCCCTGATCCCTCTTTGACCCCCCTCAAACAGCTCTCTTCCATTCCCCACCCCACAATTGTCACCCCTATCTTAAGTACTGGCAGAAAGTCTACCAGTACTAAAATAAAAGGTGTTTTTATATATATATATATATATATATATATATTCTGCAGTGTATGTTTCCCCCTAACACCCCAACCTCCACGATCTGCCAGTACCCACTTTGCAATAAAATTGGGCTCAGTTTTTATTTTATTTTTTTAATAATCCCATTTTTTCCGTAGTATAGCTGCCCCCTCAATACCCTACCCCCCTCCCAGATTCCTTTCCCAACATTTATCCCCCCTCTTCATACTTCCCACTCACAAATGTTTTGCCGTAGTGTAAGCAGTTCCACACGCTCCTGCCCTCTCATGCACTCCTCCTGCCCCCTCACACACACCCTCCCACCCTCCTCAAGCTCCCTCCAGCAAAGGGCCCTTCACCCACCTCCCTCCTATCCCTCACACGCCACCAACGATCGGCACCATTGCTGGCCCATGCGGAGAGGGCCACAGAGTGGTATTGCTAGATGCCTCAATATCGAGGCACTGCTGCAATACCCTAAAAGCGTCTGGAAGCGATCATGATCGCTTCCAGCGCTTAAAAGTGTACAGTGTACGTCTTTGGTCATTAACTACTGGTTTTTGTAGGACGTACCCTGTACGTCCTTGGTCAATAAGGGGTTAATGCACATTTTTTTCTACCCCTTACAGTTTACCCTAGGCCTTCACTTGCACAAACCCGACACGCTAATTTAATTTACGCTTGAGCGTAACTTGTAATATGAGCGCAAGTTAGCGTGGTTGAAATATTGGTTATTGTAGCCCACCCTAACAACAGCGTGCCATTTGTTATCTTGCCCTAATTGTATTATTTGTTCAATACTTTAGTGCCTTTCTTCCCACCCAGGAGGATTCAAAAGAGACGGGCCTTGCTTATTAACAGACACTTGGTAGCCAATATAGAACTAGTATTACCTTTCTTGAAGGGATATTAAAGCTTCCCCATTTATTTTTTTATTAAAGGGATAGGAAAGTCAAAATTAAACTTGCATGATTCAGATAGAGCATGCAAATGTAAGACACTTTTAAATTCACTTCTATTTTCAAATATGGTTCGCTCTCTTGGTATACCTTGTTGAAAATGAATACTCACATATCCTACACTAGTAAGAGCTAGTTGCTGATTGGTGCATGCACACATTTTTCTCTTGTGATTGGCTAACTAGCTGCCAGTAGTGCAATGCTGTTCCTTCAGCAAAGGATAACAAGATAATCAAGCAAACTTGATAATAGAAGTAAAAGTTGTATGGACTATCCAAGTTATGAAATAAAATTTTGGGGTTTCCTGTCCTAGTACTAGAAAAATGTATATTCATTATTTTAATTGAATGCATTTCTTATATTCTACCTCTTTTTTAACTCCTACTGGTATGCTGGTTCATATTGCATACTAAATATGCTGCAGTTTACCTGAACCTTCTGTCAGTATACTCTCCCCAAACTCTTATGAAAAAGGGGGGCTTTAGTTCAGTATCATGTTTAAGCTCACCTGCCATCAATACGGAACATTTCATAGGCTTAACAGCCAAAAAGCTATAAGTTATGGCTATAAATAATGATGTACTAAAACAAGAAGCTTAGAGGTAGTTGCTGTTCACTGTGAGATATTCTTCCTTGGACTAGAACCATTTTTTCTAGTAACGTGAAAGCAATAACACATTTTGCCAGAATGATTGACTCTTTGTCAATTTCTTTAAAGGATAAGTCAGGAAACTTCCTAGAAAATGTATCTGCTCAGCTACCAGGGAGCTTGCCTCCCACAATCCATACACTTGAGAGCCTTTATTTAGAAGCAGCAATCTACTATAACAATGTAAAAAACAAACGGAGATTATTGTGTGTTTTACTGTGTTTCATTGCAAACTTTATGAAATGCATTTTTTGTGTGAAAATTTAGCCTCTCTGAGGCACAGGCAGCGTTCTGAAACAGTAGCCCCGCCCCCTTTGCTTGGCGCTCTTTTCCCTCTCACTCGGTGGCTGCAGCTGAGGAGGAAAGTAATTTTTAAGCATCTACCTGACTTTTTTTCTTCAAATTCTGCCACAATCTGTGTCCTGTCACTTATCAATCTGTGTCCTGTCAGCAGTCATGTATCAAAACATAGGTGAATGACTCTTTCCTTCCAAGGTAAGATTCTATTTGATTCTGATTTGGACTCAATTATTAAGACTGTTACTGATGGAAAAGTAGCTTTTCTCCCTTGAGGAAAATAAATCTAAGGTAAAGAACAGTAATCAGTTTCGTCCTTTTGTTTCCTCAGGAGAGTAAAAGTCCTCCTCCTCTCAGAAGTCTGAGCCCTCCAAGCTGACACCAACACCAGAATCTGGTGGGCACACTTAGGGGCATATTTATCAATGCTCGCCGAAGTTCAATCCTATTGGCTGATCCAATCAGCCAGTAGGATTGAAGTTCAATCCTATTGGCTGATCCAATCAGGGGGTTGGGTGGGTGGGTGGTGGGTTGTAATGTTGGGGGGTATTGTATTTTTTTTACAGGTAATAGAGCTGATTACTTTGGGTCAATGCCCCGCAAAAAGCCCTTTTAAGGGCTATTTGTAATTTAGTATAGGGTAGGGATTTTTATTATTTTGGGGGGCTTTTTATTTTATTCAGGGGATTAGATTACAGGTATATTTGTATTTATTTTAACTAGGAAGTTATTAAATAGTTAATAACTATTTAATAACTATTGTACCTAGTTAAAATAAATACAAAGTTGCCTGTAAAATAAAAATAAATCCTAAGATAGATACAATATGTAACTATTAGTTATATTGTAGCTATCTTAGGGTATATTTTATAGGTAAGTATTTAGTTTTAAATAGGAATTATTTATTTAATTGTAGAAATGTTATTTCGTTTTATTTAAATTATACTTAGGTTTAGGGGTTAATACATTTAATTTAGTGACGGAGACGTTGGGGGCGGCAGATTAGGGGTTAATAAATGTAGGTAGGTGTCGACGATGTTAGGGACGGCAGATTAGGGGTTAATAAAATGTAACTAGTGTTTGCGAGGCGGGAGTGCGGCGGTTTAGAGGTTAATATGTTTATTATAGTGGCGGCGATGTCCAGTCCGCAGATTAGGGGTTAAAAAATGTATTTAAGTGTTTGCGATGTGGGGGAGGGGCTCGGTTTAGGGGTTAATAGCTAGTTTATCGGTGTTAGTGTACTTTTTATCACTTAAGTTAAGAGTTTTATGTTATGGCGTTAGCCCATAAAACTCTTAACTACTGACTTTTAAATGCGGTATCAGTCTTGACAGGAGAGGCTGTACCACTCACTTCTTCCAAGACTCGTAATACCGGCGTTAGGAAAATCCCATTGAAAAGATAGGATACTCAATTGATGTAAGGGGATTTGCGGTATGCTCCAGTCGCAGAAGAAAAGTGAGCGGTACTCCTGTACCTGCCAGACTCGTAATACCAGCGGGCGTTAAAAAGCAGCGTTGGGACTTCTCAACGCTGCTTTTTAAGACTAACGCAAAACTTGTAATCTAGCAGTTAGTTTTTTTGTTTTTTTTTGTAATTTAGTAATAATGTTTAATTGTATTTCTTTCATGTAATTAGCAAGAGTCCATGAGCTAGTGACGTATGGGATATACATTGCTACCAGGAGGGGCAAAGTTTCCCAAACCTTAAAATGCCTATAAATACACCCCTCACCACACCCACAATTCAGTTTTACAAACTTTGCCTCCGATGGAGGTGGTGAAGTAAGTTTGTGCTAGATTCTACGTTGATATGCGCTCCGCAGCAAGTTGGAGCCCGGTTTTCCTCTCAGCGTGCAGTGAATGTCAGAGGGATGTGAGGAGAGTATTGCCTATTTGAATGCAGTGATCTCCTTCTACGGGGTCTATTTCATAGGTTCTCTGTTATCGGTCGTAGAGATTCATCTCTTACCTCCCTTTTCAGATCGACGATATACTCTTATATATACCATTACCTCTGCTGATTCTCGTTTCAGTACTGGTTTGGCTTTCTACAAACATGTAGATGAGTGTCCTGGGGTAAGTAAATCTTATTTTCTGTGACACTCTAAGCTATGGTTAGGCACTTTTTTATAAAGTTCTAAATATATGTATTCAAACATTTATTTGCCTTGACTCAGAATGTTCAACTTTCCTTATTTTTCAGACAGTCAGTTTCATATTTGGGTTAATGCATTTGAATTAATCATTTTTTCTTACCTTCAAAATTTGATTCTTTTTTCCCTGTGGGCTGTTAGGCTCGCGGGGGCTGAAAATGCTTCATTTTATTGCGTCATTCTTGGCGCTGACTTTTTTGGCGCAAAAAATTCTTTTCCGTTTCCGGCGTCATACGTGTCGCCGGAAGTTGCGTCATTTTTTGACGTTATTTTGTATATTTCATTAATTGTATATTTAAATAATTTTAGTAGTGTTAGGTTTTTTAATATGTAATTTAGTTTATTTAATTGGTAGTTTAATGTAATTTTAGTATAATAGGGTAGGTTAATTTATCGTTTAAAATAGTTTATTTTAATTCTACAGGTAAGTTTTAATTTATATTAAGATATGGATCTTGTAATTTTAATTTAAAGTTAAGGGGTTGTTAGGTTTAGGGGTTAATAGCTTAATTTAGTTTTTTGCGATGTGAGGGGCTGATGGTTTAGAGGTTAATAGGTTTAGTTAGTGGTGGTGATGTGGGAGGCCCGAGGTTTAGGGGTTAATACGTTTATTTAGTGGCAGCGATGTCGGGAAGCGGCTGAATAGGAGTTAATATTTTTATTAGTGCCGGCGATGTCGGGAGCGGAAGATTAGGGGTTAATAACTTTATTATAGTGTTTGCGATGCGAGAGGGACTCAGTTTAGGGGTTAATAGGTAGTTTATGGGTGTTTGGTGTACTTTGTAGCACTTTAGTTATGAGTTTAGTGAAATGGTATAAATAAAGTTGGGAAAAACCTGAATAGACGCAAGATCGATGACTGTTAGTTAACACCAGTCCGATGCTCATTGGCCCGTACTTGGTGCACGTGTTTTTGACGGCTTTTCTCATAAATATGGAGATCGTATTCAGATCCACAGCCACAATGTTTGGCGATATTAGGCGAGCGTATTGACTCCCGCGAATGCAAAACAGTTGACGATTTGATAAATATCCCCTATGTACTTAAATTTGCAGTAGAGAAATTGCATTAAAGGGAGAGTAAATTCAAAATTAATCTTTCATAATTCAGAAAGAATATAGAATTTTTAACAATTTTCCACTTTACTATCATCTAATTTGCTTCATTCTTTTGGTGTTTATTGTTGAAAAAGCATATATAGGTAGGCTCAAAAGCAAACCATTACTGTTAGCTATTTGCTTGTCACTGTCTCACCCAATGAGTTGAGCTAGGCCCCAGTAAAGCATTGCGCTCTATTCTACAAAGGATACCAAGAGAACGAAGCAAAATTCTGAAAATTGTAAACGCAATCTGAAACCCAAAAGTTGTCTTTTATTATGTCCCTTTAAAGAGACATAAAACCCACATTTTTTCTTTCATTATTCAGATAGAGAATATATTTTAAACAACTTTCCAATTTACTTCTGTTATCTAATTTGCTTCATTCTCTTGGTATCTTTTGTTGAAAAGCAGCAATGCACTACTGGGAGCTAGCTGATCACATTGGATGAGCTAATAACATGAGGCATATATGTGCAGCCACCAATCAGCAGCTCCTGAGCCTACCTAGCTATACTTTTCAACAAAGGATTCCAAGAGAACAAAACAAATGAGATAATAGAAGTAAAATGGAAAGTTGATTTAAATCACATGCTCTATCTGAATAAAAAAATGTGTTTTATGTCCCTTTAAAATCTATTTCTCAACTCTGTATGTTTATTTTATAACATTTTTGCTGTGAAGAAGCAGCATGTTATTTCTGCAGACACAAATTCACAGATTTGAGAACTACAAAACCAATAATGGGCAGATTACAAGTTGGGCGCTAACAGTTATCACAGCTGTTTGCGCGTGTCGGGTGTAGGGCTCGTACTACAAGCTGAAAGTAAACACAATCGCTTGAGAGCAATTGAAGTTAGCGCTCGTCAGGATAGCGTTTCCTCAGAGCTCTGGTTCACTGTTTCACAAAACAAAAAAGTGTCACAAACGCATCAAAAATATATCAAAAGGCACAGTTACACTCATGATAACAATATCTAATAAAAATTTAAACAAATGCACAAATAAGTTAAAAGGGCTCAAATATGAGAGGTCTCATGTGTTAGAAAATATTCAGGCAAAGGGCTTTAACATAGACATACATACATATATACTGTATTTAAGAATCCACACTTACTGGACTTCTAATATAAACACGTATTAAAGTGATGTTTCGGAGCTTACAGGCCCCTTCCTCAGACCAGCACATGTTTATATGTGCGTACATATGTATTTATATGTGTATATATGTATTTACAGACATATATACACATACCGTGGGGCAAAAAAGTATTTAGTCAGCCACCAATTGTGCAAGTTCTCCCACTTAAGAAGATGAGAGAGGCCTGTAATTTTCATCATAGGTATACCTCAACTATGAGAGACAAAATGTGGAAACAAATCCAGACAATCACATTGTCTGATTTGGAAATAATTTATTTGCAAATTATGGTGGAAAATAAGTATTTGGTCAATATCAAAAGTTTATCTCAATACTTTGTTATATATCCTTTGTTGGCAATGACAGAGGTCAAACGTTTTCTGTAAGTCTTCACAAGGTTGTCACACACTGTTGCTGGTATGTTGGCCCATTCCTGCATGCAGATCTCCTCAAGAGCAGTGTTGTTTTGGGACTGTCGCTGGGCAACACGGACTTTCAACTCCCTCCAAAGGTTTTTTATGGGGTTGAGATCTGGAGACTGGCTAGGCCACTCCAGGACCTTGAAATGCTTCTTACAAAGCCACTCCTTCTTTGCCCGAGCGGTGTGTTTGGGATCATTGTCATGCTGAAAAACCCAGCCACGTTTCATCTTCAATGCCCTTGCTGATGGAAGGAGGTTTGCACTCAAAATCTCACGATACATGGCCCCATTCATTCTTTCATGTACACGGATCAGTCGTCCTGTTCCCTTTGCAGAGAAACAGCCCCAAAGCATGATGTTGCCACCCCCATGCTTCACAGTTGGTATGGTGTTCTTTGGTTGCAACTCAGCATTCTCTCTCCTCCAAACACAAGTTGTGTTTCTACCAAACAGTTCTACTTTGGTTTCATCTGACCATATGACATTCTCCTAATCCACTTCTGGATTATCCAAATGCTCTCTAGCATACTTCAGACAGGCCCAGACATGTACTGGCTTAAGCAGGGGGACACATCTGGCACTGCAGGATCTGAGTCCCTGGCGGCGTAGTGTGTTACTGATGGTAGCCTTTGTTACGTTGGTCCCAGCTCTCTGCAGGTCATTCACTAGGCCCCCCCGTGTGGTTCTGGGATGTTTGCTCACCGTTCTTGTGATCATTTTGACCCCACGGGGTGAGATCTTGCGTGGAGCCCCAGATCGAGGGAGATTATCAGTGGTCTTGTATGTCTTTGATTTTCTAATTATTGCTCCCACAGTTGATTTCTTCACACCAAGCTGCTTGCCTATTGCAGATTCAGTCTTCCCAGCCTGGTGCAGGTCTACAATTTTGTTTCTGGTGTCCTTCGACAGCTCTTTGGTCTTCACCATAGTGGAGTTTGGAGTGTGACTGTTTGAGGTTGTGGACAGGTGTCTTTTATACTGATAACAAGTTCAAACAGGTGCCATTAATACAGGTAATGAGCAGAGGACAGAGGAGCCTCTACTTATTTTTCACCATAATATGCAAATAAATTCTTTCCAAATTAGACAATGTGATTGTCTGGATTTGTTTCCACATTTTGTCTCTCATAGTTGAGGTATACTTATGATGAAAATGACATGCCTCTCTCATCTTCTTAAGTGGGAGAACTTGCACAATTGGTGGCTGACTAAGTACTTTTTTGTCCCACTGTATAAACACATAAATACATATGTATACATACTACTACCAAAAGAAGAAAGTATACACAAAAATAGCACTCCCAGGTCACTTAGAAATAATAAAAATATATTAGATGTCGCAATCCAAAGATGGAGTGTGGGGAGACAGGAACTTAACTAAAATTAAAATATAACTTTTATTGGGGTTTTCAGATAAAACATAGGAACATTAGAATTTTAAAATTACACTCAAGCTCCGACTGTAGTCAAATAAATTAATATGGCAATAATAAGTGTACAGAGATGGAACCAAGAGATACTCTCTGGTTAGGTTGTCTGTCAGAATATTAGCTTGCTTCTCCAATGTGAGAAGCAAGCTAATTTCTTCTGTTAAGTGTGATCAGTCCACGGGTCATCATTACTTCTGGGATATTACTCCTCCCCAACAGGAAGTGCAAGAGGATTCACCCAGCAGAGCTGCATATAGCTCCTCCCCCCTACGTCACTCCCAGTCATTCTCTTGCACCCAACGACTAGATAGGATGTGTGAGAGGACTATGGTGATTATACTTAGTTTTATATCTTCAATCAAAAGTTTGTTATTTTAAAATAGCACCGGAGTGTGTTATTACCTCTCTGGCAGAGTTTGAAGAAGAATCTACCAGAGTTTTGCTATGATTTTAGCCGGAGTAGTTAAGATCATATTGCTGTTCTCGGCCATCTGAGGAGTGAGGTAAACTTCAGATCAGGGGACAGCGGGCAGATGAATCTGCATAGAGGTATGTAGCAGTTTTTATTTTCTGACAATGGAATTGATGAGAAAATCCTGCCATACCGATATAATGTCATGTATGTATACTTTACACTTCAGTATTCTGGGGAATGGTACTTCACTAGAATTACACTGTAAGAAATACATAAAGCTGTTTAATAACTAGAGATTATGTTTAACGTTTTTGCTGGAATGTAAAATCGTTTTCATTTGCTGAGGTACTGTGTGAATAAATGTTTGGGCACTATTTTTCCACTTGGCAGTTGCTTAATCTGTTTTTCTGACAGTTTCTGTTCTCCCTCACTGCTGTGTGTGAGGGGGAGGGGCCGTTTTTTGGCGCTTTTACTATGCATCAAATATTTCAGTCAGCAACTCATTGTATTCCCTGCATGATCCGGTTCATCTCTACAGAGCTCAGGGGTCTTCAAAACTTATTTTGAGGGAGGTAATTTCTCTCAGCAGAGCTGTGAGAATTATAGTTTGACTGAGATAAAAAACGTTTATTCTGTAATTTGTTTCCTGCTTTCAGAATTTGTTATCTTTGCTAATGGGATTAAACCTTTGCTAAAGTTGTGTTGTTTACAAGGACTGAGGCTATAACTGTTTCAATTTATTAATTTTCAACTGTCATAGATCTTCTGTGCTTCTTAAAGGCACAGTACGTTTTAATATTATTCTAATTGAATTGTATTTCCAAGTTGCAAGTTTATTTGCTAGTGTGTTAAACATGTCTGATTCAGAGGATGATACCTGTGTCATTTGTTGCAATGCCAAAGTGGAGCCCAATAGAAATTTATGTACTAACTGTATTGATGCTACTTTAAATAAAAGTCAATCTGTACAAATTGAACAAATTTCACCAAACAACGAGGGGAGAGTTATGCCGACTAACTCGCCTCACGTGTCAGTACCTACATCTCCCGCTCAGAGGGAGGTGCGTGATATTGTAGCGCCGAGTACATCTGGGCGGCCATTACAAATCACATTACAGGATATGGCTACTGTTATGACTGAGGTTTTGGCTAAATTACCAGAACTAAGAGGTAAGCGTGATCACTCTGGGGTGAGAACAGAGTGCGCTGATAATATTAGGGCCATGTCAGACACTGCGTCACAGGTGGCAGAACATGAGGACGGAGAACTTCATTCTGTGGGTGACGGTTCTGATCCAAACAGACTGGATTCAGATATTTCAAATTTTAAATTTAAACTGGAAAACCTCCGTGTATTACTAGGGGAGGTGTTAGCGGCTCTGAATGATTGTAACACAGTTGCAATACCAGAGAAAATGTGTAGGTTGGATAAATATTTTGCGGTACCGACGAGTACTGAGGTTTTTCCTATACCTAAGAGACTTACTGAAATTGTTACTAAGGAGTGGGATAGACCCGGTGTGCCGTTCTCACCCCCTCCGATATTTAGAAAAATGTTTCCAATAGACGCCACCACAAGGGACTTATGGCAAACGGTCCCTAAGGTGGAGGGAGCAGTTTCTACCTTAGCTAAGCGTACCACTATCCCGGTGGAGGATAGCTGTGCTTTTTCAGATCCAATGGATAAAAAGTTAGAGGGTTACCTTAAGAAAATGTTTGTTCAACAAGGTTTTATATTGCAACCCCTTGCATGCATTGCGCCGATCACGGCTGCAGCGGCATTCTGGATTGAGTCTCTGGAAGAGAACATTGGTTCAGCTACTCTGGACGACATTACGGACAGGCTTAGAGTCCTTAAACTAGCTAATTCATTCATTTCGGAGGCCGTAGTACATCTTACTAAACTTACGGCGAAGAATTCAGGATTCGCCATTCAGGCACGCAGGGCGCTGTGGCTAAAATCCTGGTCAGCTGATGTTACTTCTAAGTCTAAATTGCTTAATATACCTTTCAAAGGGCAGACCTTATTCGGGCCCGGGTTGAAAGAGATTATCGCTGACATTACAGGAGGTAAAGGCCATGCCCTGCCTCAGGACAAAGCCAAAGCCAAGACTAGACAGTCTAATTTTCGTTCCTTTCGTAATTTCAAAGAAGGAGCAGCATCAACTTCCTCTGCACCAAAACAGGAAGGAGCTGTTGCTCGCTACAGACAAGGCTGGAAACCTAACCAGTCCTGGAACAAGGGCAAGCAGACTAGGAAACCTGCTGCTGCCCCTAAAACAGCATGAATTGAGGGCCCCCGATCCGGGATCGGATCTAGTGGGGGGCAGACTTTCTCTCTTCGCCCAGGCTTGGGCAAGAGATGTTCAGGATCCCTGGGCGCTAGAGATAATATCTCAGGGATACCTTCTGGACTTCAAATACTCTCCTCCAAGAGAGAGATTTCATCTGTCAAGATTGTCAACAATCCAGACAAAGAAAGAGGCGTTTCTACGCTGCGTACAAGAGCTCTTGTTAATGGGAGTAATCCATCCAGTTCCACGATCGGAACAGGGACAGGGGTTTTACTCAAATCTGTTTGTGGTTCCCAAAAAAGAGGGAACTTTCAGACCAATCCTGGACTTAAAGATCCTAAACAAATTCCTAAGAGTTCCATCGTTCAAGATGGAGACTATTCGGACAATTTTACCTATGATCCAAGAGGGTCAATACATGACCACTGTAGATTTAAAAGATGCTTACCTTCACATACCGATTCACAAAGATCATTATCGGTACCTAAGGTTTGCCTTCCTAGACAGGCATTACCAGTTTGTGGCTCTTCCATTCGGATTGGCTACAGCTCCACGAATCTTCACAAAGGTTCTGGGTGCTCTTCTGGCGGTACTAAGACCGCGGGGAATCTCGGTAGCTCCATACCTAGACGACATTCTGATACAAGCTTCAAGCTTTCAAACTGCCAAGTCTCATACAGAGTTAGTGCTGGCATTTCTAAGGTCACATGGATGGAAGGTGAACGAAAAGAAAAGTTCACTCGTTCCACTCACAAGAGTTCCCTTCCTGGGGACTCTTATAGATTCTGTAGAAATGAAGATTTACCTGACAGAGGACAGGCTAACAAGACTTCAAAGTGCTTGCCGCACCCTTCATTCCATTCAACACCCGTCAGTGGCTCAATGCATGGAGGTAATCGGCTTAATGGTAGCGGCAATGGACATAGTACCCTTTGCACGCTTACACCTCAGACCACTGCAACTGTGCATGCTAAGTCAGTGGAATGGGGATTACTCAGACTTATCCCCTTCTCTGAATCTGGATCAAGAGACCAGAAATTCTCTTCTATGGTGGCTTTCTCGGCCACATCTGTCCAGGGGGATGCCATTCAGCAGACCAGACTGGACAATTGTAACAACAGACGCCAGCCTTCTAGGTTGGGGTGCCGTCTGGAATTCTCTGAAGGCTCAGGGACAATGGAGTCAGGAGGAGAGTCTCCTGCCAATAAACATTCTGGAATTGAGAGCAGTTCTCAATGCCCTCCTGGCTTGGCCCCAGTTGACAACTCGGGGGTTCATCAGGTTTCAGTCGGACAACATCACGACTGTAGCTTACATCAACCATCAGGGAGGGACAAGAAGCTCCCTAGCTATGATGGAAGTATCAAAGATAATTTGCTGGGCAGAGTCTCACTCTTGCCACCTGTCAGCAATCCACATCCCGGGAGTGGAGAACTGGGAGGCGGATTTCTTAAGTCGTCAGACTTTTCATCCGGGGGAGTGGGAACTTCATCCGGAGGTCTTTGCCCAAATACTTCGACGTTGGGGCAAACCAGAGATAGATCTCATGGCGTCTCGACAGAACGCCAAGCTTCCTCGTTACGGGTCCAGATCCAGGGATCCAGGAGCAGTCCTGATAGATGCTCTGACAGCACCTTGGGACTTCAGGATGGCTTACGTGTTTCCACCCTTCCCGTTGCTTCCTCGATTGATTGCCAGAATCAAACAAGAGAGAGCATCAGTGATTCTAATAGCACCTGCGTGGCCACGCAGGACTTGGTATGCAGACCTGGTGGACATGTCATCCTGTCCACCTTGGTCTCTACCTCTGAGACAGGACCTTCTGATACAGGGTCCCTTCAAACATCAAAATCTAACTTCTCTGAAGCTGACTGCTTGGAAATTGAACGCTTGATTTTATCAAGACGTGGATTTTCTGAGTCAGTTATTGATACCTTAATACAGGCTAGGAAACCTGTTACCAGAAAGATTTACCATAAGATATGGCGTAAATACCTATATTGGTGTGAATCCAAAGGTTACTCTTGGAGTAAGGTTAGGATTCCTAGGATATTGTCTTTTCTACAAGAAGGTTTAGAAAAGGGTTTATCTGCTAGTTCATTAAAGGGACAGATCTCAGCTCTGTCCATTCTGTTACACAAACGTCTGTCAGAAGTTCCTGACGTCCAGGCTTTTTGTCAGGCTTTGGCCAGAATTAAGCCTGTGTTTAAAACTGTTGCTCCACCATGGAGTTTAAACCTTGTTCTTAATGTTTTACAGGGCGTTCCGTTTGAACCCCTTCATTCCATTGATATAAAGTTGTTATCTTGGAAAGTTCTATTTTTAATGGCTATTTCCTCGGCTCGAAGAGTCTCTGAATTATCAGCCTTACATTGTGATTCTCCTTATTTGATTTTTCATTTGGATAAGGTAGTCCTGCGTACTAAACCTGGGTTCTTACCTAAGGTAGTTACTAACAGGAATATCAATCAAGAGATTGTTGTTCCTTCTTTATGCCCAAATCCTTCTTCAAAGAAGGAACGTCTACTGCACAACCTGGATGTAGTCCGTGCTCTAAAATTTTACTTACAGGCAACTAAGGAATTTCGACAAACGTCTTCTCTGTTTGTCATTTACTCTGGGCAGAGGAGAGGTCAAAAAGCTTCCGCTACCTCTCTTTCTTTTTGGCTTCGTAGCATAATTCGTTTAGCTTATGAGACTGCTGGACAGCAGCCTCCTGAAAGAATTACAGCTCATTCTACTAGAGCTGTGGCTTCCACTTGGGCCTTCAAGAATGAGGCCTCTGTTGAACAGATTTGCAAGGCTGCAACTTGGTCTTCGCTTCATACTTTTTCCAAATTTTACAAATTTGACACTTTTGCTTCATCGGAGGCTATTTTTGGGAGAAAGGTTCTTCAGGCAGTGGTTCCTTCTGTATAAAGAGCCTGCCTATCCCTCCCGTCATCCGTGTACTTTTGCTTTGGTATTGGTATCCCAGAAGTAATGATGACCCGTGGACTGATCACACTTAACAGAAGAAAACATAATTTATGCTTACCTGATAAATTCCTTTCTTCTGTAGTGTGATCAGTCCACGGCCCGCCCTGTTTTTAAGGCAGGTAAATATTTTTTAATTTATACTCCAGTCACCACTTCACCCTTGGCTTTTCCTTTCTCGTTGGTCCTTGGTCGAATGACTGGGAGTGACGTAGGGGGGAGGAGCTATATGCAGCTCTGCTGGGTGAATCCTCTTGCACTTCCTGTTGGGGAGGAGTAATATCCCAGAAGTAATGATGACCCGTGGACTGATCACACTACAGAAGAAAGGAATTTATCAGGTAAGCATAAATTATGTTATTCTGACAGACAACCTAACCAGAGAGTATCTCTTGGTCAAAAAACTAGCAGGTACGCTCTGCACTTTTCCGGCCCAGCGTACCTGGTTTTCAAACCGCCACCCTGGAGGTGGCGGATCCCATAGGAATCAATGGGAGTCTGACCATAGCGAAAGTTCATGTTCGCTGCTGCCAGACATCCCATTGATTCCTATGGGAGCTGTCTACACCTAACACCCTAACATGTACCCCGAGTCTAAACACCCCTAATCTGTCCCCCCCTACACCGCTGCAACTAAATAAAGTTATTACCCCCTAAACCGCCGCTCCCGGAGCCCACCGCCACTATAATAAACATGTTAACCCTTAAACTGCCGCTCCCTGACCCCGCCGCCACCTACATGATACCTATTAACCCCTATCCTTCCCCCCCTATACCGCCGCCCTCTATAATAAAGTTATTAACCCCTATCCTGCCGATCCCGGACCTCGCCGCAACTAAATAAATAGTTTAACCTCTAAACCGCCACTCCCGGACCCCGCCGCAACCTATATTAAACTTATTAACCCCTAATCTGCCCCCCTACACCTATAATACATTTATTAACCCCTATCCTGCCCCCCTACACCGCCGCCACTGTAATAAAATTATTAACCCCTAAACCTAAGTCTAACCCTAACACCCCCCAACTTAAATATTAATTAAATAAATCTAAATAGTATTTATATTATTAACTAAATTAATCCTATTTAAAACTAAATACTTACCTTTAAAATAAACCCTAATATAGCTACAATATAAATAATATTTATATTGTAGCTATCTTAGGATTTATTTTTATTTTACAGGCAAATTTCAATTTATTTTAACTAGGTTCAATAGCTATTAAATAGTTATTAACTATTTCATAGCTACCTAGCTAAAATAAAGATAAATTTACCTGTAAAATAAATCCTAACCTAAGTTACAATTACACCTAACACTACACTATACTTTAATAAATTGTTTCTATTTAAAACTAAATACTTACCTATAAAATAAACCCTAAGATAGCTGCAATGTAATTAATAATTACATTGTAGCTATTTTAGGATTTATATTTATTTTACAGGTAACTTTGTATTTATTTTAGCTAGTTAGAATAGTTATTAAATAGTTATTAACTATTTAATAACTACCTAGCTAAAAGAAATACAAAATTACCTGTAAAATAAATCCTAACCTAAGTTACAATTAAACCTAACACTACACTATCATTAAATTCATTAAATGAATTAACTACAAATAACTGCAATTAAATACAATTACATAAACTAACTAAAGTACAAAAAAATAAAAAAAGCTAAGTTACAAACAATGAATTCAGCTCTTTTGCCTGTAAAAGAAAAATACAACCCCCCCAACATTAAAACCCACCACCCACATACCCCTAATCTAACCCAAACCCCCCTTAAATAATCCTAACACTACCCCCCTGAAGATCATCCTACCTTGAGTTGTCTTCAGCCAGCCGACCCACCGATGGAACCGAAGAGGAGATCCGGAGCGGCAGAAGTGATCCTCCAAGGGGCGCTGAAGAAGTCTTCCATCCGATGAAGTCATCATCCAGGCGGCGCTGAAGAAGTCTTCCATCCGGGCGATGTCATCTTCCAAGCGGCGCTGAAGAAGTCTTCCATCCGGGCGATGTCATCTTCCAAGCGGGGTCTTCAATCTTCTTTCTTCAGGATCCATCTTCATCCCGCCGACGCGGAACATCATTCTTCCCCGACGGACTAACGACGAATAAAGGCTCCTTTAAGGGACGTCATCCAAGATGGCGTCCCTTCAATTCCGATTGGCTGATAGGATTCTATCAGCCAATCGGAATTAAGGTAAGAAAAAAATGATTGGCTGATTGAATCAGCCAATCAGATTGAAGTTCAATCCGTTTGGCTGATCCAATCAGCCAATCAGATTGAACTCGCATTCTATTGGCTGTTCCGATCAGCCAATAGAATGCGAGCTCAATCTGATTGGCTGATTCAATCAACCAATCAGATTTTTCCTACCTTTATTCCGATTGGCTGATAGAATCCTATCAGCCAATCGGAATTGAAGGGACGCCATCTTCAGCGCCGCTTGGAAGATGACATCGCCCGGATGGAAGACATCTTCAGCGCCGCCTGGATGATGACTTCATCGGATGGAAGACTTCTTCAGCGCCCCTTGGAGGATCACTTCTGCCGCTCCGGATCTCCTCTTCGGTTCCATCGGTGGGTCGGCTGGCTGAAGACAACTCAAGGTAGGATGATCTTCAGGGGGGTAGTGTTAGGTTTTTTTAATGGGGGGTTTGGGTTAGATTAGGGATATGTGGGTGGTGGGTTTTAATGTTGGGGGGGTTGTATTTTTCTTTTACAGGCAAAAGAGCAGTTTTCTTTGGGGCCTTCCCCCGCAAAAGGCCCTTTTAAGGGCTGGTAAGGTAAAAGAGCTTTGAACTTTTTTAATTTAGAATAGAGTAGGGCATTTTTTTATTTTGGGGGGCTTTGTTATTTTATTAGGGGGCTTAGATTAGGTGTAAGTAGCTTAAAATTGTTGTAATATTTTTTAAATGTTTGTAACTTATTTTTTTTATTTTTTGTAACTTAGCTTTTTTATTTTTTGTACTTTAGTTAGTTTATGTAATTGTATTTAATTGTAGTTATTTGTAGTTAATTTATTTAATTAATTTAATGATAGTGTAGTGTTAGGTTTAATTGTAACTTAGGTTAGGGTTTATTTTACAGGTAATTTTGTATTTCTTTTAGCTAGGTAGTTATTAAATAGTTAATAACTATTTAATAACTATTCTAACTAGCTAAAATAAATACAAAGTTACCTGTAAAATAAATATAAATCCTAAAATAGCTACAATGTAATTATTAATTACATTGCAGCTATCTTAGGGTTTATTTTACAGATAAGTATTTAGTTTTAAATAGGAATAATTAATTTAATGATAGTGTAGTGTTAGGTGTAATTGTAACTTAGGTTAGTTTTTATTTTACAGGTATATTTCTCTTTATTTTGGGGGGCTTTTTATTTTATTCAGGGGATTAGATTACAGGTATATTTGTATTTATTTTAACTAGGAAGTTATTAAATAGTTAATAACTATTTAATAACTATTGTACCTAGTTAAAATAAATACAAAATTGCCTGTAAAATAAAAATAAATCCTAAGATAGATACAATATGTAACTATTAGTTATATTGTAGCTATCTTAGGGTATATTTTATAGGTAAGTATTTAGTTTTAAATAGGAATTATTTATTTAATTGTAGAAATTTTATTTTGTTTTATTTAAATTATACTTAGGTTTAGGGGTTAATACATTTAATTTAGTGACGGAGATGTTGGGGGCGGCAGATTAGGGGTTAATAAATGTAGGTAGGTGTCGACGATGTTAGGGACGGCAGATTAGGGGTTAATAAAATGTAACTCGTGTTTGCGAGGCTGGAGTGCGGCGGTTTAGAGGTTAATATGTTTATTATAGTGGCAGCGATGTCCAGTCCGCAGATTAGGGGTTAAAAAATGTATTTAAGTGTTTGCGATGTGGGGGAGGGGCTCGATTTAGGGGTTAATAGCTAGTTTATCGGTGTTAGTGTACTTTTTATCACTTAAGTTAAGAGTTTTATGTTATGCCGTTAGCCCATAAAACTCTTAACTACTGACTTTTAAATGCGGTATCAGTCTTGACAGGAGAGGCTGTACCACTCACTTCTTCCAAGACTCGTAATACCGGCGTTAGGAAAATCCCATTGAAAAGATAGGATACGCAATTGACGTAAGGGGATTTGCGGTATGCTCCAGTCGCGGAAGAAAAGTGAGCGGTACACCTGTACCTGCCAGACTCGTAATACCAGCGGGTGTTAAAAAGCAGCGTTGGGACTTCTCAACGCTGCTTTTTAAGACTAACGCAAAACTCGTAATCTAGCAGTTAGTTTTTTTGTTTTTTTTTGTAATTTAGTAATAATGTTTAATTGTATATTTAAATAATTTTAGTAGTGTTAGGTTTTTTAATATGTAGTTTAGTTTATTTAATTGGTAGTTTAATGTAATTTTAGTATAATAGGGTAGGTTAATTTATCGTTTAAATTAGTTTATTTTAATTCTACAGGTAAGTTTTAATTTATATTAAGATATGGATCTTGTAATTTTAATTTAAAGTTAAGGGGTTGTTAGGTTTAGGGGTTAATAGCTTAAGTTAGTTTTTTGCGATGTGAGGGGCTGACGGTTTAGAGGTTAATAGGTTTAGTTAGTGGTGGTGATGTGGGAGGCCCGAGGTTTAGGGGTTAATACGTTTATTTAGTGGCAGCGATGTCGGGAAGCGGCTGAATAGGAGTTAATATTTTTATTAGTGCAGGCGATGTCGGGAGCGGAAGATTAGGGGTTAATAACTTTATTATAGTGTTTGCGATGCGAGAGGGACTCAGTTTAGGGGTTAATAGGTAGTTTATGGGTGTTTGGTGTACTTTGTAGCACTTTAGTTATGAGTTTAGTGAAATGGTATAAATAAAGTTGGGAAAAACCTGAATAGACGCAAGATCGATGACTGCTAGTTAACACCAGTCCGATGCTCATTGGCCCGTACTTGGTGCACGTGTTTTTGACAGCTTTTCTCATAAATATGGAGATCGTATTCAGATCCACAGCCGCAATGTTTGGCGATATTAGGCGAGCGTATTGACTCCCGCAAATGCAAAACAGTTGACGATTTGATAAATATCCCCTATGTACTTAAATTTGCAGTAGAGAAATTGCATTAAAGGGAGAGTAAATTCAAAATTAATCTTTCATAATTCAGAAAGAATATAGAATTTTTAACAATTTTCCAGTTTACTATCATCTAATTTGCTTCATTCTTTTGGTGTTTATTGTTGAAAAAGCATATATAGGTAGGCTCAAAAGCAAACCATTACTGTTAGCTATTTGCTTGTCACGGTCTCACCCAATGAGTTGAGCTAGGCCCCAGTAAAGCATTGCACTCTATTCTACAAAGGATACCAAGAGAACAAAGCAAAATTCTGAAAATTGTAAACGCAATCTGAAACCCAAAAGTTGTCTTTTATTATGTCCCTTTAAAGAGACATAAAACCCAAATTTTTTTCTTTCATTATTCAGATAGAGAATATATTTTAAACAACTTTCCAATTTACTTCTGTTATCTAATTTGCTTCATTCTCTTGGTATCTTTTGTTGAAAAGCAGCAATGCACTACTGGGAGCTAGCTGATCACATTGGATGAGCTAATAACATGAGGCATATATGTGCAGCCACCAATCAGCAGCTCCTGAGCCTACCTAGCTATACTTTTCAACAAAGGATTCCAAGAGAACAAAACAAATGAGATAATAGAAGTAAAATGGAAAGTTGATTTAAATCACATGCTCTATCTGAATAAAAAAATGTGTTTTATGTCCCTTTAAAATCTATTTCTCAACTCTGTATGTTTATTTTCTAACATTTTTGCTGTGAAGAAGCAGCATGTTATTTCTGCAGACACAAATTCACAGATTTGAGAACTACAAAACCAATAATGGGCAGATTACAAGTTGGGCGCTAAAAGTTATCACAGCTGTTTGCGCGTGTCGGGTGTAGGGCTCGTACTACAAGCTGAAAGTAAACACAATCGCTTGAGAGCAATTGAAGTTAGCGCTCGTCAGGATAGCGTTTCCTCAGAGCTCTGGTTCACTGTTTCACAAAACAAAAAAGTGTCACAAACGCATCAAAAATATATCAAAAGGCACAGTTACACTCATGATAACAATATCTAATAAAAATTTAAACAAATGCACAAATAAGTTAAAAGGGCTCAAATATGAGAGGTCTCATGTGTTAGAAAATATTCAGGCAAAGGGCTTTAACATAGACATACATACATATATACTGTATTTAAGAATCCACACTTACTGGACTTCTAATATAAACACGTATTAAAGTGATGTTTCGGAGCTCACAGGCCCCTTCCTCAGATCACCACATGTTTATATGTGCGTACATATGTATTTATATGTGTATATATGTATTTACAGACATATATACACATACCGTGGGGCAAAAAAGTATTTAGTCAGCCACCAATTGTGCAAGTTCTCCCACTTAAGAAGATGAGAGAGGCCTGTAATTTTCATCATAGGTATACCTTGACTATGAGAGACAAAATGTGGAAACAAATTCAGACAATCACATTGTCTGATTTGGAAATAATTTATTTGCAAATTATGGTGGAAAATAAGTATTTGGTCAATATCAAAAGTTTATCTCAATACTTTTTTATATATCCTTTGTTGGCAATGACAGAGGTCAAAAGTTTTCTGTAAGTCTTCACAAGGTTGTCACACACTGTTGCTGGTATGTTGGCCCATTCCTGCATGCAGATCTCCTCTAGAGCAGTGTTGTTTTGGGACTGTCGCTGGGCAACACGGACTTTCAACTCCCTCCAAAGGTTTTTTATGGGGTTGAGATCTGGAGACTGGCTAGGCCACTCCAGTACCTTGAAATGCTTCTTACGAAGCCACTCCTTCTTTGCCCGGGCGGTGTTTTTGGGATCATTGTCATGCTGAAAAACCCAACCACGTTTCATCTTCAATGCCCTTGCTGATGGAAGGAGGTTTGCACTCAAAATCTCACGATACATGGCCCCATTCATTCTTTCATGTACACGGATCAGTCGTCCTGTTCCCTTTGCAGAGAAACAGCCCCAAAGCATGATGTTGCCACCCCCATGCTTCACAGTAGGTATGGTGTTCTTTGGTTGCAACTCAGCATTCTCTCTCCTCCAAACACAAGTTGTGTTTCTACCAAACAGTTCTACTTTGGTTTCATCTGACCATATGACATTCTCCTAATCCACTTATGGATTATCCAAATGCTCTCTAGCATACTTCAGACAGGCCCAGACATGTACTGGCTTAAGCAGGGGGACACATCTGGCACTGCAGGATCTGAGTCCCTGGCGGTGTAGTGTGTTACTGATGGTAGCCTTTGTTACGTTGGTCCCAGCTCTCTGCAGGTCATTCACTAGGTCCCCCCGTGTGGTTCTGGGATGTTTGCTCACCGTTCTTGTGATCATTTTGACCCCATGGGGTGAGATCTTGCGTGGAGCCCCAGATCGAGGGAGATTATCAGTGGTCTTGTATGTCTTCGATTTTCTAATTATTGCTCCCACAGTTGATTTCTTCACACCAAGCTGCTTGCCTATTGCAGATTCAGTCTTCCCAGCCTCGTGCAGGTCTACAATTTTGTTTCTGATGTCCTTCGACAGCTCTTTGGTCTTCACCATAGTGGAGTTTGGAGTGTGACTGTTTGAGGTTGTGGACAGGTGTCTTTTATACTGATAACAAGTTCAAACAGGTGCCATTAATACAGGTAATGAGCGGAGGACAGAGGAGCCTCTTAAAGAAGAAGATACAGGTCTGTGAGAGCCAGAAAACTTGCTTGTTTGTAGGTGCTCAAATACTTATTTTTCACCATAATATGCAAATAAATTCTTTCCAAATTAGACAATGTGATTGTCTGGATTTGTTTCCACATTTTGTCTCTCATAGTTGAGGTATACCTATGATGAAAATTACAGGCCTCTCTCATCTTCTTAAGTGGGAGAACTTGCACAATTGGTGGCTGACTAAGTACTTTTTTGTCCCACTGTATAAACACATAAATACATATGTATACATACTACTACCAAAAGAAGAAAGTATACACAAAAATAGCACTCCCAGGTCACTTAGAAATAATAAAAATATATTAGATGTCGCAATCCAAAGATGGAGTGTGGGGAGACAGGAACTTAACTAAAATTAAAATATAACTTTTATTGGGGTTTTCAGATAAAACATAGGAAAATTAGAATTTTAAAATTACACTCAAGCTCCGACTGTAGTCAAATAAATTAATATGGCAATAATAAGTGTACAGAGATGGAACCAAGAGATACTCTCTGGTTAGGTTGTCTGTCAGAATATTAGCTTGCTTCTCCAATGTGAGAAGCAAGCTAATATTCTGACAGACAACCTAACCAGAGAGTATCTCTTGGTCAAAAAACTAGCAGGTACGCTCTGCACTTTTCCGGCCCAGCGTACCTGGTTTTCAAACCGCCACCCTGGAGGTGGCGGATCCCATAGGAATCAATGGGAGTCTGACCATAGCGAAAGTTCATGTTCGCTGCTGCCAGACATCCCATTGATTCCTATGGGAGCTGTCTACACCTAACACCCTAACATGTACCCCGAGTCTAAATACCCCTAATCTGTCCCCCCCTACACCGCCGCAACTAAATAAAGTTATTACCCCCTAAACCGCCGCTCCCTGACCCCGCCGCCACCTACATGATACCTATTAACCCCTATCCTGCCCCCCCTATACCGCCGCCCTCTATAATAAAGTTATTAACCCCTATCCTGCCGATCCCGGACCTCGCCGCAGCTAAATAAATAGTTTAACCTCTAAACCGCCACTCCCGGACCCCGCCAAACCTATATTAAACTTATTAACCCCTAATCTGCCCCCCTACACCTATAATACATTTATTAACCCCTATCCTGCCCCCCTACACCGCCGCCACTGTAATAAAATTATTAACCCCTAAACCTAAGTCTAACCCTAACACCCCTCAACTTAAATATTAATTAAATAAATCTAAATAGGATTAATTTAGTTAATAATAGAAATACTATTTAAAACTAAATACTTACCTTTAAAATAAACCCTAATATAGCTACAATATAAATAATATTTATATTGTAGCTATCTTAGGATTTATTTTTATTTTACAGGCAAATTTCAATTTATTTTAACTAGGTGCAATAGCTATTAAATAGTTATTAACTATTTAATAGATACCTAGCTAAAATAAAGAGAAATTTACCTGTAAAATAAATCCTAACCTAAGTTACAATTACACCTAACACTACACTATACTTTAATAAATTATTTCTATTTAAAACTAAATACTTACCTATAAAATAAACCCTAAGATAGCTGCAATGTAATTAATAATTACATTGTAGCTATTTTAGGATTTATATTTATTTTACAGGTAACTTTGTATTTATTTTAGCTAGTTAGAATAGTTATTAAATAGTTATTAACTATTTAATAACTACCTAGCTAAAAGAAATACAAAATTACCTGTAAAATAAATCCTAACCTAAGTTACAATTAAACCTAACACTACACTATCATTAAATTCATTAAATGAATTAACTACAAATAACTGCAATTAAATACAATTACATAAACTAACTAAAGTACAAAAAATAAAAAAAGCTAAGTTACAAACATTTAAAAAATATTACAACAATTTTAAGCTAATTACACCTAATCTAAGCCCCCTAATAAAATAACAAAGCCGCCCAAAATAAAAAAATGCCCTACCCTATTCTAAATTAAAAAAGTTCAAAGCTCTTTTATCTTACCAGCCCTTAAAAGGGCCTTTTGCGGGGCATGCCCCAAAGAATTCAGCTCTTTTGCCTGTAAAAGAAAAATACAACCCCCCCCAACATTAAAACCCACCACCCACATACCCCTAATCTAACCCAAACCCCTCTTAAATAAACCTAACACTACCCCCCTGAAGATCATCCTACTTTGAGTTGTCTTCAGCCAGCCGACCCACCGATGGAACCGAAGAGGAGATCCGGAGCGGCAGAAGTGATTCTCGAAGGGGCGCTGAAGAAGTCTTCCATCCGATGAAGTCATCATCCAGGCGGCGCTGAAGAAGTCTTCCATCCGGGCGATGTCATCTTCCAAGCGGCACTGAAGAAGTCTTCCATCCGGGCGATGTCATCTTCCAAGCGGGGTCTTCAATCTTCTTTCTTCAGGATCCATCTTCATCCCGCCGACGCGGAACATCCTTCTTCCCCGACGGACTAACGACGAATAAAGGCTCCTTTAAGGGACGTCATCCAAGATGGCGTCCCTTCAATTCCGATTGGCTGATAGGATTCTATCAGCCAATCGGAATTAAGGTAAGAAAAATCTGATTGGCTGATTGAATCAGCCAATCAGATTGAAGTTCAATCCGTTTGGCTGATCCAATCAGCCAATCAGATTGAACTCGCATTCTATTGGCTGTTCCGATCAGCCAATAGAATGCGAGCTCAATCTGATTGGCTGATTCAATCAACCAATCAGATTTTTCCTACCTTAATTCCGATTGGCTGATAGAATCCTATCAGCCAATCGGAATTGAAGGGACACCATCTTGGATGACGTCCCTTAAAGGAGCCTTCATTCGTCGTTAGTCTATCGGGGAAGAAGGATGTTCCGCGTCGGCGGGATGAAGATGGATCCTGAAGAAAGAAGATTGAAGACCCCGCTTGAAAGATGACATCGCCCGGATGGAAGACTTCTTCAGCGCCGCTTGGAAGATGACATCGCCCGGATGGAAGACTTCTTCAGCGCCGCCTGGATGATGACTTCATCGGATGGAAGACTTCTTCAGCGCCCCTTGGAGGATCACTTCTGCCGCTCCGGATCTCTTCTTCGGTTCCATCGGTGGGTCGGCTGGCTAAAGACAACTCAAGGTAGGATGATCTTCAGGGGGTTAGTGTTAGGTTTTTTTAAGGGGGGGTTTGGGTTAGATTAGGGATATGTGGGTGGTGGGTTTTAATGTTGGGGGGGTTGTATTTTTCTTTTACAGGCAAAAGAGCAGTTTTCTTTGGGGCATGCCCCGCAAAAGGCCCTTTTAAGGGCTGGTAAGGTAAAAGAGCTTTGAACTTTTTTAATTTAGAATAGAGTAGGGCATTTTTTTATTTTGGGGGGCTTTTTTATTTTATTAGGGGGCTTAGATTAGGTGTAAGTAGCTTAAAATTGTTGTAATATTTTTTAAATGTTTGTAACTTATTTTTTCTATTTTTTGTAACTTAGCTTTTTTTATTTTTTGTACTTTAGTTAGTTTATGTAATTGTATTTAATTGTAGTTATTTGTAGTTAATTTATTTAATTAATTTAATGATAGTGTAGTGTTAGGTTTAATTGTAACTTAGGTTAGGATTTATTTTACAGGTAATTTTGTATTTCTTTTAGCTAGGTAGTTATTAAATAGTTAATAACTATTTAATAACTATTCTAACTAGCTAAAATAAATACAAAGTTACCTGTAAAATAAATATAAATCCTAAAATAGCTACAATGTAATTATTAATTACATTGCAGCTATCTTAGGGTTTATTTTACAGGTAAGTATTTAGTTTTAAATAGGAATAATTAATTTAATGATAGTGTAGTGTTAGGTGTAATTGTAACTTAGGTTAGTTTTTATTTTATAGGTAAATTTCTATTTATTTTAGCTAGGTAGCTATTAAATAGTTAATAACTTTTTAATAGCTATTGTACCTAGTTAAAATAAATTGAAAGTTACCTGTAAAATAAAAATAAATCCTAAGATATCTACAATATAATTATTATTGATATTGTAGCTATATTAGGGTTTATTTTAAAGGTAAGTATTTAGTTTTAAATAGGATTAACATAGTTAATAAGAGAAATATTATTTAGATTTATTTAATTAATATTTAAGTTAGGGGGTGCTAGGGTTAGTGTTAGACTTAGGTTTAGGGGTTAATAATTTTATTACAGTGGCGGCGGTGTAGTGGGGGCAGGATAGGGGTTAATAAATGTATTATAGGTGGCGACGGTGTAGGGGGGGCAGATTAGGGGTTAATACGTTTAATATAGGTTGCGGCGGGGTCCGGGAGCGGCGGTTTAGGGGTTAAACTATTTATTTAGTTGCGGCGAGGTGCGGGATCAGCAGGATAGGGGTTAATAACTTTATTATAGAGGGCGACGGTATAGGGGGGGGCAGGATAGGGGTTACTAGGTATAATGTAGGTGGCGGCGGTGTCCTGGAGTGGCGGTTTAGGGGTTAATACATTTATAAGAGTTGCGGCGGGGTCTAGGAGCGGCGATTTAGGGGTTACTAACTTTATTTAGTTGCGGGGGGCTCCGGGGGCGCCGGTATAGGGGGTAGAACAGTGTAGTTAGTGTGGGTGTTTAGTGACAGGCTAGCAATAAAGCTGTAAAAAAGCCAAAGAGCAACGAGATCGGATGAGTGATAACTATCACAGTCCGCTGCTCATCGCCCCGTACTTGGTGCGCGGCTTTTTGACAGCTTTATTGATAACTTAGGCGAACGTATTCAGGTCCGCGGCGGTGATGGTAGGCGAGCTTAGGCGGGCGTATTGAACCGGTGAAGCCAGGTAAAGTAGACGCGTTGATAACTACCCCTCCTCATATCTTTGAGCCCTTATAACTTTTTTTATGCAATTTTAAAAATAACAAGTGTTATTATGAGAGTAAGTGTACTTTTAAATTTATATTTTATGTGTTTTGTGACACTTTTTATTTGAGCATAACAGTTAACCAGAACTCTGAAGTAGCGATATACCAACGCATGTTAAATTCAGTTGCACTCAAGTGATCGTGTTTACTTCTGACACGCACAGGCGTGATAAACCCAATATCGATTGCATGCAACAGAGCCACTTGTAACTAGCTGTAAACCTTGTTATGTGATAAGGCGAGATTTAAATTTAAAATCAGCATCACTGCAGTAAATTAATTTCCATATGAAGAAGGTATTTGCAACTTATCTTCTACATATACATAACATCTTTTTAAAATGATGAATAATAAATAGTGCAATGATTTCTATTAAGTAAAAGACACTGCTTAGTGTTTTTTTTTTTTATTACAACAAGGACACAGACAGTTGGATACAGTGGGGCCCATTTATCAAGCTCCGAATGGAGCTTGAAGGGCCGTGTTTCTAAAGACCGCTGCTCCATAACCCTGTCCGCCTGCTCTGAGCAGGTGGACACACATCGTCGAAAATCAACCCGATCGAGTATGATTGGGTTGATTGACACCTCCCTGTTGACGGCCGATTGGCTGCAAATCTGCAGGGGGCGGCGTGGCACCAGCAGCTCACAAGAGCTGCTGGTGCAATGCTGAATATGGAGAGCGTATTGCTCTCCGCATTCAGCAAGGTCTGACAGACCTGATCCGCACTGTCGGATCAGGTCCGACAGACATATGATAAATATCCCCCAGTATCTCTTTAACCCTGCCCATGAATTTCACAACTCTGCTCTTGGCGTCTCCAACGCAGCCCACAATACACCTATAACTTTATTGGTCATGGTTCCACCCTCAGAACTCTTTTTATTCCTCTTACAAGTCTTCCTCACTCAGCCTAGGCTGCTCAGTCCCATATAACATCTTGGAGATGTTAAGAAATATGTGGACTGGAGTGTGGACCACTGATAGTTAAAGTGAAGGTAAACTTTGATGAATGAAAGCCCATTTTTTAAAAATACTATTAAAAACAGGGGAACTTTCATTCATCAAAGTTTAGAAAGCAGCCGTTTTGATTAAAAACTTACCTCTCTTCTTTGCACAGCCAGAGCAGCTTCCCCCACCCGGAGATCCTCTCTTCACACGTCATCAATGACTAATCCAGCTTCCTCCAATCACGGCTTTCCCCCCCAGAGAATTGGAGGAAGCTGGATTAGTCATTGATGACGTGTGAAGAGAGGATCTCCGTGTTGGGGAAGGTGCTCTGGCTGTGAAAAAAACAAGGGTAAGTTTTTAATCAAAACGGCTGCCTTCTAAACTTTGATGAATGAAAGTGCCCCTGTTTTTAATAGTATTTAAAAAAAAAACGGACTTTCATTCATCAACGTTTACCTTCACTTTAAGAGTTTAAAGTTTTACCAAAGCAGGAATTTTATTTATTGGTACCCTTTTCTGAGACGCTACATATTCCATTTTGTGATCTTGAAAGGACGTAAATAATTATTTCTTTAAGGGACAGTCTACACCAGAATATTTATTGTTTTAAAAGATAGATAATCCCTTTATTACCCATTCCCTAGTTTTGCTCAACCAATACAGTTATATTATTATACTTTTTACCTCTGTGATTATCTTGTATCTAAGGGGCCAATTTACCAAAGTGCAAGCAGACATGATACGATGTAGCATATCATGTCCGCCGCACATCGATAAATGCCGACAGCATACGCTGCTGGCATTTATTATTGCACAAGCAGTTCTAGTTAACTGCTTGTGTAATGCCGTCCCCTGCAGATTCGCGGGCAATCGTCCTCTAACAGGGGGTGTCAATCTGTACGATCGTATAGGATTGAAGACCGCAGCCTCAGAGGCAGCAGAGAAGTTATGGAGCAGCGGTCTTTAGACCACTGCTTCATAACTACTGTTTCTGGTGAGCCTGAAGGCTCGGGTGGAAACAGGGGCTTGATAATTCGGCCCCTATGCCTCTGAAAACTGCCCCTTATTTCAGTTCTTTTGACAAACTTGCATTTTAGCCAATCAGTGCTCGCTCCTAGGAACTCCATGTGCAGGAGCACAGTGTTATCTATATGACACACATTAACATCCTCTAGTGGTAAAAAACTATCAAAATGCCCTGAGCTAAGAGGCGGCCTTCAAGGGCTTAGAAATTAACAAATGAACCTTTTAGCTTTCAACTAAGAATACCAATAGAACAAAGCAAAATTGGTGATAGAAGTAAATTGGAAAATTCTTTAAAATTGCATGCCCTATCTGAATAATGAAAGTTTGTTTTAGACTAGACTGTCCCTTTAAATGAAATCTCTAGAATTTTTAAATAAATTAAAATGGTATCCTCTTCCATTTTTGCATTAAATAATTATAAACAAGATGATAGATTCCTATTTAGTGGATTATATATTTGTTTTGTCTTCTGTTCTGCAACAAATCAGATGATTTTGAAAGTGTCACAAATGATTAGCCCCTGTTTACATTCATTCTTCTGTTGTAAAGACATAATTATCCTGAACTTAGAAGAATGTAATATTTTACATAATTAATTTATCAAGTCTACAATACAATACTGGACTAGCATTTCCATTATACGGAAGCAAAGTTCAATGAGGAAATTATATTATTGCATATTTTTGCTGGCAGAATTACCAATCATGCATTAGGTGACTCTTTATTAATAAAAAGCATTTCTGAGAAAATTGCTTTGTTCTTGGAATATTACATAGATGTACAGTTAAAACTGTCCTACTTGGTATATGCTTAAAGTTTCCTCAATTTAAACATGCTACCATTCTATCGGCCTGCAGCGCTGGTATTACAGGTTTTTAGAAACCCAGCGTTAAAAGGCAAGAAGTGAGCGTAGAGCAAAATTATGCTCCTTACCGCACTCCAATACCAGCGCTGCTTAAGTGAGCAGTGAACTGGTTGTACATGCTCGTATACGATTTCCCCATAGGCATCAATGGGGAGAGCCGGCTGAGAAAAAGTCTTAACACTTGCAAAAAAGCAACGTAAAACTCAGTAACACAGCCCCCTTGATTCCTATGGGGAAACACATTTTATGTTTACACCTAACACCCTAACATGAACCCCAAGTCTAAACACCCCTAATCTTACACTTATTAACCCCTAATCTGCCGCTCCCGATCGCCGACACCTACATTATTTTTTATTAACCCCTAATCTGTCGCTCCGGACATCGCCGCCACCTACATTATACTTATTAACCCCTAATCTGCTGCCCCCAACATCTCCGACACCTACATTATTTTATTAACCCCTAATCTGCCGCACCCAATGTCGCTGCAACCTACCTACACTTATTAACCCCTAATCTGCTGCCCCCAACGTCGCCACCACTATAATAAATTTATTAATCCCTAAATCTAAGTCTAACCCTAACACCCCCTAAGTTAAATATAATTTAAATAAATGTAAATAAAATTCCTATAATTAACTACATTATTCCTATTTAAAACTAAATACTTACCTATAAAATAAACCCCAAGCTAGCTACAATATAACTAATAGTTACATTGTAGCTAGCTTAGGGTTTATTTTTATTTTACAGGCAAGTTTGTATTTATTTTAACTAGGTAGAATAGTTATTAAATAGTTATTAACTATTTAATAACTACCTAGCTAAAATAAATACAAATTTACCTGTAAAATAAAACCTAACCTCAGTTACACTAACACCTAACACTACACTACAATTAAATAAATTACCTACATTAAATACAATTAAATAAATTAAATTAAATTAGCTAAATAACAAAACAAAAAAACACTAAATTACAGAAAAAAAAAATGAATTACAGATCTTTAAACTAATTACACCTAATCTAATAGCCCTATCAAAATAAAAAAAGCCCACCCAAAATAAAAACAAAACCCTAGCCTAAACTAAATGATCAATAGACCTTAAAAGGGCCTTTTGCAGGCCATTGCCCCAAAGAAATCAGCTCTTTTACCTGTAAAAAAAAAAATACAAACACCCCCCCCAACAGAAAAACCCACCACCCACACAACCAACCCCCCAAATAAAATACTAACTAAAAAAGCCTAAGCTCCCCATTGCCCTTAAAAGGGCATTTAGCTCTATTGCTGCCTAAAGCCCTAACCTAAAAAATAAACCCACCCAATACACCCTTAAATAAATCCTAACACTAACCCCCGAAGATTCACTTACTGGGAGAGGTCTTCATCCAAGCGGCAAGATGTCCTCAATGAAGCTGGCAGAAGTGGTCCTCCAGACGGGCAGAAGTCAAATCAGCCAATAGGATTTAGCTTGCATTCTATTGGCTGTTCCAATCTTGGATGACATCACTTAAAGAGATATTCATTCCAAAGAAGACGTCGATTGAAGAGAATGCTCCGCGCTGGATGTCTTGAAGATGGAGCCGCTCCGCGTAAAAAGGATGAAGATAGAAGATGCTGTCTGGATGAAGACTTCTGCCCGTCTGGAGGACCACTTCTGCCGGCTTCGTTGAGGACATCTTACCGCTTGGATGAAGACTTCTCCCGGTAAGTGAATCTTCGGGGGTTAGTATTAGGATTTATTTAAGGGTGTATTGGGTGGGTTTATTTTTTAGGTTAGGGACTTTGGGCCGCAATAGAGCTAAATGCCCTTTTAAGGGCAATGCCCATCCAAATGCCCTTTTCAGGGCAATGGGGAGCTTAGGTTTTTTTAGTTAGTATTTTATTTGGGGGGTTGGTTGTGTGGGTGGTGTGTTTTACTGTTGGGGGTGTTTGTATTTTTTTTTTACAGGTAAAAGAGCTGATTTCTTTGGGGCAATGCCCCACAAAAGGCTCTTTTAAGGGCTATTGATAGTTTAGTTTAGGCTAGGTTTTTTTATTTTGGATGGGCTTTTTTTTATTTTGATATTAGATTAGGTGTAATTAGTTTAAAGATCTGTAATTTGTTTTTTATTTTCTGTAATTTAGTGTTTTTTGTGTGATTTAGCTAATTTAATTTAATTTATTTAATTGTATTTAATGTAGGTAATTTATTTAATTGTAGTGTAGTGTTAGGTGTTATTGTAACTTAGGTTAGGTTTTATTTTACAGGTAAATTTGTATTTATTTTAGCTAGGTAGTTATTAAATAGTTATAACTATTCTACCTAGTTAAAATAAATACAAACTTGCCTGTAAAATAAAAATAAACCCTACGATAGCTACAATGTAACTATTAGTTATATAGTAGCTAGCTTAGGGTTTATTTATAGGTAAGTATTTAGTTTTAAATAGGAATAATGTAGTTAATGATAGTAATTTTATTTATATTTATTTAAATTATATTTAAGTTAGGGGGTGTTAGTGTTAGACTTATGTTTAGGGGTTAATACATTTAATATAGTGGCAGCGACATTGGGGGCGGCAGATTAGGGGTTAATAAATGTAATGTAGGTGGCGGCGATGTTGGGGCAGCCGATTAGGGGTTAATAAATATAATGTAGGTTGCGGCGATGTCCGGAGCGGCAGATTAGGGGTTAATAAGTATAATGTAGGTGGCGGTGATGTTAGAGGCGGCAGATTAGGGGTTAATAATATTTAACTAGTGTTTGCGAGGTGGTAGTGCGGCGGTTTAGGGGTTAATATGTTTATTATAGTGGCGGAGATGTCCGGAGCGGCAGATTAGGGGTTAATAATTTTATTATAGTGTTTGTGATGCGGGAGGGCCTCGGTTTAGGGGTTAATAGGTAGTTTATGGGTGTTAATGTACTTTGTAACACTTTAGTTAGGAATTTTATGTTACGGCGTTGTAGTGTAAAACTCATAACTACTGACTTTAGAATGCGTTAGGGATCTTGGAGGTAGAGACTGTACCGCTCACTTTTTGGCCTACCAGGACAGACCCGTAATCCCGGCGCTATGGAAGTCCTATAGAAAAAAGGTTTTACGAAGTTTCCGTAAGTCGGTTTGCGGTAAGGCCAAAAAAGTGTGCGGTGCCCCTAAACCTGCAAGACTCATAATACCAGCGGTAGTAAAAAAGCAGCGTTAGGACCTGTTAACGCACAACTCGTAATCTAGCCGATTGTTTTTTTAAAGAAAAATTTTGAGATTGTTATATGAAATGATGACTTGCGTTCTATAAAGAAACAAAAAGAAGAGGCGCTCTGGTGCAGATAATCCTTGGATACAAATTGATATATGTTAGAGTTCAGAGTAATACTCACAAGGATGTTTGCACATGCAGTGCAATAACTGGTGAGCCGAAGCTTCAGAGCCGCTCGGCTGACTCGCTATGGGTAAAACAGCTGTTCACTGGGTAATCAATTTACCAACGATTCCAATGGGTTGGGGAAAAATACCTATAATAAAAAATAGATACCACCCTTGGTGCAGATTATCCCAGACACAGAACACACACACGGCAAATGTCGAGAAGTTTATACTCACAAGCTGTTATTGCACTGCATGTGCAAACATCCTTGTGAGTATTACTCTGAACTCTAACATATATCAATTTGTATCCAAGGATTATCTGCACCAGAGCGCCTCTTCTTTTTGTTTCTTTATAGAACGCAAGTCATCTTTTTTCCAATATCTCTGGAGAGAGCAGCTATCGTTTGGGACATCATTCCGGATTGGACACAACTATATATTGGGACATTCACTTGCTTTAACGGATATTTATTTCTCCACCATATGACTGTGGTGATTATATTTAATGTTATGTCTTTGCATTTATAATTATATAACTCACATCCGTTGTTTTTTGCCAGACATATACCTTAGGATTTACTCATAATTTTTACTGCTAACTCATTGGCTGAATACTTTTTCTACGAAATAGCACAAAATAGGCGCACCTTTTTTTCCTGGACATACTACTCAGAACAAGTAGAGTCCCATTTGTTTTTGTTATATGAAATGTTTAATTATCTGTATTAAAAAACCTTGCAATATATTATTTTAATTTATTTTGTCGGCCCCACAGTTTCACTATAGTATTGAAAAGCGGAAGGAAACAGACACACAAAAATGCAGCATAATAATAACAGTGTTTATTATGAACTTATTGCAATAACATAAATCAGTATTCAGCTTATAAAGCAAGGCAGTGATTAAACTATAAACACAGTACTTATCTTCGGGTTTCGAATAAGGCATCAATATCTGCGTACAGTGATGCACAGGCAGAGTGCAATTACAATCAGCATCATCATTCAGTGGGACACACACAGCAGATTTCACAGGTGCTAATGTCTGAGATGTCTCTCTAACTCCTAAACCCCTATTGGCAATTATAATAATTAAACTACAGTTTATCAGGTGTGTCTAAAGTTATGTCAGTCATGTTATTTTGTAGCAAAGGTGTTAGTAAAATAAAAGTTTCTCATAACAAGAAAAAGATTATCACACTACCTCTAATTGGAATGCAACACCCCCACTCTTTCTAGATAATAACTGCTTGAGAGTGTAACAGCAGAGTAAAATACTAGTGTAACATTTCTTAAAGGCATTTCTCTTAAAGGTATGTATGTATTTTTTATGTTTTATATATATATATATATATATATGTGTTCCCCGAAACGTCATATTAAATATCACTTTTTTGAAATGTCCAGCAAGTGCCTTCCTTCTACCACGTGAATACTACCTGCTGGCACCCTGGCGGATGATTTATAGGTGAGATTGTGCTCTATTTGACAAAAGTGAGTACACCCCTAACATTTTTGCAAATATTTGATTATATATTTTCATGTGACAACACTGAAGAAATGACACTGCTACAATGTAAAGTAGTGAGTGTACAGCCTGTATAACAGTGTAAATTTGCTGTCCCCTCAAAATAACTCAACACAGTCATTAATGTCTACATCGTTGGCAACAAAAGTGGTTACACCCCTAAGTGAAAATGTTCAAATTGGGCCCAATTAGCTATTTTCCCTCCCCAGTGGGAAATGAGTCATGTGACTCATTAGTGTTACAAGGTCTCAGGTGTGAATGGGGAGCAGGTGTGTTAAATTTGGTGTTATTGCTCTCACACTCTCTCATACTGGTCACTGGAAGTTCAACATGGCACCTCATGGCAAAGAACTCTCTGAGGATCTGAAAAAAAGAATTGTTGCTCCACATAAAGATGGCTTAGGCTATAAGAAGATTGCCAAGACCCTGAAACTGAGCTGCAGCCCGGTGGGCAAGATCATACAGCGGTTTCACAGGACAGGTTTCACTCAGAACAGGCCTCGCCATGGTCGTCCAAAGAAGTTGAGTGCACATGCTCAGCGTCATATCCAGAGGTTGTCTTTGGGAAATAGATGTATGAGTGCTGCCAGCCTTGCTGCAGAGGTTGAAGGGGTGGGGAGTCAGCCTTTCAGTGCTCAGACCATACGCCACACATTGCATCAAATTGGTCTGCATGGCTGTTGTCCCAGAAGGAATCCTCTTCTAAAGATGAGGCACAAGAAAGCCTGCAAACAGTTTGCTGAAGACAAGCAGAGGACATGGATTACTGGAACTATGTCCTGTGGTCTGATGAGACCAAGATAAACTTATTTGGTTCAGATGGTGTCAAGCGTGTGTGACGGCAACCAGGTGAGGAGTACAAAGACAAGTGTGTCTTGCCTACAGTCAAGCATGGTGGTGGGAGTGTCATGGTCTGGGCCTGCATGGGTGCTGCCGGCATTGGGAAGCTACAGTTGATTGAGGGAACAACGAATGCCAACATGTACTGTGACATACTGAAGCAGAGCATGATCCCCTCCCTTTGGAAACTGGGCCGCAAGGCATTATTCCAACATGATAAAGACCCTAAACACACCTGTGAAAATCGGGACAGTTGGGGGGTGTTGTTAATGCAAAACGGGGGAATGGGTTATAAAAGGGATTATCTGTCTTTTTAAACAATAAAACATTTTCAAGTAGACTGCCCCTTTAAGAACTGGTCTGCCTGCAGCACAATGCATTTTCCCTCTAGAATCTAAGATAATTTGATTTCCAGTTTTTAGTAAATGTTGCCAAATGTTTAAAAATATGTACAAGCTAACTTTGTATTATTATTATTATTATTATTGTAAGAATCAACAAAAAAAGCAGCAACAATCGTATACTAAACATAAAATCGAAAGCAAAAAAAAATCCTGATAGAACAACACAATCTACACAGCCTTAAAGCTTTTGCTATAAGGATTAATGATGTATGTCATAATTTACTATCATTGAGTGCTTAACCTGGATTTTCTCAATACAAAGCATGTAAGTCTCACTGACCTTAGAATTTACATTGGTATTAATGGCCTATGAATTCTGCCTGCATATATGTCATTTTAATTAGCTCATTGCAAAAGGAAAAGTGCATCTTTATAATGCATTATACAAGTAAAGCTAAATATCTCAAATGCATAATAAAGGAAGTTGTATAGTATCTAACAAAGGCAAGCTTTCTTTTTACAATTTAAAGGGACGCTGAAAAAAAATGTCACACAGCAAAGATTACTAATTAAAATATTAAAATAAAAAAGGTTACATAGACATTGACAATAACAAGAAATGTAGATTTGTGCACAAATCACCCCCAAGGCAAATTAGCCGCTTGTTGTTAACAGCAGCTTCCATATTTCTAACAGTAGGTAGGCACACAACTCCATAATCATAAGAAAAGTTTGTTCATATTACTTCTGTTATTATTTTGTTAGTTTGTTTTAAGCAAAAAATATAAGTTCTAGTGTACAAAAGTATGAGCAAAGAAAATAGTAAACATTGCACAGTAAATAAATGCTAGAAGGAATTATGTATTCAAAGAAAAAATTACCCTGAGAATAAAATGCAGATCTGTTTTGTAAAATATTAGTTGCTTAACATTTGAAAAAATAAGTGTTAAGTTTTAGTGCTAAAAAGCAATGGGTGCCATGTTGTAACCTAAGTTTGCTTTATTTAATCTCTGTTGAGGCCAATCAGGGGCTGTTTGAGCTGAAAAAAAAACTAACACCTAGAATCCTATCAGCCAATCGGAATACGAGGGACGCCATCTTGGATGACGTCCCTTAAAGGAACCGTCATTCTTCAGTTGGACGTCGTCGGAAGAAGATTGATCCGCGCTGGAGGTCTTCACGATGGAGCCGTTCCTCATCGGATGAAGATAGAAGATGCCGCTTGGATCAAGATGGTTTCCGGTCTGGATCGCCTCTTCTTCCCGGATAGGATGAAGACTTTGGAGCCTCTTCTGGACCTCTTCAGCCGCAGGATTATGGATCGCCAGCCCCCGCTTGGGTTGGATGAAGATTTTGGAGCCAGGACCGATCAGTGATACCCAGTGAGGTGAAGATAAGGTAGGAAGATCTTCAGGGGCTTAGTGTTAGGTTTATTTAAGGGGGGTTTGGGTTAGATTAGGGGTATGTGGGTGGTGGGTTGTAATGTTGGGGGGGGGTATTGTATGTGTTTTTTTACAGGCAAAAGAGCTGAATTTCTTGGGGCATGCCCCGCAAAGGGCCCTGTTCAGGGCTGGTAAGGTAAAAGAGCTTTGAACTTTTTAAATTTAGAATAGGGTAGGGCATTTTTTTATTTTGGGGGGCTTTGTAATTTCATTAGGGGGCTTAGAGTAGGTGTAATTAGTTTAAAATTGTAATATTTTTCTAATGTTTGTAAATATTTTTTTTATTTTTTGTAACTTAGTTCTTTTTTATTTTTTGTACTTTAGTTAGTTTATTTAATTGTAGTTATTTGTAGGTATTGTATTTAATTAATGTATTGATAGTGTAGTGTTAGGTTTAATTGTAGGTAATTGTAGGTATTTTATTTAATTTATTTATTGATAGTGTAGTGTTAGGTTTAATTGTAACTTAGGTTAGGATTTATTTTACAGGTAATTTTGTAATTATTTTAACTATTTTAGCTATTTAAATAGTTCTTAACGATTTAATAGCTATTGTACCTGGTTAAAATAAATACAAAGTTACCTGTAAAATAAATATAAATCCTAAAATAGCTATAATATAATTAGAATTTATATTGTAGCTATATTAGGGTTTATTTTACAGGTAAGTATTTAGCTTTAAATAGGAATAATTTATTTAATAAGAGTTAATTTATTTCGTTAGATTTAAATTATATTTAATTTAGGGGGGTGTTAGGGTTAAAGTTAGACTTAGCTTTAGGGGTTAATAAATTTATTAGAGTAGCGGTGAGCTCCTGTCGGCAGATTAGGGGTTAATACTTGAAGTTAGGTGTCGGCAATGTTAGGGAGGGCAGATTAGGGGTTAATACTATTTATTATAGGGTTATTGAGGCGGGAGTGAGGCGGATTAGGGGTTAATAACTTTATTATAGTAGCGGTGCGGTCCGCTCGGCAGATTAGGGGTTAATAAGTGTAGGCAGGTGGAGGCGACGTTGAGGGGGGCAGATTAGGGGTTAATAAATATAATATAGGGGTCGGCGGTGTTAGGGGCAGCAGATTAGGGGTACATAAGTATAACGTAGGTGGCGGTCGGCAGATTAGGGGTTAAAAAAAATTAATAGAGTGGCGGCGATGTGGGGGGACCTCGGTTTAGGGGTACATAGGTAGTTTATGGGTGTTAGTGTACTTTAGAGCACAGTAGTTAAGAGCTTTATAAACCGGCGTTAGCCCAGAAAGCTCTTAACTACTGACTTTTTTCTGCGGCTGGAGTTTTGTCGTTAGATTTCTAACGCTCACTTCAGCCACGACTCTAAATACCGGCGTTAGAAAGATCCCATTGAAAAGATAGGATATGCAATTGACGTAAGGGGATCTGCGGTATGGAAAAGTCGCGGCTGAAAAGTGAGCGTTAGACCCTTTAATGACTGACTCCAAATACCAGAGGGCGGTAAAAACCAGCGTTAGGAGCCTCTAACGCTGGTTTTGACGGCTACCGCCCAACTCTAAATCTAGGCCTATGTGAATTGCAGCATATGTGACAACAAATACACATTATTCCTGCTGTTCTGTGTGAGTTTGATGCACGTATTTCATTCAGATTTACCTTTATGTTTAATCAAACAGGAGGCAACACGATCAAGAAGAATTATACCAAACAGGAAGCGCTATTTTTTATCTCGCATGGTGACTTTTTTATAAAAACTATTCCATACTGTATTAAAATATCATTATAAGGGTGTTTTTTTCTTTAATGAATTTATTCTATCACCAGCAATATTCAAAGCCTTTGGAAAACATTTTTTATAATGTTTTATAATGATTTTTGGATTCTCAGATTTAACAGTATTACACTTTGGAGAGTCAGTTTTGGCCCATTTCAAACATATCTTGGCTTTTATTGTCCCTTTTTTTTGTGCATATTCATTTCACATTTTAGCAAACTTGATATTATAAGTACTCATCTGATCTCACCATAAAAACTGTTTAGAAATAAAACATCATCAGAATGTTTGCTCATGGCAAAAGATGAATGTGTAGATGTTCACAAAAGTTAATTCAAAATGAACAAAATGTGATAGGAAAGGGTTAACACTGCATGCATAGTATGAGCTGTAGATGGAAGCTGTTTGCACAACATATACGATTGTAAATAGCATTCTTCCAAAACTGTTGCCATATTGTGCTCCAGACAAGCGTACACTTAGGAGCCCAACTAACTGATTTTCAATAGATGTTAATTGGAAGCTTTTTAAACTATACACTCTGGGGCCTAGTTATCAAGCCGTCAACCTCAAATACGCTGGAATTCCGCAGCATATTTGTGGCGAGGCTGATTCGCCTTAGTTATCAAAGGCTCGAGACCTGCTAAAGTAGAATTTAGTGACATAAGCTTCGATCCGCCGGACTCAGTCCGACACAGATCGATTCTTACGTCACTCCAGATGTTCCGCACACAAGTGCGGCACAATCTCACTACTTTTGCTAGTTATCAAATGACTAGCAGGTATGCTCGGCACTTTTACGGCCCAGCGTACCTGGTTTTCAAACCGCCACCCCTGGAGGCGGCGGATCCCATAGGAATCAATGGGAGTCTGACCATAGCGAAAGTACAAGTTCGCTGCTGACAGATATCCCATTGATTTCTATGGGAGCTGTCTGCACCTAACACCCTAACATGTACCCCGAGTCTAAACACCACTAATCTGCCCCCCCCTACACCGCCGCAACTAAATAAAGTTATTACCCCCTAAACCGACGCTCCCGGAGCCCACCGCAAGCTACTCTATACATATTAACCCCTAAATCGCCCCTCCCGGAGCCCACCGCAACTATAATAAATGTATTAACCCCTAAACCGCCGCTCCCTGAACCCGTCGCCACCTATAATAAATGTATTAACCCCTAATCTGCCCCCCCTACACCGTCGCCACCTATAATAAATTTATTAACCCCTATCCTGCCCCCCACTACGCCGCCGCCACTGTAATAAAATTATTAACCCCTAAACCTAAGTCTAACACTAACCCTAACGCCCCCCTAACTTAAATATTAATTAAATAAATCGAAATAATATTTTTATTATTAACTAAATTAATCCTATTTAAAACTAAATACTTACCTTTAAAATAAACCCTAATATAGCTACAATATAAATAATAATTATATTGTAGCTATCCTAGGATTTATTTTTATTTTACAGGCAACTTTCAATTTATTTTAACTAGGTACAATAGCTATGAAATAGTTATTAACTATTTAATAGCTTACCTAGCTAAAATAAACTGAAATTTACCTGTAAAATAAATCCTAACCTAAGTTACAATTACACCTAACACTACACTATACTTTAATAAATTATTCCTATTTAAAACTAAATACTTACCTGTAAAATAAACCCTAATATAGCTACAATATAAATAATAATTATATTGTAGCTATCTTAGGATTTATATTTATTTTACAGGTAACTTTGTATTTATTTTAGCTAGTTAGAATACTTATTAAATAGTTATTAACTATTTAATAACTACCTAGCTAAACGAAATACAAAATTACCTGTAAAATAAATCCTAACCTAAATTACAATTAAACCTAATACTACACTATCATTAAATTAATTAAATAAACTACCTACAATTAAATACAATTACATAAACTAACTAAAGTACAAAAAATAAAAAAATAAGTTACAAACATTTTAAAAATATTACAACAATTTTAAGCTACTTACACCTAATCTAAGCCCCCTAATAAAATAACAAACCCCCCAAAATAAAAAAATGCCCTACCCTATTCTAAATTAAATAAAGTTCAAAGCTCTTTTACCTTACCAGCCCTTAAAAGGGCCATTTGTGGGGGTATGCCCCAAAAAGTTCAGCTCTTTTGCCTGTAAAAGAAAAATACAACCCCCCCCAACATTAAAACCCACCACCCACATACCCCTAATCTAACCCAAACCCCCCTTACAAAAACCTAACACTAATCCCCTGAAGATCATCCTACCTTGTCTTCACTCAGCCGAGCAGCGATGGAACCGAAGTGGACATCCAGAGCGGAAGAAGTTAATCCTCCAAGCGGCGCTGAAGAAATCTTCCATCCGATGAAGTCATCATCCAGGCGGCGCTGAAGAAGTCTTCGATCCGGCCGATGTCATCTTCCAAGAGGCGCTGAAGATGTCTTCTATCCGGGCGATGTCATCTTCCAAGCCGGGCCTTGAATCTTCCTCCCGCCGACGCGGAACCTCCTTCTTCACCGACGGACTTCTTCCGCTCCGGATGTCCACTTCGGTTCCATCGCTGCTCGGCTGAGTGAAGACAAGGTAGGATGATCTTCAGGGGATTAGTGTTAGGTTTTTGTAAGGGGGGTTTGGGTTAGATTAGGGGTATGTGGGTGGTGGGTTTTAATGTTGGGGGGGGGTTGTATTTTTCTTTTACAGGCAAAAGAGCTGAACTTTTTGGGGCATGCCCCCACAAATGGCCCTTTTAAGGGCTGGTAAGGTAAAAGAGCTTTGAACTTTATTTAATTTAGAATAGGGTAGGGCATTTTTTTATTTTGGGGGGTTTGTTATTTTATTAGGGGGCTTAGATTAGGTGTAAGTAGCTTAAAATTGTTGTAATATTTTTAAAATGTTTGTAACTTATTTTTTTATTTTTTGTAACTTAGCTTTTTTTATTTTTTGTACTTGTAAATTTCAGTTTATTTTAGCTAGGTAAGCTATTAAATAGTTAATAACTATTTAATAGCTATTGTACCTAGTTAAAATAAATTGAAAGTTGCCTGTAAAATAAAAATAAATCCTAAAATAGCTAGAATATAATTATTAATTACATTGTAGCTATATTAGGGTTTATTTTAAAGGTAAGTATTTAGTTTTAAATGGGATTAATTTAGTTAATAATAAAAATATTATTTCGATTTATTTAATTAATATTTAAGTTAGGGGGGCGTTAGGGTTAGTGTTAGACTTAGGTTTAGGGGTTAATAATTTTATTACAGTGGCGGCGGTGTAGTGGGGGGCAGGATAGGGGTTAATAAATTTATTATAGGTGACGACGGTGTAGGGGGGGCAGGATAGGGGTTAATAGGTTTAATATAGGTTGCGGCGGGTTCAGGGAGCGGCGGTTTAGGGGTTAAACTATTTATTTAGTTGCGGCAAGGTGCGGGATCAGCAGGATAGGGGTTAATAATTTTATTATAGAGGGCGACGGTATAGGGGGGGCAGGATAGGGGTTACTAGGTATAATGTAGGTGTCCGGGAGCGGCGGTTTAGGGGTTAATACATTTATCAGAGTTGCGGCAGGGTCTAGGAGCGGCGGTTTAGGGGTTAATACATTTATAAGAGTTGCGGCAGGGTCTAGGAGCGGCGGTTTAGGGGTTAGTAACTTTATTTAGTTGCGGGAGGCTCCAGGGGCGCCGGTATAGGGATAGAACAGTGTAGTTTAGTGTGAGTGCTTAGTGACAGGCTAGCAATAAAGCTGGGAAAAAGCCGAAGAGCAGCGAGATCGGATGAGTGATAACTCTCACAGTCATCGCCCCGCGGCTTTTTGACAGCTTTATATGATAACTTAGGCGAACGTATTCAAGGTCCGCGGTGGCGAAGGTAGGCGAGCTTAGGCGGGCATATTGGGCCGGCGAAGGCAGAAAAGTAGACGGCTTGATAACTACCCCCCTCTGTCTGAATCATGAAAGAAAATAAAAAAATATTTTCATGTCCTTTTAATAAATAAACAAAAAACCCAAAAAATTTCGGTTCTGACTCAGATAGAGAATACAATTTTAAACAACATTCCAATTTACTTCTGTTATACATTTTTCTTTGTTTTCTTGTTATCATGTGTTGGAAAGCAGGAAAAAATGCTAAGAAACATGCAGGTGTCGCAACTTTATGTAGCAGCAGTTTTGAAATAATATTATACATTAGCAAGAACACTAGATGGCAGCACTGTTTCCTGTCATGCAGTGCTACAAACATGTGCACGCTACCTATCTAGATATCTCTTCAACAAAGAAAAACATATGAACTAAGAAAATTTGATAATAAAAGTAAATGGGAAACTTTTTTTAAATTGTATTCTCTATCTGAATCATGAAATAACAATTTGGGGTTTCATGTCCCTTTAAAGGAACATAAAAGCCCATTTGTTTTCTTACATGATTCAGACAGCATATAATTGTAAACAACTTTCCAAATAACGTCTTTTATCTAAATTGCTTCCTTCTCTCTCTGTATATTGATACAACTCATCTATCCCCAACATGATTAACTAAGATAAATATTCATCCAAAATAATATTTAGGAAACAATGTAGTTATAGTATTTGTTTAAATTACCCTTTTAAGTATATTAATTATATTTTAAATCAATTTTGCCTTGTTTTGTAGAGGGTCTTGCAATGCAATACAGCATTTTGTTTCCTGAAAGATTTTTTTTTTATTTTGATGCTTGTTTTAAAGGGATATTAAACTTAAATGTTTTCTTTCATGATACAGATAGAGATGTCATTTTAAGCAACTTTCTAATTTACTTCTTTTATCATTTTTTTCTTCATTCTCTTGGTATCTTTATTTGAAAAAGCAGGCATGTAAGTTTAGGAGCCGGCCCATCTTTGGTTCAGCACCTGGGTAGTGCTTGCTGATTGGTGGTTAAATGTAGTCACCAATCGGCAAGCGCTATCCAGGGTTCTGAACCAAAAATGGGCCAGCTCCTATGCTTACATTTCTGCAGATACCAACAGAATAGGAAAAAAAATTGATAATAGGAGTAAATAGAAAGTTGCTTAAAATTGATGCTCTATCTGAATCACAAAAGAAAAAATTTGGGTTTAATATCCCTTTAATGCTTGCGTAGGCTTGCCCCGTGTAGTAGGAGTTGTCCCTTTAAACAAATGAACAGTTGATATCTGAATTATAGACAAAAATGCATCTTCTGTCAGTTTAAATAACATTTTAAATAACTTTATGAAGCTTTTTAAGTGCAAAGACATATTTTAGCCCTTTGAGTGCTAAGCTGTTTTAAGGTTGTTGTTTTTTTTAATATATTTTTTTATCTTTTTTTTTTTTTCAGATCAACAATACTTACAGTGTTGTAAAGCTTAGGCAATTACCTTTCCAACAGTGGGTCTTGGGGGTCTGTAGCTGCTTAGATGCCTGAGATACAGGCTCCTAAGCAGCATGCCCCCTATTCCTATACTTAAAGGGACAGTATACACTCATTTTCATATTACTGCATGTATTAGACACTACTATAAAGAATAAGATGCACAGATACTGATATAAAAATTCAGTATAAAACAGTTTAAAAACTTGGAAGCTCTCAGTTTAGCTCTGTTGAAAGGGTAGATGGAAAGACCACTGCAAGTGGGAAATAAGACACTACCCCCTCCCCCTTCTTTTGCATATGAAAAGACCCTTTACACAAACAGGAGCAAGCTGGAGTAGGTAGCTGACGGTATTCTCATAAAACTTTGGGGCTTGGTTAGGAGTCTGAAAATCAGAGCAATGTTATTTAAACATAAGCAAAACTATACATTTAAAAAACAACAACTTTGTGGGCTATATAAATAGATCATCTACATTTTTTATGCAATGAAAAAAATTGTGTATGATGTCCCTTTAACATTGTCAATTTTAAATAAAGTTGCGTGGTGACGTCATCACGTCATTGCGCGTGACTTCACCGCGCATAAAGTGAAGCCCCGGCGATGCCTGTCACTATACAGGCCCGGTAGGAGCGGGTGGAAGCCCCCAGATCTCCCTCAAGTTGGGAGAGTGCTAGCGACGGCTCTGAGCTGTCGTTAGCACCTGAGTGGGAAACTCTGCGACTGCTCAGAGCCGTCGGCACTGAAAGGATTAATATGCTCTCTTGCATACATTTTTAAATAAATGGACATGAAACCAAAAATGTTTATTTGGTGATTTCAGAATACAGTTCATATAGAGCATACACTTTTAAAAAAATGTAAATTTACTTCTATCATAAAATTGCTTCTTTTTTTTAGTATCCTTTGTTGAAGGAGCAGCAGTGCTCTACCGGGAGCTAGCTGAATACATCATGTGAGACAATGACAAGAGGCATAAATGTGCAGCCACCAATACGCAGTTAGCTCTCAGTAGTGCACTGCTGTGCCTTCAACAAAGGATACCAAAAAAAAAAAAACAATTTAAAAATAGAAGTAAATCTTCTTTAGACTAGCACCATATAAACTCAAAGAAGGTTCAGTCTATGGAGTAGTTGAAAATGGAAAGATCATCCCACAAACCACACTCAGGGACACCTTCCCTAAGGTTTTCTCCTCTTGGCTGCAATACAACCAGCTGGTACATTTTATATCCGGCCATAGACAAAAGCAAAATATGGGCAGGGCACTCACTCCATTTGAACAACTTTGCACGGGGAAATCCCTACCAAGACACCTAATATCTCTCCTTTACAAATTAGGCGCTTCCCCGGGCACAGACACGCTCCCGACTTATGTCACACAATGGAACACAGATTTAGGGATAGATAACGATGAACACTCATGGTTAAAAGCTTTTAGATTAATCAAAAAATCATCTGTCTCGTCAATCATCCAAGAACTCCATATTAAACTCATAGGTAGATGGTACCTAACCCCAGTTAGACTTCACAGAATATTCCCAACAGTAAGTCATATGTGTTGGAGAGGTTGCGGAGGGACTGGTTCCCTGCTTCACATATGGTGGTCCTGCCCCCTAATTATGCCCTTCTGGACAGAAATTTTGGACAAAATGTCTGAAATCCTCAACATCCCCCTGCCAAAAACACCTGAGATTTTATTATTCTTAACGATTCCCAAAACACAAAGCCAAACACACCTCTCTCTACTGTTAATCATGCTCACTAGTGCGAAAAAACTGATCCCTAAAAAATGGAAGAAACAAAATCCTCCCACAGTAGGTGAATGGCACTCACAAGTCGAGGAAGTCCTATTACTAGAAAGATATTACTACCTTAAAAATCACAAACTAGAAGAATACGAATTCCTGCGCGCACTATGGCAAGGAACAATATAACCAATCACTTAGACATACGCGCATGCTGTGTTGATTCTTCTTTTTTTTTTTTTTTTTTTTCCCCCCAATCCTTTTCCTCTATCCCAACCCCCCCTTTCCTCCTGACTATGGAACCCCCCCTGATGCCCCTCCTTATCCCCCCTTCTCCATCTATTATGACCCTTCTAAACTCTTAATTGTTTACTCTGAAAAATGGAAAAGTTTATATATGTTTACTCTTGCTTCTGTTACAGACCAAGGAGCAAGAGTTGTGTATCATTTTTGAAGTGTAAGATCTTTCTGCACAAGGAAACACAATGTACAGTTTCCTCCTTGTATATGTTTTTTATACTATGCTGACTGTTATTATATCCAACTATGCTATTGTAATCGTTACACTTCAATAAAGCTCGTTTTAAAAAAAAAAAAAAAAAAAAAAAAAAATAGAAGTAAATCTGACATTTGTTTAAAAACGACATGCTCTATGTGAATCATAAGAGAAAAAAGAATGGGTTTTATATCCCTTTAATGTTAAATAATACACATTATTCTGATTTCTATACACAGTAATAATACCCATCTTTAATGATCAAGCAAACGTTCTTTGTGTTATGAACAGTGACACAAAGGGTGTCTAATTGTACAAGTGGGAATTGAGAATTATAGTGCAGATTGCTTTCACTAGCTGAAATATTGTAAACCTGTTTCGCTGGGGCCAGTTATGGTGTCAATGTAGTTTGTGTAAAAAGTGCAAAACGCACATTAGCATTTGACAGCCCTACGTGAAATAAATGAAATTAATGGAGCGCTTTTCATGTAAGACAAGGCCACAGCACCCCTTTCACACTGCTTACAGACAGAGAAAAGTCAATACTTTTTTATTACTTCAAACTGACCTACATTCTGCTCTACAAGTACAAAGACCACTAATTGGTTTCATTTGGGAGAAAAGTTTGCCCCAATGAAACATGGGGCAGACAAATCAATCTTTTTTAGGGTACCGCTGGGGTCTCTGAATGCATGAAATAAAATCTATGTTAGGTCGAAAAATATTGTACTAAGCAGAAATGTCATCTGAAGGAATTAATGTATTTAACCTTTCCTCTGCCAGAGAGGGCCGCAGTATATTGCAAATCAGTGCATTGCCGCCCTCTCTGGCAGCCAAGGGGTTATTTAACTCATTCAGCACCACATGGATTTAAGCAGGAAATCATTTTCTAGTCTTGTTTTGTCAAGGCTCTCTGCATTCTCTGCTATAATTGTCGTGAATCAACTTTATATTGTACTGAAAAAAATGTAATTTAAATGAATGTGCTAGTGATCCATTTTATCAGCGGAAGTGTCTTAAATTGTTTACAAATAGCTCATGTACATTTATTTTGACATTTGAAATTGCTGATTTACCTGATGAAACCACCACTTATACCGACTATTTCAATACTGCAGTATTGGCTATATAAAAGCTTCATAAGCAAGAGACAAAATCAGAAATCAGAAATTTCAAAGGGTGTTTCTGGAGCTGCTTTGAATATAATGAACTATTCTCAACTGTTTGCCTGAGTACATTGTTCCTTTAAGCATGATTTCCATTTATACTAGTTGGAAGATATACCATACAAGCTTGTAGATCACAGGTCATAGGCCTCGATCACAATCTATTGGCAGTGGGGGTCAGCTCTTCTTTCAGGCTGAAAAGGCTACTTTTTGATTTAGTGCGGTCACAACAGCGTGTTTTGGCTGACTCCCGCACTTGCCAACATTTTTACAGATCCTAGATAAAAGCTCTATTTTTCCTATGGGGTCCAAACGTTCTCGGCGATCACAATGCATTTTCAAGTCACGATTTAATAACTTTTCAAGCTGAGTTTTGGCTTTTCAAATTCAACACATCTGAGGACTTGATAAGGGCATTGTGGACATCTTTAAAACCATTTATGGATATTTGCAAACAGTTTCTTTTTATTGCACATATGTAAATCCCTCTGAAATGACAACTGGAGACATTTTAGGTTTCTTAACATACATGGTATCAATTCTTTAAAGCTCCATTCATCCCTATTGGAGAGGCTGTATTCACAGAACAGGGGCACATCAGTGTTCTTCACAGAAAATGTTGCCAGCCGGGTAGCATTATGAAGTAGTCGGGTGAAGGCAGTGTAATAGTTTCTAATATTATATCACTGTCTGTTACTTAAAGCACAAGTTGATTGCATAATTTAACATAAATGTATTAAATGATAATTTGTGCAATTTTTTAACATTTTTAATATTAGCAAATTTTAGCTTAATATTGGCTAAATATTTAGCCGGGGGTCAGTAAAATCAGCTGTGTCATGCACCCACTAAAAAGGTATATGTATATATACTGTATATATACTGTGTGTGTGTATGTGTGTATATATATATATATATATATATATATATATATATATATACACAAAAACAAATGTGATGGTGCACAAAAAAGGATAAAAGTCCAAGGTTATCACAGTGGTAATGCTCAGCAGGTGAACCTCATCAAATAAAGAAACACATATAGTGAAGTTCTGTGGTTATGTGAAATTTACAGCAGAACCTAGAAAGGTACTCATATTGTCTAGAGCTTCAAAATCAAGCTCTAGATATACAGGCACAGGAAGCTCCTAATAGGAGGCAAGGCAAAGGAGGATATACTACTACAAGCAAATGACTGTGTATATAACAATGTCCAATGATTGCTCTGTGAGTCCGGTAAGTAAAAAGGCTCCGCCCCTTTTGTGACTCACTACTCCAACGTACGTTTCACCAATCACAGCTTGAAAAAGCCAAGCTTTGATTGGTGAAACGTACGTTGGAGTAGTGACGTCACAAAAGGGGCAGAGCCTTGTTCCTTACCGGACTAACAGAGCATTCATTGGACATTGTGATGCACAGTCTTTTGCTTGTAGTAGTCTATGATTGGGACAGTCTCATTATATGCCTTGTGACTTGTTTTTAATAAATTTGCTGGAACATCCTTCTTTGCCTTGCCTCCTATTAGGAGCTTCCTGTGCCTGTATATCTAGAGCTTGATTTTGAAGCTCTAGACAATGTGAGTACCTTTTCTAGGCTCTGCTGCAAATTTCACATAACCACAGAACTTCACTATATGTGTTTCTTTTTTTCCCTGAGGTTTACCTGCTGAGCATTACCACCGTGATAACCTGGGACTTTTATCTTTTTTTGTGCACCATCACATTTGTTTTTGTATTTTATTATTCCTTATATTGTGATTTAAGCAAGTTTATATATTGTTTTTTTGTTCTTTTATATATATATATATATATATATATATATATATATATATATATACAGCATATATATATATATATATATACAGTATATATGTGTGTGTTGACTACTTCATATCCTTCAAAGGTAAGGAGATCTGTAGGAAAAGTCACTTTATTTAAATTTGATTGTAAGTCACACTCGCAGTGTTGTGATTGTCATTAACAGTACGAACGTCCTTTAAATGAAATGACTTCTGTTTACATGTGTTACTCGTATCTAAACAGGTAAAATTATTGATGTGTATGTTACTGGCAGCCAAGGGAGGAAATGACTGCTCAGTTGTTAAAAAATATACATGTGGGATCCAGAGTGGGGGCCTAGGTAGAGCTTTGTGGCGGGGGGGTTGCGTGACCCCCACCTATCATTGTTCCCAGTCACGGACAGACTGTCCAGTATTTTTTATGACATCTGGCAACCCTAACTTCTGGTGCCACCAGTGGCATGCATTAAGGTGTCACTGTCACTCAGCCCATTTATAGGAAACAAATCTGTGTACATGCAATCTACAGTTGTGTGTACTATCTTCAAGATATTTTAAATATACATAATTTGTCTTATTAATAATCCGAACTATATAAAAAATAATAATAATCACTGAACCTTTTTCCTGACCACAGTCTTTTGTTTCCTAAAATGTACCTCCAAGCCTTGATCTCTTTATTACTTGGGCATTGCTTGTCCTTTCCTTCTTAGCCTGACGTCAATAATGGCTATTGCATCTTTTGCAAGTGTTAAACACCTAGGGCCTGACTATCTAAAGGTCTCTGGATTGCCAGATTCTGTAAGAAATCTCACAAGTACTGTAAAGCCCCTGTTGGAATTTTCTAAAGGAATAATTGAAATACACAGTCTCTCCAGAAAAATATGACTGAACATACCTCACTGCTGCCTGGAGGATGATGATCTTAGCATTTGTAACTAAGATCCATTGCTGTTCCCACAGAGGCTGAGGAGTACAGGAAACTTCAGTGTGAGGAACGGTTTCATGCTATGCAGCAGTGAGGTATGTTCAGTCATATTTTTCTGGAGAGACTGTGTATTTCAGAAAGGCTGACATTGTACCCAGGAGGGTAAGGGTAAGCAGTAATCCTAGAGCTAAAAGAAGGGCATTACTTAGCTTGCATATGGGGCCTATTACAAATATGGTTGACACTGAATTGCAAATGTTTGTGAGCAAACGTTTTTTGATTTGGGAGTGCTTTAACGTTTTTGGCAACTTTATTAAGGGCACACATGGCTGAAATTTTGGGTCTAATAACCCACATGGCTAGTTATAACCTCTCTGGTGCGGTTCTTTAAGGCTGTGGAGACATCGAGTGAGATGGGCGGGGCCTTTTTTCGCGCCTCAGATGCACAGATAGTTTTCTCAGCAAGCAGCAAGCTCTAACTCCTGAGGACCCTGGTGTATGTTTTGGGCCAAATCGAAGCTTTTTGCCCACATTTTCGATCCCTGAGGGCAGGTAGGGCCAAAGCAGGGCTGTGGCAAGATGCTGAAAGTGTTTTTTTCCGGATCTGGGCCTATTTTCGATCCGGTTTGCAAATTAAGGGGTTAATTGTTAAAAAAATGTGTGGGGCAATCTTAACTACCTATATTGTGTCTACATACAACATTTTGTGCATGTTTAGGCTGTTTTGCAGAACGTGTATGCTTTTTTTCTCTTAAAGGCGCAGTACCGTTTTTTAAGATTGTTATTGTTTTCACTAAATAAAGTGTTTTCATGCTTGTTTGTAGTCATTACTAGCCTGTTCAACATGTCTGACATTGAGGAAAGTCAATGTTCAATATGTTTAGAAGCCATTGTGGAACCTCCACTTAGAATGTGTCCCTTATGCACTGAAAGGTCAATAAATTGTAAAGAACATATTTTAGCTACTAAAAGTATGTCGCAGGATGATTCTCAGTCAGAGGAGAATCAGGTTTTGTCATCTATTTCTCCCCAAGTGTCACAACCATTAACGCCCGCACAAGCGATGCCAAGTACTTCTAGTGCGTCTAATTCTTTCACCCTGCAAGATATGGCCGCAGTTATGAATACTACCCTCACAGAGGTTTTATCTAAGCTGCCTGGGTTGCAAGGGAAGCGCAGTAGGTCTGGTGTGAGAACAACCGCTGAGCCCTCTGACGCTTTATTAGCCATATCGATGTACCCTCACAATGTTCTGAAGTGAGGGATTTGCTGACTGAGGGAGAGATTTCTGATTCAGGAAATATGTTCCCTCAGACAGATTCAGATATGATGGCTTTAAAATTTAAACTAGAACACCTCCGCTTATTGCTCAGGGAGGTTTTAGCGACTCTGGATGATTGTGACCCTATTGTAGTTCCAGAGAAATTGTGTAAAATGGACAGATTCCTAGAGGTTTCTGCCTACACTGATGTTTTTCCAGTCCCTAAGAGGATTTTGGAAATTGTTACTAAGGAGTGGGATAGACCAGGTATTCCGTTCGCTCCCCCTCCTACTTTTAAGAAAATGTTTCCCATATCTGACGCCGTGCGGGACTCTTGGCAGACGGTCCCTAAGGTGGAGGGATCTATTTCTACCCTGGCTAAGCATACAACTATACCTTTCAAAGATCCTATGGATAAAAAATTAGAGGGTCTTCTGAAGAAAATATTTGTTCACCAAGGTTTTCTTCTCCAACCTATAGCGTGCATTGTTCCTGTAACTACTGCAGCGTCCTTTTGGTTCGAGGCTCTGGAGGAGGCTCTTCAGGTTGAGACCCCATTAGAGGATAGTCTGGATAGAATTAGGGCTCTCAAGCTAGCTAATTCTTTCATTACAGATGCCGCTTTTCAATTGGCTAAATTAGCTGCGAAGAATTCAGGTTTTGCCATTTTAGCGCGTAGAGCGTTATGGCTTAAGTCCTGGTCTGCTGATGTGTCATCAAAAGCTAAGCTTTTAGCCATCCCTTTCAAGGGTAAGACCCTATTCGGGCCTGAACTGAAAGAGATCATTTCAAACATCACTGGAGGGAAAGGCCATGCCCTTCCTCAGGATAAGACGAATAAGATGAGGACCAAACAAAATAATTTTTGTTCCTTTCGAAACTTCAAAGGTGGTCACTCTACCTCTTACCCTGCCGCAAAGAAAGAGGGGAATTTTGCTCAATCCAAGTCAGTCTGGAGACCTAACCAGACTTGGAACAAGGGTAAACAGGCCAAGAAGCCCGCTGCTGCCACCAAGACAACATGAAGGGGTAGCCCCAGATCCGGGACCGGATCTAGTAGGGGGCAGACTTTCTCTCTTCGCTCAAGCTTGGGCAAGAGACGTTCAGGACTCCTGGGCTTTAGAAATAGTAACCCAGGGTTATCTTCTAGATTTCAAAGATTCTCCCCCAAGGGGGAGATTCCATCTTTCTCAATTGTCTGTAAACCAGACAAAAAGAGAGGCATTCTTACGCTGTGACCTATATACCATAGGAGTGATCTGCCCAGTTCCAAAAACAGAACACGGGCAAGGGTTCTACTCCAATCTGTTTGTGGTTGCCAAAAAAGAGGGAACCTTCAGACCAATTTTGGATCTCAAGATCCTAAACAAATTCCTCAGAGTCCCATCCTTCAAGATGGAGACCATTCGGACTATTTTGCCAATGATCCAGGAGGGTCAATATATGACCACCGTGGACATAAAGTATGCGTATCTACACATTCCTATCCACAAAGATCATCACCTGTTCCTCAGGTTCGCCTTTCTGGACAAACATTACCAGTTTGTTGCTCTTCCCTTCGGGTTGGCCACAGCTCCCAGAATTTTCACAAAGGTGCTAGGGTCCCTTCTGGCGGTTCTAAGGCCGCGGGGCATAGCTGTGGCGCCTTATCTGGACGATATCTTAATCCAGGCGTCAACTTTCCAACTAGCCAAGTCTCACACGGACATCGTGTTGGCTTTTCTAAGATCTCACGGGTGGAAGGTGAACGTACAAAAGAGCTCACTTATCTCTCTCACTCTTCCTTTCCTGGGAACTCTGATAGATTCGGTGGACATGAAAATAATTTTATCCATCTGCCGAGCTCTTCATTCCATTCCTCGCCCGTCAGTGACTCAGTGTATGGAGGTAATCGGCTTAATGGTAGCGGCAATGGACATAGTTCCGTTTGCTCGTTTGCATCTCAGACCACTGCAACTTTGCATGCTCAAACAGTGGAATGGGGATTATGCAGATTTATCTCCTCAGATAAATCTGGACCAAGAGACCAGAGACTCTCTTCTTTGGTGGTTGTCACAGGATCATCTGTCCAAGGGAATGTGTTTCCGCAGGCCAGCGTGGGTCATAGTGACGACGGACGCCAGCCTATTGGGCTGGGGTGCAGTCTGGAATTCCCTGAAAGCACAGGGATTGTGGACTCAGGAGGAGGCTCTCCTCCCGATAAATATTCTAGAACTGAGAGCGATATTCAACGCGCTTCAGGAGTGGCCTCAGCTGGCGTTGGCCAGATTCATAAGATTCCAATCGGACAATATCAATATCAATCATCGGGGGGAACAAAGAGTTCTCTAGCGATGATAGAGGTTACCTAAATAATTCAATGGGCAGAGACTCACTCTTGCCATCTATCAGCAATCTATATCCCAGGAGTGGAAAACTGGGAAGCGGATTTTCTAAGTCGTCAGACTTTTCATCCGGGGGAGTGGGAACTCCATCCGGAGGTGTTTGCACAATTGATTCAGCAATGGGGCACACCAGAATTGGATCTGATGGCGTCTCGTCAGAATGCCAAACTTCCTCGTTACGGGTCCAGGTCAAGTGATTCTCAGGCAGTACTGATAGATGCTCTAGCAGTACCCTGGTCATTCAACCTGGCTTATGTGTTTCCACCATTTGCTCTCCTTCCTCGTTTGATTGCCAGAATTAAACAGGAGAGAGCTTCAGTGATTTTGATAGCACCTGCGTGGCCACGCAGGACTTGGTATGCAGACCTGGTGGACATGTCATCTCTTCCACCATGGACTCTGCCACTGAGACAGGACCTTCTGATTCAAGGTACGTTCCAGCATCCAAATCTAGTTTCTCTGCGACTGACTGCTTGGAGATTGAACGCTTGATCTTATCCAATCGGGGGTCTCTGAGTCGGTCATAGATACCTTGATTCAGGCTCGAAAGCCTGTCACCAGGAAAATTTATCATAAGATATGGCGTACATATCTTTATTGGTGCAAACCCAAAGGCTACTCATGGAGTAAGATCAGGATTCCTAGGATTTTGTCCTTTCTCCAAGAAGGATTGGAGAAGGGGCTATCAGCTAGTTCCTTAAAGGGACAGATATCTGCTTTATCAATTCTACTGCACAAACGTCTGGCAGATGTTTCAGACGTTTAGTCGTTCTGTCAGGCTTTAGTTAGAATCAAGCCTGTGTTTAAACCTGTTGCTCCATCATGGAGTTTGAATTTAGTTCTTAAGGTTCTTCAAGGGGTTCCGTTTGAACCTATGCATTCCATAGATATTAAGCTTCTATCTTGGAAAGTTCTGTTTTTAGTTGCTATCTCTTCGGCTCGAAGAGTTTCTGAACTATCTGCATTGCAATGCGACTCGCCTTATCTTGTTTTCCATGCTGATAAGGTGGTTTTGCGTACCAAACCTGGATTCCTTCCTAAGGTTGTTACTAATAAGAATATTAATCAGGAAATTGTTGTTCCTTCTCTGTGTCCTAATCCTTCCTCTAAGAAGGAGCGTCTATTGCACAACTTGGACGTGGTTCGTGCTTTAAAGTTTTACTTGCAAGCGACCAAAGATTTCCGTCAAACATCTTCTTTGTTTGTTGTCTATTCTGGAAAACGCAGAGGTCAAAAGTCTACGGCTACCTCTCTTGCCTTTTGGCTGAAAAGCATCATCCGTTTTGCATACGAGACTGCTGGACAGCAGCCTCCTGAAAGAATTACAGCTCACTCTACTAGAGCGGTGGCTTCCACATGGGCTTTTAAATATGATGCTTCTGTTGAACAGATTTGTAAGGCTGCGACTTGGTCTTCGCTTCATACCTTTTCCAAATTTTACAAATTTGATACCTTTGCTTCTTCTGAGGCTATTTTTGGGAGAAAAGTTCTTCAAGCAGTGGTGCCTTCTGTTTAACCATCTGTCTTGTCCCTCCCGTTCATCCATGTCCTTTAGCTTTGGTATTGTATCCCACAAGTAAAGGATGAATCCGTGGACTTGTCTTACCTTTATAGAAGAAAAGTAAATTTATGCTTACCTGATAAATTGATTTCTTCTATGGTAAGACGAGTCCACGGCCCGCCCTGTCATTTTAAGACAGATTATATTTTTTTGATTTAAACTTCAGTCACCTCTGCACCTTGTAGTTTCTCCTTTTTCTTCCTGTACCTTCGGTCGAATGACTGGGGGGTGGAGCTAAGGGAGGAGCAATATAGACAGCTCTGCTGTGGTGCAGTTTGCCACTTCCTGTTAGCAGGAGGATAATATCCCACAAGTAAAGGATGAATCCGTGGACTCGTCTTACCATAGAAGAAATCAATTTATCAGGTAAGCATAAAATTTCTTTTTTATGAACATAGTAGAAATCCTAATAAAATTAAATTGCATGCAAAAAAATGCTGTGAAATTTGTACTTATAATACAAAAGCTTTAATCATAAAATTCTCTGATTAATGTGGACCAGTCAACACAGTAGATTTGCATAATCAACAAATGCAAGATAACAAGACAATGCAATAGCACACTTAGTTTGAACTTCAAATGAGTAGTACCATGTGACAGCCATTAACCATTCACAAATACATACACACTTATTCTTGCACATGCTCAGTAGGAGCTGGTGACTCAAAACGTTTAAATATAAAAAGGCTGTGCACATTTTGTTAATGGAAGTAAATTGGAAAGTTGTTCAAAATGGCATGCTCTATCTGAATAATGAAAGTTTCATTTTGATTGAGTGTCCCTTTAAGCGTCAAAAGCTTGCATTTGTCTATAGAGATGTTCAACTTCTGATCTTTCTTAATATAATTACAGTGACATTCTTGTGGCCATACTGCTCTTTTAATGTAAATGCCTGTATATTTCATAGTTAAAGACTTTTCTTTCAGATAAAAAGGAAAAATTGGAATGAGTGGTATTAACCCAGACCTATAATCTCTCTTTCTCCAATATGAGTAGTTAAATTTACAATATTAGCAAATATAACTAAATATAACAAATTTTTTTCTTTCCTAATTTAGATAGAGCAGGCAATTTGAAGCAACTTTCTAATTTACTCCTATTATCAATTTTTCTTCGTTCTCTAGCTATCTTTATTTGAAAAACAGAAATTTAAGCTTAGGAGCCAGACCATTTTTGGTTCAGCACCTGGGTAGCGCATGCTGATTGGTGGATAAATGTAGCCACTAATGAGCATGCGCTACCCGGGGTGCTGAACTAAAAATGGGCCGGCTCCTAAGTTTAGATTCTTGCTTTGTGGAATAAAGATAGCAAGAGAACGAAGTAAAATTGATAATAGGAGTAAATGAGAAAGTTGATTAAAATCGCATGGTCTTTCTGAATTATAAAAAAAAATTGGGTTCAAGAACTATGCTATCATTGAAAAGAGGATTTCCACAGGAGAGTGCAGAGAGATTTTTGACAATGTAGTGAGTATCTAGATTCTGGAATCTCTGAATGACTTCTTTACTTTTTGGAATCAAACGTCAAAGAATTTAGACCTCTTAAATTCCTGATCTATAAATTACTGGCATCCTTTTTTTTTTTTTTAAAGAAAAGGATTCCTAGCTCATCTAATTCTATTGATAAAGTTTTATTGTTTTTAAAAATAAATGATATTGTTTTTCTATGAATGGTTTAACATTAACTGCATTGACCTCATAGTTCCTTTAAATCTGCGATAAGTAAGCTGATTTCTCGTTTTCACGACAACTATAGCTAAAATAAGTAAATTTGATCAGTAAAAATTTTTAATTAAAATTTTTTGGTTTGCATTAGAAAGTTACTTTTTATATATTTGTTCCTAAAATGTAAAACGACAGTGAATTCTTTACTTGACCTACCTCTTTTCTACTTCCTGGGAGATATTTTTATTACAACATCGATGTCATCAATAATGATGTTGATATCATGACTTCTGACATCACACTTGACACCTCTTACATCACCTATGACATATATTTTAATGGGTACGCAAATGGATACAAGCATGTCAATGTTTGTTTAGTTTTTTTAACTTGGAGAAAAGTCATTGACTTTGCTTTAATCTTTACATACTTGTTTAGTAAAATCACCCATCTTATAAACATATTTTGGACTTTTTACTTAAATGTCCAAAGATATTCCAAAATATTTTTAAATGTAATAGATCGCCATTTGTCAACAATTCAACCTTAAAAAAAGTGCCACCAAGTTGTGTGCTATATATTTGCTTGGAGTGTGCATTTGGCCTTCTCGCCAACATATGCTCTGAAAATAATTACCAGCTGTTTAATGCTATAAATTTTAGGCAAAATCATTCTCTTGGGTGGTCATAATGTGAGGACTAGATTTAGAGAATGCCATAAGGCTCAGAGTTGCCATGGTAACAAGGGCAGTAGTACAACTAGAATTCAACATAAGTAAAAATATTGAAATTCTTTCCCATATCGTGAGAAAGAGGTCAAGACTTCTTTTCTGCTACCTGCATTTGTCATTAGTAAGCCAAGGGCACTGTGGAAAATGGAGTTCACTTCTATGTTTAAAATGACAAACTTTGCACGTCCCTTTTGGGCTGCAATGTGCATTTATTTTGGCAGTGATCTTTACACAACAAGTAATGCCAGGCAAGACAACTTTTCTTGTTTTTATTTAACTTTGTTACCTTGCAGAATGTCATTAGTGTCTTCATTTTAGAACATTCCTATTTTTATTTTATTTTATTTTTTTTTTCAGTCGGTCAATTACACCATTATTCTGTTAATTCACATATACATGTAAAGTTAAATTCATTAAATGGTATAAATTAACATTATTTCTTGAAGCTGCAAATTCTCTCAGTTCCCATTTTGGGTGATTGGTTTTTACATGTGTGACTAGGGAATCTCACAGATTCGAAAAAAAAGTTTCCCTGCTTTTAGCAGACATGAGTTCATATTCATCTGGGGGGCTTTGAAATCATGTTCCTGCAAATGTCAGTTCTCAAATAAAGTCACAGAAGAAATTTTTCTTCACTAGCCTTCACAAAAATGAGTCTTATTTATCTTTTACTAAGTTATTGCATTTAATTATGTAACTTGATTATAATTATTGTTTTATATATTTTTTTCTTGTATCTTAATCACATAGACCTAGATTTGGAGTTTGGCGTTAGCCGTGAAAACCAGCGTTAGAGGCTCCTAACGCTGGTTTTAGGCTACCGCCGGTATTTGGAGTCACTCAAAATAGGGTCTAACGCTCACTTTTCAGCCGCGACTTTTCCATACCGCAGATCCCCTTACGTCAATTGCGTATCCTATCTTTTCAATGGGATCTTTCTAACTCCGGTATTTAGAGTCGTTTCTGAAGTGAGCGTTAGACATCTAACGACAAAACTCCAGCCGCAGGAAAAAAGTCAGTAGTTAAGAGCTTTCTGGGCTAACGCCGGTTTATAAAGCTCTTAACTACTGTACTCTAAAGAACACTAAGACCCATAAACTACCTATGTACCCCTAAACCGAGGTCCCCCCACATCGCCGACACTCGAATCATTTTTTTTAACCCCTAATCTGCCGACCGCCACCTACGTTATCCTTATGTACCCCTAATCTGCTGCCCTTAACACCGCCGACCCCTGTATTATATTTATTAACCCCTAACCTGCCCCCCACAACGTCGCCTCCACCTACCTACACTTATTAACCCCTAATCTGCCGACCGCAAAGCGCCGCCACCTACGTTATCCTTATGTACCCCTAATCTGCTGCCCCTAACACCGCCGACGCCTATATTATATTTATTAACCCCTAATTTGCCCCCTCAACGTCGCCTCCACCTGCCTACACTTATTAACCCCTAATCTGCCGACCGGACCTGAGCGCTACTATAGTAAAGTTATTAACCCCTAATCCGCCTCACTAACCCTATAATAAATAGTATTAACCCCTAATCTGCCCTCCCTAACATCACCGACACCTAACTTCAATTATTAACCCCTAATCTGCCGACCGGAGCTCACCGCTATTCTAATAAATGTATTAACCCCTAAAGCTAAGTCTAACCCTAACACTAACACCCCCCTAAGTTAAATATAATTTAAATCTAACGAAATTAATTAACTCTTATTAAATAAATTATTCCTATTTAAAGCTAAATACTTACCTGTAAAATAAATCCTAATATAGCTACAATATAAATTATAATTATATTATAGCTATTTTAGGATTTATATTTATTTTACAGGTAACTTTGTATTTATTTTAACCAGGTACAATAGCTATTAAATAGTTAAGAACTATTTAATAGCTAAAATAGTTAAAATAATTACAAATTTACCTGTAAAAGAAATCCTAACCTAAGTTACAATTAAACCTAACACTAGACTATCAATAAATTAATTAAATAAACTACCTACAATTAACCTAACACTACACTATCAATAAATTAATTAAATACAATTGCTACAAATAAATACAATTAAATAAACTAGCTAAAGTACAAAAAATAAAAAAGAACTAAGTTACAAAAAATAAAAAAATATTTACAAACATAAGAAAAATATTACAACAATTTTAAACTAATTACACCTACTCTAAGCCCCCTAATAAAATAACAAAGCCCCCCAAAATAAAAAAATGCCCTACCCTATTCTAAATTACTAAAGTTCAAAGCTCTTTTACCTTACCAGCCCTGAACAGGGCCCTTTGCGGGGCATGCCCCAAGAAATACAGCTCTTTTGCCTGTAAAAAAAAAACATACAATACCCAAGCCCCCCAACATTACAACCCACCACCCACATACCCCTAATCTAACCCAAACCCCCCTTAAATAAACCTAACACTAAGCCCCTGAAGATCATCCTACCTTGTCTTCACCTCACCGGGTATCACACCGATCCGTCCAGAAGAGCTCCTCCGATGTCCTGATCCAAGCCCAAGCGGGGGGCTGAAGAGGTCCATGATCCGGCTGAAGTCTTCATCCAAGCGGGGCAGAAGAGGTCTTCCATCCGATTGAAGTCTTCATCCAAGCGGCATCCATCCGGAGCGAAGCGGCAGCATCCTGAAGACCTCCACCGCGGAACATCCATCCTGGCCGACGACTGAACTACGAATGACGGTTCCTTTAAATGACGTCATCCAAGATGGCGTCCCTCGAATTCCTATTGGCTGATAGGATCAGCCAATCGGAATTAAGGTAGGAATATTCTGATTGGCTGATGGAATCAGCCAATCAGAATCAAGTTCAATCCGATTGGCTGATCCGATCAGCCAATCAGATTGAGCTCGCATTCTATTGGCTGTTCCGATCAGCCAATAGAATGCAACCTCAATATGATTGGCTGATTGGATCAGCCAATCGGATTGAACTTGATTCTGATTGGCTGATTCCATCAGCCAATCAGAATATTCCTACCTTAATTCCGATTGGCTGATAGAATCCTATCAGCCAATCGGAATTCGAGGGACGCCATCTTGGATGACGTCATTTAAAGGAACCGTCATTCGTCGTTCAGTCGTCGGCCAGGATGGATGTTCCGCGGTGGAGGTCTTCAGGATGCTGCCGCTTTGCTCCGGATGGATGCCGCTTGGATGAAGACTTCAATCGGATGGAAGACCTCTTCTGCCCCGCTTGGATAAAGACTTCAGCCGGATCATGGACCTCTTCAGCCCCCCGCTTGGGCTTGGATCAGGACATCGGAGGAGCTCTTCTGGACGGATCGGTGTGATACCCGGTGAGGTGAAGACAAGGTAGGATGATCTTCAGGGGCTTAGTGTTAGGTTTATTTAAGGGGGGTTTGGGTTAGATTAGGGGTATGTGGGTGGTGGGTTGTAATGTTGGGGGGCTTGGGTATTGTATATTTTTTTTTACAGGCAAAAGAGCTGTATTTCTTGGGGCATGCCCCGCAAAGGGCCCTGTTCAGGGCTGGTAAGGTAAAAGAGCTTTGAACTTTAGTAATTTAGAATAGGGTAGGGCATTTTTTATTTTGGGGGGCTTTGTTATTTTATTAGGGGGCTTAGAGTAGGTGTAATTAGTTTAAAATTGTTGTAATATTTTTCTTATGTTTGTAAATATTTTTTTATTTTTTGTAACTTAGTTCTTTTTTATTTTTTGTACTTTAGCTAGTTTATTTAATTGTATTTATTTGTAGCAATTGTATTTAATTAATTTATTGATAGTGTAGTGTTAGGTTAATTGTAGGTAATTGTAGGTAGTTTATTTAATTAATTTATTGATAGTCTAGTGTTAGGTTTAATTGTAACTTAGGTTAGGATTTCTTTTACAGGTAAATTTGTAACTATTTTAGCTATTAAATAGTTCTTAACTATTTAATAGCTATTGTACCTGGTTAAAATAAATACAAAGTTACCTGTAAAATAAATATAAATCCTAAAATAGCTATAATATAATTATAATTTATGTTGTAGCTATATTAGGATTTATTTTACAGGTAAGTATTTAGCTTTAAATAGGAATAATTTATTTAATAAGAGTTAATTAATTTCGTTAGATTTAAATTATATTTAACTTAGGGGGGTGTTAGTGTTAGGGTTAGACTTAGCTTTAGGGGTTAATACATTTATTAGAATAGCGGTGAGCTCCAGTCGGCAGATTAGGGGTTAATGTTTGAAGTTAGGTGTCGGCGATGTTAGGGAGGGCAGATTAGGGGTTAATACTATTTATGATAGGGTTAGTGAGGCGGATTAGGGGTTAATAACTTTATTATAGTAGCGCTCAGGTCCGGTCGGCAGATTAGGGGTTAATAAGTGTAGGCAGGTGGAGGCGACGTTGTGGGGGGCAGATTAGGGGTTAATAAATATAATATAGGGGTCGGCGATGTTAGGGCAGCAGATTAGGGGTACATAAGGATAATGTAAGTAGCGGCGGTTTACGGAGCGGCAGATTAGGGGTTAATAATAATATGCAGGGGTCAGCGATAGCGGGGGCGGCAGATTAGGGGTTAATAATAATATGCAGGGGTCAGCGATAGCGGGGGCGGCAGATTAGGGGTTAATAAGTGTAAGGTTAGGGGTGTTTAGACTCGGGGTACATGTTAGAGTGTTAAGTGCAGACGTAGGAAGGGTTACCGCATAGCAAGCAATGGGGCTGCGTTAGGAGCTGAACGCGGCTTTTTTGCAGGTGTTTGGGTTTTTTTCAGCTCAAACAGCCCCATTGTTTCCTATGGGGGAATCGTGCACGAGCACGTTTTTGAGGCTGGCCGCGTCCGTAAGCAACTCTGGTATCGAGAGTTGAAGCTGCGTTAAAAATGCTCTACGCTCCTTTTTGGAGCCTAACGCAGCCTTTATGTGGTCTCTCAATACCAGAGTTATTTTTATGGTGCGGCCAGAAAAAAGCCGGCGTTAGTTTTTCGGGTCGTTACCGACAAAACTCCAAATCTAGCCGAGACCTTTTGTATATACCAAATAAAGTCAATATAATTTTCTATTGATTTAACAAGTTATAAATTAATAATCTTTCTAAAATTAAGAAGGTTTTCATATTTTTTTCAGGTTGTAGGTAACATTTGAAAGTTTATGCAGTGATTTACTTGCTCATCATGCATATTGTGACCTGTGGACGCATGATGAGCCCTTTTCGTCACGCAGGGGATCGCTGATTAAACTCTATTTTCGACAATCCCCTGCTCTACAGGCTGGTGATTGTTAGTGGTTGAGTGGGTGACACTCCCAGGCTTCATGGGCGTGCTAATGATGTCACCACGTACGCATGTGGTGATGTCACAAGGGGGGCAGGACCAGTAATCTTAATGAAGCCGCAAGGGAGCTGGATTGGGGGAGTTTCTTCAAATTCCTTGATCTCAGCTCCCTTAGCAGCTACAAACCTCTAACACCCCTCACTTTAAAAACTGTCTGTTGGTTTTTAGGAAGGTACTACAAAGAAGATGTTCAAAAATAAAGCACAAACACAACACATGGGGATTAGCTTTGGAATGGGATATTATTATATGCACAATAAAAAAAAAATTATGTCTAGAGACCCCTAATAAAGTTTATTTTCTAGTAGACAAGTCCCTATGTTAAAAATATATATAAATACATTTTGTTTATATAGTCAAGTGATCAGTGTGGTAACATTGAACACCTTGCAAAAAAAAAAAGGTTTTATTACTGTACTGCACAATGGGGCCTTCTCTAATCTATATTATAACCCCCAAAAACCTGTATTGGCCCCTATTTCACATGTGGTTACCCTTGATGACAATTTAGTAAAGTGAACACAGTAATATATATTTTTTTACAGTGTTTGTCGCAGCTTTCTCACATGCCATAAAATACAGTATGAATATAATAATGGTATATTCTGAATCTGCTGAAAAAAACTATATATCATTTTGTGTGGGTCACTCACTGAAATTTGACTTACAATACGGTTTAAATGTAGGCAGCAAAAAATTCTAACAATATGGCACTGGGGGGGAAAATGGCTTAGCAGAGAAGGAGTTTATCATTGCTTTTATATAATTATAATAGAAAAACAGATCTTATTGATGCCTTCAAAAATGAGATATGTTAAGTGTACATGATTTCAATTTTCAACATAGATTGCTGCAGAAAAATTTAAATACCTGCAAATTTCCAAGTTTCTTTCCAATTAGTTTTTAATTGTGTGAATTATTAGAGCCAAACGTACAGCAACATGTCTTATCCATAGCTCCAGTTCAGCCTTTAAAACAGTTTCATTTACAAGGTGAGATAGAAGTCATATTACATAATCTGCTACAATTTATGAGAATAAGAAATATCACTTTATGTTTCTGGGCATTAATTAGTAGAAATTACTGGAAACAATCGGGAAATTGATGTCAATTGCTCTTGTTGCCAGAGAAACTGGACTTTTTAGGACCTTCCTTATGGTAATCTTTATAATTATTATTCATTACCAATTGGTTTGATTATGCAGTAACTCTAACATAACTATGAAAATGTTTTGTTGATTTAAATAAAGTTTTAATTTGCTGCAACAATATTACAGAGAGATGGGTGAGGGAAATGCTTTATTCTTTAATTGTATAGTATTCATTTGTGGAGCGCAGATTCAAATCAAGTTCACAAAATCTATGCTGAAATATAGCTTAGCTTGGGTAGTACATTATAGTGCTCAAGTGGGTTATGAATATTTATATACTACAGATGCTATTCTTTACATTAACATTATAAAAAAACATTGCTGAATGACAAATTCAAACACAATATATACTTTGCAATGGTTAAACACATAGTTGCATGCAAAAATACTGCAATAATTAAATTCTCTAGCATATTAGATCATCTTCTATATGCACTTTTATGACCCTTTAAGTTCCAGCACATCTCTGCCTATGTGTATAGTTTTTTTTTTTTTTAATTTTCATTAATAGAGCTTAATGGAAGTATTTCCCTGCTTTTTCACTTTTTTTTAATAAGATTTCTAACTTGAACTATACACACAAACCAACACCTCTTATTTCCCGACTAATATAACTCCATTGATATGAGATAGATAAATAGACAGATAGATAGATGATACATATATATATAGAGATAAATAGATAGATAGATGAATACATCGCCTTTAAAGTAAATGTTCTTAAGTCACCTTAATTATTCATTTGTAATTAGATTAATTCATTGAGTTGTGTTTTTTGTTGCAGTAAGATTAAATCAGTAGAAAATCAGTACTGCTGCCAATTTAAAGTAATCTTTTAGTGAGTGGTGCTATATATTTACTTATTGTCACATTGAGTTTGGTTTGATGCTGAAACTGGGCTCTTTTCCAGCTCCAAATGCCATTCATTTCAAAGACACCTCAAATGTCCTGAGAAACTGATTTTGGCATTGGGTTATGTCATGTTGTTATGACTTTATGCTATTCTTTTGTGTATAAAATATTCTTGTACATTTTCCTTCGCAGCTTAAGCCAGTAAACAAGCTGTTAGAAAATTATGACAAATTTTGTCATTAACTTTAAAAGTGTATTATGCATTTAAAATAGAAAGTAATTTTTTTCTTGTTGTATATGTTTCTTTTAAACATAAGGACATGAAATTATATTCAATAATAGAATATTTTTTACTGTTTATAAACAGCAAATCAACTATTACATTTGCATAAATATTTGTAAAATGTTAACCTCCTGCACATGACTTTCACTTGCATCATACATATAAAATAAGATTATAAAAATGACCCTTTTTCCAACCTTCATGGATTTCATGTGTTAATACATGGGGCCGATTTATTAATGTCTGGCGGACATGATACGCTGTTGCGTATCATGTCCGCCAGACATCGCTGAATGACAACAGCATACGCTGTCAGCATTTAACATTGCACAAACAGTTCTGGTGAACTGCTTGTACAATGCCGCTCCCTGCAGATTTGCGGCCAATCAGAAACAGCAGAGATGCATGACTTTGTCATTGTTTGTGGCAATTGAAAGGCAGCTAATTGCAGCTGTTCACCACACTTCTGAAATTCCGGGAGTGAAGGGGATAATCAAGTAGCTTTTAAGGCTAATTTTAACTGAAGTGTAGAGATTACCCTCCCACCTGACACCTCCAATCCCCTGATCCCTACTTGATCCCTCCCAAACAGCTCTCTACCCTTCCTTACCCTCAACTGGTCACTACCATCATAGGTACCGGCAGACAGTCTGCCAGTGTGCATTTTTAGGGCTTTTATTGTAAGGATCCCTCCTCAACCCTCCTATCTCCCTGATCCCTCCCAAACAGCTCTCTAACCCTCCCCCCTCCTAATGGTCTCCGCCATCTTAGGTGCTGGCAGCTGTCTGCTAGTATCCAGTTTACAGACTTTTTTTAAATTAATTTAATTATAAAAAAACATTTCTTTTTCAAGATACGATGAGTCCACGGATTTCATCCTTACTTGTGGGATATCGCCTCCTGGTCAGCAGGAGGAGGCAAAGAGCACCACAGCAGAGCTGTATAAATAGCTCCTCCCTTCCCTCCCAACACAGTCATTCTCTTTGCCTGTGTTAGTAAGATAGGAGATGGCAAAGTGAGTTGTTAGAAAAGATTCTTTAATCAAGAGTTTATTATTTTATTTTGGAGTATATGTTAATACTGCTTTGTCCTGGGGTATAGCTGTGTTCCATTTCAGTCTCTGAGTCTGATGAAAGTGCTTTGGTGGCTTTAAAGCAATGGAAACTTGTGAGACATACTTAAATTCACTGTGCCTCCCATACAGTTTTGCTGCCCTAACCCTGAAAATCCTGAGGGGCTTGTATCAGGAATTTCATTCATTTCAGAGGTCCATGTGGAGTGATGGAACTCCTCAAACCGGCTGAACTGCCTTGGCTGTCAGGCAGCAACATGAGGTAGTGCTTATTTTTTTCCTAATCTGTTAGAGGAAATGGAGCACTTTATTACACTTCATAAAGAATTTACACAGTAAGCTTATAGCATTATATTATAAGCACTTGGGACATTATTCTCTCAGAGGATATGAGACAGCATGTTACAGGCACTGGGGCTGGGAGACAGGCTTTAATGGTGGTTCCCACATGGCTTATCGTTAACTTTTTTCCTATGTGAGACAGAGACGGTTAGACATACCCACAAAGGGGTGGGGCCTAGTTATTGGCGATTTTTGCTTTGGCCTAGCTTAGAGGTCCAAGGTTTCAACTAAGTTCCTCTCAGGATCCCTGCTTCACTAAAATAAACAAGCAGGTTTCTAGGACAGTGATCCGTTTTTCTGCTGCATCGTTTTTAAACGTTAACATTTTTCCTATGTGAGATAGAGACGGTTAGGCACGCCCACGAAGGGGAGAGGCCTAGTTATGGCGGTTTTTGCTTTGGCCTAGCCTAGCAGTACAAGGTTTCAACGGAGTTCCTCTCAGGATCCCTGCTTCACTAAAATATACAAGCAGGTTTCTAGGAAAGTGATCCTTTTTTACTGCTGCATCGTTTTTCACCCTTATCGATCCAGAGTGACAGTGTGCATATCATAACGGTCAGAGGGTCAGGTAGGCGCCTCAGCAAGACTGCTGAGGTGTAGGGGTGCATTATTTTCATTTTGGAGTATAAAAAACATTGTTTTGAACGTTTTTTTCTTATTGCAGTAAAAAAGTTACGTTTTAAAATTTAAAGTGACAGTAACGTTTTTTTGATTAAAATATTTTTTTGTTTTCATATTATTGCATTGCGTTTATTGTGCTTCAATATGGACCCAGGAGACTTGCAGAGCGCTATTTGCTCCTTATGTCTTGATGCTAATGTGGAACCACCAATCCCTTTTTGTCCCTCATGCATTAAGAGGGCTGAAAAGGGCAGATAATTGCTTTTTACTGAGCAAAGCCTTTCTACTACTCCCCATACGTCTCAATCTATTACGCCCGCTCAATCAGTGTCCTGTACTCCTGCTATAGCTTCCCTTATGTCATCTACTATCAATGATGCGTTGTCGACCTTTTCCCCACTACAAGAGGGTAGTCGTAAAAGGAAGGTTAGGCAATCTATAAGTGAGGGTGCAGTGACTACCGATATACCTTCCCAACCTGAGGAGGAAGGCAATGAGGGTTTATCTGAAGGGGAAATTTCAGATGCAGGGAATTCAATACCTCAAGTAGATATCAGAGGTGGTGAATTTTAGATTAAGCTGGAACACCTCCATATGCTATTAAGGGAGGTTTTACTTACATTAGATCAGTGATTTTCAACCTTTTTTTTGGCGTGGCACACTTTTTTACATTAAAAAAGTCCTGCGGCACACCACCATCTCAATATTTTACAAAATAACACATTGTAGCTTAATACAGTGTGTATATATATATATATATATATATATATACACACACACACAAACAAACATACATACATACACACTGTACTGTGCTGTCATGCCTCCTACAAACTATACATGACATATTGACATTCATTCACAAACAATCATAATGAATGTCAATATGTTATGGTTGTAAATGATGCCTGATGAGCCTGTCACATACCTCCCAATATTTCAAAATTTTAAAGAGGGACACCCCCGCACTGGGAAAAGTCCCCCCCATCAGTCATCATCTCACTTAAAATAAAAAAACGGCCCAGAATAAAAAAACAAGCAAAATTTAAAAAATATGTCACATTGTTGTCAGTCTGCTGCGGCACACCTGAGGATCTCTCACGGCACACTATCATTTCAACAAGCCAGATCCCATACCAACCTGGTATTATCCTTTCTGTGTACTCTTGGGTGGAAGATAAATCTGGAAAAAAGGCTCCTTGTTTCCAAGTACAAGGGGGGACCATAATAGATTCCCTGTCGATGAAAATTTTTCTGACAGAGGTCAGGAAAACAAAGTTGTTACATACCTGTCGTGCCCTTCAGTCCACTCTCCGGCTTTCGGTGGCTCAATGTATGGAGGTAATTGGGCTGATAGTGGCGACAATGGATATCATCCCTTTTGTTCGGTTCCATCTCAAACCTCTACAGCTAAGTATGCTCAGGCAATGGAACAGGGATTATACAGACCTGTCTCCTCTGATAACTCTAGATCAGGAGACAAGGGATTCTCTTCAGTGGTGGTTGTCTCTGGATCATCTATCCCAGGGAACCTGCTTTCGCAGGCCGGCTTGGGAAATTGTGACAACAGACGGCAGCCTTCTAGGGTGGGGAGCTGTCTGGAACTCCCTGAAGACTCAGGGACTTTGGACTCAGTCAGAGTCAGTTCTCCTTATAAACATTCTAGAACTGAGAGCGATTCTCAATGCGCTTCTGGCCTGGCCTCGGTTAGCCGCGGCCAAATTTATCGGGTTCCAGTCGGACAATATAACTTCTGTGGCTTACATCAATCATCAGGGGGGAACAAGAAGTTCCCTAGCGATGACAGAAGTATCCAAAATAATTCAATGAGCGGAGATCCATTCTTGTTGCCTGTCAGCGATCCACATCCCGGGAGTAGACAATTGGGAGGCGGATTTCTAGAGCAGACAGACGTTCCATCTGGGGGAGTGGGAACTCCATCCAGAGGTGTTTTCCAAACTGATCCTTAAGTGGGGACAGCCGGAGTTGGATCTGATGGCATATCAAAGGAATGCCAAACTTCCGAGATACGGGTCGAGATCCAGGGACCCCCAGGCGAAATTAATAGACGCTCTGGTGATTCCTTGGAACTTCAATCTAGCATACCTGTTTGCTCCATTTGCACTTCTTCCTTGGGTAATTGCCCGACTCAAATAGGAGAGGGCGTCGGTGATACTCATAGCATCAGCATGGCCTCGAAGAATTAGGTATGCGGACCTGATAGAGATGGCATCTCTACCACCTTGGAGACTGCCGTTGAGGAAGGACCTTCTCATTCAGGGTCCCTTCCTTCATCCAAATCTAGCTTCTCTGAAGCTGTCTGCGTGGAGATTGAACGCTTAATTTTATCCAAGCGTGGGTTCTCTGATCGGGTCATAGATACCTTGATTCAGGCTCGTAAGCCTGTAACTGGAAAACTCTACAATAAAATTTGACATAGATACTTTTATTGGTGTGAATCCAAGGGCTACTCTTGGAGTAGAGTTAGGATTCCTAGAGTGTTGTCATTTCTCCAGGAAGGTCTGGAGAAGGGTTTATCTGCTAGTTCCCTAAAGGGTCAAATTTCGGCTCTATCCATTTTTGTTTCACAAACATCTAGCAGGTGTACCATATGTTCAATCTTTTTGTCAGGCCTGTGTTCAAACCAGTTACTCCTCCATGGAGTCTTATTCTAGTTCTCAAAGTTCTTCAAGGGGCTCCGTTTGAGCCTATGCGTTCCTTAGATATCAAGTTGCTATCTTGGAAAGTTCTTTTTCTGGTTACTATTTCTTCTGCACAAAGAGTCTCAGAACTATCGGCGCTACAATGCGAATCCCCATACCTTATTTTTCACCCAGATAAGGTAGTGTTTAGAACAAAATTAGGTTTTCTTCCTAAAGTTGTTTCGGATAGGAACATTAACCAAAAAATTGTTCTTCCTTCCTTGTGTTCTAATCCTTCTTCCCAGAAAGAGAGACTTCTTCACAATTTAGATGTGGTTCGGGCCCTGAAGTTTTATCTTCAGGCGACTAAGGGCTTTAGTCAGTCCTCTTCTTTGTTTGTAGCTTTTTCTGGCAGATGTAAGGGTCAGAAAGCTATGGCTTCTTCTCTTTCTTTGTGGATGAAGAGTATCATACCTCTTGCATATGAGACTGCTGGGCAGCACCCTTCTGAGAAGGTTACGGCTCATTCCACTAGGGCTGTGGCTTCCTCATGGGCTTTCAATAATGATGCTTCTGTTGAACAGATTTGCAAGGCTGCAACTTGGTCCTCTCTTCACACTTTTTCCAAATTTTGCAAATTTGATACTTTTGCCTCTGCTGAGGCTGTTTTTGGGAGGAAAGTTCTTCAAGCAGTGGTGCCTTCCGTTTAGGTTCCCTGTCTTGTCCCTACCCTTTCATCCGTGTACTATAGCTTTGGTATTGTATCCCACAAGTAAGGAGGAAATACGTGGGCTCATCGTATCTTGAAAAAGAAAAGGAAATTTATGCTTACCTGATAAATGTATTTCTTTTTCGATACGATGAGTCCACGGCCCGCCCTGTTCTGAGACAGGTTATTCAATTTTTGTTAAACTTCAGACACCTCTGCACCTTGGCTTTTCCTTTCTCTTCCTAACTTTGGTCGAATGACTGGGTTGGGAGGGAAGGGAGGAGCTATTTATACAGCTCTGCTGTGGTGCTCTTTGCCTCCTCCTGCTGACCAGGAGGCGATATCCCAAAAGTAAGGATGAAATCCGTGGACTCATCGTATCGAAAAAGAAATACATTTATCAGGTAAGCATAAATTTCCTTTTCTGCAGTGTAGCCCCCCCCATCACCCTCCCCACCTCCCCCATCCAAGCAATCATACTGTAGAGCCCCCTCTCCACTCTCAAAATCCCTTTGCCGTAGTGTAGTGGATCCCTCCCTCCCTCCCTCCTAGTAAAATATTTTCTGATTGTAGGGAGCCCCCCCCCCTTTCCCCTCCTCCCACCACCCTCGGGCAATGGGCCAGCCACCTGTCTCCCTTATTTCTTCCCACACCACTTACAGCACTACTGCAAGCCAATGCAGACACAGATTATCACTGTCTGCATCAGCGATCTGGCTTCATATTGTAAAGGGAGCAAGATCAAGCACTCCCTTACCATATGGAGGCAAATGCCATCTGTCTCTGGCTGCAGTCTTAACTGTGATAGCTGACATCCAAGACCGCTGCATTAGCCAGAAGGTTGGACTTAGGTACTATGTCAACAGGATACGCTAGGCAAATTACCCTGTGATGTATTACCTATGTCCATATGGCTTAATAAATATTTAAGATATAAGTATAAAGTTTCAGTTTGTTAATAAAGTAATAGGTGTCGTCGTGTTGGAACCTAGGTTTTACCCTTTTCTATCTCTATTGCTGAGGACAATTAGGGACAGATATAGGGGCCTATTTATTAATGTGCGAGCGGACATGATCCGATGTAGCGTATCATGTCCACCGCTCAACGATAAATGCCGACAGCATATGCTGTCGGTATTTATCATTGCACAAGCAGGGGTGTCAATCAGCCCATTCGTATAGAATCGGGCTGATTGATGTCCGTGGCCTCAGAGCAGGCGGACAAGTTATGGAGCAGGCTCGTGCGGAAACAGGGGCATCAAGCTCCATTTGGAGCTTGATAATTCGCCCCCAAAGTGTGCAAACAATAGCTGTATGGAATATATCAATGTTAAAGTACCCTTATTTATCAGGGTTCAAAGTCCTTTTTATCATTGCTAAATTCCGCAAAGATATTTACACGTTTTATCTGTCCCTAATTAGGTAAATTTAGGTTTCAAAATGGTGTTACGCATTATTTTACAGAAACCCTGGGAGTTGGAAAGTCAATAATATTCCAAATTAAATTACAGGAAAAGGGATAACCTGAATAATGAAAGTATACTGGAAATATTTTTTTTTTTCTTTATATAATTAAACAATTAATATTATAATATCAAATTATCCAATGTCTCTTTAAAAGGCATCATATAAAATCTGGGAATTATTAATCGCTCTATTATTTGACCTTTTATAAAGTAGTTTTGTATTGTCTGTTCATAGAATAAGAAGTAGAGAAGTAACAGTGTATTACAGATACATTGTGTAAGTTAAAGGGACATTGAAGCCCACATTTTTCGTTCATGATTCAGATAGAGAAAACAATTCTAAACAACATTCCAATTTACTTCTATTATCTAATTTGCTTCATTCTTTATATATCCTTTCTTGAAGAAATAGCAATGCGCATATGTGAGCCAAACACACGAGGCATCTATGTGCAGCCACCAATCAGCAGCTACTGAGCCTATCTAGATATGCTTTTCAACAAAGGATATCAAGAGAATGAGGCAAATTAGATAATAGAATTAAATTACAATGTTGTTTAAAACTTCTGACTATTTTTAAATCATGAAAGAAAAAAATTGGATTACAGGTCCCATTAAAGTATTTGTCATGAATGCAGCGTCATGTAATCTGAAATTCAGGAGGTGATGTTGATTACTTTTTAGCACTTTAGTTATGAGTTTTATGTTACAGCTTTGTAGCGTAAAACTCATAACTACTGACTTTAGAATGCGTTATGAATCTTGACGGTATAGGGTGTACCGCTCACTTTTCCCTTTTTTTTTCCCAGGAAAAGCTTGTAATATCAGCGCTATGAAAATCCCATTGAAAAAAGACTTTACGCAATTTGTGTAAATTGATTTGCGTTAGTGCCCCTAAACCTGCAAGATTCGTAATAGCAGCGGTAGTGAAAAAGCAGCGTTATAACCTGATAACGCTGCTTTTTCACCATAACGCAAAACTCGTAATCTAGCTGTTAGTGTTTAATGTCCCTTTTAATACCTAAAATGTCTATAGCAGCAAATAGGTACACCATATATTAATCAATAACATATCATAGATTTATGAGCATTGAAAAATAAATGGTTCCTTTTTTTCCCTTCAGGACTTCAAAACAGTCTTCACGCCAATTACACTTTTCGATAAATATGGCCGCACATATTCCAAGGCTGGAGAAGCAGTTTAACTCTTCTTATGCTGACGAAAAACAGGGACGCTCAATAAGAAGAATGTGAGGAAATTTTTAGAAATAAACATTGAAATTGAAAAGCAAATTTTTTTTGTCTTATTTTTGTTTTAAATTTGATCTTTAACATGTAAATTAATTAAGCATAAGTTTATTTTAAGATTACAACTTAACCAATAATAGCCTGAATTAGCAATGTTAGATTAGAATATGTTTTGTTTTCTTTCACTTCTTCCTTTGTCTTGTTGGCATTAAAATTTATTTACATTTGCAATATTAAATTATTTCCTTCATTTACATGTGAATATTTTATAACCTTGGTTGTCAACAACTGATGCAAGGCTCTGATTTTGTACTTCTTCATATGTAAACATTGTTCATTTAATTTGTAATAAATTAGCTTTAAGATAGCATAAAGTTATTGGCGTCCATTTATCATTGTGCGGATGGACATGATCCGCTATAGCGAACCATGTCATTCCGCACATCGACAAATTGTGAACTGCTGGTGCAATGCCGCCCCCTGCAGATTTGCGGCCAATCGGCCGCTAGCACGGGGTGTCAATCATCCCGATCGTATTCGATTGGGTTGATTTCTGTCCGCCGCCTCAGAGCAGGCGGACAGGTTATGGAGCAGCAGTCTTTAAACACGGGGCGTCAATCTCCGTTCGGAGCTTGATAAATAGACCCCATTGTCTCTAACAGATTCACTATTGCTATGAGAAATATTAAAGTTTGTATTTTAAGGGACGGTAATCTTTGGGTAAATGTTAAATAATTCTGCAATATAGGCGGAACTCTTTAACATAAGGATAGACTTTTTTTTTATTTGAGTTCTTAAATACCTTATTTGGTACCTAAAACTATACTTACCTTGCCTCACTGTCTAAGCACAGCGAGCTGATTGCACCATTCAACTACCTGTAGTGCGCTCCCGCAATAGGTAAAGCTGTTGGCTGCTTTACCCAGCGTGGGAGCGCTCTACATGTATTGAATGGCGCAATCCGTTTGCTGTGATTAGACAGCGAGTCCGTAATGCTCTAGTTGGAAAAAACTGCCATACAGAAGAGGACAGTTTTGCACTCAGTTTTAGGTGCCAAATTAGGTATTAAGGAATAAACATTAAATCAAAAGGCGGAGTTATTTAACATTTTACCCAACGTTTACTGTCACTTTAAAATGATTTAATATTGAATTAGTTATAACCTTGCTCTAAAATAAATCACTACCTCTGTTGTATCATATTTTGGTGCATCAAAGAATAATATTAATTGTGATACTCAAAATATTAAATAAACCAAATGTATTTGTTTTCTTATGATTAAATACCGTATTAGTGTTATATTTGTAAACCATTATCACAAAGTGATTTATTATCCAAGCATTTCTCTAAAGTTGTGATTAAAATGATTGAACTTTTATTAAAACAATAGGCTCTTGTTTTTGTTTTGTTATTTATAATTCCTTGTGTATATACAGAAATTTGGACACAATCACTGACTGTAATGTATAAAGTCTTTAAAACTTTTATAATTGTTTGGGTCTTGCTTACTACGATTTATACAAATAAGACTATATGAACTACAACACTTTCTTTTCACAATTGTATGCCAGATTTCAAGTCATATATAGCACAAATTCTCGCAATTCATACTTCATATTTCAGTGTGAATTTGGAAAAACAAAAAAATATGAATTATGCTGTTTTATTTATATATTTTTATTATTGACTGATACATCTTATTGTACTCTGTAGACGTCATAACTATTCAATTTAGTTAAATATTAATACTGCCTATTAAAGTATTCCAGATTAGTAATGGGATAAGAATTGTGATTAGTTGATAAGCTCTAGAAAGAGAAAGCAGACATACAGAGACAAATAATTCTGCATTTATATGCTTTTTTTTTTTATATATTTGTGGTACCCATGCATATTCTATTAACTTAATTTTTGCAAATAAAAACTATATGCTTGGATGCATTTCTATTTCAGCATATTGAAAGCTTTTGATACTGGAATCATCAAAATAATTTGGAAACCACAAAGTGGTTATAAATATACAAGGCCTATTTTATATGCCTATGAAAGCGTAGGGATTGCCATTGTATTTCTATACAGCATAGTGGATACATGCAATACAAATATACAATATATGGTAACAAAATTAAGATATATAAAAGGCAAAAAAAAAAAAAGCAAAAATTGTAACCAATCGTATTATCTGTGCATAACAAAGTGTACAGTTCTTTTATTAAATATATATATATGAGCATCTTTTTAAAAAAAATGAATAACTGCACAAAACAGTTATAAAGGGGTTAAAGTGAGTGCATGTGAGTGTTAGAAAAAAAACAGCACTGAAAAATGCCTTTACATTGAAGTTTATGGGGACTGTATTTTGAAATATATAAGTATATGCTTATATAACTATATATTTGTGTTAATATGTGCATATATACTGTACATATAAACACATAAATATATATGTCTATATACATATATATTGTACGTTTGCTGCTCAATGCTGCGTGACTTACCCCCTGTGCTGTGCTAGTTTTTTTCCGTGTGTGACGGCATCAGAACGAGGGTCCCATTGGATCCTATGGAAGCGCGCTCCACTCGTAATCTAGCCCTAAATGAGAAACACAAAACAATGCATTTCTTATTTTTCCAGTATATTTTCACATGAATACCTGTATTTAAAATATCTATGCTTGAGTACTGTTTAAAGAAAAGATATGTAAACAAAAAGGTTTAGAAGAAATCGTACTCCCAGCAGGGGCAGGGGCAGGGCAAAGAGGTACTAAAATGTAAATCTTTCATTGTTCTCTGTAAGTATTGCTTTCACTCTGTATATGTAGATTCTCACATGCATCTTAAACTCTTCCGCTTGTAAAACAAGTAATTGTAAACAAATTTAGGGGAAAACTATTTTACAGTATTCTATACCTTTAATGCATCCTATGGCCTTTATTTAACAAGGTGTGGGCAGACAAATTTCCAAGGCAATAAACCAGTCTGGTCATGTTTATTGTCAATGATGCAATCCCTCCCCCTTTCTCGTGCAACCAGCTTCTAATTCCCTGTACCTATTGGTTTGAAGACAGGCAGATGAAGACAAGGAGGTACGTGGTAACAGGTTTGTAAAACTATTAATAGAGGGAGAGCCGAGGCCCTGGGCTGGGACTTATCATTAAGTATATGTTATATTGAAGATTACAAAAAAAAAGGGATTTTAATCTCATGAAATTGGAAGAACCCTGGTCCTTCCCTTTCTTTACAAGTTATTGCCACTATGGATTAGATTAGCCACATGGAGCAATATGTGTTCCATATGCGGGGCACCCTATACTTTGGGATTTGCACTCCTTGGATTTAATATAGTAGCACCTATTCTCTACCTCCTTAAATATTTCTTCTGAGAGACTCCTTGCCCAATATGCTTAGAGGTATATGGCTGCACCTCACTGGAGAGGCCCACAGAAGGCTGAAAAGATAATCTGGAGTGGTCATGTTCCTTGTTCAGAGGAGGATTGCCTGGTATTTCAGGGCTGGGCCAGACTGTTATACTTCAGTTTCTCATTTGCGAAAAGCACCATTGGGCTAAATGAGGCTGCTCCCAGATTATAAAACTTGCTACTGAACAGTTGTTCATTCCTAGTAGTGCGTTTCTTTTTCTGTTTGCTTCTAAGACTACCCTTACAATAACCTCTTTCTCCAACATAGGTGTGTCCGGTCCACGGCGTCATCCTTACTTGTGGGATATTCTCTTCCCCAACAGGAAATGGCAAAGAGCCCAGCAAAGCTGGTCACATGATCCCTCCTAGGCTCCGCCTACCCCAGTCATTCTCTTTGCCGTTGTACAGGCAACATCTCCACGGAGATGGCTTAGAGTTTTTTAGTGTTTAACTGTAGTTTTTCATTATTCAATCAAGAGTTTGTTATTTTCAAATAGTGCTGGTACGTACTATTTACTCAGAAACAGAAAAGAGATGAAGAATTCTGTTTGTATGAGGAAAATGATTTTAGCAACCGTAACTAAAATCCATGGCTGTTCCACACAGGACTGTTGAGAGCATTAACTTCAGTTGGGGGAACAGTTTGCAGTCTTTGCTGCTTGAGGTATGACACATTCTAACAAGACGATGTAATGCTGGAAGCTGTCATTTTCCCTATGGGATCCGGTAAGCCATGTTTATTACGATTGTAAATAAGGGCTTCACAAGGGCTTATTTAGACTGTAGACATTTTTTGGGCTAAATCGATTGATATTAACACTTATTTAGCCTTGAGGAATCATTTATTCTGGGTATTTTGATATAATAATATCGGCAGGCACTGTTTTAGACACCTTATTCTTTAGGGGCTTTCCCAAAGCATAGGCAGAGTCTCATTTTCGCGCCGGTGTTGCGCACTTGTTTTTGAGAGGCATGGCATGCAGTCGCATGTGAGAGGAGCTCTGATACTTATAAAAGACTTCTGAAGGCATCATTTGGTATCGTATTCCCCTTGGGTTTGGTTGGGTCTCAGCAAAGCAGATACCAGGGACTGTAAAGGGGTTAAAGCTTAAAACGGCTCCGGTTCCGTTATTTTAAGGGTTAAAGCTTCCAAATTTGGTGTGCAATATTTTCAAGGCTTTAAGACACTGTGGTGAAAGTTTGGTAAATTTTGAACAATTCCTTCATGTTTTTTCGCAATTGCAGTAATAAAGTGTGTTCAGTTTAAAATTTAAAGTGACAGTAACGGTTTTATTTCAAAACGTTTTTTGTACTTTCTTATCAAGTTTATGCCTGTTTAACATGTCTGAACTACCAGATAGACTGTGTTCTGAATGTGGGGAAGCCAGAATTCCTATTCATTTAAATAAATGTGATTTATGTGATAATGACAATGATGCCCAAGATGATTCCTCAAGTGAGGGGAGTAAGCATGGTACTGCATCATTCCCTCCTTCGTCTACACGAGTCTTGCCCACTCAGGAGGCCCCTAGTACATCTAGCGCGCCAATACTCCTTACTATGCAACAATTAACGGCTGTAATGGATAATTCTGTCAAAAACATTTTAGCCAAAATGAACCCTGTTCAGCGTAAGCGTGGATGCTCTGTTTTAGTTACTGAAGAGCATGACGACGCTGATATTAATATCTCTGAAGGGCCCCTAACCCAATCTGAGGGGGCCAGGGAGGTTTTGTCTGAGGGAGAAATTACTGATTTAGGGAATATTTCTCAGCAGGCTGAATCTGATGTGATTACTTTTAAATTTAAATTGGAACATCTCCGCATTTTGCTTAAGGAGGTATTATCCACTCTGGATGATTGTGAAAATTTGGTCATCCCAGAGAAACTATGTAAAATGGACAAGTTCCTAGAGGTGCCGGGGCTCCCAGAAGCTTTTCCTATACCCAAGCGGGTGGCGGACATTGTTAATAAAGAATGGGAAAGGCCCGGTATTCCTTTCGTCCCTCCCCCCATATTTAAAAAATTGTTTCCTATGGTCGACCCCAGAAAGGACTTATGGCAGTCAGTCCCCAAGGTCGAGGGAGCGGTTTCTACTTTAAACAAACGCACCACTATTCCCATAGAGGATAGTTGTGCTTTCAAAGATCCTATGGATAAAAAATTAGAAGGTTTGCTTAAAAAGATGTTTGTTCAGCAGGGTTACCTTCTACAACCCATTTCATGCATTGTCCCTGTCACTACAGCCGCATATTTCTGGTTTGATGAACTGATTAAGGTGCTCGATAGTGACTCGCCTCCTTATGAGGAGATTATGGACAGAGTCAATGCTCTCAAATTGGCTAATTCTTTCACTCTTGACGCCTCTTTGCAATTGGCTAAGTTAGCGGCTAAGAATTCTGGGTTTGCTATTGTGGCGCGCAGAGCGCTTTGGTTGAAATCTTGGTCGGCTGATGCGTCTTCCAAGAACAAGCTACTAAACATTCCTTTCAAGGGGAAAACGCTGTTTGGTCCTGACTTGAAAGAGATTATCTCTGATATCACTGGGGGTAAGGGCCATGCCCTTCCTCAGGATCGGCCTTTCAAGGCAAAAAATAGACCTAATTTTCGTCCCTTTCGTAAAAACGGACCAGCCCAAGGTGCTACGTCCTCTAAGCAAGAAGGTAATACTTCTCAGACCAAGCCAGCTTGGAGACCAATGCAAGGCTGGAACAAGGGAAAGCAGGCAAAGAAACCTGCCACTGCTACCAAGACAGCATGAAATATCGGCCCCCGATCCGGGACCGGATCTGGTGGGGGGCAGACTCTCTCTCTTCGCTCAGGCTTGGGCAAGAGATGTTCTGGATCCTTGGGCGCTAGAAATAGTCTCCCAGGGTTATCTTCTGGAATTCAAGGGACTTCCCCCAAGGGGAAGGTTCCACAGGTCTCAGTTGTCTTCAGACCACATAAAAAGACAGGCGTTCTTACTCTGCGTAGAAGACCTGTTAAAAATGGGAGTGATTCATCCTGTTCCATTGAGAGAACAAGGGATGGGGTTCTACTCCAATCTGTTCATAGTTCCCAAAAAAGAGGGAACATTCAGACCAATCCTAGATCTCAAGATCTTAAACAAATTTCTCAAGGTCCCATCTTTCAAGATGGAAACCATTCGAACTATCCTTCCTTCCATCCAGGAAGGTCAATTCATGACCACGGTGGATTTAAAGGATGCGTATCTACATATTCCTATCCACAAGGAACATCATCGGTTCCTAAGGTTTGCATTCCTGGACAAACATTACCAGTTCGTGGCGCTTCCTTTCGGATTAGCCACTGCTCCAAGGATTTTCACAAAGGTACTAGGGTCCCTTCTAGCTGTGCTAAGACCAAGGGGCATTGCAGTAGTACCTTACCTGGACGACATTCTGATTCAAGCGTCGTCCCTCCCTCGAGCAAAGGCTCACACGGACATCGTCCTGGCTTTTCTCAGATCGCACGGCTGGAAAGTGAACGTGGAAAAGAGTTCTCTATCCCCGTCAACAAGGGTTCCCTTCTTGGGAACAATTATAGACTCCTCAGAAATGAGGATTTTTCTAACAGAGGCCAGAAAGACAAAGCTCCTGGACTCTTGTCGAATACTTCATTCCGTTCCTCTTCCTTCCGTAGCTCAGTGCATGGAAGTGATCGGGTTGATGGTAGCGGCAATGGACATAGTTCCTTTTGCGCGCATTCATCTAAGACCGTTACAACTGTGCATGCTCAGTCAGTGGAATGGGGACTATACAGACTTGTCTCCAAAGATACAAGTAAATCAGAGGACCAGAGACTCACTCCGTTGGTGGCTGTCCCTGGACAACCTGTCACGAGGGATGACATTCCACAGACCAGAGTGGGTCATCGTCACGACCGACGCCAGTCTGATGGGCTGGGGCGCGGTCTGGGGATCCCTGAAAGCTCAGGGTCTTTGGTCTCGGGAAGAATCTCTTCTACCGATAAATATTCTGGAACTGAGAGCGATATTCAATGCTCTCAAGGCTTGGCCTCAGCTAGCGAGGACCAAGTTCATACGATTTCAATCAGACAACATGACGACTGTTGCGTATATCAACCATCAGGGGGGAACAAGGAGTTCCCTAGCGATGGAAGAAGTGACCAAGATCATTCTATGGGCGGAGTCTCACTCCTGCCACCTGTCTGCTATCCACATCCCGGGAGTGGAAAATTGGGAAGCGGATTTTCTGAGTCGTCAGACATTGCATCCGGGGGAGTGGGAACTCCATCCGGAAATCTTTGCCCAAGTTATTCAACTTTGGGGCATTCCAGACATGGATCTGATGGCCTCTCGTCAGAACTTCAAAGTTCCTTGCTACGGGTCCAGATCCAGGGATCCCAAGGCGGCTCTAGTGGATGCACTAGTAGCACCTTGGACCTTCAAACTAGCTTATGTGTTCCCGCCGTTTCCTCTCATCCCCAGGCTGGTAGCCAGGATCAATCAGGAGAGGGCGTCGGTGATCTTGATAGCTCCTGCGTGGCCACGCAGGACTTGGTATGCAGATCTGGTGAATATGTCATCGGCTCCACCTTGGAAGCTACCTTTGAGACGAGACCTTCTTGTTCAGGGTCCGTTCGAACATCCGAATCTGGTTTCACTCCAGCTGACTGCTTGGAGATTGAACGCTTGATTTTATCGAAGCGAGGTTTCTCAGATTCTGTTATCGATACTCTTGTTCAGGCCAGAAAGCCTGTAACTAGAAAGATTTACCATAAAATTTGGAAAAAATATTTCTGTTGGTGTGAATCTAAAGGATTCCCTTGGGACAAGGTTAAGATTCCTAGGATTCTATCCTTCCTTCAAGAAGGATTGGAAAAAGGATTATCGGCAAGTTCCCTGAAGGGACAGATTTCTGCCTTGTCGGTGTTACTTCACAAAAAACTGGCAGCTGTGCCAGATGTTCAAGCCTTTGTTCAGGCTCTGGTTAGAATCAAGCCTGTTTACAAACCTTTGACTCCTCCTTGGAGTCTCAATTTAGTTCTTTCAGTTCTTCAGGGGGTTCCGTTTGAACCCTTACATTCCGTTGATATTAAGTGATTATCTTGGAAAGTTTTGTTTTTAGTTGCAATTTCTTCTGCTAGAAGAGTTTCAGAATTATCTGCTCTGCAGTGTTCTCCTCCTTATCTGGTGTTCCATGCAGATAAGGTGGTTTTACGTACTAAACCTGGTTTTCTTCCAAAAGTTGTTTCTAACAAAAACATTAACCAGGAGATTATCGTACCTTCTCTGTGTCCGAAACCAGTTTCAAAGAAGGAACGCTTGTTGCACAATTTGGATGTTGTTCGCGCTCTAAAATTCTATTTAGATGCTACAAAGGATTTTAGACAAACATCTTCCCTGTTTGTTGTTTATTCAGGTAAAAGGAGAGGTCAAAAAGCAACTTCTACCTCTCTCTCTTTTTGGATTAAAAGCATCATCAGATTGGCTTACGAGACTGCCGGACGGCAGCCTCCCGAAAGAATCACGGCTCATTCCACTAGGGCTGTGGCTTCCACATGGGCCTTCAAGAACGAGGCTTCTGTTGATCAGATATGTAGGGCAGCGACTTGGTCTTCACTGCACACTTTTACCAAATTTTACAAGTTTGATACTTTTGCTTCTTCTGAGGCTATTTTTGGGAGAAAGGTTTTGCAAGCCGTGGTGCCTTCCATTTAGGTGACCTGATTTGCTCCCTCCCTTCATCCGTGTCCTAAAGCTTTGGTATTGGTTCCCACAAGTAAGGATGACGCCGTGGACCGGACACACCTATGTTGGAGAAAACAGAATTTATGTTTACCTGATAAATTTCTTTCTCCAACGGTGTGTCCGGTCCACGGCCCGCCCTGGTTTTTTAATCAGGTCTGATAATTTATTTTCTTTAACTACAGTCACCACGGTACCATATGGTTTCTCCTATGCTATTATTCCTCCTTAACGTCGGTCGAATGACTGGGGTAGGCGGAGCCTAGGAGGGATCATGTGACCAGCTTTGCTGGGCTCTTTGCCATTTCCTGTTGGGGAAGAGAATATCCCACAAGTAAGGATGACGCCGTGGACCGGACACACCGTTGGAGAAAGAAATTTATCAGGTAAACATAAATTCTGTTTTTATTCCACCCCCGCTGAGACTCCTTTTCCCATTTTGCTATTTTACTCTACTTCTCAGCTCTTTTTCCTTTTCTCTTAATATTGCATAAAGTGATGAGTGCAATCATAGACACTGATATTTAATACAGCACTTTATTTACTCTATAAGATGAATACGACTACTTTTTTTTTATGGTTGCAACAAAATCGAGCACATCTCTTTTAATAATAATATTATCTAATCGTAAAAGGTCCCCTTCTTTATCATTTTTCTCTGGCTAGTCTGTAACACACTAAATACACACACTGTGATTACGAGTGGAGCACTAACAGTTAAACACTAGCTAATAGGGATTTATCACGGCTATTTGCGTGTCGAGTTTTTTGCTCATATTACAAGTTGAAAGTAAATGTGATCGCTGGACCACAATTGAAGCTAATGTGCATCAGGTTAGCTGGACCTCAGAGCTCTGGTTAACTGTTTTTTGAAACAAAATAAGTGTCACAAAACACATCAAAAATATATTACAAAGTACAGTTACACTTATAATAACACTATCTAATAAAAAATATTTTAAAAAATTGCACATAAAAGTTATAAGGGCTCAAAGATATGCAGTCCCAGGTGTTAACTAGAGATACATACATATACATGTCTAAAGATGTATTTGTATGTGTATATATATATATATGTGTGTTTATATATATGTACATATGTATTTATATCTGTATATATGTACTTACAGACATAAATTCATATGTACACATATATAGACATATATATAAGTGCATTGGATCCCTTTGCAGTTAAGTAGCTGAAAACTTGTCAAGTCAAATGTATGCAATATTCATATTTAATAAAATATTTAACTATATATTTACTGTAAATTTTTCATATGCAAATGTTCTTCACAAGTATTTATAAATAAATAGATATTCCTATATATATCTGTATATACCTAAACCATTATATAATGATGTGTGTATATATATATATATATATATATATAAATATATACATTTATACTTAGTATATATGTATAAATATATATTGCAGCGAAATACCATCAGATATATGTAGAACTATGTATTTATGAATACATAGAGCATATTCTGCTATGTGCAGAACATTGGAATGTGAAATAGTCATATTTTCATGTTAGGACACAAGAATATGCAATCGGGTTTGTGCGAGAGTAGGGTCTTATGTTTTTTTCCCACTTTTTATGCTCCATTTACTTCTATGGGGAAAATGATTATTGCTCACACGATATTATAAGTTTGGCTTTACCCACGTAGAGTGAAAATAGTTTACTTTCAACTTGTAATACGAGCGCAACCCGACGCATGAGAAAAGCTTACTTTGAGGGCAGTTAAAGCTCGGATGGGAGCATTAAATAGCTCTCCACTTGTAATTGTGTCCTAAGTGTTTTCTCACACTTGAGCAGGTATGAACTAAATTGCATTGATACCATTTCTGTGTGCTGATACTAAATGTTGTGCGTTATAACTTTGTATTGTATATTTCAGTTGAAACATCATTTAAAAAGCCCCTTTAAATCTCAAAATTAACATATGTCCAAACATGGGATTCCCAAAAGTCTGAATGCCTATATTTTATACAAGCTCCCATTTTACCAAGAGACCTTTTTTTTTTTTTTTTTTTAAATGAAAGATAGGTCATTCCGACCAATTTAATTTGGGAAGATAAAATCTAACGTTATTGAAAATATAGCAAATCCTAATGCAGTAAAAGATGAAGAATGTATGTGGCATTTTAAAAATACTGAGAAAAGTAGTAGCTTGAAAATGCCATGAAAATCTTAAAAAGAAAGTCTGTTGTCCTTTTGCTCTTGTACCAGTTTTATGAATATAACATTTTGGAAACTTTTCTTTCTGCTCTGCAACAGGAAATTAATTTTATTTAATGCTGGTAAGAAATCTCCCCCTTCCTTAGATTTAATTCCACCAGATAAATGTAAGTGCTTTTCTTCCATATGCAATTTTGTACACAAACTGTTGATGAATATAGAGGCCATAGTAATTTTTAGATGTGAGAGCTGTCTATTTGATTACTTCAGCTTCAAAGTACTTCATTGCTTAACAATAATTCATTGTGTGTTCCTTTTTACTCATATACTAGAATATACCATCAGTTGGATTGGAAATGGCAGTGGTTTATTAGATTAGTATTTTTTTCTCTTTTTTTTTCCAAGTGTAACTGTTGGCGTTACAAAAATATTACAGGGACAGTGGAATTGATTCCATACAAGTTGAAAAATACTGTATATCAACATGTTTCTATGGGGCATATTTATCACACTCCGTATGGAGTTTGAGGCCCCTTGTTTCCGGAGAGCCTTCAGACTCACCGGATACAGAAGTTACGAAGAACGCTTCTCCATAACTTGTCCGCCTGCTCTGAGGCGGCAGACAGAAATCAACCGGATCGGGTTGATTAACACCCCTTGTTAGCGACCGCGAATCTGCAGGGGGCGGCATTGCACCAGCAGTTCACAAGAACTGCTGGTGCAAGAACTGCTGTCGGCATTTATCGATGTGCAGCGGACATGATACCCTACTTCATATCATGTCCGCTCGCACATTGTTAAATATGCCCCATACCTCTACTGAAATCTTATGGAATTTTTATCTGTACACTTTTCAACAGAAGTAAAGTATATAGCACCAATGGATTCAGATGGGGTTTGAAATAATGTTTATGAGCTATTTCCTCACATATGGAGTGTTTATTTAAAAAAAGATCAATTGTAAATTAGAATATGCTAAATGTTAGTTTTTAAAAAAAATAGTGGGCTAGATTACTAATGGAGCCTTATTTAACGCTCCCGCTCGAGCTTTAACTGCACTACAAGTAAGCTTTTTGCGCATGTCGGGTTGCGATCGTATTACGAGTTGAAAGTAAACTGTTACCAAAATTTCAAACTTAGAATATGACGCTCACGATAACCTATTCCCCCATAGAAGTCAATGGAGCAAAAAAAGTGGGGGAAAAAACACCTTACTCGGGTGCAAACCCGATCCTATATTCTCATGTGCGCTAACCCAACATGAAAATATGAATATTTAACATTCCAATGTTCTCCACATAGAAGGATATGTTCTATTTTTCATAAATAAATATATATCTGATGTTTTGTTGTGCAATATATATTTATACCTATATACAGTATATACATGATTATATATATAGGTATAGATATATACAGATATACAGGGGCATATTTAAGAAAGTGCGAGCGTACATGATTCGATATTGCGGATCATATCCGCTGCACATCGACCCTTCACACCGTGGAGTGTAGTAAGCAGTGAGCAGGGGGCGCAATCTTTAAAAACAAAATCCTGCAGCCTATATAAATCACATTACACTGCTTTCTGAGTATAGCATCTTACAATGGCCTATATTTTCATATGCAAGTGTTGTCTATTAGTGTCTGTCAGTGTTTTGAGAAAAGCTTGCCACCTTTTAGTTTGCGAGAAAAAACTGTGAGATCTATAGTGCGAAAATCTTTACAGAATTACAGTGGGTTTAGCGAGACAATTTCCTATCAGCCCATGGAACGCCCATGTTCAGCCCAATTTATGAAAAAATAAGCTTTGTATTTTGTACTTTCAAGTACAAATTTCCAAGTAATTTTTCTTTCTTAAGATATGGTGAGTCCACGGCTTGAGTAATTACTGTTGGCAATATCACTCCTGGCCAGCAGGAGGTTGCAAAGAGCACCACAGTTAAACTTTTAAGTATCACTCCCTTACCCACAACCCCCAGTCATTCTCTTTGCCCTCGGTGCATGGAGGAGGTGAAGGTTAGGTTTCTGAAGAAAAATTTTGATTTAATCTACAAGCAAGTTTTGTGGTATAGCCGATGTCATTCCTGGCAGTCGGGTATTGGTGGCTTTAAAGCAGTTAGGAACTTGTAAAGAGGTACTTTCCTAACAATTGCTGCCCTAGTTTAGAAAGCCAGAGTTGGCTTCTGTGTTCTTTCTTTTTCAAAGGTCTCTGTGAAGAACTGTGTCTTCTCATACCTTGTAACTGTCAACATGCCGGACACAGGAGCAGGTAAGTGCTTTTTCTTTCACAAATTAAAAGACTGCTTTTTTTATTGAGACATAGATAATCCTGTTGTATGGGTTACACTGGGGCATGAAGCAGGCACTGTAGCATGTGTGAGACTAACATTTAAACTCTTTAAAAAGAAAGGGTAAAATGTTTTTATTAGGCTTTATTTTCTGACACATATTTACTTGACCGGCTTTACTTTATAACATTTCTGAGGAACAAGTTGTTTATTAAATGTTTTTTCTTAACTTTTCTCACATAATTTTAGCTGGGGATTGATCCTAATTTGGGATAAAATTTAAAGTGATTTTTTTTCCAGTTTATTTACTGTTTCACAAATGTCTGATATGGAGCAAGAGCCTGCTCCCATGAATTCATGCTTATTATGTTTAGATGCACAAATTGCAACTCCTATGCAATTTCTTTCTTCATGTGTCAAGAAAACCTTGCAAAATAAAGGTAACATTTTTGAGCCTAATGTCTATCAGGATGATGCTGTTAAAATAATACCTCAGCTTTCTCCTGCTACGTCCCAAGTCTCAATGGCATCACATGCAGTGCCCTGTGGTTCCTCTATAACTCCTAGTGGAGTTTATTTAAAAGCAGAAATTGCTGCCCAGGTATCTTCAGCAGTATCTGCAGCATTAGCTGTCATTTCCCAGATTACAGGGAAAACGCAAGAGGAAATCTAGAAATTCAGAAAGTAAGGTGCCTGTGCTCAGTTCTGCTTCCCAAGTTGTCCTTTCTCATAAGTCTGATGAGGAAGATACATCGGGACTTTCTGAGGGTGAAATTTCAGATTCGGACAGTATAATTCCTTCTTCTGAGACTGAGGTGGTAGCCTTCAGATTTAAGCTTGAACACCGTTGGGTATTGTTAAAGGAGGTTTAAGCTACTTTAGATGATTCCGATACTCTTGTCATTGTCACTTCTAAGAAATCTAGTAAACTTAATAGTTTCTTTGATTAACCTTCCACTTTGGAGGTTTTTCCTGTGCCGGACCGTGCTAGGGAGATTATCTCACAGGAATGGGAGAAACCAGGGGTGTCTTTTTCCTTGTCTCCCATTTTTAAGAAAATTTTTCCTGTCGAGGACTCCATTAAAGACCCTTGGTATACTGTACCCAACGTTGAAGGGGCCATTTCCACTATTGAGGATAGCTACTCTTTTAAGGATCTGATGGACAAGAAGCTGGAGGCTTATTTGAAAAAGATGCATGTTCATCAAGGTCTCCAATGACAACCTGCAGTGTGTATTGCCACTGTGACTAGTGAAGCATCTTATTGGTTCAACGCCATGTCTGATTCTCTTCAAGTAGAGACTTCCTTAGATGAAATTCAAGATAGGGTTAAAGCTCTTAAGTTGGACAATTCCTTTATTGCAGAGGCCATTTTACAGGTTGTTAGAATAGGAGCTAAAACTTCTAGTTTCGCAGTCCTAGCTCGCCGGGCATTATGGTTGAAATCCTGGTCTGCAGGCTTTTCCTCTAAAGTCAAGCTTCTGGAGATTCCTTACAAGGGCAAAACCTTGTTTGGACCCGGTTTGGCAGAAATGATCTCTGATATTACGGGTGGAAAAGGGTATTTTCTACCTCAAGATAAGAAGAATAGACCTAAAGGACATCAGAGTAATTTTCATAAATTCAGAGGAAAGCCTTCCCCTTCTTCTTCTAAGCAGGAACAATCCAAGTCTTCTTGAAAACCCAATCAGTCTTGGAACAAGGGGAAACAATCAAAGAAACTCACAGCTGATTCCAAATCAGCATGAAGTGTTTGCCCCCGATCCAGGATCGGATCAGGTGGGGGGCAGACTTTCTCAGTTCTCTCAAGCCTGGATACGAGATGTCCCAGATCCCTGGACTGTGGACATAGTATCCCAGGGTTACAAATTAGAATTCAAGACTTTTCCTGCCAGAGGCATATTTCTGCTCTTAAGATTATATGCAGACCAGATAAAGAGAGGCATTCTTGAAATGTATAAAACATCTTTCCTCCCTGGGAATGATAGTTCCAGTTCCAGTGCATGAACAGGGTCTCTGGGTTCTACTCCAACCTATTTGTGGTTCCCAAAAAAGAGGGAACTTTCTTGACTTGAAGACTTGAAGAAGTGTCTAAACAAGTTTCTCAAAGTTCCATCCATCAAGATGCAGACTATATGCTCCATTCTTTCTTTAGTACAAGAGGGTCAGTCCATGACAACCATAGACCTAAAGGATGCATATCCTCATGTTCCTATTCACAGGGACCATCACAGATTCCTGAGATTTGCCTTTCTGGACAAACATTTCCAGTTAGTGGCCCTTCCATTTGGTCTAGCCACGGCTCCCAGAATTTTTTCAAAGGTTCTGGGGGCTCTTTTGGCAGTGATCTGTTCTCATGGAATTGCTGTGGCACCTTACCTGGACGACATATTGGTTCATGCGCCATCTTTTCAACTAGCAAAATCTCACACAGAGATATTGTTGTCTTTTCTTCTTTTCCACGGATGGAATGGGAATCTGGAAAAAAGCTCCCTTTCCCCTTGCTACAAGAGTAGTGTTCTTAGGGACCATAATAGGTTCTCTATTGATGAAGATTTTTCTGACAGAGGTCAGGAAAAACTAAATAATTTCCTCTTGCCTCACTCTTCAGGCTTCTGCTCATCCTTCAGTGGCTCAATGTATGGAGGTAATCTGTCTGATGGTGGCTTCATTTCTTTTGCTTGATTCTATTTGAGAGCTCTCCAGTTGTGCATGACAATGGAATGGTGACTATGCGGATCTATCTCAAAGAATAGAGTTAGATCAGTCGTCAAGGGATTCTCTCCCTTGGTGGATTTCTCAGGAACATCTGTCTCAGGGCACATGCTTTCGGAGACCTTCCTGGGTGATCGTGACCACGGACGCCAGCCTTCTGGGCTGGGGAGCAGTCTGCAACTCAATAAAAGCTCAGGGCATTTTGACTCGGGAGGGGTCTGCTCTTCCCATCAACATCTTGGAGTTGAGGGCGATTTACAATGCTCTATTGGCTTGGGCTCAGTTGTCCACAGCCCAGTTCATCAGGTTACAGTCAGACAACATAACCTTTGGGGCTTACATCAATCACCAGTGAGGAACTCAGAGTTCCTTAACCATGAAGGAGGTTCCTCGGATTCTTCATTGGGCAGAGACCCACAATTGCTGTCTGCCATCCACATTCCAGGAGTAGACAACTGGGAAGCGGATTTTCTGAGCAGACAGACTCTTCATCCCGGGGAGTGGGAACTCCATCCGGGCTTGTTTTCCAGCTTAGTCCTCAAATGGGGGGTGCCAGAGTCAGAACGCCAAGCTTCCACGGTACGGTTCAAGGTCAAGAGATCCGCAGGCAGTTCTGATAGATGCTCTGGCGGTTCCTTGGGGTTTTTCGGGTTGGCATACCTGTTTCCTCCGTTTGCTCTCTTTCCACGAGATTTCTGCTTTTTCAGTTTTACTACATAAACGTTTGGTGGATGTACTAGATGTGCAATCTTTTTGTCAGTGACCAATAACGAAGCCTAAGCCTCAAGATAGAGAAAGTGCGCTAACAAGCTAAAAGTATACACACCACATTAAAAGATATTTAAATTTACTAAATGAAATAGACAAATGACATAAAAACATATATAGAAATTAACGGTAGGGACGTCTCCCTTGTATAAAAAATAGTAGTCCGTGCAAATATTTGCAAATAGCAGCTAACAGTTAGTAGGATGTAAATAAATGTTAAAAAACAATCATAATCTTAAATGTATGGCATAACACTGATAATATTCATAAAAGCAAGGATTATTAATGAAAACAAGCACCAAGTTCAGAAATATAATCACAGTGCAGATGGCCGTGTGCAAATGAGCATCAATATTGTAGCATTACGGCTTGAATTCGTAACAAATTGGTGCCACAAACAGCGACGCGTTTCGCCCTCCCTTGGGCTTTATCAAGGGAGGGCGAAACGCGTCGCTTGCATATGTGACACTGTGACATTGTATCTTTGCAACACTAAGGGATATCTCAGTACAGCCTGTACTGCAACTTTAACCCGGGTTACCAGTATCTTTGTATATCCCAAGGTAAGGGATAACTTGTGCCCTACCAGTTTATTGGAACAACGGATACATCTACAGCAGTTAAATCTGCTCTTGCAGCAAGTTTTCATCAGCACACAGCAATCAGCTGTTTTCTTTCTCACGCTGCTGGAACGACAATCCATTACCTGAGAAGAGCGGAAGTTTGTGACGTCAGACGCCGACTCACATGTGCAGAGGTCTGTACACTTCTACTTTCCAGGAACGGCAGTCACTACAGCCGAGGTCCAAGCTTTGACCGTAAGATTTCCTTTCCTCGGTAACACCCTCCGAGTACCCTCTTGACTCACGGTACAGTACATTGTATCTGTTTGTGGCACCAATTTGTTACGAATTCAAGCCGTAATGCTACAATATTGATGCTCATTTGCACACGGCCATCTGCACTGTGATTATATTTCTGAACTTGGTGCTTGTTTTCATTAATAATCCTTGCTTTTATGAATATTATCAGTGTTATGCCATACATTTAAGATTATGATTGTTTTTTAACATTTATTTACATCCTACTAACTGTTAGCTGCTATTTGCAAATATTTGCACGGACTACTATTTTTTATACAAGGGAGACGTCCCTACCGTTAATTTCTATATATGTTTTTATGTAATTTGTCTATTTCATTTAGTAAATTTAAATATCTTTTAATGTGGTGTGTATACTTTTAGCTTGTTAGCGCACTTTCTCTATCTTGAGGCTTAGGCTTCGTTATTGGTCATTTATTTGTGTCTGATACAAGCAGAGATTGTATCTTTAGAGTAAGTGTTTAGCAATACCATCCTTAGCGTGCACCAATCCACTTTTTTAAATTTAAATCTTTTTGTCAGGCCTTGGTCAAAATCAGGCCTGTCTTTAAGTCTGTTGCTCTTCCTTGGAGCCTTAACCTTGTTCTTAAAGTTTTACAGCTGTCTCTGTTTGAGCCGTTGCATTCCATAGACATCAAGTTGTTATCTTGGAAGGTTTTGTTTCTTGTTGCTATCTCTTCTGCTCAAAGAGTCTCGGAACTCTCATCTCTGCAATGTGATTCCCCTTATCTTATTTTTCATACCAATAAGGCGGTTCTTCCTACTAAGTTAGGTTTCCTTCCTAAGGTTGTTTCAAATAGAAATATCAATCAGGAAATTGTTGTTCCCCTCTTGTTGTCCTAATTCTTCTTCTTCCAAAGAACTTTTGTTACACAATTTGGATGTTGTACGTGCTCTTAAATTCTACTTACAGGTGACAAAGGATTTTCGCCAGTCCTCTACCGTCTTTGTCTGTTTCTCAGGGAACCGTAAAGGTCAGAAAGCTACTGCTACTACTCTATTTTTGGTTACGAAGTATAATTTGTTTGGTTTATGAGACGGCTGGATAGCAGCCTCCTGAGAGAATTACGGCTCATTCCACAAGAGCTGTTTCCTCTTCTTGGGCTTTCAAAAATGAAGCTTCTGTGGAACAAATTTGCAAGGCTGAAACTTGATCTTCTCTACATACATTTTTCAAACTTTTACAAATTTGATACTTTTGCCTCGGCTGAGGCTTCTTTTGGGAGAAAGGTTCTTCAAGTGGTGGTGCCTTCTGTTTAGGACTGCCTATCTTGTCCTTCCCTATTTATCTTTGTCCTCTAGCTTGGGTATTGGTTCCCAACAGTAATTACTCAAGCCGTGGACTCACCATATCTTAGAAAAGAAAAACAAAATTTTTGCTTACCTGATAAATGTATTTATTTCCGGATATGGTGAGTCCACGGCCCCACCCTTTATTTTAAAAAAAATGTTCTTTTGACTATAACCTCAGGCACCTCTACACCTTGTGTTACTCCTTTTTCTCCATTTCCCTTCGGTCGAATGACTGGGGGTTGTGGGTAAGGGAGTGATACTTAGCAGTTTAACTGTGGTGCTCTTTTACACTTTTGCTAAAATACATTTTTGGGGAAGAATTTTGTTACAATTTTTGATGAAGCTTAACAATTCAATTTTTTTTTCTGCATATTTTTGTGTGAATGGTTCAATTATTTATTTTGCAAGATTTTTAAAATACAAATTTTATTTTATACTTTTGTAATGTCTGCATCTCCTTCCCATACGAAAATGCAGTATACGCCCCTTAAGAGACACCCTGTTTTCAGGGTAAAAAGTGGCTTTAGATCATCCAACTGGTGAGCAATCTTTAGTAATCTCTCCAGCCCAGAGATCTTTAGATTATCAGGCCCTGGTTGTAGTTCTATAAGTTGTTTTGTGTATAACACTCCTGTTATATTGGGCACTATGGCTTGTGTCAATATGATGGGATTCGACTTCTTATAGTGATGCATCATGCCCTTATTAGTTAACTTGCTTAAAGTGATGGTGAATCTGAGCTTTCTGAAATAGCTCATTATGTTACAATTATTAATACAATAAAGTCACTTTTTTTTTAAAATTATCCCTAACTTGTTAAAAATTATATGTTATATCTACTGTTTACCAGTCTTTCCTCCACCCCCTTGCAGTTCCGAGTTTTGATTTGCTCTGACGTAGGCATCCAGGTGTGTTTCCAGCTGGGTACTAACTAGAGCATGCGCTACTGATCATGGGGGCGTATTAGATTCTGACATGGGTGCTTATAGTCCCTCATACTAAAGGTTTGATGAAGACTGTAATGTAGCATCTGTTAATATAGTGTGTTCAGTTTTAAACAGATGACCTAGCTTTATTTTCGATAATTAAGATCAATATTTAATTTTTGTATTACTATGAAGGTCCAAAAGTGGCCATATACTACTATGACCCAAATCAATCATCTATAACCCAATCATCCATCATTATTTTCGTTATGCTGGAGGTCCAAGTGTGGCCTCGTGATCATCTGTTCTTAGTAGGTGGAAAAATGATAACTAATACTCTTACTTACTTTTACAGGTATTGCTTGAACACTTGGTTGTATTATTGTATTTTATTCCAACTGTAACTATTTATGTTAATGTTACTTGATGGAGCGATATACCATAATTAGTGTATAATTGTATGTTCATGGTGCCTGTATATTGCCTTTTTTCAGCACTCATCTTTATAAGACAACGAGTGATGTTTACAGCCTCTCACTGAGAATACATTGTTCTGGTTTTTTTGGGGCTGTATGGTGTGTTTTTTTTCCTATATTAAAGGGACATAATACTCATATGCTAAATCACTTGAAACTGATGCAGCATAACTGTAAAAAGCTGACAGGAAAATATCACCTGAGCATCTCTATGTAAAAAAGGAAGATATTTTACCTCACAATCTCCTCAGCTCAGCACAGTATTTTCTGTGTAACAGTTATACACAGCTGCAGCCCAGCTGCAGGTAAAAACAAATGAAGAAATGAACAGCAGCCAATCAGCATTAACAGTGCTGAGGTCATGAACTCTTTTACTGTGATCTCATGAGATTTCACTTAACTCTCATGAGATTTCATTGTAAACATCCTTACACTGAATAGGGAAATAAGATAAGTGTGTGCACGTAAGCTCGCTCCTTCCGCTGTCCCTGGACAGACATACTGATTTGTTGCTTAGAAGTCCTTTACAATGGGATGTGGCTACTGAGAAACTTTTGAGGTAAAATATCTTTCTTTTTTACATAGAGATGTTCAGGTGATATTTTCTAGTCAACTTTTTGCAGCTATACTGCATCACTTTCAAGTGTTTAAACATTTGGGTATTATGGCCCTTTAAGTTGTGATTGTACTTTTATATGGTGATTATTTTGTATATTTTATATTTACATTGATTATTTTGACACATGGGTGGTATGTAGATAATTTTGTCGGATGCATAATAAGAATGTGTGTTTTGTGTACTTTACACTGTGAGTGGAGATTGTATAAGATTTTTTTTAGGGATCCTTCATATTTAGAGAAGTTCCTTAAAGGAAGACTTAACTACAGATAAGAAGAGAGAGAGAGAGAAAAGAAAATTGACCAGGAACTTGCAAGAATTCTAACATAAACCCCTAGTTGTCCACTGGGAAGTGTTCTGTTCAGGGATGTTGCTGAATATTAAAATATCAAGTATTTTCCCATGGTGATATTTATATAGCAAAAAGAACTGTGGTCAAAAAGGGAGATATAAGATATTCTTGATGCTGAAGTCTTTTATTACATATAACATTTATACAGAGTAGATCTGATGTGTTTCTGCCCAGATGGGCACTTTGTCAGGGATAGCCAGGTGGCCAATGAATAAATAATTTAAAGTTCCCCATTTAAAAGAGATAAACACAACAACATACAGAGATATAATAGTATAAATGGGACAGTGTAGCAAAAGTTCTTATCTGTAATTACAAATGTACAACCTTTAACAAATGCCAAACTATTTTGGGAAATTAATCCTTCACTTAAAGGGATAGAAAGTTAAAAAATGAAATGTGCATAGGTGCATTTCAATTTGAAATATAAGATATAATATATTTCCATTCACAAAAATGCTTCTAATTAAAGTTATTACAGTTTTTTTCTGGCATGCCTGCATGAATCCTGCAAGAAAAGATGGCATTGTGTTCTTTGTCAAACCTAGACATGGTACTTTATCATGTCTGGGATGTGCACAATGCCACAGTGTCATTAAGGGAGGAGAGATCTCCCACCCATATACTAGTAAAATATTTAATATTCCTGGCTACTATACTTTTAATTAAACTCATGTTGTATATGCTTTAAAATGTTAATGTGGCCTTTTATATATCAGAGAAATGACTCAGAAAAAAAAGATTGTATTTGTCAACATAAATCTACAATTAGAAACCCCAAAACTGGACACTTACCAGTACCCTCACATTTTTTAGAAAAAGGACACAGGGCCAATCAACTTAGGTTAATGCTGTTAGAACAGACCCCCAAAAAGAATTAGGGGTGGGACAGGCTAAAAGACTATATAAGGATAATGGATATGGAGACTAGATACTTTGGGGCCGATTTATCAAGTGTCTGTGCGACATGATCCACTCAGCGGATCATGACCAACAGACATCTCTGAATGCTGACATCATACACTATCGGCATTTAACATTGCACAAGCAGTTCTGGTGAACTGTTTATGCAATGCCGCCCCCTGCAGATTTGCGGCCAATCGGCCACTAGCAGGGGATGTCAATCAACCAGATCATATTAGATCGGGCGGATTCATGTCTGCAGCCTCAGAGGAGGCATACGAGTTAAGGAGCAGCTGTCTTAATACCTCTGCTTCTTAACTCCTGTTTCCGGCGAGCCTGAAGGCTTGCTCGGAAACAGCTGCATTAGGGGCGATTGACAGGAAAAGAAAGGGTTAATAGTGTTAGAAATCTATTACAACACACCCCTGTTTGTTCATTATTGGTCTCTGTTTTATGGGATTGTGTTTAAAAGTTTGCTTGTTTTAAAGTGCCATAAAACAGGTTGAGATTTGTGCATATCCTAAAAAGGCTAATTAATTTAAAATAGTTTGCATAAAAAAATTGCTGGCAAGTATTTTAAAATCATTTAAAAAAATAAGCAAAATTAATTGCATAGCTAAGCTGCCTGGAGCAGCTAACTGTCATGCCGCTCCGCTTCCTTTCCTGTGGCCGTTGCCACAGACGCAGTTGGCTCTTTCCGGTTGCTGGGGTGGTTGCTATGGACGCGGCGGTGCTCTGCGTGCACTTGCTGCGATGTCATCCCTCTGAGCCTCCTGGAACTGTTCCTTGGTGTGAACCTGGGGCTATGTAAGTACCTCTGTTCTCTACTTACATTGCCTGTCTGCCATAACATAGCTGAACTCTGCCTGTCTGACTACTCTGCTTGTTTAACCCTTAAAGTGCTGGATTGCCATAACGTTGGGGATCTCTGCCTGTCTGACTACTCTGTTTGCTTAACCCCTAAAGTACTGGATTGTAATACTGTTGCTGAATTCTGCCTGTCTCACCACTCTGCCTGCTTAACCCCTGAACTGTTGGGTTGCTATACTGGTACCGAAAAAGAGGCTGCTTCTAGGGTGGTAACTAGCCATAGAACAAGCTATTATGCTATTGTTCGTTCCCAGGTTCTCTCTTTTTATTTATGCAAATTATGACACTTGTATAAGTGTGATGCGGGAATCCAGACGTGGACCCGTTGCTCAGTGTGCCTAGAGGGATATGGCTGCACCTCACTGACGAGGCCCACAATAGGCCGAAACGTACATCTGGGGTTTTGCTGTTTCTCTTGTTCAGAGAGGGATTGCCTGGTATTTCGGGGCTGGACTGTACTGTGAAGTCAGGATCAGACTGATATGCTACAGGAAAGTTCTTCTCGGTGAAAGGCACATATTGAGCAAAAAGAGGCTGCTTCTAGGGTGGTAACTAGCCATAGAACAAGCTATTATGATATTGTTAGTTCCCAGGTTGAGCGCTTCTCTCTTTTTATTTATGCAAATTATGACACTTGGGGAAGTCTCCCTAAGTGTGATGCGGGAATCCAGACGTGGACCCGTTGCTCATTGTGCCTAGAGGAATATGGCTGCACCTCACTGACGAGGCCCACAATAGGCTGAAACGTACGTCTAGGGTTTTGCTGTTTCTCTTGTTCAGAGAGGGATTGCCTGGTATTTCGGGGCTGGACTGTACTGTGAAGTCAGGATCAGACTGATATGCTACAGGAAAGTTCTTCTCTGTGAAAGGCACATATTGAGCAAAAAGAGGCTGCTTCTAGGGTGGTAACTAGCCATAGAACAAGCTATTATGCTATTGTTCGTTCCCAGGTTGAGCGCTTCTCTCTTTTTATTTATATTGGTACTGAACCCTGCCTGCCTGAGCATTCTATTGGTTTATCCCTCAACTGTTATATTACTGGATTTCCTTTTGTTGCTGACTCCTGCCTGTTCCTGGTCCTTGTATTGGTTTACCCCTGAACTGCCTTTCTACTGGATTTCCTTCCTGTTGCCGCTAAGGACTACCATGCCTACTGTAAGTACTGCTTACCTCATTTTACAAAACTTTCTCTGCTCTGGGATATTTCCTATCATTTCACTTGATGCCGGGATAAGAAGACTACTGGCCAAGTTTGGTCTGATAGAGGAATATCCCACAAGCATGGACTCAAATGAGGTAGCAAGAGCAGTCTCTCTTCAGGGACAGATGCTGGGAACCAATACCATGCATTTGCAGAATTTGGATTCTAAACTAGAGGCTATTACCGCTATGCTTTCCTTACTAGTTGCAGAGAAGAATACTGCTTCTGTTGTTACACAGCTGGTCTCTAATCCTAGTGCTGCAACTTCTTCCCCTGCATCTGGAAGTATACCCCGGATACCATTGCCTGACAAATATGATGGTACTACTGATTGTAGGGGTTTTCTCAACCAGTGCAGGATGCACATTCGCAATGATCATCACACCTTCCAGTCTCATCAGTCAAAGGTCACTTTTATAATTTCTTTATTGAAAGACAAGGCCCTAGCCTGGGTCTCTCCCCTTTTGGAACAGAGCGCTCAACTACTGAAAGATGCTGATGCATTCTTTTCTGCATTATCTTCTGTGTTTGGGACCTCCGGTCGTGCTTCTGCTACAGAGTTCTCTCTCCTGGATCTCCGCCCGAGCAATAGAACTGTGGCACAATACGCCATTGAGTTTTGCACCTTGGCACTTGAGACCAGTTGGGATGGTAGTGCCCTTAAGGCGGCCTTTAGGAGAGGTCTGCATGAACGCATCAAGGACGAACATACTTATCGTGATGTTCCTTCTTCCCTGGATGAATTTATAACACTTTGCATCAGTCTAGATTATCGCTTCTAGAAGAGACAAGCTGAGAGAGACAGAACTCGTAGAATCCTTCCCTCTCGTCCTCTTACTCTTCCGGTCTCTAGACTATCCTCTACCCTCTCAGCACCTCCAGTAACCTCTGTAGAGGAACCCATGGATCTCTCCTCCCTCAAGCTCTGTGAATCCGAAAGACAGAGAAGGAGATTGAGACTGTGTTTCTATTGAGGTTCTAACTCACACCAGCTTAAGAATTGTGATATTCTGCCGGGAAAAGCCAATGCTTAGAGGATAGTATTTGGGTACTTCTAAGCAGGGGTCACTATTAAATCCCCTCACTCCTCTCGGATCCTGGTACCTGTTACCTTGACCTTCCTTCAGAATTCTGTACTCGCCCAAGCCTTTATTGATTATGGGGCAGCTGGAAATTTTCTTGATCACCGTTTTATGATTCAGACAGGTTTACCTCTTCTGCAGAAAAAGCAATGTATCAAGATAACTACTCTGGATGGCACTCCCCTAGGATCAGGTTTAATCCATTTCGAATCAACACCCCTTACCCTGACTTAGGGAGTCCTTCATACCGAACAGTTGCAGTTCAATGTCATTCATTCTCCAGCACAACTTGTCATCCTTGGTCTTCCTTGGCTTTGTATACACAATCCTCAGTTCGACTGGGCTGAGGGACAGTTGACCTCCTGGGGTACATCCTTCTTCCACTCCTGCCTTGCTAAGGTCTACAGACCCCTTCAAGCCTTTCCTCAGTTTATGCGGATTTCCTTACGACTGCAAAATTGACCTCTTTCCTGGAGCCCCACTTCCTAAAGGGAGGACTTATCCACTTTCCAAAGCTGAAACCAAATCCATGGAGGACTATATTTAAGAAAACCTAGCTAAAGGTTTTATTTGCCCTTCCTCTTCTCCTGCTGGGGCTGACTTTTTTGTCAGTAAGAAGGATGGTGTGCTCAGACCCTGTATTGACTACAGAGCCCTAAACAATATCACTATCAAGAATCTCTATCCCATTGCTTTGATCACTGAACTTTACGATTAACTTCAGAATGCTAGCTACTTCACTAAGCTAGACCTACGTGGGGTGTACAATCTTATTCGTATCTTTCCAGGGCATGAATGGAAGACTGCCTTCAACATGAGATCAGGGCATTACAAATACCTCATAATGCCCTTTGGGCTGTGTAATGCCCCTGCAGTCTTTCAAGCATTTATCAACAATGTCTTCCGTGACCACCTCAATCGCACTGTCATCGTCTATCTGGATGGCATCCTTATTTTCTCCTCCACCCTGGAGGAGCATCATGAACACGTAAGACAGGTACTTCTTTGGCTCAGGGACAATTCTCTGGTAGCCAAACTGGAGAAATGTGAGTTCAATCAAGTTCAGATCCAGTTTCATGGCTATGTCATCTCGAAGGAAGGCTTTGCCATAGATCATTCTAAGCTTACCGCAGTTCTGGAATGGCCTCAACCCACCTCATTAAAAGAACTACAGAGATTCTTGGGGTTTTCCAATTATTACCGCAAGTTTATAAAGAACTTTTCCCAAGTGGTTGCTCCACTCACTGAGCTACTAAATGGAACAGAGACTGCAAGAATTGGCCGCCTGAAGCCATGGATGCCTTCTCTTGTCTGAAAAAGGCCTTTTGTTCTGCTTCTGTGCTCCGCCATCCTGATCCTGACCTGCAGTTCACTTTAGAGGTTGACGCCTTCAAGATAGGAGCTGGAGCGGTCTTGACCCAAAGGGATCCTTTAACCTCAAAGTTGCACCCTGTAGCCTTTTTCTCCAAATGCTTTACTCCTGCTGAGAGGAATTGCAATGTGGGTAATCGGGAACTCTTAGCCATTAAGATGGCCCTGACTGAATGGCGTCATTGGCTAGAGGGTACTGCCAGCCCCATTCATATTCTCACTGACCACAAGAATCTGACATATCTAGAGACTGCTCATTGACTCAATCCTCGACAGGCCAGGTGGGTCTTGTTCTTTTCCCCTTTTAACTTTGTAGTCTCTTATCTTCCTGGGACTAAAAATAAAAAGGCGGACGCCCATTCCCTCAGTCTAGTGACTCTTCTGAATCTCCTATCAAACACATCATACCCCCTTCCTGTATGGTTGCTCAACTTAACACCAGTCTACTTCAAAGTTTGCAACGTGCTCAGGCTAGAAAGCCTTCTGAAGCCCCCGTGGATCCTGATATCTTCTTTGTATCTTCAAACCTACGCACCCCTGTGCTATCCTGGGCTCATGATAGCGAATTATCAGGACATCCTGGTTTGAAAAGAACTTTTAAGCTTCTTTCCCGACATTTATGGTGGCCTACCATGAAGTCTGACTCTCAGGATTATGTAAAGGCCTGCATGACTTGTGCTGCCAACAAGACTCTCCGATCCTTGCCTCCTGGCTTGCTCCAACCATTATATATTCCTAAACAACCTTGGACACACATAACAATGGATTTCATTGTAGACCTCCCTTCTTCTGATCATCATACGGTTATCTGTGGTGTGGTGGATCACTTGTCCAGACTTGCTCAATTCATACCCTTAAGCAAGCTTTCCTCTGCCCAAGAATTATCATCTAATTTTCTTCACGGCATTCCTGTGAACATTGTTTCTGACAGAGGTCCTCAATTCATAGTAAAGACTCCACAGTGGCAGATCATTTTAATAATATGCACTTTACAAATAAAGCAAGTCGTTCATTACAAATTATAGGCACTGCCAAAGTACCACCTAGGGGTAGCAATATGGACAAAATATTGGAGAAAAAAGAACTCTATTGGATTTTGAAATTATGCACACGCTCGCCATATGGAATGAACCGAGAGTGTGACATAAATTTATTCATAGATACCTAATACATACCATTGTTAGGCTTTAGTAACAATAGAAACAGATATCACATATATTTTTATGTATCCAAAAATATCTAAAGTTGTTTCACAATTTAGTATTTTTAAGTTATAGAGAATGTATCTATTCTGTAACTTTTTCAAATATTCACTTTGAAATGTTTTCATTAGATTATCATAATAATGTCCAAACTCTATTCTTATAATTGTCAGTATATATTACATCTGTCCTGAGGTATAAGAACAAAATATTATATTATATTGCATTATATTGCATTATTTAGTAGCTAACACGCTCATATTGTAATACGGCTTATTGTCACTTTATAACATTATTCAATTGTTTTATGTATATAAGTTACACGTTTTACACTAGGAAGACAAAGTCTATGTACATATTTTCCAAATTAATAGCAATGATTTTTCAGTGTCTCACTAGGATTTTGTTTTTACTCTTTTTTTACCCTGCTTGGATATGAAACGGTTAACCTTAACTGCTTTTCAGGTCTTCTTGTGAACTGCTGGTGCAATACCGTCCCCTGCAGATTTGGGTCCAATCGGCCACTAGCAGGGGATATCAATCAACACGATCGTATAAGAACCGCTGCTTCTTAACTTCCGCTTCAGGCAGAACTGAGGTGGAGTGGGTCATAAGCAGCATCCGCTGCTTCATAAATCGACCCCCAAACCTTCTCAGAGAGTCAGCAGTAGCTTGTATAACACAATTACATCTTCAGACACAATGCACACCACCGCCAGCTCTCTGAGAAGACATGGGGGCCAATATATCATCGGTCTGTCCGACATGATCCGCTCAGCGGATCATGTCCGACAGCATTGCACAAGCAGATTCACAGCCAATCAGTCGCTAGTAGGGGGTGTCAATCAGCCTCAGAGCAGGCGGACTAGTTATGAAGCAGTGGTCTTTAGACCGCTGCTTCATAACTGCTGTTTTTTGCAAGCCTGAAGGCTCGCACAGAAATTCGGCCCCATGGTGTTTAAATAATGGTGCACGGGCCCCCTCAGGATATGTGCGTATGCCGCAGAAACACAGTAATAACTTTTACTAGAAGCATTTTTGCTAATGGAAGTATATTGCAAAAAGGCCTCTATTTCAAATTAAAATGCAACTATGAACTTTTCATTTTTGACCTTTCAATCCCTTTAAGAAACTTGGTTCAACAATCATGAAGATTTGTACCTGCATTTCTCTGATTGGCAAGATAAGCTCTATTCAAATCAATGAAGCTGCTTCCATCTTGCAACTTTTAAAGTGAAAGGTCCATTTTGATGAATTAGTGCCTGGTTTTTAATAAACCTATTAAAAACAAGGGCACTTTAATTCATCAAAATTTACATTTCAATGTTTTCTTCAAAAACTTTCTTTTAATCCTGGCAGCCGCTCCAGCACTTCCTCCGCCCGTCGCAAGCTGTCTTTGCGGGTCCAAAATGACAAATCCGGCTTCCACCAATCACAGTGTTGCATGAGGCCAAGATTCCCCAGGGGGGAAGCTGTGATTGGAGGAAGCCTGAGTCTTAATTTCTGAAGTCTGCAGAGGCTTCCGACAGCCGGGGGGAATCGCTGGAGGGGCATTCAGGATTAAAAGGTAAGTTTTTGAAGAAAACAATGAAATGTCAATTTTGATGAATTAAAGTGCTCTTGTTTTTAATAGGATTATTAAAAACCGGGCACTAATTCATCAAAATGGACATTCACTTTAACTTTCTGTGGCATAAGAATACTTTCAATGTCAAGAATAACGGCAACAGAAAAACATTACAACATATAAATCAAAAGAGGTGGGGGGGGGGGCAGTCTCTATAAAGCAGTGCACTCTAACATATCCACAAAAGAGAACTTGAAGAAAGTTTCTCCACGTTCAAATTCTGTAAATAATTTAGACTGCTTTAAGATGTGGAAATGGTGGCATGACCCTGGAAATCCTAATCTTACTGCCCAAAATCGAAGGTTGGCATCACACACTGCCTGAACATTGAGAGAGTGGAAGTGTTTTCTGTTTCTATATTGCTCCTCCCTGGAAGCAGGTGGTCTTAGAGCAATGTGTGTGCAATCTATTGCACCAAGAACATATGGAATAACTGCAATTTGATAAAAACCAGCCTTAACTTGGTGCCATACATGGACATTCCTTATTGAGATGCTTTAGAATAGCTTTTAAATCTGTCATCAAATGTCAGCAAAATGAAGGCTGGCTCATGCCTACCACAGCACTGGACACAGCCTGAAATGAACCTGTAGCCAGGAAATGCAAGGCTGCCAATAATTTTAGCATTCCTGGGATTGCCCTTGTTCTTCTGGTCTGTGGCTCAAGATCATTCTGGATAAGAGCATAGAGATTGTGTATGCTGTCCCTATTAATACGAAATCTTTTTTGATCTCGTAATCTGATAATGCCTGAAGTCCACAACGGGTAGAAACACTCGGGGAACTCTTTGGCGTCTACTTAAGGGCAAAATCGCTTCATCTGGACGACTTTCATGGCCCTTTGCCAAAGAAATAGCTGACAAAATCAGAAAATAATCCATCTTCGGGTGCCCAAAAAAATGGAGTAAATTGAATGTTTTTCTCTGTGTTTAGAGAGAACTTTAGTGGTTGTATTAGTAGGAGAAGTTTAGGTTCTCCACCGGCACAAAATAATGAGAAATATATATTTTGGACAGAAGTACGGCGTATTGTTGAAAATACGATCGGAAAAGGGCATTTTAATGTTTTATTTGGTGCAAATGTGCACCTAGGCGAGAGACAGTAAAGTGCGAGAATTTAGCTGTCGTATTTGATCATTTTTAGGCGTATTTTGGAATGATAAATAGGAGAGAAATTACAACGGCGTGATTTTAGGCACAAATGTAGGAGAATATGATTGATAAATCGAGCCCTTAGTATCAACAATTAAAGAGATAGTAAAGTCCAAATTAAACGTTCATGATTCAGATAGGGCATGTCATTTTAAAAAACTTTCTAATTTCCTTTTATCATCTAATTTGCTTTGTTCTCTTGGTATTCTTAGTTGAAAGCTTAACCTAGGTAGGCTCATATGCTAATGTCTAAGCCCTTGAAGGCTGCTTCTTATCTGATTGCATTTGACAGTTTTTCATAAATTGTGCTCATGCACATGGAGTTATTTAAGAGTCAGCACTAATTGCCCGAAATGCAAGTCTTTCAAAAGGTCTGAGATAAGGAGACAGTCTGCAGAAGCTTAGATACAAGGTAATCACAGAGGTAAAAAGTATATTTCTATAACAGTGTTGGTTATGCAAAACTGCGGAATGGTAAATAAAGGGATTAGCTATCTTTTTAAACAATAACATTTTTGGTGTTTACTATCCCTTTAAGTGTTGCATTGCAAAAAAAGTATGCATGCAGGATACATGTTTTAAAAGCATTTTAACTGTCACCTTGTAAGCAAATGTGCATTGTTTTACAGTCTGTACTACTACAGCATCCCTGCACACAGCGGCCATACAAGTTTGGAGAAGCGCTTTTGGGAGGGTGACTTGGGATTCTGTCAGGTGAGGTTGTGCAGGGATAAAAAAGGATCTATTACTTGTTTTATGACAATGGGCTAGATATATTGAGGTACATTACACTGCTGAGGGGTCTCATGTTCAGGTGAAATCATCTTTGAAATTCATTGAAGCTCAGTTCACCTATATATTCTAGCCAATCGCCAGTGGGTGTCCCTGATATTAACATATATAGTACTAGATTACAAGTATAGCGCAACCAATAGCGCAAAGTGTATTATCCTTTTTTGCAACCTTGCACAAAGAATAGGGCTCAATCAGGTAGTACAAGCAGACTATTCAAAGGTATAGCACTTAAAAATATGCAAGTGTATTTGTAAGTATCTATATATGTGTCATGGATTCAGGAGGTCTTTAAGCAATACAAACTACTGGGTTACTGTTCCTTTAATTCCCTTCAATCAATTAACAACTTCAGCAACCTTTAAAAGTTAGACACACCCTAGAACCTGTGCTTAGTATTGTTTTCATAGTGCCTACCAGCAACTACTGAGAATCTGAGCTCTCTCCTATTGGAATTTAAAAGTAGAATTTTTCCTTGGGAAACTGCAGTTTTTTATCAACTAAAGTGGATTCAGCATCTCTCTTAAGGTACCATTCAAACTTAAACATCGTATCACCTACTTCTGGATTTGTTTAACCAGCAGGAATTCTATAACTTTTATTCAGTGACTTTCTATGAAACTGCATTGTATATTTATTGCTGCTCTGTCATCAAATGCAGACAGACCCGCTTCTGATATTTGTACCATTATCCTGTCTGACTTGCTAAACAAATGGTCCTTTTCCTTTATGCTTGAACTTACCAAAATATTCTGTAACAGATTGTAACAAGTTCTACTGTTGTGCATAACGATCTCTGTTTGGTTACATCAGCATTGCTCTTTGCTATTCTGAGCATGGGCTGACTCCTCCTCCAAGCCTTCCGAAAAATTTCTGCAACAGTTTCAAACTGATCCACGCTGTTGGAGTCAGAGAGGTTCTCATCTCAAAAGGAAATTTCAATCGTCAACTCAGGTACTGATTCTATCTGAATATTTCTTTAGTCATTAGTCAAAAGGTGATACTTTAAAACTAAATCATACTAAATTATAAATGAGAGTCTATTATCCAAACATCCATTAGATACTTTTGCAGTAAGGTTTAAATAAAATTATTACTGCTTAAACTCATAACAACTTGCATAGTAATTAATGCTTAGTTGCTATTGCACTATATACATCTGATATTCACGTTTATCGTAGTATAGTGATAGAAACTTTTATACTAAAAGAATTTATTTAATCTGCAGATAAGATCCATTAATACATATAACTTCAGCTTGAAGTTCTTTACAATATGTGTATGTATATATATGTGTGTGTGTGTGTGCATGTCTTTGTGTTTGTACATATCAATGACTCACGGTCGTGTCGTTATATCAAAGCTGATGAGGCTGTGTGTGTTATTGCAATTTTTATTTTCTTGGCTATTAGGTGAATATGAAATTTGTATATTATTCCCTATTTTTTTTATTTTTTATTATCATTGATGAACCTGTAAGTTAACATTTTTAACCTGAAGTTACAGATACCCCCGTCTTTAAAAAGGCCATAATTTTTTTTATTAATTCAAAATTTTCTTCCCTATATCGACCAATAGATTTCTAACAATACATAGCAATATTAAATTTAAATTTAATTTTGTGAGCCATAAGTTTTTAGATATAGATATTTAAATATATGATTCATTGTATTGTTCACTTGTATACATGTTATCAAAATAATATATAACATTTAATTTCATTGTTTTTTCGTAGGTGACAGCAGGTATCCCTGTAGGCCCTGGCTCTTGACACCTGTACCAATTCCTCATACTCGCTCAGAAATAAAGTTTAATGAGTCTCACAGGTCAACAAGGAGTACAATTGAACGAACATTTGGTGTTCTAAAAATGAGATTCAGAGTTTTGGACCGTTCTGGTGGTGATCTCTAATATTCCCCTGAAAAATGTAACAATATAATTCTCATGTCATGCATAATGCACAATATTGCTATTTCTCAAGGAAATCTAGAGGAGGTGTGTCTGGAGGATGTCCCTGAAGATGTTTATGTCCCTCAAGAAATTATAAGAAGACATACCACTAGAGCAGGATTAGCAAATCGTTTGGAAATCATTGAAAGATTTTTTACATATAAGTGTCTATTTGAAAACATATAGAGGCCGAATTATCAAATGTCTGTCGGACCTGATCCAACACTGCGGATCAGGTCCGACAGACATCACTGAATGCGGAGAGCAATACACTCTCCCTATTCAGCATTGCACCAGCAGCTCACAAGAGCTGCTGGTGCAACGCCGCCCCCTGCAGACTCGCGGCCAATGGGCCGGCAGCAAGGAGGTGTCAATCAACCCGATCGTACTCGATCAGGTTGAATTGTGGCGATTCTTGTCCTCCTGCTCAGAGCAGGCGGACAGGGTTATGGAGCAGCGCTGCTTCATAACTGCTGTTTCTGGTGAGCCTGATGACTCGCCAGAAACACGGGCCCACAATTTCTATTCGGAGCTTGATAAATGGGCCTCATAGAAACCTAAATTTGGTGGTTAATGTTTGGATCATGTTTTTAAGGATTTGGAGGGAGATACAACCTTAATCTTTTTTTCCATTATTTTTTTCTTATGTTTTAATACATATATATATATATGTATACTAATGTGTGTATATATATATATATATATATATATATATATATATATATATATATATATATATTTGTTAATAAAAAATATATACAATTGTTCCAATAACTATGAGGCCAATTTATTAAAGGTCTTGCGGACCTGATCCGACAGTGCGGATCAGGTCCGCAAGACCTCGCTGAATGCGGAGAGCAATAAGCTCTCTGTATTCAGCATTGCACCAGCAGCTCTTGTGAGCTGCTGGTGCAACGCCACCCCCCTGGAGACTCGCGGCCAATTGGCCACCAGCAGGGGGTGTCAATCAACCCGATCGTATTCGATCGGGTTGAATTCCGGATATTCCTGTCCACCTCATCAAAGCAGACAGGCAGGGTTATGAAGCAGTGGTCTTTAGACCGCTGCTTCATAACTATTGTTTCTGGTGAGTCTGAAGACTCGCCAGAAACACAGCCCTTCAAGCTCCATTTGGAGCTTGATAGATAGGCCTCTTTATGTCTACGTGTGTTTTTTAATTTTTCAAGAATTACAAAATTGTGAATAAACTTTTTTATTGAAATATATTAAAACTTTATTAAACAAAAAATAGAACAACATATAACTTCTGAACGATAACTAAACAGACAAACTAATGTTGTAACTGAAAGTGCCCAAATTTTTTAAATTTTTCTTATTCTTGATGTCGCCTATTCATGAACTCTATCTTTTTACTATAATATTCCTTTTGAACATTTGCCTGTTCTTTAAGTATAGCATTTCTTTCTTTCTCTAATTCTATCATTTGTTTAAAAAAATTAATTTTGTTCATTGCGAAAAGACAATGCCATATCGGTCAGTCTTTCAATTTCATTAGCTCTTTCCCCGGTTGATCTAGTTGTGTTTGTTGGGCATCCTCATTCTCTTCCTCTAATTCAGATTCTGGTATTTGAGGTCATCCTGACAAACAGTGTCCTCCACAAGTGGTTCCAAATTTATTTCTATTTCATCTATGATTGTAAATAACATTAATTATAAAAAAAAAGAATAAAAAAAAAAAAAAGGGAAATACCATTGAATAATGTAATTGATGAATCCTGCATTGTCTGCAATAATCCATGTACACCTGTAAACATACATATATTGATCTTAGTATCTATACACAAAGTTGGCAAGGGCACTATAAAGGCATACTCCTCTTATCTTTTAGATAATTCAGGGTCTTAGTTATTACCCTACTTTTGTATTGAGAGGAGTGGTGCTAGCATTGATTAGCATTAGTGATGTCGCGAATAGTTCACCGGCGAACATAGCATGTTCGCGTTCACTGCGGCGGGCGAACATATGCAATGTTTGATCCGCCCCCTATTCATCATCATTGAGTAAATTTTGACCCTGTATCTATCAGTCTGCAGACACATTCCAGCCAATCAGCAGCAGACCCTCCCTCCCAGACCCTCCCAGCTCCTGGACAGCAGCCATTTTAGATTCATTCGGAAGCTGCATTGTTAGTGAGAGGAGGGACAGTGTAGCTGCTGGTGATTTAATAGGGAAATTGATAGCTAGGCTAGTGTATTCAGTGTCCACTACAGTCCTGAAGGACTCATCTGATCTCTGCTGTAAGGACAGCACCCCAAAAAGCCCTTTTTAGGGCTAGAACATCATTTTTTCCCCCTGTGTAATCTAATTGCAGTTGCCTGCCTGCCAAGCTACTTGCCCAGTGCCACCACTCATATCTGGTGTAACAGTAGTGTAAATTAAAAAAAAACAAAAAAACTTTTTTGACTGTGAAACATCAGTCTGCTAGTGTAATCTAATTGCAGTTGCCTGCCTGCCTGCCAGCGTGTGTACCAGGCCCACTTGCCCAGTGCCACACCACTCATATATGGTGTAACAGTAGTGTAAATTTAAAAAAAAAACTTTTTTGACTGTGAAACATCAGTCTGCTAGTGTAATCTAATTGCAGTTGCCTGCCTGCCAGCATGTGTGCCAGGCACACTTGCCCAGTGCCACCACTCATATCTGGTGTAACAGTAGTGTAAATTTAAAAAAAAAAAAAAACTTTTTTGACTGTGAAACATCAGTCTGCTAGTGTAATCTAATTGCAGTTGCCTGCCTGCCTGCCAGCGTGTGTGCCAGGCCCACTTGCCCAGTGCCACCACTCATATCTGGTGTAACAGTAGTGTAAATTAAAAAAAAAAAAAAATTTCGACTGTGAAACATCAGTCTGCTAGTGTAATCTAATTGCAGTTGCCTGCCTGCCAGCGTGTGTGCCAGGTTCACAGCGTATACTGTGCCCACTTGCCCAGTGCCCCCACTCATATCTGGTGTAACAGTAGTGTAAATTTAAAAAAAACTAACTTTTTTGACTGTGAAACATCAGTCTGCTTGTGTAATCTAATTGCATTTGCCTGCCTGCCAGCGTGTGTGCCAGGCTCACAGTGTATACTGTGCCCACTTGCCCAGTGCCACCACTCATATCTGGTGTAACAGTAGTGGAAATTTAAAAACAAAAAACTTTTTGGACTGTGAAACATCAGTCTGCTTTTTTGTGTCAGGCTCACAGCGTATACTGTGCCCACTTGCCAGTGCCACCACTCATATCTTGTTTAATAGTAGTGTAAGTGTACATTTAAAAACAAAAAAACCTTTTTGGACTGTGAAACATCAGTCTGCTTTTTTGTTTCTGGCTCACAGCTTATACTGGGCTCACTTGCCCAGTGCCACCACTCATATCTTGTTTAATAGTAGTGTAAGTGTACATTTAAAAAAAAAAAAAACTTTTTGGACTGTGAAACTTCAGTCTGCTTTTTTTGTGTCAGGCTCACAGCGTATACTGTGCCCACTTGCCCAATGCCACCACTCATATCTTGTTTAATAGTAGTGTAAGTGTACATTTAAAAACAAAAAAAACTTTTTGGACTGTGAAACATCAGTCTGCTTTTTTGTGTCAGGTTCACAGCTTATACTGGGCCCACTTGCCCAGTGCCACCACTCATATCTTGTTTAATAGTAGTGTAAGTGTACATTTAAAAACAAAAAAACTTTTTGGACTGTGAAACATCAGTCTGCTTTTTTGTTTCAGGCTCACAGCTTATACTGGGCCCACTTGCCCAGTGCCACCACTCATATCTTGTTTAATAGTAGTGTAAGTGTACATTTAAAAAAAACAAAAAACTTTTTGGACTGTGAAACATCAGTCTGCTTTTTTTGTGTCAGGCTCACAGCGTATACTGTGCCCACTTGCCCAGTGCCACCACTCATATCTTATTTAATAGTAGTGTAAGTGTACATTTAAAAAAAAATTAAAAATTTTTGGACTGTGAAACATCAGTCTGCTTTTTTTGTTTCAGGCTCACAGCTTATATATTTTTTAAAAAAAAACTTTTTGGACTGTGAAACATCAATCTGCTTTTTTGTGTCAGGCTCACTGCGTATACTGTGCCCACTTGCCCAGTGCCACCACTCATATCTTGTTTAATAGTAGTGTAAGTGTACATTTAAAAACAAAAAAAAAAACTTTTTGGACTGTGAAACATCAGTCTGCTTTTTTGTTTCAGGCTCACAGCTTATACTGGGCCCACTTGCCCAGTGCTACCACTCATATCTTGTTTAATAGTAGTGTAAGTGTACATTTAAAAAAATAAAAACTTTTTGGACTGTGAAACATCAGTCTGTTTTTTTTGTGTCAGGCTCACAGCGTATAGTGTGCCCACTTGCCCAGTGCCACCACTCATATCTTGTTTAATAGTAGTGTAAGTGTACATTTAAAAAAATAAAAACTTTTCGGACTGTGAAACATCAGTCTGCTTTTTTGTGTCAGGCTCACAGCATATACTGTGCCCACTTGCCCAGTGCCACCACTCATATCTTGTTTAATAGTAGTGTAAGTGTACATTTAAAAAAAAATGACAGGCAGAGGCAGGCCACCCTGCAGGTGCCGTCGTAGTCGTGGTGCTGTGATTCCCTTTGGCCCTAGAATAATGCCCAGTGTTCAGAGGCCACGTCCCATGAACTCAAAAAGTTCTGAGGAAATAGTTGACTTTTTAACACAGGACACCCAATCTTCTATAGCTTCCGCTCTGAACCTTGACGCACCATCCTCCTCCAGCTTATTTCGGGCACCTCTCAAGTTACCACTCGCCCGCCTGCCGCCACCACCAACACTAGCACCACAGCCGCTTCACTTGATCTGTCAGAGGAGTTTTTTACACATCAGTTGGAAGAAATGAGTGATGCGCAACCATCATTGACAGAGGATGTAGATAACAGTGATATGTCTCAGTCAGGCAGCATTACAGACATGGACGTATGGTGTGATGATGATGATGTTGTATCCGCTGCTGCTTTCTTTGTTGATTTGTCAGATACAAGTGAAGCGGTTGATGATGACGATGTGTCCGTGGATGTCACGTGGGTGCCCGCTAGAAGAGAAGAAGAACAGGGGGAAAGTTCAGATGGGGAGACAGAGAGGAGGAGACAAGTTGGAAGCAGGGGGAGGTCGTCGCAAGGAGCTAGTGGCACAATCAGACAGCATGCATCAGCACCCGGGGTCAGCCAGACAGCACGCCAATCAACGCATGCTGTTGCCACCACCAGAATGCCGTCATCGCAGAGCTCAGCAGTGTGGAATTTTTTTTGTGTGTCTGCCTCTGACAACAGTGATGCCATTTGCAACCTGTGCCAAAAGAAACTGAGTTGTGGGAAGTCCAACACCCACCTAGGTACAACTGCTTTGCGAAGGCACATGATCGCACACCACAAACGCCTATGGGATCAACACATGAGTAGAAGCAGCACACAAACTCAAAGCCGCCATCCTCCTCTTGGTCCAGCATCTTCAGCCACGTCAACCACTGCTGTCCTCCTTGCCCCCTCTCAACCATCCGCCACTCCGTCTCTCTTCCGGAGCAGTTCCTGCTCATCTGCCCACAGTCAGGTGTCTGTTAAGGACATGTTTCAGCGTAAGAAGCCAATGTCACAAAGTCACCCCCTTGCCCGGCGTCTGACAGCTGGCTTGTCTGAACTCTTAGCCCGCCAGCTTTTACCATACAAGCTGGTGGAGTCTGAGGTGTTCAAAAAAATTGTAGCTATTGGGACACCGCAGTGGAAGGTACCCGGCCGAAATTTCTTTGCACAAAAGGCAATCCCCAACCTGTACTCAATTGTGCGAAAGGAAGTAATGGCATGTCTGGCACACAGTGTTGGGGCAAGGGTCCATATGACCACTGATAGCTGGTCTGCAAAGCATGGTCAGGGCAGGTATATCACCTACACTGCGCATTGGGTAAACCTGCTGATGGCTGCCAAGCATGGAATGCATGGCTCTGCAGAGGAGGAGTTGGTGACACCACTACGATTTACAGGCAGGCCTGCTGCCACCTCCTCTACTTCTCTTACTCCATACTCTTCCATAACCTCCTCGGCTGAGTCCACTTCTGCTGCTGCGTCTTGCTCCACATCAACAGCACCCCCCAGCTCCGCAGGTACTATTCCACATCCCGTATATGGCAGTGTCACGCTGTCTTGGGGCTGACTTGCCTGATGGCAGAGAGTCACACTGGATCAGCACTCCTGTCCGCCCTGAATGCACAGGTGGATCAGTGGCTGACTCCGCATCAACTGGAGATCGGCAAAGTGGTTTCTGACAACGGAAGTAATTTGGTGGCGGCATTGAAATTGGGCAAGTTGACACATGTGCTGTGCATGGCACATGTGTGTAATCTGATCGTACAACGCTTTGTGCATAAGTACCCAGGCTTACAGGATGTCCTGAAGCAGGCCAGGAAGGTGTGTGGCCATTTGAGGCGTTCCTACACGGCCATGGCGCACTTTTCGATATCCAGCTGCGAAACAACATGCCAGTGAGGTGCTTGATTTGCGACAGCCTCACACGTTGGAATTCAACACTCCTAATGTTCGACCGCCTGCTCCAACAAGAAAAAGCCGTTAACGAGTATTTGTATGACCGGGGTGCTAGGACAGCCTCTGCGGAGCTGGGAATTTTTTTGCCACGTTACTGGACGCTCATGCACAATGCCTGTAGGCTCATGCGTCCTTTTGAGGAGGTGACAAACCTAGTCAGTCGCACCGAAGGCACCATCAGCGACATCATACCATTTGTTTTCTTCCTGGAGCGTGCCCTGCGAAGAGTGCTGGATCAGGCGGTAGATGAGCATGAAGAGGAACAGTTGTGGTCACCATCACCACCAGAAACAGACTTATCAGCATCGCTTGCTGGACCAACGGCAACGCTGGAAGAGGATTGTGAGGAAGAGGAGTCAGAGGAGGAATGTGGCTTTGAGGAGGAGGAGGAAGACCAACCACAACAGGCATCCCAGGGTGCTCGTTGTCACCTATCTGGTACCCCTGGTGTTGTACATGGCTGGGTGGAAGAAGATACCTTCATTGAGATCACTGAGGACGAGGAACGGGACATGAGTAGCTCGGCATCCAACCTTGTGCAAATGGGGTCTTTCATGCTGTCGTGCCTGTTGAGTGACCCTCGTATAAAAAAGCTGAAGGAGAATGACCTGTACTGGGTGTCCACGCTACTAGACCCCCAGTATAAGCATAAAGTGCCTGAAATGTTACCGAATTACCACAAGTCGGAAAGGATGCAGCAGTTCCAAAATAAATTAAAAAGTATGCTTTACACAGTGTATAAGGGTGATGTCACAGCACAACGGGAATCTAACAGGGGAAGAGGTGAAAGTAATCCTCCGACTCCCACGACCACGCCGGCAAGGACAGGATGCTTTACAGACGTGTTGTTGATGGAGAACATGCAGAGCTTTTTAACTCCTATGCATCACCACAGCCCTTCAGGGTCCACCCTCAGAGAACGACTCGACCGACAGGTAGCAGACTACCTCGCCTTAACTGCAGATCTCGACACTCTGAGGAGCGATGAACCCCTTGACTACTGGGTGTGCAGGCTTGACCTGTGGCCTGAGCTATCCCAATTTGCGATAGAACTTCTGGCCTGCCCCGCTTCAAGTGTCCTGTCAGAAAGGACCTTCAGTGCAGCAGGAGGTATTGTCACTGAGAAGAGAAGTCGCCTAGGTCAAAAAAGTCTATATTACCTCACCTTTATTAAGATGAATGAGGGATGGATCCCGAAGGGACTGACATTGGGCGATACATTAGAGTAAAAAAGGCCTGATGAGATGAGCTGCCTTGGGCTAAAAATGGTCCACTCGGTGCTGTATTTTATCTTCGAATGCCGGATGACTTTCCGTGACTTATCCGCCACCAACTAGGGTTCAAGCAGCAATGTTTTAGGGCACTTTCTGCCTGGGAAACAAACATCAATTTTTCTGGCCGCTGCTACAGCAGCAGCTTCAACAATTTTTTAGGCATGTATACATGCTAAATTTTTCTGGCCTCTGGTGCTGCACTGTGGCTTCAAAAACCAAACAAAAAAAAGGCACGTAACAGGGATTAAAATGATAGGAATAGTACTACTTAACACACCACTCCTATCTGGTGGCACATTAGATTGCAATTGCAGTGCCCCAAATTTGAAGTAGGAGGACCGACCAAGCATCTTTTTCCATCTCCCGGTTCCTAAAATCCATGCCATATACACGTCCCCTGGCACCGCAACTGCCTCTGGGAACCTTACCATGGGTCCCAGAACGCACGTCTTGTAATTCTCTGTCTGGGAAATTATCTATCTATCTATCAAATCTATTTATCTATCAAATCTATCTATCTATCTATCTATCTATCGTATCTATCAAATGTATCTATTGCATCTATTGATCTATCTATCTAATATATGTATCTATCTATCTATCTATCAAATCTATCTATCTCGTGGCCGGACTGTTATCTGACAGCCACTTGTGTTTCGGCCAAATGTCCATCGGCCAAATGTCCGTCTGCCAAATGTCCGTTGGCTAAAAGTCCGGCCACGATTGCAAGCGCAGTGCCCCAAATTTGAAGTAGGAGGACCGACCAAGCATCTTTTTCTATCTCCCGGTTCCTAAAATCCATGCCATATACACGTCCCCTGATAGGGGACGTAACAGGGATTAAACTGATAAGAATAGTACTTCTTAACACACCACTCATATCTTGTGGCACAGTAGATTGCACGCGCAATGCCCCAAATTTGAAGTAGGAGGACCGACCAAGCATCTTTTTCCATCTCCCGGTTCCTAAAATCCATGCCATATACACGTCCCCTGATAGGGGACACCGCAGTGGAAGGTACCCGGCCGAAATTTCTTTGCACAAAAGGCAATCCCCAACCTGTACTCGCTTGTGCAAAAGGAAGTAACCTTATCATGGGTCTCAGAACGCATGTCTTGTAATTCTCTGTCTGGGAAATTATCTATATATCAAATCTATCTATTTATCTATCAAATCTATCTATCTATCTATCTATCGTATCTATCAAATGTATCTATGGCATCTATTGATCTATCTATCTAATCTATGTATCTATCTATCAAATCTATCTATCTCGTGGCCGGACCGACCAAGCATCTTTTTCCATCTCCCGGTTCCTAAAATCCATGCCATATACATGTCCCCTGATAGGGGATGTAACAGGGATTAAACTGATAAGAATAGTAATACTTAACACACCACTCATATCTGGTGGCACAGTAGATTGCACGCGCAGTGCCCCAAATTTGAAGTAGGAGGACCGACCAAGCATCATTTTCTATCTCCCGGTTCCTAAAATCCATGCCATATACACGTCCCCTGATAGTGGACGTAACAGGGATTAAACTGATAAGAATAGTACTACTTAACACACCATTCATATCTTGTGGCACAGTAGATTGCACGCTCAGTGCCTCAAATTTGAAGTAGGAGGACCGACCAAGCATCTTTTTCCATCTCCCGGTTCCTAAAATCCATGCCATATACACGTCCCCTGATAGGGGACACCGCAGTGGAAGGTACCCGGCCGAAATTTCTTTGCACAAAAGGCAATCCCCAACTTGTACTCGATTGTGCAAAAGGAAGTAACCTTACCATGGGTCCCAGAACGCACGTCTTGTAATTCTCTGTCTGGGAAATTATCTATATATCAAATCTATCTATTTATCTATCAAATCTATCTATCTATCTATCTATCTATCGTATCTATCAAATGTATCTATTGCATCTATTGATCTATCTATCTAATCTATGTATCTATCTATCTATCAAATCTATCTATCTCGTTGCCGGACCGACCAAGCATCTTTTTCCATCTCCCGGTTCCTAAAATCCATGCCATATACACGTCCCCTGATAGGGGACGTAACAGGGATTAAACTGATAAGAATAGTACTACTTAACACACCACTCATATCTGGTGGCACAGTAGATTGCACGCGCAGTGCCCCAAATTTAAGTAGGAGGACCGACCAAGCATCTTTTTCCATCTCCCGGTTCCTAAAATCCATGCCATATACACGTCCCCTGATAGGGGACATAACAGGGATTAAACTGATAGGAATAGTACTACTTAACACACCTTATAATAATGCAGAGAGAGGCAATGCAGAGAGACAAGTCTGAAGAAGAGGAATCAGAGGAAGAAGGTGGCTTTGAGGAGGTGGAAGACCAAACACAGCAGGCATCCCAGTGGGCTTGTTGTCACCTTTCGGGGACCCTTGGTGTTGTACGTGGCTGGGTGGAGGAAGAGACCTTCAATGACATCAGTGAGGACAAGGAACGGGATATGGCTAGCTTGGTATCCAACCTTGTGCAAATGGGGAGTTTGCGGTTGTGGAAATGGACTGTTTGCGGTTGTTTGCGGTGCGTTAAATGGGGAGTTTGGTCTGTCACTGTGAAGCGGGCGTAACCCTTACACTACCTGATCGATACATCATACCTGATGTTTTAAAGCACGTTATTCCAAACAATTTAGGAATGTTAGGTGATTTATGCCCTTTATGGATTAAAACCAGACTCTGCATCAACTATGTAATTTTACGTGGGAGTTTTGCCATGGATCCCCCTCCGGCATGCCACAGTCCAGGTGTTAGTACCCTTGAAACAACTTTTCCATCACTATTGTGGCCAGAAAGAGTACCTGTGGGTTTTAAAATTTGCCTGCCTATTGAAGTCAATGGCGGTTCACCCGGTTCGCCCGTTCGCGAATATATGCGGAAGTTCGCGTTCGCCGTTCGCGAACGGAAAATTTTAAGTTCGTGACATCACTAATTAGCATACAAAAACTATTGGAACAACGTTCCACATAAAGAAATTCTATAGAAGCACTCTATGCCCAGACTAAGTTAAAGGCAGGAACTTTAAAATAAAATATACCTTTTATTGGTCCATTTAAAAGATTGGAAACAACATGCAAATTAAAATCCCCATCAGAAATTTGACTGTTATTTAAAAGTGTTTCCTGTTATCTTGGTTTACAGCCTTTTAAATTCTTGATGTGCTATATCAGGAACACTATCGCCTAGATTACGAGTTTTGTCGGCAATGGTGTGCGGTGCTAACAAGCAGTTTATGCTCACCGCTCACCTACAGACAGCGCTGGTATTACGGGTTTTTACAAACCCGGCGTTAGCCGCAGAAAAGTGAGCGGAGAGCAAAATTTTGCTCCACATCTCACCTCAATACCAGCGCTGCTTACGTTAGCGGTGAGCTGGCTAAACGTGCTCGTGCACGATCTCCCCATATGAATCAATGGGGCAGAGCTGGCTGAAAAAAAACTAACACCTGCAATAAAGCAGCGTTCAGCTCCTAACGCAGCCCCATTGATTCCTATGGGGAAATAAAAGTTAGGTCTACACCTAACACCCTAACATGAACCCGAGTCTAAACACCCCTAATCTTACACTTATTAACCCCTAATCTGCCGCCCCCGACATCGCCAACACCTGCATTATATTATTAACCCCTAATCTTCCGCTCCGGACATCGCCGCAACCTACATTATACTTATGAACCCCTAATCTGCTGCCCCTAACATCGCTGACACCTACATTCTATTTATTAACCCCTTATCTGCCGCCCCCAATGTCGCCGCCACTATAATAAACATATTAACCCCTAAACCTAAGTCTAACCCTAACCCCCCTAACTTAAATATGATTTAAATAAATTTAAATAAATATTACTATCATTAACTAAATTATTCCTATTTAAAATGAAATACTTACCTATAAAATAAACCCTAAGCTAGCTACAATATAACTAATAGTTACATTGTAGCCAGCTTAGGATTTATTTTTATTTTACAGGCAACTTTGTATTTATTTTAACTAGGTAGAATAATTATTAAATAGTTATTAACTATTTAATAGCTACCTAGTTAAAATAAAGACAAATTTACCTGTAAAATAAAACCTAACCTAAGTTACAATTACACCTAACATTACACTATAATTAAATTAATTCCCTAAATTAACTACAATTAAATACAATTATCTAAAGTACGGAAAAAAAACACTAAATTACAGAAAATAATAAAATAAAAAGCCCCCCAAAATAATAAAAAGCCCTACCCTATACTAAATTACAAATAGCCCTTAAAAGGGCCTTTTGCAGGGCATTGCCCCAAACTAATCAGCTCTTTTACCTGTAAAAAAAGTACAATACCCACAAACATTAAAGCCCACCACCCACACAACCAACCCTACTCTATAACCCACCCAATCCCCCCTTAATAAAACCTAACACTAACCCCTTGAAGATAACCCTACCTTGAGAAATCTTCACCCAACCGGGCCGAAGTCCTCAACAAAGCTGGACGAAGTGGTCCTCCAGACGGACAGAAGTCTTCATCCAAGCCGGGAAGAAGAGGTCCTCCGGACGGGCAGAAGTCTTCATCCAGTCGGCACGGAGCGGGTCAAGACATCCGATGCGGAGCATCCTTTTCTTTCTTCATCCGACGACTGAATTAAGGTTCCTTTAAATGACGTTATCCAAGATGGCGTCCCTTCAATTCCAATTGGCTGAATCGGAATTAAGGTAGAAAAAATGCTATTGGCTGATGCAATCAGCCAATAGGATTGAAGTTCAATCCTATTAGCTGATCCAATCAGCCAATAGGATTGAGCTGGCATTCTATTGGCTGTTCCAATCAGCCAATAGAATGCCAGTTCAATCCTATTGGCTGATTGCATCAGCCAATAGGATTTTTTCTACCTTAATTCCGATTGGCTGATAGAATTCTATCAGCCAATCTGAATTGAATGGACCCCATCTTGGATGACGTCACTTAAAGGTACCTTCATTCTGTGTTAGTCGTCGGATGAGGAGGATGCTCCGCGTCGGATGTCTTGAAGATGGACCCGCTCCGCGCCGGATGAAGATAGAAGATGACGTCTGGATGAAGACTTCCGCCCATCTGGAGGACCTCTTTTTCCCGGCTTGGATGAAGACTTCTGCCCGTCTGGAGGACCACTTCGTCCAGCTTTGTTGAGGACTTCGGCCCGGTTGGGTGAAGACTTCTCAAGGTAGGGTGATCTTCAAGGGGTTAGTGTTAGGTTTTATTAAAGGGGATTGGGTGGGTTTTAGAGTAGGGTTGGGTGTGTGGGTGGTGGGTTTTAATGTTGGGGGGAGCTGATTACTTTGTGGCAATGCCCCGCAAAAGGCCCTTTTAAGGGTTATTTGTAATTTAGTATAGGGTAAGGCTTTTTATTATTTTGGGGGGCTTTTTTATTTTATTAGGGGGATTAGATTAGGTGTAATTAGTTTAAATAACTTGTAATTATTTTATTATTTTCTGTAATTTAGTGGGTTTTTTTCGTACTTTAGATAATTGTATTTAATTGTAGTTAATTTAGGGAATTAATTTAATTATAGTGTAGTGTTAGGTGTAATTGTAACTTAGGTTAGGTTTTGTTTTACAGGTAAATTTGTCTTTATTTTAACTAGGTAGCTATTAAATAGTTAATAACTATTTAATAACTATTCTATCTAGTTAAAATAAATACAAAGTTGCCTGTAAAATTAAAATAAACCCTAAGATAGATACAATGTAACTATTAGTTATATTGTAGCTAGCTTAGGGTTTATTTTATATGTAAGTATTTAGTTTTAAATAGGAATAATTTAGTTAATTGTAGTTATTTTATTTAGATTTATTTAAATTATATTTAAGTTAGGGGGGTGTTAGGGTTATGGTTAGACTTAGATTTAGGGGTTAATATAGTGGTGGCGACATTGGGGGCTAATAAATGTAGGTAGATGTCGGCGATGTTAGGGACGGCAGATTAGGGCGGGGTTAATAAAATTGAAATAGTGTTAGCGAGGCGGTAGTGCGGTGGATTAGGGGTTAATATATTTATTATAGTGGCGGCGATGTCCAGTTCGGCAGATTAGGGGTTAAAATTTTTATTTTAGTGTTTGCGATGTGGGGGGGCCTCGGTTTAGGGTTTAATAGGTAGTTTATGGGTGTTAGTGAGCTTTTTAGCACTTTAGTTAAGAGTTTTATGCTACGGCGTTAGACCATAAAACTCTTAACTATTGACTTTAAAATGCGGTACCTAACGCTGCTTTTTAACGCCCGCTGGTATTTAGAGTCAGGCAGTAAAGGGTCTACCACTCACTTTCTTTCCGTGACTCGAGGCTACCGCAAATCCCCTTACGTCAATTGCGTATCCTATCTTTTCTATGGGATTTGCCTAACGCTGGTATTACGAGTCTTGGAAGAAGTGAGCGGTACAGCCTCTACCGACAAGACTCCAACTGCAAAAAAAAGTCAGTAGTTAAGAGCTTTATGGGCTAACGACGGAACATAAAGCTCTTAACTACAGTGCTATAAAGTGCACTAACACCCATAAACTACCTATGAACCCCTAAACTGAGGCCCCCCCACATCTCAAACACTGTAATAACCCCTAATCTTCCGACCGGACATCGCCGTCACCTACATTATCCCTATGAACCCCTAATCTGCTGCCCCTAACATCGCAGACACCTATAATATATTTATTACCGCCTAATCTGCCCCCCCCAACCTCGCCGCCACCTACCTACACTTATTAACCCCTAATCTGCCGACCGGACATCGCCGCCACTATAATAAATGTATTATCCCCTAAACCGCCGCACTCCCACCTCGCAAACACTATAATAAATTGTATTAACTCCTAATCTGCCCTCCCTAACATTGCCGCCACCTACCTACAATTATTAACCCCTAATCTGCCGCCCTCAACGTCGCCGCTACTATAATAAAGTTATTAACCCCTAAACCTAAGTCTAACCCTAACACCCCCCTAAGTTAAATATAATTTAAATATAACTAACTAAAATTACTATCATTAAATAAATTAATCCTATTTAAAACTAAACACTTACCTATAAAATAAACCCTAATATGGCTACAATATAACTAATAGTTACATTGTAGCTATTTTAGCATTAATATTTATTTTACAGGCAACTTTGTATTTATTTTAACTAGGTACAATAGCTAATAAATAGTTAATAACTATTTAATAGCTACCTAGTTAAAATAATTACAAAATTCCCTGTAAAATAAATCCTAACCTAAGTTACAAATACACCTAACACTACACTATTAATAAATTAATTAAATAAATTAACTACAATGATCTAAACTAAAATACAATTAAATAAGCTAAACTATAATACAAAAAAACAAACACTAAATTACAAAAAATAAAAAAATAATACAAGAATTTTAATCTAATTACACCTAATCTAAGCCCCCTAATAAAATAAAAAAGCCCCCCAAAATAATAGAATTCCCTACCCTAAACTAAATTACAAAGTAATCATCTATTTTACCAGCCCTTAAAAGGGCTTTTTGCGGGGCATTGCCCCAAAGTAATCAGCTCATTTACCTGTAAAAAAAAATACAAGACCCCCCCCCAACATTACAACCCACCACCCACACACCCCTACTCTAAAACCCACCCGATCCCCCCTTAAAAAACCTAACACTACCCCCCTGAAGATCACCCTACCTTGAGCCGTCTTCAGCCAGCCGGCAACCGATGGGACAGAAGAGGACATCCGGACCGGCAGAAGTCTTCATCCTATCCGGACAGAAGAGGACATCCGGACCGGCAGAAGTCTTCATCCTATCCGGGCAGAAGAGGACATCCGGACCGGCAGACATCTTCATCCAGGCGGCATCTTCTATCTTCATCCTTCCGGAGTGGAGCGGAGCCATCTTCTATCCAGCCGACGTGGAGCCATCCTCTTCTTCCGACGGACTAACGACGAATGAAGGTTCCTTTAAATGACATCATCCAAGATGGCGTCCCTTGAATTCCAATTGGCTGATAGGATTCTATCAGCCAATCGGAAATTAAGGTAGGAAAAAACTGATTGGTTGATTTAATCAGCCAATCGGATTGAAGTTCAATCCGATTGGCTGATTGGATGAGCCAATAGAATTGACCTCGCATTCTATTGGCTGATCCAATCAGCCAATCGGATTGAACATCAATTTTAATGCGAATATAGGTATTGGTTTTATTTTTTTCAATATTCCAGTTTTTGCTATTTGTCAGAATGTTGATTGACCTCAGCCTAAGGCTTCTATTTGTGCTAGATGACTTCCAATCTTTAGGTTAATACACTCTAGATTCATTTAAATGTGTAGTTAATTCGATCTGTAGTTAATTATCTATGTCAAGAATGGTAGCTTACTAGCTGGCACATCCTATATAACAAATGGCCAAGTATGTTTGTCAGATGCAGTCATGCACAGTAGAGACTGCACATGACAAACATACCTGGCCGTTTGGATCCTGACACTCAGCACAGAGCAAGGCTGAAGCGGAGTGTCAGGGGGCGTGGCCGATGGGAGCGTCACGTTGGGGGCATGACCGTGCGCGGCGAAGGGCGTGACCGGGTGCAGCAAGGGGCGTGACCGGACGCGGCGAGGGTCGTGGCCTGGCGGGTACTGCCGTGATGGGGCATGGTCGGAAGGGTGCCGCAATGGGGGCGTGGTCAGAGAGTCAAAGGGTTTGAAAGACAGAGCCAGAGAGGGAGCAAGAGAGGGGGAAGAGCAAAAGAAAGGGGGGGAGAAGGGCCAAAGAAGGGGGGAGAAGGGCCAACGAGGGGGGAGAGAGAGCCAAAGAGGGGGGAGAGAGCCAAATAGAGGGTGGAGAGAGCCAAATAGAGGGGGGGGAGCCAAAGAGGGGGGGGAGGGCTAAAGAGGGGGGAGAAAGAGCCAAAGAGGGGGGAGAGAGCCAAATAGAGGGCGGAGAGAGCCAAAGAGGGGGGAGAGGGCCAAAGAGGGGGTGAGAGAGAGCCAAAGAGGGGGGAGAGAGCCAAATAGAGGGGGGAGAGAGCCAAAGAGGGGAGAGAGAGAGCCAAAGAGGGGGGAGAGAGAGAGCAAAAGAGGAAAGAGAGCCAAAGAGGAGAGAGAGCAAAAGAGCGGAGAGAGCCAAAGAGGGGGGAAAGAGAGATGCAATTATAGGTGGTGGTTATGATTTTTCGATATCGTGTTTTCTGCTCCTTGTAATTATGTGGATAACCTCAGCGTATAAAGTTACAACTTGCAGAATTTCAGCTCTAAAGTGTTATTGTAAGTATTTCCCCAATGATCCCAGATATTAACTAGTATAAGGATTTTCAATACCTGGTTTGCTTGCTGCTTGACACTTTGCGAGTGTACCATAATTACAAGTTTTAAATTGTTAAGCTATTTTTGCAACCTAGGATGCTGGTCCATATGGGTGATTAATTCCCCAGCTAGTATAAATATTGGCGTGTATAGTGATACCTCATGTCACTGATAGCGTATTTTAATGCGAATATAGGTATTGGTTTTATTTTTTTCAATATTCCAGTTTTTGCTATTTGTCAGAATGTTGATTGACCTCAGCCTATAAGGCTTCTATTTGTGCTAGGTGACTTCCAATCTTTAGGTTAATACACTCTAGATTCATTTAAATGTGTAGTTAATTCGATCTGTAGTTAATTATCTATGTCAAGAATGGTAGCTTACTAGCTGGCACATCCTATATAACAAATGGCCAAGTATGTTTGTCAGATGCAGTCATGCACAGTAGAGACTGCACATGACAAACATACCTGGCCGTTTGGATCCTGACACTCAGCACAGAGCAAGGCTGAAGTGGAGTGTCAGGGGGCGTGGCCGATGGGAGCGTTGCGTTGGAGGCGTGGCCGGGTGCGGTGAAGGGCGTGACCGGACGCGATGAGGGGCGTGACCGGGCACAGCGAGGGGCGTGGCCGGGCGGGTACTGCCACGATGGGGCATGGTCGGAAGGGTGCCGCAATGGGAGCGTGGTCAGAGAGTCAAAGGGTTTGAAAGACAGAGCCAGAGAAGAAGCAAGAGAGGGGGAAGAGCAAAAGAAAGGGGGGAGAAGGGCCAAAGAGGGGGGGAGGAGGTCTAACGAGGGGGGAGAGAGAGCCAAAGAGGGGGGAGAGAGCCAAATAGAGGGGGGAGAGAGCCAAAGAGGGGGGGAGAAGGGCCAAAGAGGGGGGAGAGAGAGCCAAAGAGGGGGGAGAGAGCCAAATAGAGGGCGGAGAGAGCCAAAGAGGGGGGAGAGGGCCAAAGAGGGGGAAAGAGAGACAAAAAGAGGGGTGAGAGAGAGCCAAAGAGGGGGGAGAGAGCCAAATAAAGGGGGGAGAGAGCCAAAGATGGGAGAGAGAGAGCCAAAGAGGGGGGAGAGAGAGAGCAAAAGAGGAAAGAGAGCCAAAGAGGAGAGAGAGCAAAAGAGGGGAGATAGCCAAAGAGGGGGGAAAGAGAGCAAAAGAGGGGAGAGAGCGAGCAAAAGAAAGGGGGGAGAGAGCCAAAGAGGGGGGAGAGAGAACAAAAGAGGGGGCAGAGAGAGCAAAAGAAAGGGGGGGGGAGCAAAAGGGGGGGGGGGGAGAGCCAAAGAGGGGGGAGAGAGCCAAAAAGAGAGGTGAGAGAGAGCCAAAGAGTGGGGAGAGAGCCAAATAGAGGGGGAGAGAGCCAAAGAGGGGGGAGAGAGAGAGAGAGAGAGCAAAAGAGGAAAGAGAGCCAAAGAGGAGAGAGAGCAAAAGAGGGGAGAGAGCCAAAGAGGGGGGAAAGAGAGCAAAAGAGGGGGGAGAGAGAGCAAAAGAAAGGGGGGAGAGAGCCAAAGAGGGGAGAGAGAGAACAAAAGAGGGGGCAGAGAGAGCAAAAGAAAGGGGGAGAGAGCCAAAGAGGGGGGAGAGAGAACAAAAGAGGGGGCAGAGAGAGCCAAAGAGGGGGAGAGAGCCAAAGAGGGGGGAGAGAGACAAAGAGGGGGGGAGAGAGCGCAAAGGAGAGGGTTGAGAGAAAGCAAAAGAGAGGGGGGAGAGAGAGCAAAAGAGAGGGGGGATAGAGCAAGGGGTGGGACCGCTGTACTGCAAAAAATGGCCCGTGTACACGGGCTTTAGTACTAGTTATATATATATGTTACAACTTGTGGAATTTCAGCTCTAAAGTATTGCAACATTTGTTGCTATTGGGTTGTATGTAAGTATTTCCCCAATGACTCCAGATATTAACTTGTATAATAGTTTTCAGTACCTGGTTTGCTTGCTTGGGGGGCATTGTAGAATGATGGGGGTTTCTATTTTTGTAAGTTTTAACTAACATCAGAAAAATTCAAACAGTTCAAATCACTAATCGCCAAAAATAGTTAGTAGCAGACGCTGTCAGTGACATAAGGCATCACTACACACGCCAACATTGGTATTAGCTGGGAAATTATTTACCTATATGGAACAACAACCTAGGTTATAAAAACAGCATAACAATTTTAAAACCGGTAGTTGTGATACACTCGTAAAGTGTCAGGCAGCAAGCAAACATACCTGGCCGTTTGGATCCTGACACTCAGCACAGAGCAAGGCTGAAGTGGAGTGTCAGGGGGCGTGGCCAATGGGAGCGTCGCGTTGGGGGCGTGACCGGGTGCGGCAAAGGGCGTGACCGGACTCGATGAGGGGCGTGACCGGGCACGGCGAGGGGCGTGGCCGGGCGGGTACTGCCACGATGGGGCATGGTCGGAAGGGTGCCGCAATGGGGGTGTGGTCAGAGAGTCAAAGGGTTTGAAAGACAGAGCCAGAGAGGGAGCAAGAGAGGGGGAAGAGCAAAAGAAAGGGGGGAGAAGGGCCAAAGAGGGGGGGAGGAGGTCTAACGAGGTGGGAGAGAGAGCCAAAGAGGTGGGAGAGAGCCAAATAGAGGGGGGAGAGAGCCAAAGAGGGGGGGAGAAGGCCAAAGAGGGGGGAGAGAGAGCCAGAGAGGGGGGAGAGAGCCAAATAGAGGGCGGAGAGAGCCAAAGAGGGGGGAGAGGGCCAAAGAGGGGGAGAGAGAGCCAAAAAGAGGGGTGAGAGAGAGCCAAAGAGGGGGGAGAGAGCGAAATAAAGGGGGTAGAGAGCCAAAGAGGGGAGAGAGAGAGCCAAAGAGGGGGGAGAGAGAGAGCAAAAGAGGAAAGAGAGCAAAAGAGGAGAGAGAGCAAAAGAGGGGAGAGAGCCAAAGAGGGGGAAAGAGAGCAAAAGAGGGGAGAGAGCGAGCAAAAGAAAGGGGGGAGAGAGCCAAAGAGAGGGGAGAGAGAACAAAAGAGGGGGCAGAGAGAGCAAAAGAAAGGGGGGAGAGATAGCAAAAGAGGGGGGAGAGAGCCAAAGAGGGGGGAGAGAGCCAAAAAGAGAGGTGAGAGAGAGCCAAAGAGTGGGGAGAGAGCCAAATAAAGGGGGGAGAGAGCCAAAGAGGGGACAGAGAGAGCCAAAGAGGGGGGAGAGAGAGAGCAAAAGAGGAAAGAGAGCCAAAGAGGAGAGAGAGCAAAAGAGGGGAGAGAGCCAAAGAGGGGGGAAAGAGAGCAAAAGAGGGGGGAGAGAGAGCAAAAGAAAGGGGGGAGAGAGCCAAAGAGGGGGGAGAGAGAACAAAAGAGGGGGCAGAGAGAGCAAAAGAAAGGGGGCAGAGAGCCAAAGAGGGGGGAGAGAGAACAAAAGAGGGGGCAGAGAGAGCCAAAGAGGGGGAGAGAGCCAAAGAGGGGGGAGAGAGACAAAGAGGGGGGAGAGAGCGCAAAGGAGAGGGTCGAGAGAAAGCAAAAGAGAGGGGGGAGAGAGAGCAAAAGAGAGGGGGGATAGAGCAAGGGGTGGGACCGCTGTACTGCAAAAAATGGCCCGTGTACACAGGCTTTAGTACTAGTTATATATATGTTACAACTTGTGGAATTTCAGCTCTAAAGTATTACGACATTTGTTGCTATTGGGTTGAATGTAAGAATTTCCCCAATGACTCCAGATATTAACTTGTATAATAGTTTTCAGTACCTGGTTTGCTTGCTTGGGGGGCATTGTAGAATGATGGGGGTTTCTATTTTTGTAAATTTTAACTAACCTCAGAAAAATTCAAACAGTTCAAATCACTAATCGCCAAAAATAGTTAGTAGCAGACGCTGTCAGTGACATAAGGTATCACTACACACGCCAACATTGGTATTAGCTGGGAAATTATTTACCTATATGGAACAACAACCTAGGTTATAAAAACAGCATAACAATTTTAAAACCGGTAGTTGTGATACACTCGTAAAGTGTCAGGCAGCAAGCAAACCAGGTATTGAAAATCCTTACACTAGTTAATATCTGGGATCATTGGGGAAATACTTATATGCAATCAAATAGCAACAAATGTTGCAACAACACTTTAGAGCTGAAATTCTACAAGTTGTAACTTTATAGGCTAATGTTAACCACATTATTACAAGGAGCAGAAAACACGATATCGAAAAATCATAACCACCACCTATATTTGCATTAAAAATCAGAATGTATACAGCTAACCAACATAAGCAGTAATAACTGCAATACTGAGAAACAATAAACAGTACGTACATTCATATGATAAGCTCAAACCCATTTGGTGAACTCATATTTGGACAAGCAGTATAAACTGCAATGTCAAAATAAAAACAGCATTTATACTTGCACTACAAGATAAAACGTACATGCAAAATTAGGGTTGCCCCGATACCGATACTAGTATCGGTATCGGTGCTGATACTAAGTATTTGCATGAGTACTTGTACTCGTGCAAAGGCACCGATACTTAAACCGATACCTCCAATTTCTACCCATACACCATCTTGTGGCATTTTTCAAACTGTATGTTCCCATTTCATTTTAAGCTGGAGTGGAGACTTAACTAAAAAATGTCACTTCTGTTCTGCCAATACAAATTGCTGTTATTTGTATTATTTTACATCAGAGCAGTGCTTTAAAAGCTGCTACTTTACAGCTGGAAGCCTCTCATATTGCACAATTATGCTCAAAATATACTGTACTCTGAGGAACACCCTTAGCCAGAACTGGACTGGGAATAAAAAGCAGCCCTGGAAAAATATGAAGACCAGCCCTATTGTCTGTTGAGTCAGTAGAATACAAATGCACCATTTTTCTCAAAGGGGATTACTGGGATACTCCTTCCCAAATATTATTTTCAGAATTAAATTATACGACTTTGTATTAAGTACAAGTGTCAGATTTATCAGTTATATAGGCACCCTACAACCCAACTGCATCCAGTAATCACCCCTTTAAATTGTAGCTTTCCAGCCCCAGCTGCTTCAGCTGTTATTTATTGTTGTTATTATTAATATATGTTATTGTAATAATTTAATTTATAAACATGTTCTGTGAACTTTGTGAAAACAAGCACATAAAACGGTTTTATTATTTCAAAATGTCTTTTGAGATACAGTTCATAATTATAAAGAAGCGATCTTAAATCATTAGTCTGTATTGTGCTTGGTAAACTGTCATGACATAAAAAAAGTATCGGTAATTGGTATCGGTGAGTATTTGAAAAAAGTATTGGTACTTGTACTCGGTCTTAAAAAAATGGTATCGGTGCAACCCTATGCAAAATATTATATGAACACATTAATAAAGCAGTGAGACCCAATTAACATCCAGTATGAACACTAGGTCAAGGGATATACCATATTAAGTGAATATATATATTTGGGTATATGTTGATAACCTATGACATATAGACATTAAAAATAGGATACCAGATTATTGTCTACATGGGAGAAATAACTCTATATTATATATACATATTATATTATATATACACTAAATACCAACCATTTAGTCACATTGTGACTCAAGATTTACACCAATATTAACCATTTAGTCACATTGTAACCTAAGATTCACACATATAGGTACCTGGTTAATGCTAGTGAACTCACATTATTGATCATTCAACCCCAATAATTTGACTCATAATAAAGAACCAGAGAGAGACCTGGATTTATTTACATCGCTATTATAGAGGGGCAATTTCAATGCAACAATCATACGGGTAGATTACAAGTTTTTGTCGGTAAGGCTTGCGTTGCTAACTCACAGTTTTTTCTCACCGCTCACTTAAGACAACGCTGGTATTACAGGTGTTTTTAACCTGGCGTTAGCCACAAAAAAGTGAGCAGAGAGCAAAATTTAGCTCCACATCTCACTGTAATACCAGCGTTGCTTACGGTAGTGGTAAGCTGGCTAAATGTGCTTGTGCACAATTTCCCCATAGGGATCAATGGGGCTGAGCCGGCTGAAAAAAAACCTAACACCTGCAAAAAAGCAGCGTTCAGCTTCTAACGCAGCCCCATTGTTTCCTATGGGGAAAGAACATTTATGTCTACACCTAACACCCTAATATGAACCCCAAGTCTAAACACCCCTAATATTACTCTTATTAACCCCTAATCTGCCACCCCCGACATCTCCGAGATATGCATTTTATTATTAACCCCTAATCTGCCGCTCCAGACACCGCTGCCACCTACATTATCCCTATGAACCCCTTATCTGCTGCCCCCAACATCGCTGATGCCTACTTTTTATTTATTAACCCCTAATCTCCCGCCCCCAATGTCGCCGCAACCTACCTACAATTATTAACCCCTAATCTGCCACCCCCATCATCGCCACTACTATATTAAATTTATTAACCCCTAAACCTAAGTTTAAACCTAAGTCTAACACTCCCCTAACTTAAATATAATTTAAATAAAATGAAATAAAATTACTACAATTAAATAAATGAATCCTATTTAAAACTAAATACTTACCTGTAAAATAAAAAAACTAAATACAAATATACCTATCATCATCAGCATCAGCCAATAGGATTTTTCCTACCTTAATTCCGATTGGCTGATAGAATCCTATCAGCCAATCGGAATTCAAGGGACGCCATCTTGGATGTCGTCATTTAAAGGAACCTTCATTCGTTGGGAGTCGTCGGATGGACCCGCTCCACTCCGGATGGATGAAGATAGAAGATGCCGCCTGAATGAAGACTTCTGCCCCTCTGGAGGTCCTCTTCTAGCCAGATTGGATAATGATTTCGGACCACCTGGAGGACCACTTGTGCCCGGCTGGGTGAAGATGGCTCAAGGTAGGGTGATCTTCAAGGGGTTAGTGTTAGGTTTATTAAGGGGGGATTGGGTGGGTTTTAGAGTAGGGTTGGGTGTGTGGGTGGTGGGTTTTAATGTTGGGGGGTATTGTATTTTTTTTTTACAGATAAAAGAGCTGATTACTTTGGGGCAATGCCCCGCAAAAAGCCCTTTTAAGGGCTATTTGTAATTTAGTATAGGGTAGGGCTTTTTATTATTTTGGGGGGCTTTTTTATTTTATTAGGGGGATTAGATTAGGTGTAATTAGTTTAAAATTATTGTAATTATTTTTTTATTTTCTGTAATTTAGTGGGGGGTTTTTGTACTTTCGTTTATTTAATTTAATTGTAGTTAGTTTAGGTAATTAATTTAATGATAGTGTAGTGTTAGATGCAATTGTAACCTAGGTTAGGATTTATTTTACAGGTATATTTGTATTTATTTTAACTAGGTAGTTATTATATAGTTAATAACTATTTAATAACTACTGTACCTAGTTAAAATAAATACAAAGTTGCCTGTAAAATAAATATAAACCCTAAGATAGATACAAATGTAACTATTAGTTATATTGTAGCTATCTAAGGGTTTATTTTACAGGTAAGTATTTAGTTTTAAATAGGATTAATTTATTTAATGATAGTAATTTTATTTAGTTTTATTTAAATTATATTTAAGTTAGGGGGGTGTTAGACTTAGGTTTAGACTTAGGTTTAGGGGTTAATAAATTTAATATAGTAGCGGCGACTTTGGAGTCGGCAGATTAGGGGTTAATAAATGTAGGTAGGTGTCGGCGATGTTAGGGGCGGCAGATTAGGGGTTAATAAAGTTTAACTAATGTTTGCGAGGCATGAGTGCAGCGGTTTAGGGGTTAATATGTTTATTAAAGTGGCGGCGATGTCCGGTTGGTAGATTAGGGGTTAAAAAATGTATTTTAGTGTTTGCGATGGGGGGGGGGGCTCGGTTTAGGGGTTAATAGGTAGTTTATGGGTGTTAGTGAACTTTTTAGAACTTTAGTTAAGAGTTTTATGTTACGGCGTTAGCCCATAAAACTCTTAACTACTGACTTTTAAATGCGGTATGAGTCTTGACAGGAGAGGGTCTACCGCTCACTTCTTCCAAGACTCGTAGTACCGGCGTTAGGCCAATCCCATTAAACAGATAGGATACGCAATTGACATAAGGGGATTTGCGGTAAGCTCGAGTCGCGGAAAAAAGTTAGCGGTACGCCTGTACCTGCCAGACTCGTAATACCAGCGGGCGTTAAAAAGCAGCGTTGGGACCTCTCAACGCTGCTTTTTAATGCTAACGCAATACTCGTAATATAGGCGATAGTATTCCTGATATAGCACATCAAGAATCCAAAAGGCTCTAAACCAAGATAACAGGAAACACTTTCAAATAGCAGTTGAATTTCTGATGGGGATTTTAATTTGTATGTTGTTTCCCATCTTTTAAATGGACCAATAAAAGTTATATTTTTTTTTAAAGTTCCTGCTTGTAACAAAGTCTGGGCACAGAGTGCTTCTATAGCATTTCTTTCTGTGGAACGTTGTTCCAATAGTTTTTTGTATATATTGATATTAATATACATATTAATGTACATTCAATAATCTATAAACAATAACTGTGCGTAAAATATACAAATGTAAAATTGTTAAAAAAATAAATTAAAAAAATTTGTTTTTTTTTTGTTTTTTTTAAATATTTAGAACAGTGGTCTCAAAGTACAGGCAACAGGGGCAACTGCAGACCTCAAAATAGTTTCATATGGCCCTCCTTTGTTTAATAGGTAAACCATTACTTTTAGCTGAATTTTTTTTTTAGGTTGCTAATAGGTGTAACTAGCTGATATTCTATAGGCACTCACTAGACAAATATAAAGACAAAGGGGCCTATTTATCAAGCCGTCAACTGTGCTGCATTCGCCCGGCACCAATATGCTCGCCTAACATCGCCTAACATCGCTGCCGTGGACCTGAATACGCTCTCCATATTTAACAAAAAAGCTGTCAAAAAGCCGCACACCAAGTACGGAGCGATGAGCATGGGACTGTTGTTAACTAACAGTCATCAATCTCGCTGCTCTTCGGTTTTTTCACAGCTTTATTTGTATACTGTCACTAAGCACCGCCACTATACTAAACTGTTTAACCCCTATACCGCATCTCCCGGAGCCCACCGCAACTAAATAAACGTATTAACCCCTAAACCGCCAGCCCCCCACATCGCCATAAACTAAATTAACCTATTAATCCCTAAACCTAACAATCCGCTTACTGTGCATTAAATATTAACTCATCCCCATCTTATAATAAATTTAAACTTACCTTTAGATTTAAATTAAACTATATTAAACTAATAATTAACCTATTCTAACTATTATAATAAAATTACATTAAACTATATTAAACTAATAATTAATCTACCCTTACTGTTATACTAAATTTACATTAAACTATATTAAACTAATAATTAATCTAACCTAACTTTTATACTAAATTTACATTAAACTACAAATTAAATTAACTATATTATATATTTAAACCCTACTCAAATATTTTAAATCTACACTAAAAAAATACTAAGTTACAAAAAACTAACAACTAAGTTACAAAAAATAACAAACACTAAGTTACACAAAAAAATAAACACTAAGTTACAAAAAATAAAAAATAAATTATCAAAGCTTTAAACTAATTACACCTAATCTAAGGGCCCTATGAAAATAACCCCCCCCCAAATAAAAAAAACCCTAGACTACAATAAGCTACTAGTAGCCCTTTAAAGGGCCTTTTGCGGGGCATTTCCCCAAAGCAATCAGCTCTTTTACCTGTAAAAATAAATAAAAATACCCCCCCAAAAGTAAAACCCACCACCTACACAACCAACCCTTCAAATAAAAAACTATCTAAAAATATCTAAGCTCCCCATTGCCCTGAAAAGGGCATTTGGATGGGCATTGCCCTTAAAAGGGCATTTAGCTCTATTGCAGGCCCAAGTCCTAATCTAAAACTAAAACCCACCCAATAAACCCTTTAAAAAAATCCTAACACTAACCCCAGAAGATTTACTTACAGTTTGAAGATCCGACATCCATCCTCCAAGAAGGCGGGAGAAGTCCTCAACGAATCAGCCAAAGTCTTCATCCAAGCCCGCAGAAGTCTTTACCCAGACGGCATCTTCTATCTTCATCCATCCGGCGTGGAGCGGCTCCATCTTCAAGACATCAGACGCGGAGCATCCTCTTCCTTCCGATGACTACCGGCGAATGAAGGTTCCTTTAAATTACGTCATCCAAGATGGAGTCCCTTAGATTCCGATTGGCTGATAGAATTCTTAGATAGAATTAAGGTTGAAAAAATCCTATTGGCTGTTGCAATCAGCCAATAGGATTGAGCTTTCATCCTATTGGCTGATCCAATCAGCCAATAGGATTGAGCTCGCATTTTATTCAGGGTAATGGGGAGATTAGGTTTTTTTTAGATAGTTTTTTTAGATAGTTTTTTATTTGGGGGGTTGGTTGTATGGGTGGTGGGTTTTACTGTTGGGGGGGTATTTGTATTTTTCTTTACAGGTAAAAGAGCTGATTACTTTGGGGCAATGCCCTGCAAAAGGCCGTTTTAAGGGCTATTTGTAGTTTATTGTAGGCTAGGGTTTTTTTTATTTGGGGGGGGGCTTTTTTATTTTCATAGGGCCCTTAGATTAGGTGTAATTAGTTTAAAACTTTGATAATTTCTTTTTTATTTTTTGTAACTTAGTGTTTATTTTTTTGTGTAACTTAGTGTTTGCTATTTTTTGTAACTTAGTTGTTAGTTTTTTGTAACTTAGTAATTTTTTAGTGTAGATTTAAATTATTTGAGTAGGGTTAGGTGTTTAAATATATATATATTATTTATTATATATTATATATTATTATATTATTATATATTATAATATAGTTAATTTCATTTGTAGTTTAATGTAATTTTAGTATAAAAGTTAGGTTAGATTAATTATTAGTTTAATATAGTTTAATGTAATTTTAGTTTAAAAGTTAGGTTAGATTAATTATTAATTTAATATAGTTTAAAGTAATTTTAGTATAACAGTTAGGGTAGATTAATTATTAGTTTAATATAGTTTAATGTAATTTTATTATAATAGCTAGGGTAGGTTAATTATTAGTTTAATATAGTTTAATTTAAATCTAAAGGTAAGTTTAAATTTATTATAAGATAGGAATGAGTTAATATTTAATATAAAGTTAGCGGGTTGTTAGGTTTAGGGGTTCATAGCTTAATTTAGTTTATGGCGACGTGGGGGCTGGCGGTTAAGGAGTTAATACATTTATTTAGTTGCGGTGGGCTCCGAGAGCGGCGGGATAAGGGTTAATACTTTTATGTATTGTCGGCGGTGATGGGGCAGTAGATTAGGGGTTAATAAGTATAATGTAGGTGGCGGCGGTGTTGTGGCGGCAGATTAGGGGTTAATAAGTATAATGTAGGTGGCAGCGATGTAGGGGGCGGCAGATTACTGGTGTTTAGACTTGGGGCTTATGTTAGGGTGTTAGGTGTAAACATAACTTTTATTTTCCCATAGGAATCAATGGGATATCGGGCAGCATCGAACATGAGCTTTCGCTGCTTTCAGACTCCCATTAATTCCTTTGGCATCCGCCGCCCTCCAGGGCGGTGGATTGAAAACCAGGTATGCTGGGCCGGAATAGTGGCGAGCATACCTGCTAGTTATTTGTTAACTAGCAAAAGTAGTCAGATTGTGCCGAATTTGCATTCGGAACATCTGTAGTGACGTAACCATCGATCTGTGTCGGACTGAGACCGGCGGATCGTATGTTACGTCACAAAATTCTACTTTTGCCGGTCTGTAGCCTTTGATAAATAAGGCTCGCCACAATTACGCTGCAGAATTCCAGCGTATTTGCGGTTGACGGCTTGATAAATAGGCCCCATTGCATCAAGTGTAGACTCCCACACTGCGTTGGCTAAATGTCACTTTTTATGTTGATATATAGCTTCAAGATGATCACTTTACTTGTTACTCACAAGATAAATATACAACTGTATGTTTATTGTGAGCATCAACTCCCACTATACACTACTACATGGATAAATGTCACTTCCATTTCCTAGTATATACAGTTTAGGAGCAGTTACTCAGTTCAATCGGCCCCCATGGGAGAAGATCACTTGGCCAGAGGCCCCCTATATATTTTTTAGTTTGATACCCCTGATTTAGATTACGAAATAGGTCTTGATGTGTATGATCCATTAGAAAATACATTACAGTACATGGATCATTGGTTTCCATTATAGAATTATTGTATACATTTAATTGCAATATTCAATTTAACATTTATATACTTACTGACAGTTTCTTCTCTGGATGGTATATCATGTGATGTGCAAGGTTGTGGCTCCTGTGAAGTTGATTCAGACTTTAAAGGTAGGTCCTCCTTGGCATGTTCTAATTCTGGTTCTCATGTTGTTCTATTATATACATACAAAACAAACAAAAATGTACTATAAGATAACAGAAACTAATACACATAAACAAACATTTCATAACAATAATAAATAATATATTTCCTCTAAAATCCATAGTAGCCGCTGGAACATCAAGGCCCACCACGACAGCATAACCCATCCTGGCATACAGCATCTATTCATAATCAAGAAGTTCTGCCCTATATGCGGGGCCTCCACCCATTCCTTTAGATGACTGTTTTTCCTTGCACACTTTTTTCTTAATATTTTTATGAATATCTGTCACCCTCTTCAGACAGGCCCTGACGTCTTTAGGAAAACTGCCTTCCGCTGACACTGCACAACTAATTTGTTCCCAAATTGCCTTCTTTCTTTGAGGCTTAATAGATTGAGCTTGTTATCCAATAATATCTTCATAATGTTCGATGACAGCTTCAACCAATATACAGTTTTGGTGATGTGTAAACATCACACTTCTGCCACTTTTGGTCTTTCCAGATACTCCGGTAGCCATCGCAATATTGGTTAAATAAATGGCGCACAAAATTGGTATCCTCTTGTTTAAAGTTAAAATAACGTTATGAACGATTGTAACAATCACAAGATTCATGCTAGAAAGTTCTGTAAATGGGGCGTTATAAACTATATGAATATATTAAACGAATAATTTAAATAAATTGACTTTCTCTAATTTGATTGGATAATACATTTGTACTATTTTATTATTGGTCGAATATTTTATATTTTGTAATTATTAGAACTGTAATGAATCTCAATCCAATAATGAACGTTACCATTTATATTTTATTAAAGTTATCACCAGTTATATGTAAAAATATTTAAAAATAAAATGCTAAGTTGAACTTATAAAACAATGTATCTACTGTAGAAATATAGTCCATGGTATTGCGCATTTTGTAAAAAGTATTAATAATTTAGACAAAAAAAAATAAAAATGTAGCGATTTTTATATTTTTAATATTCGTATTCAAAGAAATAAAAAAATAAATGGTTTCTTTGATAATAGTTACTTATTGAATAAATAATATTGACTGTATAGTTAGTCTTTATTGCGCAATTAGATAGCAAATTAGTTCCGGTATAGTGTTTTGGTTAGACAGAGAGATTGATAATGATGAAACGTTCAAAGAAATTTTCCATTGGAGAATTACTTATTATTACGTATACAATGGAAAAATATTTTTTTTTTAAAAAAGGAAGGGGATTTTCACCTTGGATCAAGACAAACGTAATCTAATTTTATGTGAGCTGTTGCGATCGGTTAGACTTGTGTCTGGGCAGAATAGGACCTGAAAACAATGCCTCAAGAGATATAATGATCTAATCAGGAGATAATCCAAATTAAGGACTCTTATACGGACCTATATCAGGAAATGTAAGTATTATTTACATTTTAAAAATCAAATTTTAATAATATATATGTTTAATTTCAATTATTGACTGTGAAGTATTAACGTTATGTCTAGTTAAAAAAATTACAATAGTAGCATCTGAAAAAATGGAAGTCTATATACATCTATGAACATATTTCAATACAAAAGTGTATGAGTAGATGTAACACCGTTATAATGTGTCTGTGTTATGTTATTTATATAATATAATAATAATGTTGCACTTTAGTAAGAATACATGTGTTGTTTTTGTATCTATTTGTGTCTGATTGAAGATAGTGAAACAGGATTAGATATTGTGAATTTTGAAACATACAATTTAGAGTTACATTGTAGTATACTATTTATTTCCAATATTGAAAGATAATTTTAAAATGTATTACATTTTACAGTCAAAAACAGAAGAGCGCCACGTTACCTGTGCCCAATAACCTACAATCCATCCAGTCCAGAAGCAGATTCAGACCCTCTAACCACTGTGTTTATGGACTATTATTCCAGCAGGTAATAATAGAGCTGTTATCTCTCAAGAAAATTTGTAAGTATTTTTATAACAAATAATTGATAGTAACTTTCAATTTTTACAAATAATATTAAAAGGAAAAGAAATTCACATGTGCCTGCACCACAGAAGGCCAATGCACATCATTGATGATGACACTGATGATGGAGGTAGATTTTAGTTAAATATATATTAATAAAATTATTTTGGATTACAGTTAATGACTATAATCATATTTATAGACATAATTGAAGAAGATCAGTTATATAGAAACAGCAAGCGATGAGATACCGGATGAGGAAGCTCAAAATAATAATGTGATGTAATATTCAATATCGAATAGTGACCAACCACAAGAAAATCTATGTAAGAAAATGATGTTAGTTGTATGTCACATGAGCTTACTTCGTTATTATTTATTGCAATATGTTCACTTTTTTTAATGAATGTTCTTCCAGGGATATTGATTTAAATCAGCATTGTTCATATTAGAAAAGTGAATATTTTTTAAATATTGCTATAGCAGACATTTTTAAAGTGCAATACTTGATTTAAATTTTTTTCAAGGTGTAATAAATTTCTCAATTATTTGTTAATGTCTTACGGCTATTCTTGAAGAAGGAGATATAAACATTGAAGAAGATGAAGAGCGGCAATCTAATGCATCTACTTCTACACAATGCTATGATTGGGGTGAGTTATTGATTTATATTGTATAAAAAAATTGTTAGATCTATGATTAAAATGGTATGCAATACTCAGGAAAAGGTCACAGTGGTATTGAAATACATCTGTAACAGCCAATCGATGGCTCACATGAAATGCATGTGACACACAGGAAATAACAACCTCTAGTGTTGATAAATTTTATTATAGACCTGTGAGAAGTACCTTCCTTCAAGGGATTATACATTTGCCTCTGAACCTATTAGCATAAATGTTAAAAATGTATTAGGTAAATCATTAGTTATAATAAAAATGTGAGGTGAATACAGACATAATGAAAGTTTGATTAATAATTTCATGTTCTCAAAATACCTATTTGTTTTTTTTTACAGTTCCTGAAGATCAGCAAATATTGATCAACAAAAAAGAAGTTTTGGATACCCTACTTGAAGCAGAAAATAATTTGATCAGGACATACTATACTGTCCAAAAACTAAGAGAAAAATATGAATCATTGTAATAATTTTTTATTTTATTTTAATAATGAATGAATGACTGTGGAAATATATATATATATATATATATATATATATATATATATATATTTAAATAAATTGTTTGGTTCAAAACTTAATAAAATGTTTGTCTCTGTGTGTTTTGTTCATAGTATAAAGTTTTTTTTTCAATAATGAATTTGACAACATAAAACGGTTAACATGTAGGCCTAGAAAAGATGATGCTATGGAAAAATAATAGTTTGGGGCTATCTTTGAAATACATTACACATGATAGACAAAATGTGATGTTTTTGCATCATGGTAATGTATTAACAAAATAATTGACAGAAAAAAGGTTAATAAAACACGTTTGTTTAATAAAGCTTGTTTAACAGCAGTCAAACATATCTTATACTTTTTAAGATCATTATACTTTCACAATGATAAATATTATTTATTAAACTATAAAAAATAACTTTAATAAAAAAAAATGTGATGTATATACACATAAATATAAGCTGTTAATACACTGTTTAAATATAATATTTCTATAGAAATATAAAGCTATCATTTATTTGCTATTATGCGCTATAATTATGCTTAATTTTAATAATAAATATGGCGCAAAAATACGACTAATGGAGAGATTTATCAATAAGTGGATTAGGCAAAATAACTCGTCCTAGTGCTGCTCAAGGTGTGTGGTGTATGGGGAGGGAAAAGTGAGTCCTGTCAAATTGGCATGAAAAAGCAGTTAGCGGACAAACTGTGTGGATGCGTTGAATGTAGCTCTTAGGAAAAAACAAAGCTGGGTCTGCAGTATGGCGGATATGTATCGGCTTAATACCGGAGTGATGTGTAACTCACCACACTTGCTGCTTTAGCTCTTTGCCGGAAGCCCTTGTAATCCTGACTTTCTCCTGGACCGCAATCACCTCACTCGTAGAGGTTGTTAACCTGGGCTGCGGCATCCATCCGTCAGATAAACCGCTCCAAATCCTCTGTGGCATTGACTTGTTTGCACGCTGTGACTGAGCGCTGTCGGACACTTCTGGTCTATGACGTGAGTCGTCTCCTACGCCAATGGGATTCCCTCCTACACCATCGTAGCCCCATACACCACCTGGTCACCTGGGTGCCGAGATTCGAGCCTGGTAAAAATTCCTCCAAACAGTAAAAGTTACGCAAAAACCAGGCGAGTCTCCAGGCACTGATGTAAAATAAACGTGAATTGCTTTATTGGAAACCAGAAAAATAAAGGTTTAAAACAAAAGTGAACATAAAAACGGTAAGCTGGGCTGTCTTACGCGTTTCGGCTACATGCTAGCCTTACTCATAGACACACATAAGGCTAGCATGAAAGGCTAGCATGTAGCCGAAACGTGTAAGACAGCCCAGCTTACCGTTTTAAACCTTTATTTTTCTGGTTTCCAATAAAGCAATTCACGTTTATTTTACATCAGTGCCTGGAGACTCGCCTGGTTTTTGCGCAACTTTTACTGTTTGGAGAGATTTATCAATATCACGCCACATCTCGACTTTGGAAAATAACGTAAAAATACGACCTATTTAATGATAAATAACGGTGCACATGTGCGCCGATCTGATGGCAATATGCAGATAACTGAAAGGAGGAGAACTGAAAGGAGAATTATAACAAAGTTTGATAAATCGAGCTCCATTTATCAATGAGTGAGTGGATAGGTTCCCAATAAGGAAAAATCTGTCATTACACTTCCTATATTTATCATAATTGCACGATCGGTTGCTTGTGCAACACTGTCCCCTGCTGTCGCGCAACCAATCAGGAGAGCATTAGGGCTTTCAGTCACTTCACTCGGATAATTTGTGGGTGATTTTAGAACGGCAACTCAGAGCTAGCGGGGAGGTTCAGATACAGCAGCCTGATGCTGTCCGCTTCTTAATTATTGGCTGCAGGGTTGCAGCTTGATAAAGGGAGCCCATACTATGCCTATATAAAAAAGAGGTGTTTTATATATAAAAAAAGCACTTGCAATATTAACAAAATTCATTTTCATGATCATATTTGATTGTTTTTTTTTACAGTACTTAATGTGTGTTGGCGCAATAGAAAAGCTATTCCTATGGGATTATATGAGTTTAGTTCTGCAACACTGGCATTTTATACAAATCTCAACAGCCTTGTACAGTATGTAGGAAAAGTTCCTTGTAGAAACATAGTGTAAGATAAGTGATGGATATTCTTGCAATACGGTTATATTTCTAAAGGTACAGATGTGCAGAGCTATATACAAGACACATCTTTCCAACTGGAACTGTTTAATTATAGAGTTTTCTGGAGGGAATTTTGAATAATCTTTCTCTTGAGATATGCACAACTCTGCAACATCATAATCTGAGTCTCTCTACTTTGTATTTCATTTGTTTCTGCCCCAGTTTTTAAGTTTTGTGTTTAATTACTTCCACTGAATCATTTTGGTTTCGTTTTAGGGTGCCTAAATTTCCTTAGTGTCGTCCGCATGGGAAAAATGCCTCGCTTTTTATTTTCAGGTTTTCCTGCCGCCAGAATGTTAATGCATTAAGGATTAGTTAATATCCTTTACTTTATGCCTATATAAAAATGACATTAACCATGGTTAGACATTAACAGATGTTAAATTCCAGTGCCTTGAGGGATCTGATGAATATTTTTTGCAAGTAACCTTTTAATAGAATTATCTCATAGTAACAAGAAAAAGCACCAACGGTGTAGGATTACCATCAAGTGCACATACATAAGGGGCATATTGAAAAGCCATGAAACAAAATACCTCTACAATACTGAAAGGTACATGATTTATAAGCATAATAAAAATGTTCAGTAAAAGGGAAGAAAGAGGGAATGAATGCTGATTCAACATATAGATTTGCTTATCAGTTTCCAAACTTAAAGGGACATAGAACTCAAAATTAAACTTTTATTAGAGTGATATAAAATCTGCTTCTTTCTCTTGGTATACTTTAAAGGAACAGTAAACTCAGATAGTGGATCAGAAAGAGGGGCCAATTTATCAATGTCTGGATGACATGCTGGCGTCATACGCTGTCAGCATTTAACATTGCACAAGCAGTTCTGGTGAACTGCTTGTTCAATGCCGCCACCTGAAGATTTGCGGCTAATCGGCCGCTAGCAGGGGGTGTCAATCAACCCGATCGTACACGCTGCTTCTTAATTCCTGATTCTGGTGAGCCTGGAGGCTCGCATGGAATTAGAAGCATTGGGGCCGATTGACTGCTTGGTACATCGGCCCCAGAGTGCACAGTTTCCAAATTACTTCTGTTATCTAATTTGCTTGGTTCTCTTGGTATCCTTTGATGAAAAGTATACCTAGGTATGCTCAGGATCAGCAATGTACTACTGTGAGCTAGCTGATGATTGGTGGCTGCACATATACTGTATATTTTTTGTCATTGGATCACTCTTTGTCATTGCTGCTTCCTCAAAAAAGGATACAGAGAGAATGAATTAAATTTGATGACAGAGTAATTTGGAAAGTTGTTTACAAATGTAAGCTCTATATGAATCATGTTAGAGTAATTTTGAGCTTCATGTCCCTTCAAATTGAAATTTAGCTCCTTTCCATGACATCCTACCTAGGCTCAGAAGAATGCACGTGTTTCGAGCATAACATGGGATTAGTGTTTGCAACAATGTAATATATAATGCTCAAGACACATGCACACCCCTAAGTCCCCTTCAGTATGCTTTCATCGACAGTTTCAAAGCAGAATGCAGAAAGAAATACATTTAATAATTGAAGTAAATGACTAATTAGTTAGAGCATGCCATTTTATCACTAGTGGCAATGCATCTCTATGTATTTAATCCCTGCAAAGGGAAACTGCCAATGATCCACTCAGCAGTGCTAGGCACCTGCGGCATCTAAGCAGTACTTTAACTATGTGTTTAACCACTTTGCCTGGGTTAAAAAGAGTAGCAGCGTCGCTAATGACAACATTTTCTGCTCCAAAAAATTTGAGCTGTAATTTTATCCTTATAATGGCTCCTTCGTTTTCTAATTGTACGTTATCTAATCAAGAGTTGGAATTGTCTTTTTAAATGGGGTTTGTTTTCATGTCATTATTGTCTATGATTGCTGTCCTTCCTGACTGTCACTTGTCTTTGTCACTTATTCCTCAGTGTTAAAGGGACATTGTATACTAGATTTTTGTTTGCATAGATGTTTTGTAGATGATCCATGTATATAGCCCATCTGGGAGTGTTTTTGTAACAATGTATAGTTTTGCTTATTTTTAAAAAACATTGTGCTGATTTTCAATTAAATGGAGCTTAGAAAGGTATATATGTCTGCTTGAATACCTGTTTAATAAATTAATATTAATTAACAAAGCTAAATCAGTGCTAAACCACATTAATGGAAGAGAAGAGAACACTGCTACCCCCATCTGTCTTTGACTCGAGAAGGTTGTGATCTCTTTGATAAAACAAAGAAGAGGACGATCATGTTTTTTTACCCTGATAATGAAAGAGAAAATCAGAAAGTTTGGAATCAACCTCTATGTTTCAGGGCTTCCTTTATAAGGATCTAGGAATAAACCCAGATAGTGATGTTTTGTTTTGTTCAATAAACTCCAAAATGCAATCATTATGTGCATTGACTTTCATTATTTTTTTTGCCTGCTACACTGTAATTTATCTGTGGTTTTTGCACTCCCCTAGATAGACTGGATAGCATACTGCAGACTTTGAGGCCTATTTAACAACGGTCTTGCGGACCTGATCCGACAGTGCGGATCAGGTCCACAAGACCTCGCTGAATGTGGAGAGCAATACGCTCTCTGTATTCAGCATTGCACCAGCAGCTCACAAGAGTGTAACGCCGCCCCCTGCAGACTCTGGGCCAATGGGCCACCAGCAGGGAGGCGTCAATCAACCCGATCATACTCGATCGGGTTGAATTGTGTCGATTCCTGTCCGCCTGCTCAGAGCAGGCGGACAGACAGGGTTATGGAGAAGCGGTCTTTAGACCACTGCTTCATAACTGCTGTTTCTGGTGAGTCTGAAGACTCCCCAGAAACACGGGCCCACAATCTCCATGCGGAACTTGATAAATGGGCCTCTTTGGATACTGACCCAACAACATGCTACACAGTCTATGAATATCAGAAAACTGCTAAACAGAACCATCAATGGCCACACAAGAAATGTACTCACATTTAGCAGAGCACTCAAAAGTGCAAGTTGGGCAGACCGGATCCTTATAGAGTCATCCGGCTAACTCGCCTCCAATTTCTGGAGCGTTGTGGATTCAAAGTGTAGTGCTTAATTGAAAGTTAAGTATTTTGATAAAAATACCAAGGTAGCATATAATAAAATAATGCGTTTATTGAGTAAAACACAATGTATCAAGCGTAGCGACAAATTTCACAGTAACAACTGTTTAAGCCTGATGAAACAGTTGTTACTTTGAAAGGCGTCGCTACACTAGATAAATTGTATTTTACCCAATAAAGATATTCTTTTATTATACGCTACCTTGGTATTTTTATAAACATATATTTATATATTTACAGGGAACACACAGTTCCCATATACCACAATGTAAAGGCACTTTTCAGTACCGCTTTTTTATAACACCCCACATCCGACAACTTTAGCCCTCAAAAACTGCTTAGTGCAGTTAAAAAAAACTTAGCTACATTTAAAAAAAAAAAAGAAAAAAAAAAAAGAAACTAACACTAAATTTTGGGGGCAATTGTGGGACATTTAGAAAATTAACCAGTGATTTGACCTCTAGTTAATTTTTTGCATCGCTAATTACTACCTCAAGCTCACGGTAGCAATAACCAGCCACTTGTAATGGCTGGTTATTTGTTGCACGCCCACAAATGGGCAAATTTGCCCGTTTGTGGTTGCGCAATAAATTAGCGCTCCAGTTGTAATCTAGCCCAAAATGTTTAAAAATATGACCCATTATTTGCATAGCAGAGTTGCAGTCAGGGGATTAATGATGCACACAAACTATAAATTGTTCCTAGCAAACATAAGCTCTGCAACTGTCAATATCTGTAAATGTTAATTTAGAAAAAGCTGACAGCCAGAATATATGGTTCAGTGATATTAACTTTCACAGGTACTCAGAAATGCCTAAATAAGAAAAAAACATCCGAGTTTTATATTTCGAAAAGCAACATTAATATTTCACTAGTTTAAATATTTAATATTTCAGATCTTTAGGGGATATCTTATCCCTTTTCAATTAGTAGCAAAAATATTTTTGTTAGATCGTATTTATGTACGTTGGGATGGCTGGTACAATGTGTTTATGCAGAAAAAAAAAAGAAAGAAAAAAACCCTGGAGTATTTAGAGTAACTGATGAAACTCAATAATGATCGTTTTACTTAAATTCTCTTGTTAGTTCACATACTAGACAGCCTAAGAGGTCCTAAGACAGAAGTTGGCCCAGAACAGAGAATAAGCATTAGTTTTGCCAGTCATAATAGAAGACCATCTAATAACTGTGTTAAAACAACATCTACACATATGGTTGCTTTAACGCACTGATTAGGAGAATTGTTCCAGCGGAAGCAGGGATTTTTGCAATTTGCCATCTGCCTTGAAATTCCTTTTTTTCTTCCTTTTTTTCTTTATCTGAATTATATTTCTGTTGATCACACTATTAATGCTGGCACAAACAAAAGCTGTTGGTGTTGAATACATTTTTAAAATTAAAGGCCTAAGTTATGTTTTGCTAAACAACTTTTATGATTATTTGAGGATGAATTTTCAAGGTTAATAATAATAATTTCATTAGTATTACTGAATAATTTTATCTAATGATCATATGAACGAGCATAATCGCACAAATTAAAATATAAAATGATTGTAAATCAATCCTTAGTACACAGTGGAAATAATGTTACATTCTGAGAATAAACTGTATTTGTCATGAGGCAGCTACTACATATAAATAATTCTACAGAGACAGTTTTTACATAAATGATAATGTAAGCGTGATCATTATATCAACTGCATATTCAAACCCAGTAATGTACACAGTTTGCTTTTAAATCTTAGCTGAGAGCTTGTAAGTGAGTGCTGGACTTTCTCTGTGTGTTGTATTAATTTGTTTTGTAATTTCCCTATGGTTCTTGCACCCAGACCTGTCTGGGGTTAACTGCCTGTGACTCTGTGGACAGCACAGCTTCCTGTGAGTGCCCGTGAGCACCCAGGGCTGAGCATGTTACGGGGTCATGGGATATGTACCCGTCCGGTATGAGAGTGCAGTTCTCTTCCGTGTTTTGTATATGTCTAGGGTGATTACATAAGCCTGTGCACCCTTTCCTTGTTCCCAGTTTGTTTGGATTTAAGAGCTTGCATTGTGTGGCTGTTTTAGGGTCCCAGGTATTGGAAAGGACCTTGATGTGGTACCTGGGCTTGTCCCATTTGGCCAAATGCGGTAACTAACCTTTCCATTTTTCCTTTTAAATCTTAGCTAAGAGCTTGTAAGTGAGTGCTGGACTTTCTCTGTGTGTTGTATTAATTTGTTTTGTAATTTACCTATGGTTCTTGCACCTATCTATCTATCTATTGGGTACTTATAGAGCACGAACTAATCACCCGTGAGGTTCTCAAGGCGCTAAGGGAAAGGGGATAAGGGATAGGAGAAAGGGGGGGGGGGGGAGGAGATGGGCATTCAGTCGAAGTGCCAGGTTTTGAGGTCCTTTCTGAACTTTGTAAGGGAGGTGGATTGTCTGAGGTGAAGCGGGAGGGTGTTCCATGTCTTTGCCGCCATGTGGGAGAAGGATCTTCTACCCGCTGTGGATTTACTGATGCGGGGGATGACTGCGAGTGCTTGGTCGGCCGATCGGAGTTGTCTGGCAGGGGTGTAGAAATTTACACAGTGGTTGAGGTATTCAGGTCCGATGTTGTGTAGGGCCTTGAACGCGTGGGTAAAGAGCTTGAAGGTGATTCTCTTGTTGATGGGGATCCAGTGAAGGTTCCTTAGGTGTTCTGTGATGTGGCATTGGAGGGGGATGTCAAGGATGAGTCTGGCTGAGGCGTCTCTTTTGGAGTTTGATGGTGGAGCCGGCATATAGTGAGTTGCCGTAGTCTAACCGGGCACTGACGAGGGCGTGGGTGACTGTTTTCTTGGTTTCGGTAGGGATTCACTTGAAGATTTTTCGTAGCAGGTGGAGAATGTGGAAGCATGTTGAGGTGATGGCATTGATTTGTTGGTCCATGGAGAGTGAGGAGTCCAGGATGAAGCCAAGATTTCGTGCGTGGTCGGTTGGGGTTGGAGGGTGACCACTGACTGTGACCCTGTGGACAGCACAGCTTCCTGTGAGTGCCCATGAGCACCCAGGGTTGAGCATGTTACGGGGTCATGGGATGTGTACCCGGTCCGGTATGAGAGTGCAGTTCTCTTCCGTGTTTTGTATATGTCTAGGGTGATTACATAAGCCTGTGCACCCTTCCCTTGTTCCCAGTTTGTTTGGATTTGAGAGCTTGCATTGTGTGGCTGGGTCCCAGGTATTGGAAAGGACCTTGATGTGGTACCTGGGCTTGTCCCATTTGGCCAAATGAGGTAACTAACCTTTACATTTTTGCTTTTAAATCTTAGCTGAGAGCTTGTAAGTGAGTGCTGGACTTTCTCTGGGATTAACCCCTGTCTGTGGTTAACTGCCTGTGACTCTGTGGACAGCACAGCTTCCTGTGAGTGCCTGTGAGCACCCAGGGCTGAGCATGTTACGGGGTCATGGGATGTGTACCCGGTCTGGTATGAGAGTGCAGTTCTCTTCCGTGTTTTATATATATATATATATATATATATATAAACAGGGCTCAAAATTTCCACTAGCCATTGGCGAGTGGAAATTTAAGGGTGGCGAGTGAAAGTTAGTTAGTGAATGTTGAGTCTGAAGTCTGGGGACATGTAAGCAGCAAAGTTAGCACATTGTATTTGCAGAATGTACATTCTTATTGATGCACTGACAAACAGACATTTTGGGCTTTGTGCTAAAACTATTATCTAAAGGGATATTATATAGCTATTAAAGTGCAAGGGTTTGTTATTCCTCTAGGAATCCCATTAGTGCTTAGACTGTTACTTCTGAGAGGGTAAACTGGGCATTGACAGAGAGAGAGAGAAACTGTAGAGAAAAAGTGAAAGTCAAGAAGAAGGTAGAGTTAAGAAAGAATGGAGAAAAAAAAGAGTGAAGAGATATGAGAGAGGGGAAAGAAAGAGTGTAAAGAGAAGATATGAGAGAGAAGGGAGAGGGTAAAAAGAGAGATTGAATACAAGAGGGAGTTGAAAAAGACAGTTAAGGGCAAGAAGGGAGAGATGAAAATTATTTGAAAAAAAAACCTCTCCAGGCCTGCTATGACCTTCTATGACTGTCAGTAATATCTGCACTCTCTCAGTTCAACAAGTTCCTTTTTCTATCCAGCTGTTGTCTTTCCCAGAACCTCTAGTTGATGTTTCTAACTGCTATACCTTATTTTTGTTAAATGTATTACTGTATGTAGCATTATTTAATTTGTTATGGTATAAGATAAAAACAATATTACAAAATGTTACACAATGACTAAACATATGCAAAGAGGGAGTGAAGTAGTGGGTGTGGTGTGGGTGGGATCAGAAGTAGCGAGTAACATTTTGTTCTGGCTAGTAGCTTAGGACTTGAAAGTTTGAGCCCTTATATAAATATACTGTATATATATATATATATATATATATATATATATATATATATATATATATATATATATATATATATATATATATATATATATATTATGTCCTCACAGTTCTTTAGATAACTCAAGATAACAGTTAGTTCACACACTAGCTGACAGTTGAAAATATATACTATGAGATACTTATACTTTCTGTACCTATTAACAGTATTTTTTTTAGTAGATTACAAATACCCAATGTTTTCTTTGCTTCGCTTTATTCTCTGCAGTCGCAAAAGAAACTTTGTAGCTTGTGCTGTTCTCCCTTATCTCTTGCTTGGACAATTGTTTCTAACCCTTTAACTTCCAACAGTTCCTTTAAAGGGAAAGGAACAGTCACATCACTGGTGGCTGGACTTCCTCCCTAGTATAACCCCTGGCCTCCCATGTGCCCTCCCCAACAGCTCCACCTGACCATGCATACAGCAGGCCCATCCACACCAACAACAAACCCAGACCCCACCCAAAACATGTCTGGTCCTGCCCTTCCAGTCACTTCTCTACCACAAAACACTGTTGGAACTGTGGAAAGTGCCCCCCTGTATGTATTTTCTGGAGATGCCACTGAAAAGGAATCTGACATGTGAGAATCAAACACAGTCACTTCTTCCTCTTATCAATAAATAAGAAGTGAAACAAGCATTGTGTTAGGGGAACTATGTTAGGGTGTCCTTCGTGCAATAAGAACATTAGCATGTATAACTGGAGACATAATGTCTTGCTGACCCCAGTGGAGACATTTTCTTAGTGTTCATTCTAAATTCCTGAATTGATGAACATGTGGCTCCCCCATAGTACAGTGTTTCTAAATCCCAGTCCTCAGAGCACAATAACAGGCCAAACTTTGAGAATTAGGTGAGATTAGATAATTAACCATCATTATTTATCAGATCATTATTTCACATGTGCTCTAGTTCCGATATCCTGACAATCTGGCCTGTTAGTGTGCCCTGAGGACTGGAATTGAGAAACACTGCAATAGTAGCCCAGCCATTTTGTATATATTTCATGAAGTTTGCTGTATTCTTTTTGCTTCCAAAGCAATCTCATCAGCAGTAATGTTTCATGTACAGTAAATCTATGCTCTGTGTTTCCATTTTCTTACTTTGATTACCTTTAAGAATAAGATGAGAAAATGTGTCTGAATTAGCATTTTATATATAATGACAAAATGTTATTTGACATTGATGTGCCCCTTATAACAAAGCAAAATGTTACAATCCAATCGTTGTTGAAATAGTTATGTATACGGTTTTGAGGACTAGAAATAATTAACAGAGGTATGTGACCTGTCAGTAAGGGGAAGGATCTGTCCCATATGTAAGAATGGATTTTTTTTAATGCCCGCATAATCACTAATATCTCTATTTGGTCGTTATTTTTCTAAGCTGAAGTGAGTGATCTTGAGACAAAAGCTAAAGGTCTGATATTGCTATCTGCCATAGCATGAGATAAGGCAGCTACTATACCATATGGACAGAAAGCCTTGCTCAATGTAAATTGATGGCAACTGATAATTTACCAGATATGATCTAGTGGAGTGAGAACATATTAGCACTACTGTGCATTAACACCACTTGTGTGCAATCAAAAGCTTTTCTTTTTTATGCACATTTTAGTCCAAAGTTATATTTTAGCATTAGAATGATAGTTTAGGACAAGCTAACATCTGCATGTTGGATAGCACAGGTGCACTAAATCCCTGTTGAGAGCACCACAAACGACCTCTGTCACAACTGTGCCACTCTGCTATTGTAGAGCAAAACCAGACATAGACAAAGATAAACAAATAAGAGTGTCTGTATTCCAATAAAACTTTGTTTATGGACACAAAATATTCTTTAGATTTTTTTAATCATTTAAAAAGTTTAAAAACTATTCTTAGCTATTAGGGCTGTACAAGAACGGGTGGGGGGGGGGGGGGGGGCTGATATGGTCCCCAGGCCTAAGTTTGCCAACATCTGAACTAGAATACGTTTTGTAAATTTAAAAAAAATAATTTAAACATTTTTAGACTCGGTTCTGTTTTATAGTAATTTAAGGATTCACACACACACACATATATATATATAGACTGTATATATATACACTGTGTGCATAATTATTAGGCAAATTAGTATTTTGACCACATCATCCTCTTTATGCATGTTGTCTTACTCCAAGCTGTATAGGCTCGAAAGCCTACTACCAATTAAGCATATTAGGTGATGTGCATCTCTGTAATGAGAAGGGGTGTGGTCTAATGACATCAACACCCTATATCAGGTGTGCATAATTATTAGGCAACTTCCTTTCCTTTGGCAAAATGGGTCAAAAGAAGGACTTGACAGGCTCAGAAAAGTAAAAAATAGTGAGATATCTTGCAGAGGGATGCAGCACTCTTAAAATTGCAAAGCTTCTGAAGCTTGATCATCGAACAATCAAGCGTTTCATTCAAAATAGTCAACAGGGTCGCAAGAAGCGTGTGGAAAAACCAAGGAGCAAAATAACTGCCCATGAACTGAGAAAAGTCAAGCGTGCAGCTGCCAAGATGCCACTTGCCACCAGTTTGGCCATATTTCAGAGCTGCAACATCACTGGAGTGCCCAAAAGCACAAGGTGTGCAATACTCAGAGACATGGCCAAGGTAAGAAAGGCTGAAAGACGACCACCACTGAACAAGACACACAAGCTGAAACGTCAAGACTGGGCCAAGAAATATCTCAAGACTGATTTTTCTAAGGTTTTATGGACTGATGAAATGAGAGTGAGTCTTGATGGGCCAGATGGATGGGCCCGTGGCTGGATTGGTAAAGGGCAGAGAGCTCCAGTCCGACTCAGAGGCCAGCAAGGTGGAGGTGGAGTACTGGTTTGGGCTGGTATCATCAAAGATGAGCTTGTGGGGCCTTTTCGGGTTGAGGATGGAGTCAAGCTCAACTCCCAGTCCTACTGCCAGTTTCTGGAAGACACCTTCTTCAAGCAGTGGTACAGGAAGAAGTCTGCATCTTTCAAGAAAAACATGATTTTCATGCAGGACAATGCTCCATCACACGCGTCCAAGTACTCCACAGCGTGGCTGGCAAGAAAGGGTATAAAAGAAGAAAATCTAATGACATGGCCTCCTTGTTCACCTGATCTGAACCCCATTGAGAACCTGTGGTCCATCATCAAATGTGAGATTTACAAGGAGGGAAAACAGTACACCTCTCTGAACAGTGTCTGGGAGGCTGTGGTTGCTGCTGCACGCAATGTTGATGGTGAACAGATAAAAACACTGACAGAATCCATGGATGGCAGGCTTTTGAGTGTCCTTGCAAAGAAAGGTGGCTATATTGGTCACTGATTTGTTTTTGTTTTGTTTTTGAATGTCAGAAATGTATATTTGTGAATGTTGAGATGTTATATTGGTTTCACTGGTAAAAATAAATAATTGAAATGGGTATATATTTGTTTTTTGCTAAGTTGCCTAATAATTATGCACAGTAATAGTCACCTGCACACACAGATATCCCCCTAAAATAGCTAAAACTAAAAACAAACTAAAAACTACTTCCAAAACTATTCAGCTTTGATATTAATGAGTTTTTTGGGTTCATTGAGAACATGGTTGTTGTTCAATAATAAAATTAATCCTCAAAAATACAATTTGCCTAATAATTCTGCACTCCCTGTATATATATATAGACTGTATATATATATATATATATATATATATATATATAATCTTCAACATTTACACATAATATTTAAAATATATGTTACTGCAGTTTGTCACAATCAGTGATTTTAAGTTATCCTACCACACAGAAAGCAAAGACAAGCCATTTAGCCTGCTCAGAGCATTTCACAAACCAACTGCAAACTGGAGACAGATGTTTGTCTAAGGATTTTGTTCTTCCACTTAAGGCAAAAAGGTGGCGTTCTTAGCATCTGCTTGCCTAACATCCTTAAAAATATAGCATTTGGTAAATGATGAAGCAATATGGTGCATAACAGCTATGATTTAACTACAGAGAAAATAAATTGGCTTCCATCAGCTGATTTTGTGTGTTTTTAACATGTTTTACAAATATTTATTTAGCTACTGAATGATAGAAAATGTGCTTGTTTATCTCCCAAGTATTTATTAATATAATCACCATATGGGTAAAGAAATAAAGGCCAAGCTAACATTTTTTTTAAATGATCTTTTATTGAGATTCTTGGTGAACAAACAACGGAAGAATAATTTACGGCTAGATTACAAGTGTTGCGGTATGGCTTTTAACAGTGAAAAAAATAATGGCCAGGAACGCATATTACAAGTCGTGTCGGTATAGCTGTAATGCAAGCATTTTAGCCTGTAACGCAACGTCCATTCCACACTCAAAAAAATTATGTTTTTGTGTTGGATTTCCATAGCGCCGGTATTACAGGTTGTACGTTCAGGCTAAAATGCTTGCTTTACAGCCTATACCGACGCGATCCATACCGCCATCTGAGAGCAGTAGTTATGGATTTTGCAAAACAAAAATGTTTCACAAAACTCATAACTAAACTGTTACAAAGTACACTAACACCCATAAACTACCTATTAACCCTTAAACCGCCACCCTCCCGCATCACAAACACTATAATAAAGCTATTAACCCCTAAACCTCCTGCCTCCCACATCGGTACTACTAAATAAACCTATTAACCCCTAAACCTCTGGGCCCCTACATAGCCGCTACTAAATAAACCTATTAACCCCTATGATGAAGATATCGCCACCTGGATGAAGACTTCTCGTCACCTGGATGGAGATGGATGTCCAGACTTCAGGAACCGTGAGTAGATTTTATGGGGTTACTGTTAGTTTTTTTTAAGTTTTTTTGGGTGGGGTTTTATTTTAGATTAGGACTTTGGGCTTTTGGAAAAGAACTGAATGCCCTTTTAAGGGCAGTGAAAAAGAGCAGAATGCCCCATACAAATGCCCCTTTAAGGGAAATGGGTAGCTTAGGTTTTTTTTTAGAGTTAGGTTTTTTATTTTGGGGTGGTAGGTTGGGTGTGGGTTTTACTGTTGGGGGGACTTTGTATTTCTTTTACAGGTAAAAGAGCTGCTTAACTTAGGACAGTGCCCTATAAAAGTCCCTTTTAAGGGCTATTGGTAGTTTATTGTAGGCTAGGGGGTGTTTTTATTTTGGGGAGGGTTTTTTATTTTTATAGGGCTATTAGATTAGGTGTAATTGTTTTTATTTTTGATAATTTCGTTTATTATTTTTTGTAAGCTTTGTGTTTTTAATTTTTCGTAATGTAGTGTTTATTATTTTTTGTAATTTTAGATTTTTTTATTTTTTCGTAGTGTTAGTTTTTTTTAATTTGTAATTTAGATTTTTTTATTGGTAGTATTTTTTAATTTTATTAGAATAGTAATGTTAGGTTAAATTTATAGTTTAATGTTAGGTTTATTTTTATTTCACAGGTAAGTTTTTATTTATTTTAAGATAGTTATATTGTAATTTTAATTTTAAATTAGGGGGGTTTTAGGTTTAGGGGTTAATAGTTTAATTTAGTGTTTTGCTATGTGGAGGGCTGGCGTTTAGGGGTTAATAGGTTTATTTAGTAGCAGCAATGTGTGAGGCCGGAGGTTTATTTAGTGGCGGCGATGTCGGGGAGCGGCAGAATAGGGGTTAATAACTTTATTATAGTTTCATCGATGTCGGGGAGCGGCAGAATAGGGGCTAATAACTTTATTTAGGTGTCGCGATGTCGGGAGCGGCGGAATAGGGGTTAATAACTTTATTATAGAGTCGGCGATGTCAGGGAGCGGCAGAATAGGGGCTAATAACTTTATTTAGATGTCGGCGATGTCGGGAGCGGCGGAATAGAGGTTAATAACTTTTATTAGTTTCGATGATGTCGGGTGCAGCTGATTAGGGGTATTTAGATTTGGGGTTTATTTTAGGGTGTTAGGTTTAAACATAACTTTTTTTCCCCATAGACATCAATGGGGTTGTATTACCGAGATTTTTCATTCCGCACTCCATTGATGTCTATGGGGGAAAGCGTGCACGAGCACGTCAAAGCAGACCTTGTCTTTTGTGCGGTATAGAGCTTAACACCACCATATCGCACGCACAAGGAGGCTTTTCAGTAACTCGTAATGGCATTCACTGGTTACTTGTGAACCAACTGATATAGGAGAACAAAAATACTCTGAGTATGATAACCACAGAAATTAATTAGATTACTAGCGGGTAAACACTACTTAAAGGGACACTAAACCCAATTTTTTTCTTTCATGAAAAAAAGTTGCAATTTTAAGCAACTTTCTAATTTACTCCTATTATCAATTTTTCTTCGTTCTCTTGCTATATTTATTTAAAAAGGAAGGTGATGCATAGGAGCCAGCCCATTTTTGGTTGAGAATCTGGGTTATGCTTGCTTATTGGTGAGTAAATGTAAGCCTCTAATAAGCAAGCGCTATCCATGGTGCTAAACCTAAAATGGGCTGGCTGCTAAGATTTACATTCCTGCTTTTAAAATAAAGATAGCAAGGGAACGAAGAAAAATTGATAATAGTTGTAAATTAGAAAGTTGCTTAAAATGTCATGCTCTATCTGAATCATGAAAGAAACAATTTGGGTTCAGTGTCCTTTTAAGATCTATGTTGGGGGGGCGGGATTGGCATTATATAATTTAAGGCATCTTTAAAATGGCTAAATTAAGTGGAGTAAAAAGAGAGAGACCTATATGGGGTTACCTTAGTCAAAAATTAAATGCTAGCTCTTTAGCAGTAAATTTCTCCTTATACTAACTAATGTGAGAGTTATCAGAAATATAATTATAAGGTTTATGATCAACATGAGCTGTTATATATTAGGTATGATATATGAATCACCTACAATGATGATAGGTCGCTTTTGGGCTTATATATAACAACTAGCATGATTGGAAGTAGACTATAGTGATTTAAAGCCACTCTTGGGCATGGGACAATAATATATGGCATAGGAGTATTCTGTAATATAGTATATTATAAGTTATGTACAGACTATATACAATAAAAGGTCATTAGTTATCCTCTTCAAAGTATGAAATGGACTTTTGATCATACAGAATGATATATCATAATATAAGAGGAGGACCCAAAACAAGAGTAGAATAATAACATAGCAGGAGACAGTAGTGGCAAAGTAGCATAGAATCCTATCATTTTATATGATTTTGATCTAAATAACCACTAGCTTAATGTAATCTTGTATGTAGGGGCTCATAAGCAATACATTCATATATGCAATTACAACTGGTAGTTATCACTACTGGCTGCTATATATTCTTACCCCCTTCTGCCAGCTGAGGGAGAGTGAGGACACGTCTCTGAGTATAAACAGGAGAAAACATATTTTTGAGCCACATTATAGTAGAAGCTGCCCGCCACCAGTAGAATCAAAGCTATACTACAACCTTTCAATAAATATAGCACTGATGCTATAGGCTAAGGTTTAGTGTATAGTATGAACAAACACAACAGTGTGTTTCAAAATAATGTACCAGTAATAATGTACTGAGCATGGATTAAATGCTTGTATGGGGCATTCCAGTAACTTAAGTATGAGGGGTTGTTGCAGAAGATATGTCCTTTAGAATGTTAAAAAGGAGCAATCAGCACTAACTCTCAACAAATAATATAGCCCCCCTGTGAAACATCAATTTGAACTGCGGGCTCTGTAGAACTAAGTTTGAACAGCACAATGCTAAAGCTAGGTAAAATAGTGGTTTTCATATAAAGATTAATAGGAAGATGCTGTAACTACATGGGTACTGACATACGATTGTTTTTAGTGACTTCAAAATTAACACACATAGAAATTATGATGCCTCCATTGTAAGGCTCAAAATATTATCTGGCAGTCCCTTAACAACTGTTTACAGATGGCCCCAATGCAGTTTGTTGTTCTAGCTACTGGTAAATGTCCAGTTGAAGGACTTTATTGAGACTGATACTGGCAAGAATTATTGTAGTGTACAGATAGTGTACAGATAAACATGTTACAAAGGGGAGAAAAGGGTAAAAATGAGTCAGTCCCTGTAGACAATGTATATGTCCATACAGATGTGTCTTAAAATATATCAGCTAATAAGCTTCATAGTCACATTGCATAAGAATAAACTTCAGTTCAATTGAGAGAAAGTGGGTTAGGTGCAGGTATGGCACTTGAAAATAGGCAGCTTCCTAGTCTATCTCAACCATCCTGCTTCCATGTCAGCAATAAGGTTAGAAATATATACAAAGTCAGCCGATTTCCACCTTTGATCGTACCGGTTTTGTCAGGGGTTTTGTGTTGTCTATCTTGATAGCAATTAGGGTTATGCATCCTGACAGACGTGGCAGTGAGAGCATTCCCTGGAGTATTTGTGTCTGGTCTTTCATAAACATAGTAAGTCTGGGAGCCCTTACTTAATCATATTTCCCTGGTATTGATGTTTGGGGGGGGGGGTCCGTTCACCTCAATAATGTTCACTGTTTGTTGACTTGAAGTCGTGCCAGACCGCAGCTGCAGTCCACTCAGAGGGCGCCTTCTCTGGTCTTCCTCAGTTGCAAACTCCTGATCGTCTGATGTCTGTGAGGTTGGCTCTTCAAGTGCTGGGCTCTCGCTGGGCTCTGTTGAGATTTCCATCAGAGACCGATCAGGTTAAAACACCCCTCAGTCTCCAAGGGCAATCTCCTGGGAAAATTCACTGCTCCTAGGGATTCTGCTTGATCGGTACGATAGGCTCTGTAAGCTCCCTTTATGTTCCTTATTAGCAGTCAGCCGACTCTCACTGAGGGACAGTACAATAAGGGACACAATTTGCTTTAGTTCTGCATGATGTTGATCTATTATTCTGGCAACGGTTTCTTGCCATTTATCGAGTGCAGACATGTAAGGTTTATTTTTGTAAGTCTTCAAGTAACACTTATGCAAACTACCAGTGTATATGATTCTGTAACTTTAGAAGTGGAATATTAGCTCTTAGATAGTACGTCCTATAGCTTCGGCAGTTGACTCTGCCCCCCCCTCACCTCAAGCTAACATTTTTTATCAAAACAAAAAATAAAAACAAAAACATATATATACTAGACGATAAGCCTGGCCAGAGGGCAGTCTATTGAAAAAAAAAAATTACAACCCCCAAAGCTTAAATTACAAAAAATACAAAATGTAAAATTACAAAAAAAAAAAAAAGCTAATACCCCTATAAAAATAAAAAATCTCCCCAAATAAAAACACCTCCTAATCTAATACTAAACTACCAATAGCCCTTAAAAGGGCTTTTGTAGGGCATTTCCCTAAATTAAACAGCTCTTTAACCTAAACAAATTACCAATTACCCCCTAACAGTAAAAACCCCACTATCAGCTCTTTTCCAGCCCATTAATACCTAATCTTAAAAAAAAAATCCTAACACTAAGCCCCAAATAGGTACTCCCCGTTCCTGAAGTCCGGCGGAGAAGGTCTTCTTCCAGGCGGCTCCATCATCTTCTATCTTCATCCAGAGCGAAGGCAGCACGGAGCAGAGGCGGTGGTCTTCGGCAGCATGGAGGCTCCAAATCATACGATGTCCATCGTACACTAAAGATTGAATGCAAGGTACTGCAATCAATTTGTGGTACCTTGCATTCCTATTGGCTGAAATTTTAAAATCAGCCAATAGGATTAGAGCTACTGAAATCTTATTGACTGTTCAAATTAGCCAATAAGATTTCAGTAGCTTTCATCCTATTGGCTGATTCCAAAATTTCAACCAATAGGAATGCAAGGTACCCCAATAAATATAGGGCACCTTGCATTCAATCTTCAGTGTGCGACGGACGATCACATGAAGAGGAGCCTCCGCGCCACTGAGGACTGCCGCAGAGGATCACAGCCGTTGAGAATCACCGACGTTGAGGATCACCGCCATTGATTACTGCCGCTGAGGATCCAGGCATCGGGAAGACAGCTCTGCACCTGTGCTCGGCGCCACCTTTGCTCCGGATGAAGATAGAAGATGATGGAGCCACCTGGAAGAAAACCTTCTCGCCGGACTTCAGGAACAGTGAGTACCTATTTGGGGCTTAGGTTTAGGCTTTTTTATTTTAATTTTTTGGGTGTTTTTTTTTTAGATTAGGGTTTTTTAGGCTTAAAAAAGGGCTGATTGTCCTTTTAAGGGCAATACAAGAGCTGAATGCCCTTTTAAGGACAATGCCCATACAAATGCCCCTTTAGGGGCAATGGTTAGTTTAGGTTTATTTAGTGTTATTTTTATTTTATTTTGGGGGCTTGGTGAGTGGGGGGGGGTTACTGTTAGGGGGGACTTAGTATTTTTAGAGGTTAATTTTATTTTGGGGGACTTTTTATTTTTTTAGGGATTAGGTAAAAAAAAAATTATTTTTGATAATTTTGTTTAGTTTTTTCTGTAATGTTAGACTTTTTATTTTTGTAATTTAATGTTAGTTTTTTTATTTTAATTGTAATTTAGTAGTATTTGGGGTTAATGTAGGGGGTGTTAGGTTAGGGGGCTTAGTAATTAAATTAGTTATTTGTGTTGTGGAGGTTTGGCGGTTTAGAGGTTAATAGGTTAATTAAGTTGATTGTGATGTGGGTGTTTAGTGGTTTAGGGGATAATAGGTTAATTTGCTTTATTGCAATTTGGGGGGCTGGCGGTTTAAGAGTTAATAGGTTAAATAGGTTTATTGTGATGTGGGGTTTTTGCGGTTTAGGGGTTAATAGGTTAATTAGGTTTATTGCGATGTAGGTGGTTGACGGTTAAGGTGTTAATATTTTAATTATGTTATATGCGGATTAGGGGTTAATTTCTTTATTGTTTTGCAATGTGGGGGTTGATGGTTTAGGTGTTTGTTAATACTTTGTGTGGGAGGTTAGGTTTTTTTTTGTTATTTTGTGTGGGCTGTTGCGTGTTTTTTTTTTTTTAAGTCTTCGGGTTTCCCTATTTGCCTACGTTGCATCCAGGTGGATTCCAAAAATGGCAGGGTGGTAAAAGAATCCACCGCATCCAGGTGCCTCGTGCAGCCAACCTTCCTTTGAGGATGCATGCCCAATTGGCGATTTTATATAGATATCTATAAAGATATATATTTAAATTATATATATGTGATATATTTAGTAAATATCACAATACTGTATTGTTTTGTATTGTACATTTTTTTATTTTCTAGAAGTGTCATATAATTAAAAACAATAAAAATAGCAAAATAAAAAAATTATATATATATATATATATATATATATATATATATATATATATATATATATATATATATATATATATACAGTATTTATATTTAAAGTCACCAACAAAATCCTTTCCCCAAAATAGCACTACTGTCAGTAAACAGTTGAAATTATTTTTTAACACCACCTATTTTTTTGAATAAAAGAGGTAAAACCATTTCTTAATTGTAAATGATTTGTAATATAAATCCAAGAAAATAAAATATTTGAAACATAAAAAAAGGAACAGTAAATGTAATTTTGTAGTATTAAATAAAGTGCACTAAACATAGACAGTATAATCTAAGCTTTGAAACGGCAATATAAAGAGTTGTTTTGCTCCAGTGCATGTTACTCACATTTCGAATTACCCCTGTTCATCCAATCATTGCGTGCCCTATGAGCTGGACGCCATGTGGGGCATGCAACGATTAGATGAAGCCGGATTCATCATTGCTCAGCTAAATAAAGAATGAGATGCGGGCGGAGGAACGGTGTGATGTTTACCATCCCAAAATTGTAAATATTTTACAATTTAAGCGTCTCAAAAAAATGTACTCAATGAAAGTGCCCCGGTTTTGAAGAATAATTGTATATACTGTGCATTACATTCAGAAAGTGTGCAATCACTTTTATGTAATTAAAATACATTGAAGAGAGTGTGTAATGTTTCACTGCACACAATACAGATATGCCGATACATAACAGATACATGTATTGCACTGTTCAGAATTAAAGGGCCATTTAACCCAAAAAATTTCTTTAGTGATTTAGATAGAGCATGCAATTTTAAGCAACTTTCTAATTTACTCCTATTATCAAATTTTCTTCATTCTCTTGGTATCTTTATTTGAAATGCAATTCATCCACCAATAAAAAAGTGCTGTCCAGTACTGAAACAAAAAAAAAAAAGCTTAGATGCCTTCTTTTTCAAATAAAGATAGCAATAGAACGAAGGAAAATTGATACTAGGAGTAAATTACAAAGTTGCTTGAAATTGCATGCTCTATCTGAATCACAAAAGAAAAAATGTGGGTTCAGTGTCCCTTTAAGTGTAAATGTTGTTCACAGATAACACGCACTGGCTCATATTGCAGTATTTTTTTTTTATTATTTTTTTTAAATATCCAGTAAATAATCAAAACATTTTAAACTCAATTTCAACACAATTCATGTCAATAAGGGAAACTCCCCAGTTAATTTAAGAAACCACATGAGGGGGTTATCATCGGTCTGTCCAACATGATCCGCTCAGCGGATCATGTCCGACAGATATCGCTGAATGCCGACAGCATACGTAACATATAAAAAAACAAATAAAAAGACTATTATTAACAGGCAGTTTGCATGATTATGTGTTGGGTTCTCAGAAGGATTTTCAGAAATCTTTCTGGAAGTAAGTTATGTGAGCAAAACAAAAATTGTATGGCTCATATGGTTGACAGCAATTTTTTTTTTGGTAAGGTAAAATAATAATATTAAATAATGCTGTGAGCAAGTAATGAATTCATATAGTCTTGATTAGGTATATAATTAGCAAGTTTATAATTATTTAAAAAAAAAATCCAAATACTTTATCACAATCATAAATGAACGTTTCTATGATTGGTTTTAATTTGTATTTAAGTTTTATAGTATAACATTGTGATTTGAACTCTAACATTCTCTAACAAACCCATTCATAAACATAAACTGAATTTGTGCAAAAACATTAGCACCATTTTGTTACGTTAAAATGTATAACAATCTTTCTCTGTGTTTCTTTCTGTAAATATTATAAATATTTAGTAGACATGTGCACAGGTGAAAAATTAGGTTTGGCCAAATCTTTTAGATCGAATATTCTGAAAATTCAGTTTTCCGATTATTCGGCTGCTGTGCTATTTGGTTTTAATTAAATGAACACTAAATGCTTGTGCAACAATTACATTCATTTTTGTTAAACTAATAATCCCAACCCTTCTTCACAAACCTCCTTTTAGCGTGGCAGATCCCAGGACCTGCAATAAAGGTGGGATTTGACTAGACTCTAGAAACAAACCATTCGAAGGCTAGTATATGGTATGCGGTTTAAGAAATAAAACTTACAATGAAATACTTTGTGACCTTAATACGTATAGCTCACAGGAGAAAAGAAGAGAGGTGAAATAGCTGCACCATCCCACCAGCTGTGGTCCAACGGGAAATGTCCTGGTGTCCTGGTAGTCTAATCTAGCCTTGAAGCTAGAGGTTTTTTAAGCAGGTATCGTTCGTGAGTAACATATGCGAGTGCTAAAGAAAAGTATGATATGATAGTAACATTTCAACGTTTACATATCAGTGTAAAAAGTATACAATTAGAAATGATGGGTAATTTTAATAAAACTGCTAAAAATGCTTTGTAAAGGTTTATATTTTACCTTTTATTTAACTGATGCACGTGTACTCCATCAATCTCTATGCCTGCAGCTTTATTTTCACGCTTCTCACAAGCAGGTGGTACAGCCAATCAGAACAGTAGTGCCCGCCTTGCTGAACTATATGGCAGTGGGCTCCTTCATGCACTAGCTAGTCAGATGAGATTCTGCTACTGCTAACTGTTACTGCACAGTCACCAGTGCATTCCAGACTCAATGAATCGCTATAAAATAGCACTCAAAGCTATTTGGCTGAATAGCAGGCGCGTGGGGAAAAACACTGCTATATAGTTCAATAGGCGGCAGTATACTTCTGATTGACTGTACCTAATACTTGTCAGAAGTGTAAAAAAAACTGAGGGAGTGAACAAAGGAATCTGCAGGTAGCACATTTTGAGTAGTTTTATTACATTTCCCCATATGTGCTAAATATATATTTCGATACTATGGTATATAAACATTGAAAGTTTACTATCACTTTAAAGGGAATATTTTGCAAGATTTGAAAACATTGGTTTTGGAATATTTTCATCTATAAAGCCCCTGAGAGGGACTTTTGTATAATACAGTAAGTTATAGAATTCTTAGTCATTTGAGAACACTAGTGAAAGTAATGTGGATTGTGTATGGTCATATATAACACATTATTCAGACTGTTTGCTTTTTGTAAAACTGTACGTCTCTGAAGGATCAATCTGTAATAAAGTCTCCAACATTTGTTCTTCTAAATTCATTTTCTACCCTTATTTTTAAAAACAAAGGTTACATTTAATTATATTGAAATGAACATTTGATTTAAAAAATACATTTCCAATACCAGTTCCCCCTTATTTTTAATCAAATGTTACATTTAATAGAGGTAAAATTAACATTAGCTTGCAACAGGCTATTTTTTATTGTAGCATTATTTTTATTGCATGTGCCAAAACATTCTATCATCCCCACTAGTTACACTGTATTCATTTTGTAATAAAATGATTTCATTTTTATTGAGAATAAATATTTTAGATACTAATAAGTATGAATTAAAGGCACCATATTCTATATATTTGAAATAAAATAATGAATTGAAAATAGTTATATATTATTAATGTATCTACGCAGATAAATGAGTGTATGTGTGATTTAACCTTGTTGGAGCTTATTTGGTACCAGTGCTTCCCTGTGTTAAAATCAAATTCAAATTTCAGGTCTACCAGAGGTTTAGTTACAACAAATGTGAAATTCTAAAAAAAAAAAATGTGCCTAGTTCCCATGCCCAGGGCACTGTTTTCATATGTTTATTACACACAGATAGATAGACAGCTGTTGGGTATACTGCCAACAAAATACAACACTAACACAGGTCTATGATCTTGTCAGTACACAGCAATTTGATGCATTGAAGGGGCATATTTGGCATTGGACAATTTCACATCCTAATTTAGTACATGTGTTTATGATAAAGTAAAATGAGGCTATACCCAAAGGCTCAAGAACTGTATGAAAGTTAAAAGTGTGCAGTCACAGCAGATGTACTTGTAACTTGCTTTGCAACACGATGACCCAGCTTGAGAATGCAAACTTCAGATGCAGTGTATTTTATCTTTGTTACTTTAATTGAATATGTTTATAACAAATACTTACAGGTCTTTATCAATAAAATGTATGTAGATTGCTAACCAAAATCCCCTGTGACACACACATTGATTCTCTTGCACATGGCTAATTTTGTTCAATTGTTTTTCCTTAAAGGAATAGTCTACTCAAAATTTTGTTTTATTTATTATCCATTCCCCAGTTTTGCACAGCCAACATGATTATATTAATACTTTTTACCTCTATGATTACCTTGTATCTAAGCCTCTGCAGACAGCCCCCTTATCTCAGAGCTACTTAGTTATTATCTATTGACTTGCATTTTAGCCAATTAGTGCTGTGCCCTGAACAACTCCACGGGAGTGGGCACAATGTTATATATATACGGCACACATGAATTAGCTGTGCCTTTTTGTTAAAAACTAATAAAAATGCATGTGATAAGAGGCTGTCTGTAGTGGTTTAGAAATATGCAGAAATTTAGAGGTTTAAATATATAAAGTTGGTTGTACAAAGCTGGGGAATCGGTAGTAATGGTGTTAACGATAGCAATTTTGTGTAGACTGTCTATTTAAGTGACGGGAATAATTAAAAAAAAAATCAAATTTACTTCTGTTATGAAATGTAACACTTTCTTTTGGTTGATTTTGTTTGAAATGTTGATCCTTTCCATGAGAGCATGCTAAGGTAAGCTTAGAGTCACACATATACAACATTTTTACAAACATTCAAGGCCAGTTTAATGATGGGATTCAAGTGGGTTCAACAGACCCAGGCGGCACTTGAAAGGGGGGGCACTTCAGTAGATCTGTCACTGTCATACCTGACTAGATCGCTCCAGCCCTGTCTTCTCTCTCTGTCTCCTTCTCGGCTTGAAGCAGACAGCATAGCACCAGCATGACTGTATGGATTGGTTAGCATCATGAACAGGGGGTAGTGCCATCTGGCCACATACTGATTCTGCTGTCCATCCTCTCTCTGGATCTGATATTCAAAAGCTCACCAACATGGAGAGAAATAATGCAAAATCGTTGCTATTTTTTTTATACCTTATACTGTAATGTGGGGTTTTCTCCTTCACATACAAACACCTTCATTATGAGATAAATATCTTTCAAATTAAATTTGTGTTTCTTACATTTTTTAGTGATCTCTTCATACTGACAAGATGTCTTAGATCATCTCACCTGAGCGATGAGCTTTTGAATATAAGTCCCACTGTCTCCTGCCAGGCAGTGCAGCAACAGCATGACCACATCCATATGGTTAGAATCATGCACAGGGCAGGGTGGTGGCAGTGCTCGTCCTTCAGTAACTGAGTTTATGTGTTGGACCACCCAACCCAGAGCAGTGACAGACCACTGCACAGTGCTTGCATATTACAAGGTGGCTGCTCGGCCCAAAGTTATTGCTTTGGGGGGGTGGGGGTGGAATATGAGTGCACACACAGCCTGGGCCGGGGGGGGGGGGGGTTGAGTATGGAATGCTGTGCAGTTTGTGTCTCCCTGCCTGTGCATGTGTCTCCCTGCCTCTGTGTGTGTCTCCCTGCCTCTGTGTGTGTCTCCCTGCCTTTGTGTGTTAGTGTCTCCCTGCTTCTGTGAGTGTCTCCCTGCCTCTTTGTGTGTGTGTGTGTGCCTTCTTGTGTATGTCCCTGCCTCTGTGTGTGTATTTCTGCCTTTGTGTGAGTGTCTCCCTGCCTCTGTGTGTGTGTCTTCCTCTCTGTGTGTGTCTTCCTGACTGTGTGTGTATGTGTCTGCCTGTCTTTGTATGTGTATCCCTGCCTCTGTGTGTGAGTGTCTCCCTGCCTCAGTGAGTGTCTGCTTCTCTGTGTGTGTCTGCCTCAGTGTGTGTGTCTCCCTGCCTGTGTGTGTGTATGTGTCTCCCTGCCTCTATGTGTTCCTGCCTCTGTGTGTGAGTGTCTCCCTGCCTCTGTATGTGTCTCCCTGCCTCTGTGCGTGTGTCTCTGCCTCTGTGTGTAAGTGTCTCCTTGTCTCTGTGTGTGTGTCTCCTTGCCTCTGTCTGCGTGTGTCCCTGCCTCTGTGTGTGTGTCCCAGCCTCTGTGTGTGTCTCCTTGCCTCTGTGTGTGTGTCTCCTTACCTCTATGTCTGCCTCTGTGTGTGTCCCAACCTCTGTGTGTGTGTCTCCCTGCCTATCTGTGTGTGTGTCACTCTGCCTCTGTATGTATGTGTTTCCCCATGCCTCTGTGTGTGTAAGAAAAAAAAAAAGGGGGGAAGAGGAAAGGTGACAGATTATCAGCACTCTTGTAAATGTCAATTGTAGATAATAGGAATGGCATGGAGAGTCACCTGGACTGGGTATCAATAAAACAACTTTTATTTAATAAAGTTAATAAATACAAGTAATGTATGTAGTGTTAATAAAACTTAGATTAAAAGTGTGTAAAGGGGACAAAAATCCACAGTACTTAGTAATTAGTCTAAGATTACCAGTACCACATAGTCTCAGTGCAAACTTAGGGTAGCTCAAAAACTGCAATAAATTAATCTATAAAGGGGATTGACCCCCCCAACAAGTTTAACTGAATAAGGCAGTACAGAGCAAGTAGTAAGCACCGGTCTGTGTGGGTACAATGCGGCCAAATAATTAGCTCAACGAATCAAAATTAGAACAGCTATGCAAGTGGATAATGCCCCCTAGGTACGCCTGATGCGCATTTTGCCATCTCCCGGCTTTCTCAAAGGCTAACCCGATCCGGGTTCAACTCCTAGCCTTTAAATGGTTATTGGACCAATCATATTGGAGTATGAGTCTACACCCACTGACTTAACCTATCAGGTTGACTAGCTTCCCATTGGTTAACAATGGTCATGTGTGAGAGAACGTCATCCTGTCAGATTGACTACAGTAAACAAATAGCCCGTTATTCCCTCCATGATCATAATATGAGGTTGTTTATCTCAGTTAAGAACCATAATATTTGATAAAAAGTCATCCTGTCATATTGGCTGCAATAGACAAATGCTCCATTGATACTGGGATTTCCACAATCATAACATGCGGTTAACTATATGTGAGCCTTTGTCAGATACAGGATCGTTTTGGGGATATTACATATTATCCCTGCAAAGGGCAGCTAGGTAAAATGTCTCATTCTCCTACACCACAGGCTATAATCAAAAAGTACGATAAAATAATATATCCAGGGAACGGCCAGAAAGTCAATCATATCTGGATCTCATTATATACTACCAACAAAAGCGCTGCCGCGATTGCCTATATGTAAAACCAAACAGTTTGATAATTATAATTCATCTCGTGTGACAAGAAATGCATATGATTACATATAGTGTTATTGATGTGAAAATAACGCTAGTAGTAGTATTGAGAATGTGAATGTGTGATATAAGTACTTATTAGGTATAATTATGTGGAAAAAACATACACAATTCTATATTAATTACAAATGATAAGTACATAGATCGAAATGATGCACTGAGCTCATCCAAGTAAAACGTGCAAGATTTAATGAGTGCTCATCTTGTAAGTTCCATTATATTCCCACAAGATAAAAAGGCTCAAAATTTATGATATGTCATATGTATCACTCTGCCTGTGTGTGTCTCCCTACCTTTGTGTGTGTCACTCTGCCTCTGTGTGTGTGTGTCTCCCTCCCTGCCCCTGTGTGTCTCCCTTCCTCTGTGTGTGTGTGTGTCTCCATGTCTCTGTGTGTGTTACCCTATCTTTTGGTGTGTATGTAACATTGCCTCTGTGTGTGTGTCCGTGCCACTTTGTGTGTGTGTCCCTGCCACTTTTTCTACATATATATTTTGAAGACCAGTCATTGAGTCCAAAGCAAACACAATAAAAAAATAAATTATATTTCTATATATATAAACATTGTTCTTCAGCCTCGACTGAATATAGGGCTGGTCTTCAAATTTTTCCAGGGCTGCTTTTTATTCCAAGTCCGACCCTTAATAGTTTAATGCAGTAGTATGGTTGGAGTCAGATAGGTAGAAGTGTGTGTCGGGGGTAATTTTGTTCTCAGACCCAGGTAGCACAATGTCTTGAGCCAACCCTGCAAACATTGTAAAATACACCTCTGTCGGATAATGTTCAAGATATGAACACAAAAGAAATCATACCAATAAAAAAGGCAAATATGGTAACAGAGTAAACTGGAGCATCTTGTTTACATTGAACGCTCTATCTGAATCATGAAAGTTTTATTTAGTCTTCTACATCCCTTTTAGGAAAAACAACTGAACAAAATGATTTCACATCAGGCAAGTCTTATCTGGACACAACTACTGTAGAGAGTTACTGTGTGGGTCACATTGGATTTTTGCAGGCATTAATTCAGATTTATGTTTTTATACAAAATGTTTAATATCTTATTGAACATGATTAACATAAAGTACTACTCATGGCCGGACCTTTAGCCGGCAAACATTTAGCAGACGGACATTTGGCTGACGGACATTTGGCCGACACACAAGTGGCTGTCAGATAACAGTCCGGCCACGAAATAAATAGGTAGATAGATTTGATAGATACATAGATTAGATAGATAAATAGATTCGATAGATAGATTCGATAGATAGAAAGAGTTGATAGATAGATAAATAGATAGATTCGATAGATACATAATTTCCCAGACAGAAAATTACAAGACGTGCAGGCTGGGACCCATGGTAAGGTTCCCAGAGGCAGTTGCGGCGCCCGAAGCTCTGATTAGAACAGAGCACTCTGGAGCGTATCTGCCCTCGGCCGAAATTGGAACATGCTTCGGCATTCTGTCCGTCGGCCAAATGTCCATCTGAAAGAATGCTGTCTGCCAAATGTCCGTCTGCATTTTGTCAGAGCACCTGTACTACTGTATCATGTACAGTGTCTTTTTAGCTACATTTGATTACACACAAACTTGACGCATTTTCTCAAGTGCGCTAACCCGACATGAAAATATTAATATTTCATATTTCAATGTTCTTCACATAGAAGAATATGTTCTGTGTATTCATAAATACATATGTCCATATATATCTAAAGGTTTTTAGCTATATATATATATATATATATATATATATATATATATATATATATATATATATATATATATATATATCCTATATAATACTTAGAACATATTCCCCTATGTGAAGAACATTGGGATGTGAAATATTTGCAGTAATACATAGTTAAACACTTTATTAAATACTAGGCGATAAGCCTGCCCAGAGGGCAGTCTATGTTTAGAAACTACAGCCCCCCAAGCTAAAGTTACAAAAATAAAAAACAAAAATTACAGAAAAAAATAAAAAGGTATCCAAAATAAAAAATGTAAACCTAAACTAATACCCCTATAAAAATAAAAAAGCCCCCCAAAATAAAAACACCCCATAATCTAATGCTAAACTACCAATTGCCCTTAAAATTGCTTTTTGTAGGGCATTGCCCTAAGTTAAACAGCTCTTTTGCAGTTACAAAAAATTTGAAGTCCCCCCTAACAGTAAAACCCACCACCCACCAAAATAAATAAACCTAGCACTAAAAAAACCTAAACAACCCATTGCCCTGAAAAGGGCATTTGTATGGGCATTGCCCTTAAAATGCCATCTAGCTCTTTTGCTGAATAACCCTAATCTAAACCTCCCCCAAATTTAAAATAAACCCCAGGTTGGTACTCACGGTTGCTGAAGTCCGGCGGAGAAGGTCCTCTTCTAGGTGTTGAAGTCTTCTTCAAAGCGGCCGACATCTTCCAAACGGGGACCTCTTCTTTCTTCATCCAGGACAGCGGAACTGAAGACCGGAGACCACAGAGCTGAAGACGGGCGACCCTGGATCTGAAGACCGGTGACCCTGGAACTGAAGACCAGGGACCGCGGAGCCATGGAGCATGGAGGATCCTCTTCGTACAATTTCTGCCCTGCACTGAATAATGAATTCAAGGTACGCGATTGAAGATGGCGTCCCTTGAATTCCTATTGGCTGATTTGATTCTTCAAATTCAAATCAGCCAATAGGACGAGAGCTACTGAAATCCTATTGGCTGTTTAAATTTCTGTCCGCGGCCTCAGAGCAGGCGGACAAGGTATGGAGCAGCGGTCTTTAGACCGCTGCTTCATAACTTCTGTTTCCGGTGAGCCTGAAGGCTTGTACGGAAACAGGGGCATCAAGCTCCATACGGAGCTTGATAAATCGGCCCCTAATACTTTATTCATCAATATCTTAATTTTTTTAGAGCACATGCAGGATTATATTTTCATGTAGGTCTTAAACACTGTTTGCTATGAATAATTTCAATGTTTTTAAGGAGCTGGTTGTTTCATACTGTCTTCAATATTAGTGTAATTGTGTTTACCTATGAAGACAGATTGTAGCAGTCAAGAACTATACTATATAATGTAAAATATTTCCATATTATTACAATTTTCCTAAAAGGGATATGAAACCCAAAAAAATGTTCTTTTGTGACTCAGACAGATCATACCATTTAAAAAAAAGTTTCCAATTGACTTCTATTATCAGATTTGCTTTGTTCCCATGATATTCTGTGTTAAATAGATACCTAGGTAGTCATCTGGAGTAACATAACATAGTAACATAACATAGTAGATAAGGTTGAAAAAAGACTGAAGTCCATCGAGTTCAACCTATACAAATCTAAAATACTTACAAAAAGCTCCAGTTTAGCTTAAATAACCCCACTAAAAGGTGACCCATTTAATACTAGCAATCATATCCATGAATTTTGTTTATATACAGAAATGTATGCAGACTATTTTTAAATGTATCTAGGGTATTGGCATTCACTACCTCCTTTGGTAATGAGTTCCACAATTTTATTGCTCTTACAGTGAACAAAACATTTCCATTGCAGGAGATTAAATCTCCTTTCCTCCAACCTTAAATTGTGACCTCTTGTCAGAAACAATTTTCTTGGAATAAACAGAGCTTCTGTTATCTCTGAATATGGGCCTTGAATATATTTATATAAAGTAATCATGTCACCTCTCAAGCACCTTTTTTCTAAAGAAAACAGACCCAGTTTGGCTAGCCTCTCCTCATAGGTTAATTTCTCCAATCCCCTTATTAGCTTTGTGGCCCTTCTCTGAACTTTTTCTAGTTCTGCAATATCTTTTTTCGTGATCTGTCCCCAGAACTGCACTCCATACTCAAGGTGAGGTCTTACCAGGGCTTTATATAGTGACAGAATTATGCTTTCCTCCCTTGAATCAATGCCTCTTTTAATACATGCTAGTATCTTATTAGCCTTTGAAGACGCTGCCCTGCATTGTGCACCCATCTTTAGCTTGTTATCTATTACTACTCCCAAATCCCTTTCCTCCTATGTTTGGCTAAGTCTTGTTCCATTAAAAAAATACGTTGCCTGCTTATTTTTACTTCCAAAATGTAGAACCTTGCATTTTTCCGTATTAAATCTCATTTTCCATTTACTTGCCCATACTTCTAATTTTTGCAGATCCCTTTGTAATGAAGGTTCATCCTGCTCTGACCTAATGACCTTACTTAACTTAGTATCATCTGCAAAAATAGAGATGTCGCTATTTAATCCTTGCTCCAAGTCATTTATAAAAATGTTAAAAAGATCAGGGCCCAGTACTGATCCCTGGGGGACTCTACTGATTACCTTTGTCCAATATGAGTATGATCCATTTACTACTACTCGTTGCTCCCTATCTTTTATCCAGTTATTTATCCATGAGCTAACATTTTCAGCTATTCCCAGTCCCTTAATTTTGTGCATTAATCTCTCATGTGGCACTGTATCAAATGCCCTTGCAAAATCTAAGTATATCACATCAACTGATTCCCCTTTATCTATATATTTACTTACTTCCTCGTAGAATCTAATTAGATTAGTTTGACATGATCTATTTCTCATAAAACCATGCTGATTAGAACTCATAATCTTGTTTACACGAATATGCTCATCAATATAATCCCTTATAATCCCTTCAAATATCTTCCCCAATATTGATGTCAGACTAACTGGTCTATAGCTTCCTGGATCATCCCTGCTTCCCTTTTTGAAGAGTGGCACCACATCAGCTTTACGCCAATCCTGGGGTACCATGCCTGAGGATAATGAGTCTTGAAAAATTAAGAGTAAAGGTTTGTCTATAACAGTGCTAAATTCCCTTAACACCCCTGGGTGTATTCCATCTGGGGCTGGAGTTTTATTTACCTTAATGTTATCCAGTTTTTTTCTGATATCCTCTAAACATAACCCAGTTAATGGTATGGACTGGCATGTTCTATTCTGTTCCAAAGTATCACCCAATGGTTCCTCTCTTGTGTATACTGAAGAAAAAAACTGGTTTAGTACCTCAGCCTTCTCCCTGTCATTATTTATCATGCTACCCTCCACGCATTTTAATGTACCTTTATTTTCCATCTTAGATTTTTTGCTATTTATGTACTTAAAGAACCTTTTAGGGTTAGACTTAGAATCCTTTGCAATTAATTTTTCATTTTCAATTTTGGCTAATTTGATTGCTTTTTTGCATGCATTGTTACATTCCTTATAAATATTGTATGTTGAGTCTGTACTATTTTCTTTGAATAATTTAAATGCCCTACGTTTTTTCCTAATTTCTCTTAACAGATTTTTATTTATCCACAACGGCTTTGATTTTTTATTTTTATTTTTATAACCATATGGTATTTGTTGATATGTATATTTATTTAACAAAGTTTTAAATATTATCCATTTATCCTCTGTATTTTAATTAGAGAATACATTGTCCCAACTTATATTATGGCAGGAAATAGTGCTGACATTTAGTGCTCTTGCAAATGGATAACATGCGTAGAAAACTGCGTCCATATGGTGTTTCGAGAAATGGACCAGATCCTAAGCATACATTCCTGCTTATCAACAAAAGATACCAAAAGAACAAAAAAAAATAACAATGGAAGTTAATAATAAAGTTGTTTAAAATCGAATGCTCTTTCTCTTTAATGAAAGAAAAATGTTGGGTTTCACATATCCCTTTAACTGTTAACCTACTCATTGAACATAGATATAGCAAAAAAAAAAAAAAAAAAAACTGATTAAAGAGCATAAACACTAAAAGGCAAAAGGGGAACCAAACATAAGTTTATTTTTTTTCTCTAAATTAAAGAACATGTTTAAAATATCAGGTTTTCAAGGCCGTTTGCGCTCAAGTTAAATTCTGCTCACAAGTTTAAAGTAAATGTGAACATATGAACGCAATCACAATTTATTCTAGAATGATTACTGCGACTTCAGAGGTCTGGTTAACTGTTACGCTCTAATAAAAAGTTCATAACAATAATAATAAAAATTATAAAAAACAAAACAAAACTGCATACAAAAGTTAAGGGCTATACGATATAAGGTCTCAGGTGTTAGAAAAACAAAACGGCCTGTAAAGAGCTTTAACATAGAGATACACACATATACATGCCTAAATATGTACAGTGGGGCAAAAAAGTATTTAGTCAGCCACCAATTGTGCAAGTTCTCCCACTTAAGAAGATGAGAGAGGCCTGTAATTTTCATCATAGGTATACCTCAACTATGAGCGACAAAATGGGGAAACAAATCCAGACAATCAAATTGTCTGATTTGGAAAGAATTTATTTGCAAATTATGGTGGAAAATAAGTATTTGGTCAATATCAAAAGTTCATCTCAATACTTTGTTATATATCCTTTGTTGGCAATGACAGAGGTCAAACGTTTTCTGTAAGTCTTCACAAGGTTGTCACACACTGTTGCTGGCATGTTGGCCCATTCCTGCATGCAGATCTCCTCTAGAGCAGTGATGTTTTGGGGCTGTTGCTGGGCAACACAGACTTTCAACTCCCTCCAAAGGTTTTCTATGGGGTTGAGATCTGGAGACTGGCTAGGCCACTCCAGGACCTTGAAATGCTTCTTACGAAGCCACTCCTTCATTGCCCGGGTGGTGTGTTTGGGATCATTGTCATGCTGAAAGACCCAGCCACGTTTCATCTTCAATGCCCTTGCTGATGGAAGGAGGTTTGCACTCAAAATCTCACAATACATGGCCCCATTCATTCTTTCATGTACACGGATCTGTCGTCCTGTTCCCTTTGCAGAGAAACAGCCCACCCCCATGCTTCACAGTAGGAATGGTGTTCTTTGGTTGCAACTCAGCATTCTCTCTCCTCCAAACACGATGAGTTGTGTTTCTACCAAACAGTTCTACTTTGGTTTCATCTGACCATATGACATTCTCCCAATCCACTTATGGATCATCCAAATGCTCTCTAGCATACTTCAGACTGGCCCGGACATGTACTGGCTTAAGCAGGGGGACACGTCTGGCACTGCAGGATCTGAGTCCCTGGCAGCGTAGTGTGTTACTGATGGTAGCCTTTGCTACGTTGGTCCCAGCTCTCTGCAGGTCATTCACTAGGTCCCCCCCCGTGTGGTTCTGGGATGTTTGCTCACCGTTCTTGTTATCATTTTGACCCCATGGGGTAAGATCTTGCGTGGAGCCCCAGATCGAAGGAGATTATCAGTGGTCTTGTATGTCTTCCATTTTCTAATTATTGCTCCCACTGTTGATTTCTTCAAACCAAGCTGCTTGCCTTTTGCAGATTCAGTCTTCCCAGCCTGGTGCAGGTCTACAATTTTGTTTCTGGTGTCCTTCGACAGCTCTTTGGTCTTCGCCATAGTGGAGTTTGGAGTGTGATTGTTTGAGGTTGTGGACAGGTGTCTTTTATACTGATAACAAGTTCAAACAGGTGCCATTAATACAGGTAATGAGTGGAGGACAGAGGAGCCTCTTAAAGAAGAAGATACAGGTCTGTGAGAGCCAGAAACCTTGCTTATTTGTAGGTGACCAAATACTTATTTTCCACCATAATATGCAAATAAATTCTTTCCAAATCAGACAATGTGATTGTCTGGATTTGTTTCCCCATTTTGTCTCTCATAGTTGAGGTATACCTATGATGAAAATTACAGGCCTCTCTCATCTTCTTAAGTGGGAGAACTTGCACGTATATACAGTATATATATACAGTATATATATATATATATATATATATATATATTTACATATATATTTACAGATATATATATATATATATATATATATATACACATCTAAACATATAAATACATATGTATACATATATAGACACATTGGAGCCCTTTGCAGTCAAGTAGATGAAAACATTAAAAAAAATATTTATGCAATATTCATTTTTAATAAAGCGTTATACGGTGTATTTATTGTAAATATGTCACATTACAATGTTCTGCACATAGCAGAATATGTTCTATGTTTTTCTAAATAGATAATACTATATATCTGTATATATCTATACCTATGAATAATGATGTGTGTGTATATATATATATATATATATATATATATATGAATAAATATATATTTGTGCAAAAATCCATCATATATATATATTTAAATATCTATTTAAGAATAATATTATGTACAGAACATTGGATTATGAAATATGCAATATTATCTTCTTATGCTGCACTTTTAAATATCCACAATCATGTTTCAGCGACTTGTGGGTGTTTTTTCCCCCAACATTTTCGGCTCCATTTAAGTCTATGGAGGAATATGATTTTACGTTTGCGACTAACCAAAGTTTATTTGTTACTGCGACTTTGCGAATGCGAGAGCACAAACTTTTTACTTTTAACTCGTAATACGATTGCGAATCTCCGAGCACAAGCTACTGCTCCATTTGTAATTTAGCCCTATATGTTGTGAGTATTGGGGGTCATTTTGATTGTATCTAGATCCTATAATTATTCTTAATGCTTCTAAAGTTTAACATATTGAGCTGTTGTTGCCCATTAAATTATTATTGTTGTTATCCTTTATTTGTAAAGCTCCACCCAACCCTCTAGTGCAGGGAATATGTGTAGGGCTACACAATGACACTGATTCATGTAAAAATACAGATACATAAAACTGACTAAACAAATACAAGAGGGCCCTGCGCTGGAAAAAGTACAATCTACAGGTTAAAGGGTGAGGATACATAGTTTGGGGTAGCTTGTCATGTGAACTGTAAATGTGATAAGTCATTTTAAGATTTATCTTGTTGTTAGGATGAAAATAAATTTTCATCGGAGGAGAAGCGGCGTCTCTAAACAGGTGGGTAGCTATGGACGCTATGGAAGGTGGTAGAGAGTCTGATAAAGTGAGTTAGAGAGTGTCAGAGAGATGGAACAAAGAAGTCTTGTCAGGGGTGAGGGAAGTAGAAATTATGAGAACAGATAGATTTTTTAGTCATTCAATATAACAAATCCCCCATTTTAAGACGTGGTCTTGCCAATACTTAAAGGGGATTTTTTTTGCACAAAAGCCGGAAAATACACAGGTAGGGGTGATTAGTGAAACACTGTCCTCCTCAATTCATTGTGTTTCTACTCTTATGCTCTTTACATTAAATATTTATTAGTGGTATGTTTGTGTATTATTGCAAGCTGTGGCACAAAATATTGCTGCTGCACATTAATTCACTTAAAAATTATAAATTTATTACACAGGGGGCGATTTAACAAGGGCCGAATGTTCCCTTCAGGTTTACCGGATACAGCAGTTATGAAGCAGTCTAAAAACTGCTGCTCCATAACTTGTCCGTTGCCTCTGAGGCGGCGGTCTTCAATCTTCCCGATCCTATATGATTGGGTTGATTGTGCAATGATAAATGCCGGCAGCGTATACTGTCGGCATTCAGCAATGTCTGTTGGACATGAAACGCTACAGTATCATGTTGGACAGACATTGGTAAATCTACCCCATAGTCACATCACCTCAGCAAGTAGATAATGGTTGAAAATACTTGTGCACATATACTTAAAAAATAATAATCCTACACTATAGAAAGCAAAAATGAAATATAAAGTATATGTAACGAGTAACACAAAAATATAAAATAAATTACCATTATATAAAACAAATTGTGTTTTTTTTCTTGAATTTGCTTTAAATGGGAAGATGAACTTTATTGTTTCAGCTGAAAATTTAACTCAGCAATAACCAAGCACAACCAAGTGGTAACATTTGAATTTAAATGGTTCAATGCTATTATAATGTCATCATCAGGATAGAGTCCAATGGGCACTTATCTATAAAAATTGGCTAAAGCTATAATGTATACACTGTGCCTTTAAGAAGTGCAGGGGTGTGAATGCTCATCTACAAAAAGCTGCAGTCAGTGTGGGACAGAAGAAGGAGAAGGATTACTGCAAGAGCTGTCTGCAAAATACTGGAAGCGTCGTAGAGGATGTCAACTGTGTCCACAATGACACCAGGACATGAGGAGGGCTCTGAGAGAAACCTGGGACCACCAACTATAATTAATACTGACACCTGATCATCAATCACAGCTTACCCTGTTTCCATTATCCTTAACCATGGTCTGACCCCCACTGTTATTAAGGTTACCAGACCTGGCCCCAAAGCTTCATAAAACCTTGTTAACCTAGCAACACAAGCCTAACCCTGGCTCCAAGGAATCTCCAACATAACAACCACACTATTTCACATAGCCATAAACCCTTAACACCTAAAATAACCCATACATGACCCACCCACTTTAACACCCATAAGGGTCTCCCCTAATCTCTAAAGACCCTCCTTCCTAAAAAAGAAAAAGTCAAATAAAAAACTAAAAAGAAACAAAATGACCCTTTTGCTTTCATTCAGTCTGGAGCTAACAGGTTCCCTGCTATTTCTTTTTAACCAATACTGATTGGTTATTAGCTTAACTAATATACATTTGGTGTAAAGGCTCACTATCAAAACTTAGCGCCTCACTCTACACATGTATGTGAAGTTTGAATTGTACCAGACATTTTTTTTCTCTTCTGTTGCTATATGTAGCAAACATTATCTAGGAACCATCCACTTGTGTGCGCGTCACATATTTAAATGTTTTAGAGAAAGCGTCACCTAAAGAGGTTTGCATAGAAATTTTCTTTAGTCACATCTGTTACTAAAAATCTCTCTTTACACAAAAATGTGTGGATTGGTCACATGTTAGAATGTTCCTTTGTGTGTAAAAAAAATGGCAGGACTTGGTCTTTTGTAGAAAGAACTGGGATTAGGCTCAGGCATTATTTTGTCAGTTACACCTATTCAGTACTTCAACTTTTAGTCAGTCATTGTTTTTTCGCCTTGTTACTGACTGAACTGATCACAATCTTTTCTTTACTGTGTAATATCAGACTTGAAAACTATGATTTAAAGGACATGTTAAACACCTCTTTTGTTTGTGTAAAATAGTTTGTAACCCACACACACTGGAGAGCCCAAAAAGCAAATTATGTCAATTGCAAATGCTGCAAATCAATTAACTGGTTTAGGCATTTTGCAGCAGTTTGATAACCACAGATTTTGCTTGTTGGCTCTCTGGGGAGTGTGGGAAAAAAGGACAATTTTTAAACAAAAGCAATAGATCGTTAATATCCATTTACTGTGTTTTCTGTTGGGTTTTCCAATGGATTTAAATGTCTTGCATTAGAAATTCCAGTGGAAATCCATGCAAAGCCGAAAATTATCTTTCTCTTTGTTCCTAAACAACAGTTATTTTAATCTTTTACAAGTTATTTTGTTTTGACATTAAAGTTACATAGTTTGAGAAAGAAAATATTTGCACACAAGTACAATAATGTTGTCATAGTATTTTGTGAAGGGGATTGTTTGTCCACTTGGTGTAATTAGTACATATGGTCCAGCTGTGAAGTAATAGCAGAGGACTTCTAACTTATTATTAATTAGCCTAATTAAAATGCAAGTAAGTGAACATTGCCTAGGTAAACAATACCTTATGTCATAAAGTCATTACCTGACAGGAAATAGTTTTCCTAACAGAAGTTTATATTTTAAAGATTATTTCAAACTATGTAGGTACCGGTTAAAATTTGACTGACATCAAGGACAGAAATGAATAGCTGGAAGTGGCTAGCTATACAGCAAAGCAATTCTTTTCACATCATTTCAAAATATGCCTCGAGTAGGTCAAAGGTTGACAACAAAATGACAGGCCTTTCTCTATTGCTGCAGTGTCACAGCGGGAGTATGTCAAGTCAAAATTCTTAGGCCCTCTGCGAATTTTTACATGTCCGCTTTTTTTTAGCCATTTTCTAAATGAGGAAAAATTGGCAGCTTTATGATTAATGCTTAAGCATATGATCCAAGCTTATGTTTGTTGTATAAAACTTCCAACGTCACCTTAGAGACACCACTGGAAACATATTGCTGTTTATATGTATTAAACATAAGAAAAAAACTTGAACATTGAGTCTATTCAGGAAAGTAGAGTTGTAAATGGGAAAAATAAATGTTTGAGTTAGTGCTACATTCGGTAACATGTACATTATTCCAGTTGGCTTCTAAAAAATTTATGGTTTTTCGTTGTGAATTCTCACCGGTCACCATTACGTACATTTTGCCAGGGAATGCATAATGTAGTTCTGAATTTAATTTTACCACAGAGACTGGAGAAATATTGTATAATGCAGCGGTGCTGCTTAGCCTTATTTAACGATCACTCAAAGTTAGCCCTTCTGCGCCCTTTCACAGTTATGTTGAGATTTGAGTGTATTCAGTTCCATTTCTTAAATTAAAAAGACATTGAGCTGGAATAAGATGAAAAAATCCCAAACAAACTAACTATAATTTATATTTTAATTGATGTGCAAATTCAAGTGTGCTTTATAAAGCCTAATAATTATTTTAAATCATTTTCAATATTTCTTTGGTAAATACTTCCACATTTTTACATTGCTTTATAAATATAAGCAATTATTACCTACTCTAAAATTGCAATATTTATAATGTTGTCAATTTTATATATATACAACTTATATATATTATAGTTGTATATATACTATATACTGTATATATATATATATATATATATATATATATATATATATATATATATATATATATATATATATATATATATGCAGTTGATATATATACATACATACATATATATGTGCAGTGTATATATATATATATATATAAATATACGCAGTTGATATTTATATATATATATATATATATATATATATATAAATATATATCATATAAGTTTGTACAATATTAATAAGCATTTGCTATATATGATTGCCATTGCTTTAGAATAATTTGAAATAGTTTTTCAGCATGTTAAGCATTTAAGTTATGTGTTGAAGATTTTTTTATATGTGTACTATGCTGTTAACATTAGATATTTCCGCAAATATTAATAAATTAATTTGTAAAATAACAATGCTCCTCTGATTTGCAGACATATTCTTGCACAAAACATAATTTAGTAAAAAAACTGGTAATTAATAATAATAATAATAATAATAAAACAATATTGTAAAAAAACAATTACCAGCATTTTTAAAAGACATAAAAGTTAGAGACTTTTATTTTAAACAAGTTTTGTGAAGAAGTCATAACCTGTGATTGTGGTTACATAAATATGCCACGCCTGATTGGCTCAATAACAGTGTCTATTTCAGGAGAGGCAATACATTGCACTTATGTGCCCTTTGGAGGAGCTAAACACATAATAAAAATGGGGTTTGATTAAAAGTAAAATATTTAACAAAACAGAGCATTTTGTTTTTATAGTTTTACTAGTCCTAAAGCCTGTTTACATGGCCATTTTCTGCAGTGCAGCGGTCCCGCCCGGCCACTCGACCGTGCCCCCGCCACGCCCTCTCCCACCCCCAACAACACCCTCTCCTGACCTCGTCATGCCCCCTCCTGCCCGGCCCCGCCCGCTGCCGCCCACCCTCTTTGCTGTCTGATCCTAACGGCAGTCACTGCTGATCCTTCCTTACGGCCAGGAAAATGTTTGTCTCGCGCTGCAGTCTCTACTGCGCATGACTGTATGGGACAAACATACCTGGCCTTTTATAATATAGGATGTGCTATAATTCCCAGGTATCATTTGTTTTATGATACCACAGTATAATGCTTTATCTTTGCATTTCACATCTTTATAGAGATATAGGGCTCTCTTTATCAAGCTGTAAAAGCAGCTGCAGGGCCCCAGCATTTCAGGATTTCTTGAAATGATACTTAAGTAGCAGGGGTCTTAAGACCACTGCTGCTTAAATATATATGAAACCCAAAATGTTTATTTTGTTATTCAGACAGAACATACAATGTTAAAAAAGTTAACAATTTACTAATATCAAATTTACTTTGTGTTGAAGTGATATCTAGGTAGACATCTGGAGCACTACATGACAGGAAATAGTGCTAGTGCTCTTGCAAATGGATTACATTCTTGTTAAAATGCTACCATATAGTTCTCCAGAAATGGGCTGGGTCCTAAGCCTTTGTTCCTGATTTTCAACCAAAAGATACCAAGAGAATAAAGAAAATTGATAATAAAAGTAAATTAGAAAGTTGTTTATATCTCATGCTCTATCTGAATCATGAAAGAAAAATTTGTGGTTTCATATCCCTTTAACCTGTCCAATACCTAAAATGTTGCAGATTGAAATCACCTTGATCCAATCGGACAATTGACAGCCTCTGCTAACGGCCGATTGGCCAGTTGGCCACCAGTGAGCAGGGACAGCAATGCTTGTGCAATGTTAAATGCAGACAGTGCATAATGTCTGCCCGCAGTGAGCTCCAGCGGACATAGTTTGCAGTAGCGAATCATGTCTCCCCGACCTTTCATAAATGGATCTCACAGTTGCTTGTCATCAGATATGTTTTGTATTAACATAAGTAATTTTATTCTGTGTGAACCAAAATACAGTGCAGTAATTATGTGTTTTAAAAGAAGACACCGTACAAAGATGTACATGCATTTTTATCAATTTAGCCAAACCTTTCACGTACAATAGCACCTTTTAATAGTAGATATACTGTGCTGATTTTAGTTGTTTGCAAAAGAGCATCTAGGTTTCTACATTTTTATTTTGTTCACTGTTTACAGGGAATAATATCATAATATATAATTCTCAAACCTCAGTAACGTCACGCTTACATTGTAGTAGTCAAATTATTAGTCAGGGCTCATGGTTTATAACATTTCCAATATAATAGCTCTCAGTTGTTTTCATAGTTTTTTTTATTGGGGGGGTTACATTATATAATAAATCTTTTTAAAAAAATATACAAATCAGATGTTCTGTTGGATCATATATTTGTAGACTTTCTAAATGGCGATGACTTGTAACTTCTTCACGTATTCCTAAAAGAACAAACAAACTGTGCAATAGATTTAAAAGAAATGTTTAAATACATATAATCCTCCAGTAAGACATAACATAAACAGAAAATGTAACTGATATACTGTGATATCATTATTTATTCTACTATATTTTTCTGCTTTCCTTAGATATACAATTTAGTGCACATTCGAAAATATTTTGAATCCTATTGTCTGTGTATGTAATTTTTCATACTGTATATATATATGTATATATATAAACAGTATATATATATATATATATACACAGTATATATATTATAAATCATATTTAGTTTTTCAGTTTTGTACATTTATCATTTGATATTGCACTTCCATTACAAGCACTGCTATTGTCCAGTACATTAAGGCTGTAAGCATTCTTAAAAAGCTTATATGACCTTCCCTTTCCCATCCCATCACACACTGACACATCTTGCCTAAATTTACGTCTTGTATCACCTCAGGAAACTCATGGCTAATTTCATTATATTGGAGAGAAAATGCAAATGAGGCCAGACAGCTGGTGCTTTCCTTGTGGCTAGGAGAGTTAGAGGGGCCTGAGGCCTACCTCGTCAGAGGTTCTAATACCCTATTGCTTAGACAGGCCCCGGCGGGAAGAGAGCGGGGAACCTGCTGGAGCAGCAGGAACAGATGGTAACAAAAGGTAAAAAAAAAAAATGGAGTTGCAAGGTGTGCTGTTATTCAAGGGAAGCGTTGTCTGAGTAGGGTGCTCTGTAAGACTATCATTTATATTCCACAATTATTTGAAAACTGGTTCATTTAAACTTTCATCACAAATATTATAACTGACATATGATGTATTTTTGTCTTCCTTTGATTTAAGACCTAGGTTTGTGCTTTTATTCCAGGCTTCTGCAATATTATGGCTGTCAGCAAAGAAAGATGTAATAAAAATGAAAAAAAAAAATCTTTCTATCGACTGAAGACAAAAGGTAGACACAGAGCACTTTACGACGTCTGTAAACATGTCAAAACATTGCTAGTGAACCGTCTGTCTGAGGTGCTGTAATACCATGTAGCAGAGTTATTTTACATCTCAGGGCTGTTAAAAACAGCTTGTGCAATCTCACCACTTTAAAATACATTTTGACACATAAAAGGAGAGATGTCCAGGGGCGTTCATTTCATTCTTCAAGATGGTTACTGGCGTTGTGCTGGGAGGTTACTCTCTGTTCTGTAGACCAACATTCCCATAGGAAAGTATGTAAACTTCACTATTATTTTCCTGCACATCCTATTCAGCATGACATATATCAATATTTCCTTGATTCTTATGTCTTTTAAAATCTTTTAAAATGTAAAGAACTGTACACTGTGTAAAGCAGTTAGAAACCTTATAATATAGAAAGAGGAAATATTTTCAGGAAGTTTATCTATCTATCTATCTATCTATCTATCTATCTATCTATCTATGTATCTATTATCTATCTATCTATCTATCTATCTATCTCTCTATCTATCTCTCTATCTATGTATCATCTATGTATCATCTATCTATCTATCTATCTATCTATCTATCTATCTATCTATCTATCTATCCTTGTGTGTGCATTTATGTAACTTTATATGTGTATATATATATATATTTATATATATATATATATATATATATATATATATATATATATATATATATATATATATATATATATATATATATATATATATATATATGTATATATATATATATATATATATATATATATATATATATATATATATATATATATATATAACATTTAAATTAAATCAATTAACTATTTTGTCAATACTATTAAAAAAATGGCTAAACTGAAATATTGAAAAATTAAACACCCAGTCCTGATTTGCACAACATATTCATTTAATTCCTATGGGTGCAGGGAATTAATATTATTATATTAAAAAGTGATGTAGAAATATATACTAGTAAATAAATTGTGCCTAAAAGAATAACATATGCTTGATAAATGTTCCATATAGTTAAATTATTATGCAAGCTAAAAATAACTTTTTTTATGTAATGTTTTAGTAAAATTAAAGCAGATATTGGATCCTTTATGAGAGCAGTACTCGAACATAACTATTGGAATAAAAATCAACCCGGAAACAATATACTATATATATAACTATATATCTTTTTTTAATAACATTTCTGACCGTTTGGAAATCCAGTGTTGAATTGTTCACATGGAATATAAAATAGGTTATTGTGCCACAAATATATTTAAAAAAGCTTCTAACAGGAGGGTTATTGTGGGATTTTTGTATAGGTTAGAATAGGTTCAAATCAGAAAAACCTTATAAAAGATCATCCAAGAGAATTCTAATGCATACGCCCCTGTGGTATACTGTGGCCTAGATTGACAAAGTGTGCAGCTTACTTTATTATATAAAAACTCAAACAGATTATTCAAGCACTTATATCCTCAATTTAACATTGCAACCATTTATGTGTTTGGCAGCTATATATAATAGCTTCTTTACCAAGATTTGAAAATATTCTTGAGTGCTTTATGGTTTTTTTTTTTTATATATCCAATAACCGTAGTGTTATCATAACGTAATATGAAAAAATACCATTAAAGAGAATATTTTCAGACTTTGGTTTTCATTTAAAATATTTTTTTTTCCTTAAGTGTATTGTGTAATTATTGTGCTATATTTCCTTTTCATCATTATTATGAAATAACTCCTTGCAATATGTTTTTTAATCCTGGAACATTCAAAATAAAAACAGAGAGCTAATTAAAGGGGACTATCATAGATAAAAAAAATATATAAAAAAATAAAATATATATATATAAATATGTGTGTGTTCGCATATATGCATATATGTGAATGTGTGTGTGTGTATATATATATATATATATATATATATATATATGATGTGTGTGTATGTGTATATATATATATATATATATATATATATATGATATGTGTGTATGTGTATATATATATATATATATATATATATATATAAACAGTATGTACACACACACATATAACAGTATGAATAAAACCATAAGGTGTATGGTCCCTATTCGTCAAGCAGAGCATTTAAAATGAATATCTTATATTACTTTGAAGTGCTTAAAAAACTTTTGCTAGCATTTACATTTTTACCCTGTATACAAAGTACAATAATTTGTCACATTTCTTCCAAATGTCAACACCGAGCCAAAAAAGGAATTTAATTTGTTTTCTAAATACTCCTCTCCTTCTACTTAAAGTAAATGTAAGTTGCAATGGAGACATTGTTAAAGGGACATAAAACCAGAATATTTCTTTTATGATTCCGATAGATAGAGCATATCAAATTAAACCACTTTCCAATTTATTTCTGTTATCAATTTTGCTTCATTTCTTGGTATCCTTCATTGAAGGAGCAGCAATACACTACTGGGAGCGAACTGAACACATCTGTAAGCCAATGAGAAGAGGCATAAGTGTGGAGCCACCAATCAGCAGCTAGTTCTCAGCTCCTGAGCCAAACCTAGGTTATCTTTTCAACAAAGGATACCAAGAGAAATAACCAAATTTGATAATAGAAGTAAATATATATACTGTACATATACATTTATATATATATATATATATATATATATATATATATATATATATATATATATATATATATATATATATATATATATATATATATATATATAATTAAAATTACAACCCAACATTTCTGCAAAGAATATATAGCAAAATAAAATAATCTGCAAGTCCAAACAATTACAGAAGTTTTTTTTTTTCAACAGTGGTTCTTGTCCGCTTATTTTTTTATTGTATCAAGAGATGGACAAAATTACATAATCATTGTTCTTTGCCAATTGTTATTTTTTTTTATATATAAATGTATTAATGATTATTTGGTAACAGAAGGAAATGTATTTACCTTTAGGAATACCTGATTGACCTTATATTTTTTCCTTCCATTCCAATATCATACTAAATAATCTTATTTAGTAGACTACCGAGGCAGACTGTATATAAAGCATGAATATTTAGATTAGTGTACTCCCTAATATGCCAATATACATTGGGGAATATGACTAAAAGTTTGTCTCTCTCTCCTTCCCCAAGGCTTGAATTGTATGTATATTTTGTTTTAGACTCCATAAAGGGACAGTAAACATAGAAAATGATGTTATATAATTCTGCACATAGTGCAGAATTATATAACACTATGTTAGTGCTAGCTTTATACAACCTAATATTGCCTGTGAACTTTTATTAAAAAAGAGGGTTTTCCAGACCCGCTCTCTGTGCTCTACTGAGCGGGTCTGTTTTTTACACTGAGCGCATCTGGCCAGCTGTCTAGTCACAGCCCGGCCCGATCGCGCCATTACACTCAGTGCAGCTCGCTCCTGCTCTGTCTAACAGCGGGAGCGAGCTGCACTGAGTGTAATGGCTCGGTCGGGCCGGGCTGTGACTAGACAGCTGGCCAGATGCCCTTAGTGTAAAAAACAGACCCGCTCAGTAGAGCACAGAGAGCGGGTCTGGAAAACCCTCTTTTTTAATAAAAGTTCACAGGCAATATTAGGTTGTATAAAGCTAGCACTAATATAGTATTATATAATTCTGCACTATGTGCAGAATTATATAACATCATTTTCTATGTTTACTGGCCCTTTAAAACTTCTGATTTAACAAAATTACTCCCATGATTTACCCATTTAGAGCAAGTTATGCTCTAAATAGTTTTTATTTGTACGCACGCAAACACTGTTCAAAGTAAACTTTTAACATGGGTGGATTACTGCATGTATTACAAGTTAAGAGTAATTTGTTTGCGAGTGAGCAAAACCTGACTTCAGGACTTTAGATATCGTGACCACACTAACTTTTTCTTCCCATGATAGACTTTAATGGAGCGTGCTGTTTAAATGAAACCTGACACTTATCCCTTGCAAGCTAACCAGACACTGGGGCCGATTTACTAAAGTGCGGACATACATGATACGATGTAGAGTATCATGTCCACCGCACATCGATAAATGCTGACAGCTTACGCTGTTGTCATTTATCATTGCACAAGCAGTTCTTGTGAACTGCTTATGCAATGCCGCCCCCTGCAGTTCTTGTGAACTGCTTATGTAATGCCGCCCCCTGCAGATTCGCGGTCAATCAGCCACTAGCAGGGGATATCAATCAGCCCGATCGTATAGGGCAGAGGCAGCGGATCAGTTATGGAGCAGCGATCTTTAAACCGCTGCTTCATAACTGCTGTTTCCGGCAAGCTAAAAGGCTCGCGCAGAAACAGGGCCATCAAGAACCATTCGGAGCTTGATAATTCAGCCCCACTGTGTTAGATCTACAGCACTAAACCTGAAGGTAGTTATGCATCTTTTAAATTCCAGTGTTCTTCACATAGAAGAAAATGTTCTTTTTATTTTTTAAATATATATATATATATTTATAATTATTCTTGTAAAACACACACATATATATATATATATATATATATATATATATATATATATATATATATATATATATATATAAACCTATATATTTGTATGAATATATATAGTAAATGTCCAACGTATCCAGCACCTGGAGGAAAGTGTAGCAGGTGTGCATGAAAATGATTAAGGACATAGGATCGAAAGTTGTTCATCTACAGTCTGGCTGAATAAAGATTCCTTGATGCTATGGGCATTGATGGTGCTGCTCAGGGTCGGCTCCAGAACGAATGAAATGGGGGGGGGGGGGCATTTTTTTTTCACGAGGGGGCACGCATTTAAAAAGCATGTATGAGAGTCAAAATAAGAGCAGACCTACTGTGGCAGTCCAGGGGTTACATTTATCAGATCTCTGGCTGTGCAGGAGTTAGATTTGTTTATATTTCTGGAAGTGCAGCGGTTACATGTGTCATATCTGAAGGAGTATAGGGGTTACATTTATAAGATGTCTGGCAGTGCCGCAGCAGTTACATTTACCAGATTTATGGCAGTGCAGGGGTTACATTTGTCATATCTCAGGAATGTCTCCCACATATGACACAGCCAGTGGACACTGTTTGCATGTATAGCTCTACCAATGACCCTACTAATGATCAAATAAGCTTTTACGTGACAATAAGTTTGAGTGCCAAGCAGTACATTACTTGTACAGATATTATTAATTATATTTACCAGTACACACACAGTATATACAGCAAGGGCATTGAAGATGAAATGTGGCTGGGTCTTTCAGCATGACAATGATCCCAAACACACCGCCCGGGCAATGAAGGATTTCAAGGTCCTGGAGTGGCCTAGCCAGTCTCCAGATCTCAACCCCATAAAAAACCTTTGGAGGGAGTTGAAAGTCAGTGTTGCCCAGCAACAGCCCCAAAAAAATCACTGCTCTAGAGGAGATCTGCATGCAGGAATGGGCCAACATACCAGCAACAGTGTGTGACAACCTTGTGAAGACTTACAGAAAACGTTTGACCTCTGTCATTGCCAACAAAGGATATATAGCAAAGTATTAAGATGAACTTTTGATATTGACCAAATACTTATTTTCCACCATAATTTGCAAATAAATTATTTCCAAATCAGACAATGTTATTGTCTGGATTTGTTTCCAAATTTTGTCTCATAGTTGAGGTATACCTATGATGAAAATTACAGGCCTCTCTCATCTTCTTAAGTGGGAGAACTTGCACAATTGGTGGCTGACTAAATACTTTTTTGCCCCACTGTATATATATATATATATATATATATATATATATATACACACATACACACACACAGTATATATATATATATATATATATATATATACACACACACACTGTGTGTGTATATATATATATATATATATATATACACACACAGTGTGTGTATTGTGTGTGTGTGTATATATATATATATATATATATATATATATATATATATATATATATATATATATATATATATATATATATCCTCTCCAAAAACACAGGCACTCACTGGTCTTATAAAAGGTAATCTTTTATTCAATCCATTAAAACGATAATAATTTCATGACGTTTCGGCACTCCATTGTGCCTTTATCAAATGTGTCAAAAATATTAAAAGCTTCATATCAAACTTACCCTAATTCACCACCTAAATACTGATGGAGTACATCACATGCCGCCAGAACCCCGTGTGTGAAATCGGCATGTGATGTACTCCATCAGTATTTAGGTGGTGAATTAGGGTAAGTTTGATATGGAGTGCCGAAACGTCATGAAATTATTATCGTTTTAATGGATTGAATAAAAGATTACCTTTTATAAGACCAGTGAGTGCCTGTGTTTTTGGAGAGGATACGAATTGGCTTGCAGTGCACCTTGGCAGTTGAATTGGCGTAAGATTGTGCTGTCCTCTATCTGGACTGTATATATATATATATATATATATATATATATATATATATATATATATATATATATATATATATAATAAAACAACAACCTTGGCGACAAATAGGAGATGTTTTGAAACATGTAAATAATAAACATAAGTCTATTTCACTCATTGTCCCACAGCTACATTTGAAGTGTGTGTATTTGAGCACCTATAATCTGACACACATTTTACACTGATCACTGCAGATAAAACAGGCACAATGCACACTTGTTTTGTGTGACCTGCAGTCGGGAAACCAAGGAATTCCCAATTTGCTTCTTTATCTGTGGCTGCCAGGATATAAAGCACAATAGGGAAGGGATACCTCACACACACATTGGTTATACGGCTGTGTTTTCACAAAATTACTTCTGCCTTCCCTCTCACTGTTAGCTTCTCCCAGCACTTCCTGCAGAGGTCTGATGATGTCATCATCTCACTTCAGCTCTGTAGTAAGTGGGCTAGCAGGAGGAGGGGCATTGCAAGCCCTAGGTTAACTGTGAGAGCACCAGCAGGGAAATTCAACTTTTTTTGTTATCTAGTTGGAGGAGAGTAAAGAGATTACCTGGGCTCTCCATGGTCCAGTGGCTGCAAATTTTTTTTAAATCACTTCTTTTGCCCTGGGGGGCACAGCATTCCATTTGGGGGGGCATTGCCCCCCAAAGCCCCCCCTTAGAGCCGACCCTGGTGCTGCTATTTTTTCCTTTTTGCTATATGAATATATATAGGTATAGATAGATATATATATGATAATAATAAAGAGGAAATCAATTGGAGGTGAGCGCACAGAAACAGTCTCTACATAAAAAAGGAGGGTGATTGATGGAAAAATTTGTAGCTTGTGAATCTATGTATATATTTCACTAAATCCAAATATCCAATGTGAGCAGTTGTGCACAGGTAAGTGGATGTCTGCTTACCAGATAACACCTCAATCATATGAGGTAAGGTATAGGCTCCGTAAGAGTGAGGAAAATCCTCGTCTGTCCTCTTGTGAAATCACTTGGATCTCCGTGGATCTTAGCTCCAGATCTCGCCTCAGCATTTGGCAGTGAAGGGCCCACTGTGAGTAGAAGGAATCTAAGTGTTTTTAGGGGAACTTTCCAGTTAGGATCTTTGGATCTTTGTGCCTGAGTGTCCCTGAGTGGTAGGGAAAATATTCCAGCAGTGGAAACATAGGAGAAAAAAGAAGAATTCACATAGCGTAACTCTGTGTAAACTGTACAAAATATTTATTTGGAACACAAAGACAAACGCACTTACATTCGTTTACCTCAATCCGTAATGTGGTAAGCTTTATAACATATAATACAATTCCCCAAATTGCCTCTGATCAACAGAGGGTTAGTTTCACAACATTCTATCTCACTGGATACAACTTGTGAAATTAAATGGGCCTCTTAAATCAAAAATGTCTAATAAAACAATTCAGATATCTAAAATAAAAAGCAGTTTCACAGAGGAAACAAACAGGCTGCCGGTGTATAAGTAAAGTCTCTGAAAGCCCACTCGGGTAGGCCTTACACATTTCGAAGTTAATATCTACTTCTTCGTCAGATATACAGAAATATAGAAATATATATTTCAAATACTTAGAGCATTTTCTTCTAAGTAAAGATCATTGGAATGTAAAATATTTACAGTAAATACATAGTAAAACACATTTTAAAAAAGGATTTTCAAGTTTTGAGGTATTTAACTGGAAAGGGCTCCAAAGTATATATATATATATATATATATATATATATATATATATATATATATATATATATATATATATATATATATATATATATATATATATGTGTTTATATACATAAATACCCATGTATATACATATACAGTATGCACATAAATACAGTTGTAATTAAAATTATTCAACCCCCATTGCAAATCAGGTTTATTGCTAAAATGTACAGACTGTTTGCAATGAACAAATCAACCAAAAGCAATTGAAATAGCTCAACAGAATGAATGCCTCAAGTTGTTTCCACAAATTCAACAGAAAATGCAACTTTTAATAAATTATGCAGTCTCAAAATTATACAACCCCCTGAATAGAATTCCTCACAACAGCACAAGTATGCAAAACAGGTGTTGTCTCAAGCACACCTGATGCAACTATTTATGGGCTTGAGCTAGAACACATGAAATACCTGAACTGGCTAGGGGTTTGTTGAGTGTCAAGTTTGACTGCATGTTAGAAATATGG